>NW_027185798.1:37749293-37987142 GCF_028583685.1 Petaurus breviceps papuanus | reverse complement strand
TCACCAGCTCCTCCCAGTTCAGGACTTTCTTTTCACATCAACAAGTCCATCCCACAGGTGGGATTAACAAGCTCTGGGTTTTAACACAATCAATTTGAAAACCAAGCCAATACAGGGGGAACTTTAAATGCCATTACTATCACAACCTCCCACTTGTTCTATTCTCTGCTTTGATCCCATCCCTTTTCAAAAGTGGGTGCTTTCAACTTCCCTCCCCCCCAGCCTGCCCTCCCTTCCATCATTCCCCCCTCTCATCCCCTTCCTTCCCCTCCTCTCCTGGAGGGTGAGATACCCTATTTAGTGTGTATTTCATTCCCTCCTCAAGCCAAATTCAATGGGAATAAGGTTGACCCATTCCCTTTTGCCTTCCTATTATTCCCCTCCATTGTAACTATTTTCCCTTGCCTCTTCTATATGAGATAGTTTACACCATTCTGTCTCTCCCCATCTCCTCTCATTATATTCTTCTCTCACCTCTTAATTTCACCTTTTAAGTATCATCCCTTCCTGTTAAATTGGTCCTGTGCCCTCTATCTATGTATACCTGTAAACATATATACACATTCACATATGTATTCATATGCCCATATACCCTCATATAGAGACATATATATATCTTTTTTAAAGCAATCGGGGTTAAGTAACTTGCTCAAGTTACATGGCCAGTTATTTCTGGGTGTGGTGCTAAGTATCTGAGCCTAGATTTGATCCCCAAGTCATCCTGACACTGGAACTGGTGCAGACTCTGAGGTCTCCACACGCTCTGGCAAGCTGGACACATACCCCAGGACCTCCACCCTAGACTGCAATCCAGATCCAAGAAGGTTAAAGCAAGAGTGATTTCCCCTCAGACTGGTGCTTGGTCCCCCTACACTCTGCAGGCCAGGAGCTGAAGCTGCCATGTGGAGCCGGCTGGCGTCTCAATGGGGCGAGAAGCCACACACTCCCACTTACTGGATCCCAAAATCCGGACTGCACTGACCTCTCACTTTGTCCTTTGCATCTATGTGTTGATAAATCTGGAAATGGCCACAGCTGCTGCTGATCTGGAGTCCCTCTGGCTGGCAGCTGGTTAGGCCCGCCCTGGGGTTAAAGCCTTGACTTGGGGCTGGGCTTGGCTCCCAGAGCACTATGCTGGCCGATTCCTGCCAGACTGCCGGGCTGTCCTCAGCGGGAGGTTAGCTTCTCTGTGTCATTTTGTGGGTTCTGCAGCTCCAAAGTCCCCTTTTTACATGGATTGGGGAAGGTGGAAGCTGGAGCCAGAGGGAGGTCCTGCTTCTATTCTGTCATCTTGACTCCACCCCCCATAATTTCTTATAGAACAATTAGTTCTGCTTATTTTTACCTTATTTGGAACCTTATATTCATAAATAATCCTGATGAGATATTTCTACTTTTGAATTTCCGTGAATAGCTGAATATCCAATGGATAGCAAGGAACTTTACATTTTATGTACAAGGAAAAAATTGTTCTTTGGCCTGGTTAATTGCTGTCTGTTGTTTCTGCTTGTGTTGTTTTTTCTTTTTTTTGCCTTGTGAGAGGCATTTAGCTGTTATTTGTAAAAGACCTGCTTTATCTCCAAAGAACTTATATATTTAAATTTTATGACAATGAAATGAAGTTTAAGACAGTTGTTCTTTGGTGGCTTGGACCAATTGATTGTAGGGATTGCAGATTTGATATGAGGCTAGGCTGTTGTTTCTGGTCTGTGAGCCAAAAGGAGTTGTGGCAACATTGCTTTGGGTATTTCCCCCTCTTTTTAAAATTTGCTTGTCAGCCCTTTGCTGGGATTTGATCTTTTGGCAGTTATGGCTTTTCCTTGGGCCTGGTCGCTCTCTCTGCTAGAACAGATGACATACTACTGAAACCCTACAGTTAGTTCTGTTGTGGATGTGATCGATGTTTGGGAGCTTTCCCTGACAACTGGGTGTGCTCTTTGTCTCTGTTTCTCTGAGGTCTTGTAATGTAACCAGTCTACTTCCTTTTCTGTATGAACAAGCCCTTGTTGGCATTTGTTATGCCCTTTTTTGTGGTTAAGTTATTCTTGGGAATAGGTTCTTGCAGCCCCATTCATATTTCCCATGAACGTTTCCATTGACCTATGGGTTACCTATAATTTGATGATCTGAGACTGTGGTATGTTCTGCGAGCCACAGCTTTCTAACTTCACTGAGAGATGGCTATTAAAAAAATGGTGCTTTTGTGTCAGGTAGCATCTGGATTCATTCAAAGCCCTTCATGGTTTCTGAAATGAAAGTCAGCAGGGCCCTGTTCTCTTAATCAGCTCTATTCAGCTTCTTGCCCCTCTGTTTTTTTTTTTTTTGCTTGTCCAAGGTACATTTACGGTTTAATTAAATGGGAAGCTTATTCTGCTTGCTGTAATCCAGGCAATATGAATTCTCCATCTACCTTTTTTTCTCCCAAACAGTGATTTACCAGGTTATATGATTTTTTTCCCTCTTAGATAGTTTAGTTTTGATAAAATCCCTATATAGTGTTATCTGGAAAAAGGTACCTAAGAAATCTGACCATTTATAAAAAAAAATCTCTTCTGTATGATTTGTGTAGTGTACCTGTCAGGAAAGTGATGAACAGAGCTGGTGAATATATACCATATAGCTTTCTCTTTTGTGCTTTGCTTCATACTGATCATCTGTATTATTGAACCAAGATACCCTTAGTTCTACGCATCAAGGAAATGTGTATGATTTTCATAGTGGTTGAAGGAGATATTTGTTGAAAGGAAAAACTTTAAGGCTTTGTTTTGGTCTAAGAACAGTTTTTTTTTTTTTTTGTAATTAAAAAAAAAAAAACAAACAAAGGAAGGAGGGTATTGTATTCCTTGTACCTCTGAGTCAGTTGTTTGACTAGGAAAAAGGTGGTATGATCTAGAAAATTATTTATAGAATTCTGCCTGTTCTATTGAATTTGTACATAAATTAATCTCAAATACTTTGGTGATGAGAAAGTAAACACCCTGTTAAAGTAATCAGTTTCATTTTGGAGGAGGGTTGTTTTTATGAGCATGATTTGTCCACTATACTTCCAACTTTCAAAGAAAATATTTGTGATACATAGCTATTATGGTTCCGAGTAACATATAATTCTTTGTTCTTTTTTCATTTTTCAGTTCTCAATCAATTTTTAACATTTTTTTTTTTTTGGCATTCTACCTTTGTGTTTAAGTTAGCAATAATTAGTCTAATCATTGAATTTGTTTGATGGTTCTTGTTAGGGTCTTCATTAAATTTCTCTTTTGTTTTAGTTGTATCATTTCAGTTGTTTCTGACTCTTTGTAGCCCCTTTTGGGGTTTTCTCCTCAAAGATACTAGAGTGGTTTGCCATTTCCTTCTACAGCTCATTTTACAGATGAAGAAACAGAGGCAAATAGGATTAATTGACTTGCCCAGGGACACATAGTTAGTAAGTGTCTGAGGCTGTATTTGAGCTTAGGAAGATGAGTCTTCCTGACTCCAGACCCAGCACTCTCTATTGTACCACCTACTCAGCAGATTTTGGTACGTAATGTATAATTACCTCTAAGGAAGGGTTTTTGTTGTTGTTTTTGCTTTTACTGGTGAGCACTGCTAGGCAAGATGACAAAAGTACCATGAAAGAATGTTTCTTGTTGCATTTACATAATATTATGAAAAATACTTTGACAAATCTCTTACTTCTCCAAAGAGAATTTATATAAATCCTTCACTTACTGGGCTACTTCTTTTTTATGTATTCTAGTTTTGTTTATAGCAAGATTTTCAATTTTAATATGATTAAGTTTCTTAAGTAGCATCTTAACTTACTGATCATTGATTAAGGATCTCACATTTTGTCTTTTTCTTCCATTTAACCATTGCCATTATCATAGCAGGAAGGGGTGCACAGACTAAAGCATTATTTTGTATTTTTATTTGTCTAATTTGTTGCTATGGGCAAAGAATTCCTTACCCAGTGGCCTTCCTCCTGGTGTTGAGTTGTTCCATACTTAGCAAATCTAGGCCTTGGACAGCAGACAGTCTATTAATAGAAACATGATAGCTTGGTAGAGTATGCCAGAACTTGCTGTCTTCAAATAAGGCATTAGAGTAAGATTTTTGTGGTTTTTTTTTTACCCAGCCTGAAAGTTGTAGAGACTACAGAATACTTCTTTTTGGGATGGGTTGCAATCTCTACTATAGAAGGGCATTCACACATCATTGAGATCTCACATCTATTGAAATTTGAGAAAGCAGACTGTCAGTCAGTAGATTTTTTTTCTTTTGATGAAAGACGGCTTTTCTCTTTCCCTTCCTTTTTTTGGGGAGTAATTATACTGAACTCTTTTATTTGGAACTGTCTCCTTATGATAGCTTAAAAAAATTTTTTTAAAGACCTTGGTGCTTTTAAAATTGTGTCTCCAGATTTGAACTAAGGAGGATGAGTCTTCCTGACTCCAGGCCTAGCATTCTATCCAGTGCACCATCTAGATGCCCTTTGTTTTTCATTGTTTTTCAGTCAGTTAAAAAATTTTCAATTTTATTTCCATTTGCAAATTAGAAAGTTCTGTTATGCTTCTGTACTACATACACTGGTTTTAGTTTGTAGTACATTTAAAATATAGTTTCTTACTGGAAATATGTAGACCCCAGAGAAAGAACAATCTGTGACTCATAATTTTATATGAATGACTACTGTTATTCATATAAATTTGAGTTTGAATGTTTTCTGATAACCTCAACTTTTTCAGTGTGTGAATGGGTAACTTTTTTGTATGGCTGCATTTTTTTTTTTTTACAAGCCATGCTTTTTATCCAAATTGAGTCGTAAAAATGATGAGTTTTTAATCAGTTAACTTTTTTCTCCTTTTATTGGTAGACTATTTTTGTTAGTTGTATAATATCATTAACTTGTAAAAGGTTACCATCAGTTAATGTGCATTTATTTTTTTGGGTTATTGAGACACCAAAATTTTCAGGTGATAACTGAAGTAGCAATAAAAAATTTAAGTTAAGGACTAGTTAATCTAGATGTAGAAATATTTGTATGGATTTTAAAATAAAATTGCCTTTTAGCATACAGGGAAATTTGTATTCATGACACAATATTTGTTTTCCATGCATCAGAGAAAACAAAACTTTCACTGAAAATGATAAACTTGATAGTAACATAACTCTTTCAGAAAGGAAAGGAAAAACTAATTGCTTCAGTTCTCTAGTCTTGGACAAGCCGGCAGTAGCTAATTTTTGGCTTTAAAAATTTGGGCATAGATTTAACATTAAAATAAACCTTTTTTTTTTTTTTAGGGCCAAGTGACCTTGTTTCAGGTAGGCTCTTGAAGGATGCACTGTCAAACCTGGTAAATCTTTCATAGCTGGGGGTTATGGATGATCACATTCTTTTTTTTTTTAAGCAATTGGGGTTAAGTAACTTGCTTAAGGTTACACGGCCAGGTGTTTCTGGGTGGGTTCTAAGTGTCTGAGCCAAGATTCGATCCCCAGGTCATCGCGACACTGGGGCCAGTGCTCTTACTTGCTGTGCTACCTGGCTGCCCCTGGATGATCACATTCTTACTGATGATGGTTGGAGTGGTATAGCCTGGGAAGTATGGGTGGAGGCCAAGAAAATTAGGTTTGGAAGAGAGAAAACTAACCCTGTGGTAAATCTATTTTTAAAATAGCCTTTATTTATAAATCCTTTTCAGAGCTTTATGAAAGTCTAAATAGGTTATACGTTCTTAAAGATGTAATAAGATTAGTTAAGTAAAGTTTTTTTCTCCTTTACAGAAACCATCATATAATATTGTTCTAATTATTTATATATAGTGATTCTACTTTATTAAAAAAAAAATCTTACCAGACTAGACAGAAGAAAAACTATTACTGTATTTCATTGTTTACCTTAGGGGTATGAGTTACAGTGCCTATCCACTAAGGCTCTGTCTGTCATGGTTATAATTTATGATGACTGGTTACACATTTTGACTACTTAACTAATTTCATTCTTCCTTGAGTCTTTTAAAACTTTTAAAGTACAGTCATGTGGTTCATTGACTTATCATTACTATATCTAGAAAAACTTATTTGCATTATCTTCTCAAGAGCCTTCAACCCATCTGCTTCAAAAAACAGTTTGGGAATGGAAAAAAACCCCTTTCTTCTTCACTGAATCCATAGTTTCTTTTTAAGGTTTAGCTTAGGTGCCCAGCTCCTTTTCTGATCTCCTAGTTGTCAGTGCTCCCTAAAATGCTGAATTTGGAGTCAGGAAGACCTGAATTCAAATCCTGTCGTAGATACTTAATAACTGTGAACCTGGGCCGACTCTGTGCCTCAGTTCCCTTGTCTGTAAAATTAGAGAGTTGAACTTGATTACCTTTCAAGGTCTCTTCCAACTCTAAGTCCTAAATTATTGTGTATTTATTTACCTGTTTAAATGTTGTATCTCCCCATGTAGTCCATTGTAAGTTACTTGAAGATAAGAATTATTTTTCATTTTGGAAGGGATTTCAGAAGCATACTAGAAAACCCATACTAGTTCACTCCATATTAGAAAAAGAATACCTATTAGAATATAACTAATTGATAAGTGGTCATCTGTCTTCTGATTTCAAGACCTTCAGTGATCAGGAACCTAATATCTTTTCACCTATGTATAGCTCTGATTTCACTTATATGTATATCCCACTTCACTTATGTATAACTCTGATCATTAGGAAGCTTTTCCTGATATGAAGTACAAATTTGTCTCTGTAACTTTCTGTGTTACTCTTGGTTCTGCCCTCTGAAGCCAAAATTTTTATGGAGGCCTTTTCTGATATACCCAGCTGCTACTGGCCAACCCCTTTAATCCTTCCAAATTTACTTGTTTTTTTTTTTTTTTTAAAGCAGTTGGGGTTAAGTAACTTGTTCAAGGTTACACGGCCAGTTATTTCTGGGTGTGGTGCTAAGTATCTGAGCCCGGATTCGATCCCAGGTCATCCCGACACGGGAGCCGGTGCTCTTACTTGCCAAGCCATCTGGCGGCTCCTAAGCAATTGGGGTTAAGTAACTTGCTCACGGTTACATGGCCAGGTGACAAATTTACATGTTAATGTTTTGTGTCTACTTGTATATGGCCCTGTTGCTTCCTTGTATAGACAGTAAGTTCCTTGAAGGAAGGCACTGTTTTTTGGTGGGGTGGGGTTGTTTTTTTTTTGTTTGTTTGTTTGTTTTCTGCCTAGCATTGTGACTTAGTGTGGAGTAGGTTTTTAATAAATCTTTGTTTATTGATTGATGATTGAACTGAAGTTTAATGTTCTTTTTGTGAGACAGCCCTTCAAATACTTAAAAGATAGCTATTATGTTCTCCTCCAATCCTTTCCTAGTTAGGTCAAACATCTCAGGTTCCTTCACCCAGTCTTCTGATGGGATGGACACAGGGAATTTGGCCATTTTAGTCCCCCTTATCTGGACATACTAGAGCTTTTCAATGCCCTTCCCAAATTGTGGCAGCTAGAACTGAACAGAATATTCTGTGTATTCTAACAAAGGCACAACACAGAGCACTGTCATCCCCTTGTTTCTAGCGTGGAGGATTATCACCTCCTTCCTGTGCCTCTTAGTTTAGTCCAAGGTTGGTTCAACTCTTTGTGATCACTGATTCCTTTTCTAGCTGTCCACCAACCATTTCTTTATAATCCATTTCAGAATGTTCACAGTTATACTCACTGATCTATAGTTTGCTGACTCTAATCTCTTCAGTTTTTTGAAAATTGGATCAATATTTGTTCTCTTCCATTCCTGAGGTACAACTATCATGCTCTTCAGTTTTTCAGCTATCACTGATAGTCTCTACTCTATCACATCTGTGATCACATCTGTCACTTCTTTTGGGACTTTAATTCATTAAGAGCACTCTTGTTATCTCCTCATTTATCTTGGGTATTACCTCTGTATTAACAATTTTTTGTTGTTTCTTTTCCGGTACAAAGGTTATTCTTGGCAGAGAATTGAAATGAAATAAGAATTGAAGGCTGTTTAATGATTAGCACCATGTTCTTTATACAGATCATCCATTACAGTGGTTTGCTGTGTTTGCCTTACTGTCAAAAGTACTCACTACTTAGGAGGTGAATGCACTTGAGGAATTCCCTTTTATATTGTGCTTTACTAAAGAAGATGAAGGATTTTAAGAAAGGATGGAAGAAAAAGATTCTGAACATATATTAGAATCAAAGTCAGGGTCAAAAGCTTGACAAGTAAAAGAATGAAATGGAGGGGAACAAGAGAAACTATGCTCTTCTTCACTGGAGTCATATAGTGGATATGAGGGTCTATTCCCCAAAAAGGGGGAAAGTTTTTCCCCTCCCCTCCAGAAAAGGAGGGAAGAGCCTTATATCTTAAAAATAAGCAGCAACTTCTCAGACTCTACAGAAGAAGGATTTACACATAGAGACCAACAAGCTAGGCAGACTACTGTAAGCCCTTCATATCAGTTTTTCACTGCTCCATGTAATGCCATGCACAAGCAGCTTTCCAGAAGAATGCTATTGTGAACAGCTTTTAAGGTTCTGATTACACAGTATAGTGATCACTCTATTTATTCCATAACAAATCAAAGCAAAACTTTCACAGAAAATCAAGGTACAGCAATGACAGTATTATAACTTGTCACAGAAAATCACAATATAATCACAACATAGTCTCAAAGTACAATAGTCAAAAGTCTTCCACTCATGGGACAACTAAGTTAACTCAAGTCACTTATCAGTAACAAATCATCTCAAAGTACAATAGTCACTCTTCTAGTCTTGGGGCAAAGTCTTGATTAACTCAATCAGTCACTTATTCAGCAATCAGTTATAAGTATCATACACAAATCCTTCCACCCCTTAGATCACTTGTAAACTATAATTCCATAATTACTCAGTACCCAAGGAGAGGTCTTTTCATCTTGACTTGGGGCCTGTTCTCAGATTCCCTAGATCCCCTTCCATGGTCCCAGATTCTACATGAATTCACCAGACAGTCAACCTGGGTTCAATGGCAGACAGCTTCCAGTTCCTTGACCAGCTCTCTGGGCAGGTCCTGCTCCACATTGAAGTTCACAGGGCTGGTCCATGTCAGATCCTTTACCATTTCTACTTCAGGGAATTCAACCAAGCCACAAACAAAGTCTTAGCATCCCAGTCATGCTTCCTCAGTCACCTGGGCTCCGGGCTCCGGGTTCCAGGCTCCAGACTCCTGGGATCCTGTTCAGAAGAAGCTCCACCACCACAAGTTCTCAGGAAATTCTGGCTCAGTTCTCCATTCTCTCTTCTGTAGCTGCTCTGCCACCAGATTCTGGTCTCAAGAAAATTCTGGCTGTGCCTCTCTGGGGCTTTTCTTATATACACACAGCATTAGCTTCCTGTTTCAGCCAACCCCTTCCTGTTACATCAGTAACAGGAGACAGGAGTTTATACCTTCTCTTCTGTAACAGAGGCTTGATCAGTTACTAAGCGCTAAGTGCCTGTTACTTTTGCCACCACAAAGGAATCTTCAAATTCAAAATTACATTACACTCCATCATTATTGTACCTTGGGAGAGAAATGTCCCAGTAGAAAGCTATTCAGATTTAACTTAATTTTCTCAAGTCCAATTTGGAATCTTTTAGGATAGATGTAATTAATACTTAATCTCTTTCCTTAGATTACTTCCTTAATTTCCTTCACCAATGGACAGATGAGTGGGAGCCCCCTAGATTCTCACTTCTCTTAGCTCTCATAGTTCTGACCTTACAAATAGTATGCACACAGATTCCATGTAGGTAGCCCCCAACTCACAGAAAGTTTTAATCAGGGTACATACATATAGGGACAGAGTTCTAAGATCTCATCAGAATTTTTAAATACTTTATAAATACTTTCACAGTTTTGCTTTAGCAGAACTATATTATTGGGCCTCAGAAATGTCACTGAGGGCTTGAAGGATTCACAGGCACTTTGTATATATTGCCTATAATTGTTTCTAGGAATTTATTTAACAGTAACTGATGTTCAGGCTACTACTTTCCAACTAGCCTAGTGACAGATTAAATGTTAACTTGAAGAATGTAGCCATCTTACCTATATCTACATTCCTGCATTTACTGACACTGAAAGGAAAAAATGAGTAATAATATTTATGCTGATGAGTGAGTTGTAAAAGTGTGTGGAAATGATGTGGTTAATAGATAGTTGTGTTGTCTTAGCAGAATATTTTTCTGAGAGAATTCAAAATTCAAAAAACTTTTTGAACCTTATTAGATCTGCCCAATTTATCTGATTTGCATTGGGAGAAATGATTTACCCAGAAGAAACCTAGACTGTATCTTTAGTAAATTAAATTCATCAGCAGATTTCAACCTAAAGGTAAGTTTTTTAGTGGCATAATAAAAGACTATCTCCTTGTACCTCATTAGTTCAGTATTTTATTGATGACTTTGATAAAGACATAGAAGATGCTGTGATCAAATTTTTGGATTACAGAAAACTGTAAGGGATAGCTAATTAATTTCTTCTATAATAATGTTCCAACTTTGTGGCCTAGAACGTACCAAAAGATAGTGTGAAATACTTAATACTAGAGGCCTTTAATTACTTAAAAACTATTTATTTAAAACAACAACAAACCTTACTCCTTCCCTTTGTCATCTTCCTTTTTCACTGTGTCCTCTTGTTATCACTGTGCAAGTCTAATCTTATTTCTTGCTACTTCCTTCTCCTTGGCTAGTTACTAGTCTCTGCCCCCCGAGAATTCTAGAGCCAAGTAGGCAGAGAGAATGTAAATAATTTAATGCATACTCTCTGTCTGAGAGGTTGTAGTCTGCTGATGTGGAAGCTCATTTTTTTTCTTCCATTGCCAAGTCTCAACAGGGAGTAAAGGAAAGAAACAAACCCAAGTCCTCTACCTCTGTATTTTCCTTCTCCCTCTCAGTCCTCTTCTTATTCTTGTGTGGGTCTCATACCATTCCTTGATTTCTCATTCACCTTAGCTCCCAATCTCTGTCCTCTGAGACTTCTTGAGCAAAGGAGAATAGGACACATTCCCACATTATTCATATTGTACAGTGTGAGACCCTCATCATAGGTACTACTCACTAGAGATAAAGGTAAAGTCTTGTTAATGCCAGTGATTTTTTTTTCAAGATCTTTCATGTCATCACCTTTTATATAGTCTTATGATTCTTTATGTTTCACCCTATCCTTCTGTGAAAATTAGAAAGTGAATGCCCTGTAGGTACTGCTACTATCAAGTAGTTGATCTGAGTACTATAATTTGAAACTGCTTCTTGGCGACGTTTGCAGATTCCTACTGTCCCCACCCTCCTACTACGCTTATATTATGAAATTCTCACCATTGATCTTGGGTAATGATATATTGCAATTGAATCATGTAATCAAAATTGTGGGTTATATAAAAGGTAGTAGAGAGAGTAATTTTGGGTGAAGATTGGCTTCTGTGACGGAGATAGGCCTTTGTAGCTTGAGCAAGGGATAACCAGTGGACAGCCCCTCTTCTGCTTTGACAACTTGAGAGTTTGGATCTTGAGAGTTCAAGGGGATGGTCCCTGCCACATTGTATTAACTTTTTTTGGAGTAGAAAACTTATGGGATAATATGGAAAAGAATCATAGGGGATGAGAAGGTATGGATGAATAGTTATCTATCTGCTCTATTAGAAGATGTCCTCATATTGAAGAGATCCCGTACTTATTCAGATATTTTGAAGTGCTAAAAATTACATAGCTTTACAAAATAAAAATAAACTAATGAATGTTGAACTAGGTTTGTCACTATAAACTCACAGTTTCTTTATGTATGTGGGTTTTTTTTTTTTGCCCTTTTTTTAATTTTTGGAGGGGGGAAGGCACGGCAATTGGGATTAAGTAAGTTGCCCAAGGTCATATGGTTAGTAAATGTTAAGTGTCTGAGGCCGGATTTGAACTCAGGTCTTCCTGACTCCAGGGCTGTTGCTCTATTTACTGCCTTTGTATGTGTTTTTGTATGTTGTAATCAATAGGTGCACCCTATTTTGTTGAACCCCTCCTCCCCCCCACTTATGGTCATTTTCACATAAACATTTTTATGTGTTGACTTAGTTCACAGTTATATGCAGTATTAGGGTTATATAGTATTTCATTGTTTTAATATCGTAGTTTTCTTATATTTGAATTTTTTTTCCATGTTTTACATCAAAATATAGCTGCGTATCTTTAATGATGGGATAGAAGGAATGGCTTGGGAAGATTTAGGAAGTAAAGCTTGAATCTCTCTTTTCTATAACCCAGGGTTTACTATCATCAAATGCCTATTGTCTATCAACAGTCTGTATGTGCTCTACTTCTCCATAAGTCCTTTGGGAATTTCAGCCCTTAGTCTGGAAAGCTATTTTATTTCAGTTCTCTGATGTGTCAGCTCAGTTTCCTCATCTGTATAATGAGGGATTTTGCCTTTATGGCCTCTAAAATGGATTGTTTAATTTTGTTCTTACAACAACACATTATGTATTGTGCTTTTGGTAGTTTCTTAACCTTGGGATATATTTTAGTTGGAACCAAATGTTAGTCATAGCAGTTGTCACAGGTACCTTTGTATTATTGTGGAAACTGGGCTTAACAAATTGGCTTGATAATCAAATGTATTTGTACAATTATCTGGATTCTCGAACAGTAGAAAGCCACTATAGAAGTCCTAGAAGTATTTTTCCTTTTTCTGCTGTAACTGACATAGATACCCTGTTAAATTGAATATCCTAAATACTTAAGCTCATGTAACATTTTTCTTTAGTCACAGGAGTAATGTGTTGACTGGTATGTGCATGGCAATGTTGACAGCAAGGTAGCTTCTCTGTGTCTAGAGCCCCAGGCCATGTGGAAGACCTCAGTTCAGTTCTTGCTCAGACACTTACTGGCTGTGTGACCCTAGGCATGTCACTTTACCCTGTTTGCCTCAGTTTCATCGACTGTAAAATAATAATAGTAGTATTTACTTCACAGAGTTGTAATGAAGATCAGATGAGGTGATTGTAAAACGTTTATTATAGTACCTGGATGTAAGGGTTATGGGATTTAAAGATCTTCCATGCCCCATTGGACTTGCTGACATAGCAGGAAGGGGCAGAGCAAGAGGAAGCGGAAGCCAAGCTAGAGTTCCTGCGGTGGCTAGCAGAGGCAACGGCGGCAGTGGAAGCGCGAACCCCTTTTTGAGTCAGCCAGAATTTCTGCTAAGGACCCCTGCTGAGGACTGCCAGGGGCCGGAGCTGCTGGGAGCGTGTTTCCTGGACTCTGGGTGGTTGCTGTGAGTGGGGAGAGGAGGACCTTTGCCTGAGGTAGCCTGTTCTGTTTTAAAGGCTTGAGAATGTGGGTGCTTTCTACTTTACTTGTGCCAATTTCATAACTCCTCTGATGGCTTTGACTTTCTGGTTTTGGGACTCAGTCTCTTGGTATTTTAATAAATGTTCTAGCTTATTCCCCCATATAGAAAGCCTGATATATTTTGTGATTGATAATTACATCAGCATATCTGTAATTTCCATAGGCATTGTGAATATTGCATTGCTGATACATTGGCACAGAGTGGGTGCCATTTAAATGTTAACTGCTATTATTTAAAAAACATTCCCTGATACAAGACTAGTAAGCAAGAGAAGACTTAAAAAAAATAAAGCATTGTATTAATAACACAATTCTGTTGTTAGAATAGTAAATCTGATTTAAAGAAAGAAGGAATATTAACGATCTCATCCTCATATTTACAGATGAACACACTGAGACACAGATTGGTAAAGTGATAGGTCCAGTAGAGAATAATGGTAACAAGGTCACAGTGGACCCAAGCCTTTTGACTTTACATTTGGGATTCTGGACATTTTCACTAGCTTTTATCTCCCCCTTACTCCTCATGCCTACAATTCTCTCCCTCCTTGTCCTTGCCTGTTAGCTTCGTTGGTTGCATTCAAGGCCTAGCTAAAATCTCTCCTTCTATAATGAACTTTTGTTAATGCCCCTTAATGCCAGTGTCTTCCCCCTCTCTTGATTATCTTCAGTTTATTCTGTCTACATCTCATTTATTCATAATCATTTGCATATTGTTTCCCCCATTAGTCTGTGAACTTGAGAATAGGGATTGTCGTTTATTTTCTTTGTGTCTCCAACAATTAGCACAGTGTTAGCACATGGTAGATATTTAAATACTTATTGACTGACTGGTTCTTTTGCTTTAGGATTAGTACATTGTTGAGTGGCAGTTCCAACTACTTTCTTTACATCTTACTACAAGCATAGGACTCTTCTCAAAGTTGAAAATAAATGTTTTGGTGTGACAAATTATTATTCATATCATGTGAATAATTTAAAACAGGTCTTGGCTTAATGCAATGCCTCTTTAAATTATACCACTTTTAAATAGTCCACCTTTTTCTTAAATACTCAAATCTATGATCTTGTCTCTAACAATACAGGCTACAACCTATCCAAGCCTGCCCATCTGTAATGTAATACCCAAAGAAAGGCAATTTCCCAAGGTTCAGAATACCAGCATAGGTGCTCTCCATTTTATTCAGTGACCAACCAAGAACAGAGAAGATCAAAACATGACATCATTCCAAATACAGCATTTACTAAGCGTGATTAAATAATCTCCAAGTACTACCCCACCCCAGGACCTACCAATCATTCAATCAATTACAAAATCTCTGTTTTAAATACTTCTACACCCCTAGGCTGTACCTTCATTTGGTCCACCACAAAGCACAAAAAGGTCAAAAGTTCCCCACCCCTGGATCACAATTGAATCTACCCCAGAGTTACAAGTTTAAACACAGCACTTAATACCCAAATGGAGGTCTTTTCTTCATCTTGACAGGAGGCAAGTTCTCAGCAATCTTAGTTCCTGGGGAGACAAGGCTTAGCAAGGCCACAAGATACATTGCCAGTCCCTTCATCAATCCATCCTCTGTCTGCAGAACAGTCCTAGAACCCCTGAAAACATTAGCAAAACCCTCTCCCAGGATTTCTGTAAACATACAACAAGAAAATCCTTCTTCAGGGCTTCTGAACCAACAGAAAGGTTCCCAGACCCCTGCAACAACAGCGCTGTCCTTCACCAGTGGACAAATCTGGCAAAACAACATCAAAACAGACAGACAAAGTACCAGCAAAACAGCCATGTCTCCTCAGTCCTTGGCAGCTCAGGGGGCAGGTCTCAAAAGTCCAGGGCGATTCAAAGTGGCTCTCAGCAATCCTTCTCAGTCTCTCTCTCTCTCCACGAGGTGCTGCTTCCAAAAAGTCCTTCTGCCTCTCTCTTGTCTCTCCAAATCTATGTCACCAGCTCCTCCCAGTTCAGGACTCTCTTTTCACATCAACAAGTCCATCCCACAGGTGGGATTAACAAGCTCTGGGTTTTATCACAATCAATTTGAAAAACCAAGCCAATACAGGGGAATCTTTAAATACCATTACTATCACACCATCCTACCCACCTCATCTATTTCTCTCTCCACAAGTTTGCAATAAAAGGTCGAAATCGGGTGCTAGAAGCTTTCCTCTGTTTGTTGTTTTTGTTATTGTTGTTGCCATTGCCATTTTAAAGGTACCACTTTGCACACAGACTGTCTACTGGTTATCCTTTCACACACAGAGACATACAGACTCCCTCTTGCTGGGCAATTCCTCAGATTAAAAAAAAAGTCTTTTTCCTTTTCATATGAAGTCCTGCAATGTCATTATCTGAGTTTTTGTGGCAGAGATGAGTTTTAACATTGTTCATTTGCCCTTTTTGTACCCTTGCCAGGATGGAAATAGGTTAGGATGTCAAGAATCATTAGCGATATGTTGATTTAGATTTCTTTGTATTTCTGAGTTGGTAGAAATGCGATTAAATAGAAGTAGTGACAACTTGTGGCCCTTATAAGCCCTTTTTGTTTTATGTTGTTTGCCCATCTTTCAAATTTTCAGGCTCCTGTCTAATGGTTGACTGTGTATGTCATTTATTGTGACCAGTGTGAGTCCTGAGCCATATCCCCATAGCAGCAACTTAAGTGATGCTAAGGATCCTTTTCCCCCCTTCCCCTGTTTCACATCATATCTTCAAACGACTGCTATGGTGTTTATTGTAGTATGACAAGAAATGGTCTTGACCCAATTGTAACTCTCTTAACCCACAAGAATAGAACACAAAAACCTTTTTATCTCTCTGTAATCATTTATTAAGCGCTTACTATTTGCCACATATATCATTCCTAAGACTTAGAAGCACATTAAAGGATCAGTTTGAGATTTCAGGATAATGAACAGAGACTCTTTATAAAAAGTAAACTGATTTTGGTATGTATGATAATACAAATTACATTCTTTTGCAAAACACTCAGGCAAGGCTATCTATTGGTAAGGTTCGCTTCTTCCCAAGCTAGGACAAAATACAATTCTCAGGATCTTTGGCACCTTAAGTTTGGTCAGCCAGCCATAGTCTTACTTTCAGGTCTCTTACGCTTCCAACATGTGTCTGTTTTTTGCCTCTTTCATACTGAGCTCTTAGCACAGTGCCTGCCATATATATAGTAGGCACTTAGTAAATGCTTACTTACTTGCTACATGGGAATCACCAAGCTGAATAGCCTTTTTAAGAATTTTCAAGGTACTCCAATAATTAGAATACAAAACAATGTGTGATGTTACAGTTAGCACTTAGTTTTCAGAGCAGGCATGAGATTGCAGGTAAGGGGAACAGGTTCGTGGAAGAGATATCACTTGATGGGTCTCTTGAAGGAAGTAAGATTTCAACAAGCAGAGAATTGGGAAGGAATTTTCACTGAAGGAATTAGCACAAAGATATGTATGGAAAGGAGAACTGGAATAATTCAGTATGGCTGGAGCATAGAATGCATGTGAGAAGCTGCATTAAATAAAGTGAGAAAAGTAGGTTGGAGCTATATCTTGGAGGACCTCCAAAGCTAAGGCTTGGAGTGTCTTGTAGCTTTATGAAGTGTTTTTTTGAAGAGTAACAGCAATTGAAACTGTCTCTGGTCATACCCCAATAGAGAGAATCATAGGGTTGGAGGAGAGGTTGAAGGCAGAGACCAGTCAGCTAGCTATCCTAGAAACCCTTAGATAATGATTTAATAAGACTCAGAACTAGGGTTGTGATAGTATACCATTTTTTATCACAAAGAGATAATTTCCAGGGTTCTATCACCTTATAGACATCTGTGAGTCATTGGGTAGGCATTATTTGAGGCAGGGCGGAGGGTGGGGGGAAGAATTGGGGAGCCTTGGTTTAGTAGTTTAGATTTTGTACATTTCATAGGATTTTAGAATTTAGAGCTAGGAGAGATCTTAGTGATCAATTTTGGTGGAAGAGATCTTTAGAGAAATGTTAGTAGTCTGAGCCCATTCTTTTGATTTTAACTCTAGAATCTGGAGATAGCACTTTATCCAACACTCCTTATTTTGGGTCTCTGATTTAGCCCTAGCTTGACCTTGCTAAAGTCATCATAGAATGAATAGATCTGTAGGGACAGATAGGCTTTGATTTTAATAGAGAAATCCAGAAATGAATTGTATCTTTTAAAAAAAATAATCTTTTTTTCTTTATTAATTTGTTTACTTTTAGTTTACAAGATTCAGTCCCACAATTCCTTGAGTTCCAAATTTTTACCCCTCTCTCCCCCCCCTCCCCCATGGGGGCATAAAATCAGCTATAGGATCTGCAAATACTTTCATATTACACAGTCAGATTATAAAGAAGGATTGTATTGGATGGAATGAAAAATGGGAAAGAGGAAACAAACCAAACAAGAAAAAGAAAGAAAGCAGGTAGTTTGCTTCAATCTGCATTCAGACTTTGTTCTGTCTAGTTCTTTCTCTGAATGTAGACATCTCTCTCCATTATTAGTCTTTTGGAGTTGACTTATCACCCTGCATTGCTAAGAAGAGCCTAGTCTATCAGAGTTGGTCGTCACACATACAATATGTGTCTAATTGTGTACAAATTTCCCCTGGTTCTGCTCTTCTCACTCAGCATCAGTTTGCATAAGCCTCTCCAGATAAATATGAAGTCCATCTGCTCCTCATTTCTTATAGCACAATAGTATTCCATTACATTCATATGCCACAACTTGTTTAGCCATTTCCCAGTTGATGGGCATCCCCTTAATTGAATTGTATCTTTTTTTGGGGGGGGTTAACAATCTTGCTTTTAATCAATCAAACATATCATTTACCTAGTTCAAGGGAAAAGGTCAGCACCCTGAACTTCAGAGTATACAGACAGGTTACAAGCAGAAGTTACAAGACAGTGAAACATTTCAAGCAGACAAGCCTCCAACTGTCCAACCATTATATCCATACCTAGTCAGTTACCAGAGAGGGAAGCATCAACATCTGGGTTTTTCAAAGCTGGGGGGCTCTCAATGGCTGCCCAGAGTCTCGTCTGGTCAAATCACACACCACTTCTCAAAGCGAACCCCCAATTGAATTGTATCTTTAAAGATGTACATTTTTTGTATTGTTTTGGTGTTACTTCCTAGGAATTTTTAAAAATATCCTTGGATGTATATGCTGATGTAATACCTTACTGTAAGTGATAGAGGAGTTATTGAAAAATAATAAATCATTGCTATAATTATAAAAATTTTCCATTGATTTCAAATGTGTTTTTTCTATAGACCTGCTTTATCTTTAATTTGCAGCTGCTTTTTAACTTTTAAATTTGTCAGTCTTCCCTCTAGCTCCTATGGCAAGATACAAATGCATTTAAATAAGTCACTGTGCAGACTTTTGTAGATGGTATTACAAGATTTGTTTAATTCATTTCTTTGTATCATCTGGTGTTGTGTAATCTAAAACCTGTAGAAACTTTCAACTTGTGGTTGAGCAGGAAAGCAACATTTGGGGCATGTAAATACAGTTTTTGCATTTTCAAATTTTAAAAATGACTTGAATGCAGTTAGAATAACCATTTTTATTTTAATTTTTACAGTCAAACCTTGAACATAGGAAAGAATATAGCCAAATTCAAAATTAATTATTTCTTTACTCTGAGGCCTCTTTACATTTAAATATTGTGTTTGAAAATCTTTAATTTGCTATCTTGTTTGTAATTGTTAACTTTTCCTGCTATATTTATGGAATTTTGATTATGCAAATATGGGTTAGCTTATATTCTCTATCTGCAAACTGAGTTGAACTATAATTCAAATAGCAAAACTTTTAATAGGACAAATTTTAAAATGAAATAAGAGAAAATAAAATAGTAGAATAATTTTCTTCCTGCTTCCATACTACTTCATTTTCTCTATGTGTATCTCTGGTTTACCCACAGCCTTTCTCCCTCTCTTTTCTCCTCCCCCCCCCCCCCGAAAAAAAAAAAACGTCACAGTGGGAGAGTGAATATTTCCTGGATAGCACAGTGCCTTGTACCTAATAAATGATTAGTGCTGATTGTGTAATTACATTAAATTGAACTGTGTTCCTAGGATAACCTTGTACATGGAACACTTCACAGTTGCATCACTGCCTTTCCCCTCTGCCTCTGAAGCTTACTTTGCTTCTTTTCCTTCTGAGACTTCTTCCTTAAATGGAGTCTTTTTACTCTTTTCTGACATTGCCTCTGCTAACACTGCTTGGAGTCACTGTGGGTGGTTATTGATCAGTACGTTTCTAGTTCTTTTAGTGAGGTCCTGTGTGGATCCTTTTTTTCAGTTTCATTTTACTATTCCCCCTATTCTCCCCTCTTTCTCCCTGAGTGCCCCTCCTCCCTGAACACCTCATAACATTGTCTTGCCCCTGGGGCATGAAAATAAACCTTGGAATTTGGATAAGAAGGTGCTTTGCCACTTTGGAGCTGGCAGAGTAGAATCTCTCTCATTGCTGTAGCTATGGTAAAGGTCTGGATATTTTACCTATAGATTGTTACAAGATGGAGAATTTAAATTAAATGTATATAATAAAAAAAGGAGTTGAATGGTCTTAAGGGATATTTCATTCTGGCTATTGAAAGAACATAAAGAATTATTCCTGCTTTGCTATATGGTTCACTTTTTTTTTTGGAGGGGCAGTTGGGGTTAAGTGACTTGCCCAAGGTCATGCAACTGGAAAGTGTTAAGTGTCTGAGGTCATATTTGAACTTGGGGCCTCCAGACTCCAGGGCTGGGGATTCACTGCACCACCTAGCTGCCCCAATGGTTCACTTTTCTAGTATGTAGGTATTGAGTATCTGATACAACTTCTTTCATGGACAGTGCTGGGTGAACAAATATCAATTCTCATTCTCAGTTTTTCTTTTTAAAAAAATTCTAATCAGCCTTTAAATAGGCTTTTTAAATAATAAAAAAAATTAATTACTTTTAGTTTACAACATTCAGTTCCACAATCCCTTGAGTTTCAAATTTTCTTCCCCCCCCCAATGGCCACATGCAATCAAATATAGGATCTACAGATACCTTCACGTTAAACATTAGTCAGTTTGTAAAGAAGGATTATAACTAATGGAGTGAACAATGAGAGAGGAAAGAAAACAAAACAAGAAAAAGAGAAAGGGCAAATAGCTTGCTACAATCTGCATTCAGACTCTGTAGTTCTTTCTCTGGATGAGTCTTTCTCATGAGTCTTTTGGAATTGTCTTATACCTTGCATTTGCTGAGAGGAGCCTGGTCTTTCAAAGTTAGTTGTCACACAATGTTGCTGTTATTATGTGCAGTGTTCTCCTGGTTCTGCTCATTTCACTCAGCATATGTAAGTCTTTCCAGGTTTTTCTGAAATCTCTTTGTTCATCATTTCTTATAGCACAATAGTATTCCATTACATTCATATACCACAACTTGTTCAGCCATTCCCCAGTTGATGGGCATCCCCTTGATTTCAAGTTCCTTGCCACCACAAAAAGAGTTGCTATAAATATTTTGGTACATATGGGTTCCTTTCCCACTTATATGATCTCTTTGGGATATAGTCCTAGAAGTGGTATTGCTTGGTCAAAGGGTATGCATGCACTTATTTATAGCCCTTTGGGCATAGTTCCAGATTGTTTTCCAGAATGGTTGAATTAGTTCACAGTTCCACCAACAATGCATCAGTGTTCCAATTTTTCTACATCCTCTCCAGCATTTATCATTTTTCTGTTTTGTCATTTTAAAATAGGCTTCTGTCTTAACCACAGAGATGAGTAGTATAGGTAATTTCTTTACAGTATTTAGTTCATTTTATTTAAGTATTAAAGTAATTCCCTTTGTTGAGGTCTCATGGTGGGTTGTTATTGACCCTGGATTTTCAAAGGCCCTGCCAACAGAATATAAGTTTGGGCAGGTTTTGTCAAGCATCGAAGGCTTTATATGTAGGTTAAATGATGGACATTTAACACACTAGGGACTGGCCTAGTTGAATTTGGAGACACGATTCCCTGAAGTTTAGTCTTCAGATTACATTTTTTTTTTTCATCATAGAAATTTATGAAGGTTTCTAGTAAAGTGCAAAGCAGGGAAGAGTATCCACATTGATTTATATATTGTTGAAGTATGTAATATACTTGTAAAAGAATCTAAGATATCTACATGTATGTAGATATTTTGAATTTTTAGGAGAAACTTTAGGTTCCTTAAAGTGATTTAGGAAACATCCTATCTAAGCAACATTTTTATACTTTTTCTGTTAGATGGGTTATTTCCAAGAGAAAAATCTATAGATTTATGAATATTATCTGTTTAGGTTGATTTTCGTTAATCTTGAAAAAGATTTTCTGAAAAAAGATTTCTGAAAAGAGCCTGACATTTTTTTCACCTTTTCCCCTATTGCTGGCGTTCTTTTTTATTTTTTTCCTATGGGCTTTTTAGAACTGATTGTAGTAGTGAATTTTTCCTCTGAGATAACAATTTGTCCCAGGCTTTTTACATCCGAATTATTGAATATTGTTCTAATTTCTCTCTTTGCTTCTTGTCTATCCCTGTTCTAGTCTGTCTAGTAAAAGGTTCTTGCTAAGTTGTTTTTTCACTTGTTTCCAGCTCTTCATGACCCCTTTTGGGGTTTTCTTGGCAGAAATACTGGAGTGGTTTGCCATTTCTTTACCAAGGCAACTATAGGGTTAAGTGACTTATCCAGGATCAAATTGCTACTAAGTGTCTGAGTGTCTTGAGCTCTACTCTGCCATGTAACTGTCCCCATCTAAAGCTATTATAATACTGTAATATATAGTAGATTATCTAGTATAATACTGGCAGACTGTTATATAAATATGACTTTTAACATGTGATTTCACTATTTTGCAACCTTTTACTAACTTTCTTTGCTTGTTTGATGAAACTGTTAACACTGAAGGCCTACTATAAACTGGCCACACCCATATTCTCTCTTCAGCCTTTAATCATGTGTTAAAATATATATGGAAAATTTTTTTGTAAACCATACAATTTCAATGGCAATTTCTACCTTTGTGTTGTTATTATTACTACTTCTTATACCATATCAACACCTCTTGAGTTCAGGCTCTCATCACCTTTCTCCTGGACTAATGTAATAGCTTCCTAGTTGGTCCCTCTGCATTCATCTTTTCTCACCTCTTCAGTCTGTCCAAGCCAAATTGATATTTCAAAAGCACACAAGTCTAACTGTGTCTCTCCTCTGCTCAAGAAGTTCCAATGGGTTCCCTTTACTTTTAGGTTAAGATAAAAACCCCTCTGACATTTACAGTTCATCAAAATCTGTCTTCTGTCTGCTTTCCTAGACTAAACTCACTTTTTTCTTTTTTTTTGGCCTTTAGATACTAAATGGCCCAGTCAAAATGGCCTTCTAGCTATTTCTTCCATAGAATATTTCATCTCCTATTTCTGTGTCTTTTGCATAGTCTATCCCCCCATCCCTCAGTTGAACTCTCATACTTCTGTCTCTTGGATATCTGCCCCCCAACAATCAAATCAATTGGCTCCTCTTTCAAGAGGGCTTTCTTTCTTTTTCCAGTTGTTATTCTCTCTTCTCCTCTCATCACCTATTATCAATAAATCAGTCAATATGTGTTATGAGTTGTGCTAAGCTTTGGTGATAGTTCTAGCTGTCAAAGGTCAAATTCTGTTGAGGCAGATAGCTCTCTATATACAAAAGAGACACAAAGTGATTGGGAGCACTATCAGTGGAGAGCAGAAAAGTCTTCATGTAGAAGGTCATGCTTGAGCTAGCCTTGAACAAATGAGCAAATCTGAGAGGCAAAAGATGAACATCGAGGACTTTTCAGGCAAGAGGAGCATCCATGGAAGGGCCATAGAAATGCCATATGGAGTGTTCTGAATAAGGAACAATATGGCAGCCAGCTTGACTGGGGCCCAGAGTATTTGAAGATTAGTAGTAGGCAGTAAGGTTAGAAAGGTAGGTTGAAGCCAGATTGCGAAATGCATTTGAAATGCCAGATAATATATATTTGATTCTCTAGATAATAGGGAAATAACATGGTTGGACTTGTGCTTTAGGAATTTCACTTGGACTTCTGTATAGAAGATGGATTGGAGTGGAGTTCTCACTCCACGTGAGGAAGGGAGATCAATTTTAGAACCTTATGGCAATAGTCCTGGTGAGAGGGAGAAGGGCCTGAACTAGGGTGATTGCTGTATGAGTGGTGAGAAGAGGACAAATTTGAGAGATGAGATAGAAATGAGAAGATTTAGGAACTGATTGGATATATGGGGTGAATGAGACTGAGGTGTAAAGAATGACACTAAGGTTGTGAACCTGGGTGACTGGAAGGGTTGGTGGTGCCATTGGTAGAAATAGGGAAGTTTAAGTGAATGGTAACATTTTGCGGAAAAGAGGATGTGTTTTGTTTTAGATGTGTGGAGGTTGAGATATCTACAGGAGAACTAGTTCAAAATGTTCTCTTAGGGTAGTTGGTGTGGTGTGACTGGTAAGGCCATCAAATGAGAGCATATAGAAAGAGAATAGAGGAGGTCCTGAGATAGAGCCTTTAAGTACGCTCATAGTTAGGTGGTAAAATCTAGATAATAGAGGGTCTACCAAAGAAGACTGAGGAGAGGGGTCAGACAGGAGGAGAGCCAAAAGGGAGCTGTATCATGAAAACCTAGAGATGAAAGAGGATCTAGTTGGATAAGCGTTACCAACAGAATCAAATGTTAACAAAGAAGTTGAAAAAAGGCTTATTAGATTAGACAATTTAAGAAATCACTGGTAACCGTATAATATGATGTCAGATTTTCCTACTTTTTTTTGTTCTATCTCATTTTTCTGCATGTATCTTATTAAATTCTATGGGACTATAAGACTAAAGGAGAGGGCTGTGACTTTGATAATTTTATTCAGTGTCTAGCATTAAATTCAAAACAGATTTTATGCACAGACATATTCTTACTGTGAAAGTTGATCTGATATTTGGTGTTATTTTATGGGTTTGGATTTAGTAGAATAGCATTTCATTGGCCATTTACTTTCTTCTCGACATTATTCTTTTCACTTACCTTGTATGATACCATGGGTCAGTTGGTTCGGATTTATATAAGTATAAACGACTGAGTCCCTATTATAGGACATGATCTAGATATTCATTAATTGTTAACTTTTGGAACTAATACTTAAATACTTCAAAAGTTCTGTTATTTCATTAAGATATGGGTACATCCTCCATGTTTGGGAATAAAAATTAGTTTACCATTAGAGTTAATTGCAAAAAGATTTTAATTTGCATTTCTATGGATGACACCACCATTTTTCCAATCACTTGAATTTTTATAAACTCATTGTTATTCTCGACTTTGTTCACCTCATAGATCCAGTCAATTGCCAAATCTTGTCCATTTTACCTCCTCACCACCTTTTTTTATCTGTTTCTTATTTGTGTACTGTCTACTGTCTTAGTTCAGAATCTTATCATCAAATCTCTCCCAGACATTGCAAGAGCTTCCTGATTGGTCTTTCAGCTTTGTGTCTTTTCTCTCTCCTGACCTCCCTGTGACTGCCAAAATGGTACTCCTATAACACCGGGGTGGCCATATATTACCTCAATAGCTTGTTCAAGAAGCTTTATTGGATCTCTGCCTTCTAGGAGCAGCCCAGGCTCCTCTTTTTGGCATTCAAATGCCTTTACAACCCACCTCCAACTTATCTTTCAAAGCTTATTTTATGTTACTCTCCTTAATGCATTCTTGAGCCCAGCCAAACTGGCCTTCTGATGTGACATTGCCGGCTTCTGTCCCCCATGCCTGGGAAACTCTCTGTCCTCACCTCTGTTTCTTGCAATACCTAGCTTCCTTAAAAATGCTGCTCCTCCTATATGAGCCTTTCCTGAAGCAGTGATATCTGAACCACCCTCCCTCAGTTATTTTGTATCTATTTTCTATGCACTTAACGTGTTTCCTATTATGGAAAGAAAGTTTTCTGAGGGTAGGTGCTATTTCATCTTGTCTTTGGATCCCTTCTACCTTAGCACTTAGTAGGTATTTATTATTGATTAAGATCCATAGTGCTTTATGATGTGAACAGACATAATTTCTCATGCAGCTATTTGTATTGTGTCTCCTTGCCCTGAATTATTTCTCTCTCTTTTCTCTTCTTTTGTTCTCTTAATCTTTACCTCTCTCATCATATTTCTACATTGGTCCTGCTTTGCTAGTTGTCATGGTTGGTCTCTGCTTGTTTCCTTTCTCATATTCCCTTCTGTATTTCCCCTTGTGCTCTCTGGGTTCTTTGGCTCTCATGGTCATTTTGCTAACAGTACATATATGTTTTGATGTCCAAGAATTTTTAAGTCTCTTGCTAATGAATTGCTTCTTCAATCTATTGGAAGAATCAAAAACAGTCAACGTAAGATGGTGGAATAGCCAGATCACTATTAAAAAGATTTAAGTTCTTTTTAGGAAGTCAGCTTCTGATCAAGTGTTTTTTTTTTTTCTCTCCTTATTTCCCAGGGAAGAAGAGGAACGTCTGAGAAATAAAATTCGTGCTGATCATGAGCGAGCTCTAGAAGAGGCAAAAGAAAAACTAAAGAAGTCTAGAGAGACAATACAAGCAGAGATTGAAACAGAAAAAAATAAGGTAGCCCAGGAGATAAAGAAGAAAGAAACCAAGCCACTGCCACCAGTCCCTTTACCAAACCTCATAGGAATAAATGGTGGAGAACCAGAAGATGAAGACACCAGAGAAAAGAGGGAAAAAATTAAGGAGGTAAAGAGTTGAAATTTATACTGGGGAATTGGTTGGGATATGTATTTTGTACATTTTTGGATCAGCACTGTTTATGACTTTGTGTGGTATGTCCTTGTTTGGAGGGAATCCTCTAAGTTCTTCATTAGTCTTATTCTCTTTTTTTATCACTCTTGGGTAATTGTAAATAGGATTGTTTCTTTTAATATTAATAGTAATATGGTAGATATTGTGTTTTTATTGCTTGTGGTCCTTCTCATATTATTAACTTGTCTTATGTCACTGTCATTCAGAAAACTTGTGTTTAATGGCTATCCAAAATTCATTTCTTGTCATTGTTTATTTGAGTATTTATTAAATCTTTAATTGTATATGACTTTAAAGATACTATATAAAGTAATGATTTAGACATGGCATCCAAGTGATTATAATTTGAAACATTTATCTACCAAACCCCTCTTCTTTTCCTTCATTTTGTCGTGGTGGTGACCCTAGTTTGTTAAACACAGTTGAACATAAGCCCTAGCAATTCCTGTGAAGTGGAAAGACTTAGAATATGAACTTCTGCTTTCTGAGGACCACCTTAGCTAAATTCAGACAAGCTTGTACACACTTTGGCTATAAGATAATACTTTTTTTCCCACAATTACTTTGAAAGAATGTCTATCAAGTTATAGAGTAGTTGAAGTCTGTAGTGGTAGAAAGAATATCATGTTATAATAATATAATATGTGTCCTTCACATACATACACACACACACATACCTCATTTATTTATTTTTATTTATTTACTATTAGTTTATAACATTCAGTTCCACAAATTTTTGAGTTCCAAATTTTCTCCACCACCCTTTCCCCCCCTCACCTCCCCCATGGCAGCATGCAGTGTGCCATGGTTCTACATATTCTACATACATGGTTCTACATATCACATTAAACATTAATCAAGTTGAAAAGAAGATTATAACCAATAGAATGAATAACAAGGAAGAAAAAACAAAACAAAATGAAGAAGAGAGAGCAAGTAGTTTGCTTCAGTGTGCATTCAGACTCTAATTATTTCTCTGGATGTGGATAGCCTTTTCCATTATGAGTCCTTTGGAGTTGTCTTATAACCTTGCATTGCTGAGATGAACTCAGTCTGTCAAAGTCAGTCATCACAGATATGATGTGTCTGTAAATTGTATACAATGTTCTCCTGGTTCTGCTCACTCAGTGTCAGTTTATGTAAGTCTCTCCAGGTTATTATGACATCTGTCTGCTCTTCATTTCTTATAGCACAACAGTATTTCATTACATTTATATACCACAACTTGTTTAGCCATTCCCTAATTGATGGGTATCCCCTTGATTTCAAGTTCTTTTGCCACCACAAAAAAAAGCTGCTATAAATATTTTTGTACATATAGGTCCTTTTCCCATTTGTATGATCTCTTTGGGTTACAGCCCTAGAAGTGTTATTGCTGGGTCAAAGGGTATGCACACTAGGGGCGGCCAGGTAGCACAGCAAGTAAGAGCACCGGCTCCAGTGTTGAGAAGACCTGGAGATCGAATCCTGGGCTCAGACATTTAGCACCCACCCAGAAACACCTGGCCGTGTAACCTTCAGCAAGTTACTTAACCCCAATTGCTTAGGGGCGGCCAGGTGGCTCAGCGAGTAAGAGCATCGGCTCCAGTGTTGGGACGGCCTGGAGATCGAATCCCGGGCTCAGACACTCAGCACCACACCCAGAAATAACTGGCCGTGTAACCTTGAGCAAATTACTTAACCCCGATTGCTTAAAAAAAAAAAAAAAAGGGTATGCACACTTTTATAGCCCTTTGGGCTCCAAATTGCTCTCCAGAATGGTTAGATCAATTCACAGCTCGACCAGCAATGCATTAGTGTTTCAGTTTCCCCACATCTTCTCCAACATTTATCATTTTCCTGTTTTTTCATATTAGCCAATGTTAGCGATGAGATGTGTGGTACCTAAGAGTTGTTTTTATTTGCATCTCTCTGATCAATAGTGATTTAGAGCATTTTTTCATATGTTTGTAAATGCCTTTAATTTTTTCCTTTGAAAACTATCTTTTCATATCTTTTGACCATTTATCATTTGGGGAATGACTTGCATTTTTATGAATTTGACTCAGTTCTCTGTATATTTTAGAAATGAGACCTTTGTCAGAGACACTGGTTGTAAAAATTCTTTCCCAATTTTCCGCTTCCCTCCTAATCTTGGTTAATTGGCTTTGTTTGTACAAAACCTTTTCAATTAATGTAAATCAAATCCATTTTGCTTTTCATAATGTTCTCTCTCTCTTGTTTTGTCACAATTCCTCCCTTCTCCATGAATCTGACAGGTAAACTATTCCTTGTTCTCCCAGATTGCGTACAGTGTCCACTTTTATATTTACATCGTGTACCCATTTAGACTTTATTTTGGTATACGGTGTTAGACATTGGTCTACACCCGGTCTCTGCCACATATACACACTTAGTGTTTTTTCGCCAGCCAAGTCAGTCAGTATTTATGAAGCATTTCCAAGATGCCAGACGCTGTATTGATTGTGCAAAGAAGGGTAAAAACAAGCTCAGTAATAATAGTAATAACAAGTAATATATATAAATAAAACACTTTAAAGTTTGCAAAGTATTTTACATGTTATCCCATTTGATATGGACTCTATGACCATTTGTTGTATTAGAAACTAAAGCTAATAAAGTTTAGAAAAAGGAGAAAAGGGAAGGGAATAAGCATTTATATAGTGCCTGCTATGTGCCAAGCACTGTGCTAAGTGCTTTTTTTTGCAAATATCATATAATTATTTAAATATTTGTTAATTAAAAAGAACAAATTCATTGTGTTAGCATAAATAACAGATTATTTGTGAAAAATAGCTGTTTTCCAAATGGTAATTATAGTGAGAAAAGTGACATTCTTCTACATATTTTTGCACATCTCTTTAATGGCTTAAGACACCTAAATTCTCACCTGCTTCTGCATTCAGTCTTGTGATTCATTGTTTTGGTATGAAGAAAACCTGGTCTCACAGATCAAAGAAATTATTGTTTTTCTATTATATTAATAACCAGTTAGTAAATTGGGATCCAGGCTTTTCTTTTTCTATTTCCTCATTTAGGACTCTGCCTCTCTTGGTCAGTTAGTCGGTGTCTGAAGGACTGTAGCAGCAAGCACCCTAGCATACCCCGAATGGCTGCTAGCATAGGTTCTTTGATCTGCTTTTCTAAAGGAAAGCAACTCAAAAAGGGTCGACAATCTTAGTTTAATCAAACATATATCATTTACCTAGTTCAGGGGAAAAAGTCAGCACCCTGAACTTCAGAGAATACAAACAGAAGTTACAAGCAGACAAAAATACAAAGAAAATAATACAATTCAGCAGACCAACAGACAGGGCTTCTAGCTGTCTGACCATTACATCCATACCTAGTTAGTTACCAGAGAGAGAAACACCAACATCTGGGTTTTCAAAGCTGGGGGGCTCAATGGCTGCCTAGAGTTCTCGTCTGGTCAAATCACACAATGCTTCACAAAGTGAGCCTCAAAGCAAAACCTCGCATCAGAGGTATATATACCCTTCTCCAGGGTCAGAGAACATCAACCCTCTGACCCACTTGACTACAAAGTAACAAAAGTTGTGCCTTCCTGAAAAAGAAGCCTCCTTCCACAGGCCCCAGGTGAGCGCATGCCACCTATTAGGGGCAGAGTTTATTTTCAGATCAAGAAAGGTCCTCAAATAAGGGGCAGGGAAGATCTTCAAATTCCTATTACCATTATAAGGATAAGACTGATAGATGAGATTGCTCAAATCACTACTTAGTGAATCCCAATTTGCTTTCCTATATATCTCTGCAGGGTTAAATTAGAAGCTTCCCAAATATCCCTTCTAGTTCTAAATCCTATGTCATTAACTCTACACAGATTAAAGCTTAATTTGTGTATTATCTAGCATTCTTTGCACACTGCTGTCTATGAAGAAAACCTGGTCTTTTCCACCCTGTTTTAGGGATTTTTTTCAGTTATTCAGTCTGTGGTGAATAGAAGCTAGAATGGTAATTTGAAAAAAGTGTTGGCCTCAAAAGTCAGAAGGCCCTAGTTCTTGCCAATTACTTTACCATTAGCTAGCTGTGTAACCTTAGAGTAACCATTTATCTAAGATGAACAATTTCCTCATATCTAAGATGAAGAATTTGGATGAAGTGATCTAAGGTCTGTCTCTTCCAGTATTAATACCCTGTGACTATTGGATGACAGAATTTAGCATCATGTAGCATCATGTATGAACTTCCCAAAGTTTGTGACTCTGAATTCACTAACATAATATTGTTTGTTGGTGTTTTGTCATAATTACCAACAAAATTCATTGACTATCTCTTTTTTTGTAAATTATTTAGCTAGGTATCAGCTTTGAAGGAGTGTTCTCATGGTGTACTGCACAGCTATGTACTTGATTTTTTTTCTTTTTAATTTTTTTATTGATATTTGGATGATGACACTGATATCATGCTCTTCATATTTAGAGCTAAAATTTAGAGCTGAGAGGGATTTCTAATATGTTGGTGACAGCATTGAGGTCTATAAAGTCATTGCAGTCTAGAATAATTAATTTAAAAAGATGAAATGTAAAAGACCTAAGAGTTTCTATAATGTATTTGATATAAGTTTTGGACATTTTAAAAGAACTGAAACAGACATTTATGTGGAGCATTGTGTTTGTTTCAGGTCATCATTTTTTAGGAGGGATATTGATGAACCTGAGTGCATTTAGAGAAGAACAGCTGGGAGAGTAAGGAGATTTGAAACTGTGAGGTTTGAGATTCTGTTGAACAAAATGCAAGTATTTAGCTTGATGAAGAGGAGACTGGGGGAAGCATGACTTTGATCTTCTAGTGTTTGGAAGGTGGCTGTAAGGAAGTAGATTTAGTCATACCATCTGGCTTTAGATGACAGTTGGGATAAATTGGTCAGAGTTAAAGAGAAACAGATTATGGCACAGCTTAAATAAGGGGGTGCTTCCCACGAATTCTGAAATACATTCTGTCTCCCTTCCTCCTTCCCTCTCCTAAAAATTTATAGATTCTCCCCTGATTCTGTAAGAGGTTTCTTATAACTAAGTAAAACTATATAGTGACTTCATCTGAAAGTGTATTCAGTATTCCACATCTTTAGCCACACTCATTCTCTATTATAATTAACAAATATTTTAATAATAGAAATTAAATTGATAAATTTAAAAATTAATAATTTTCTTCCCCTCCCACCCCATAGGAAAAAAGGGGGAAAAAACACCCAAATTTGTTAAAACAAATAAATACAGTCAAGCAAAACCAATTGTGTTATTGGCTGTCTACAAAAATATATGTCTCATTGTGGGGTGGGGTGACCATTGGGTATGGGATTATGCTGTGGATCCAGGCTGGCCAGAAGTTACATATATAATTCTGGACTTTGTAAACCCTCATCCCTCCACTCCCCCATCTTCCCTCCCCCATCTTTTGTATGGGTATCTGGGGTTGAAGGAGAAGTGAGGATGACTAGCTGTTGTCTCACCCTGTCCAAGGTTTGTCAAAAGAAAAAGTCAAGAGCTGGAGTTTGATTGCTGTATCATAGATTGCATTTTGAGTAAGTGACATCCTCTGAATATGGATGATGTTTACACAATCCAGGGAAGTAGCATCCCTGACTCCTGGGCCTACAGGACGAGGAGGACCTCTGAAAATGGAACTAGGGGAAGTTTGTCTCTGTCAGCATCAACCAGGCCCACCATGAAGCCCCCACTGTGAGGGGGAGATTTTTTTTATCACCATTTCAGGCTTTTTTGCTGTGAGGATACACCTGGATCATGTGAAGTCCTGAAGCAGCTTAGAAGACCTTTGTCAGAATCGGTTGAGACTGGATATTTATTTTTAGGTGCACATCCTGGAGCTACTGGTGCGAGGGCAGTTCCTGACCATCTCACCTGAAGAACTGAGTCTGGTTGCAGGAGCACCATCCAGAGTGGGGCAACAAGTAGTGACTGAGGATTTAGAGCAAGAGCTTTATGAGCCTCCACCTGCTGAGAAGAGATTTTGGAGGAGTCAGCCCTTGTGGGCACACTGCAGTCCCTTGTGTTCAGCCCTTGTGGGCTTGGAGGCCCAGCTCAAGTGTGAGTCACCAGAACTCCACTTCTAACCAGAAGGAGCTCTGCTTGGTCTGAGCTCCACTGAATAGTGACTGATTACCAGAAATCTCAGTATGCTTATTAGCCCAGCCTCAGATACTGTCCCTTCTACTTCCCTCAGCTACTTTCCTATGCACTCCCAAAAGTCCTTCCTGAAGTCCTCCCAAAGCCTTCCTTAATAGAGGGCGGGACTTTTCAGCTCATTCTGCTTTCCATTGGGAGCTCTGCTTGGTCTGAACTACATGGAACAGACTTTTCTAGCTTCCTTTTGTGTGTTGTGGTCCCTAAATTGTAAACTCCTTGGGGTGAGGGACTGTCTTTCTTTTTCTTATTTATATTCTTAGTGTTTAGCACAGCACCTGACACATAGTAGGAGTTGAGTAAATGTTTATTGAATTGAAAATTATGTTCTCTAAATCATTGCTTGTCTATCAGGAGATAGATAATAGGTTTCATTATCTGTCTTCTGGAATCATGTATGATAATTATATTGTTGATTATAGTTCTTACAGCTTTCAGAGTTGTCTTTGCAGTGTTGTTGTATAAATTGCTCTCCCGGTTCTCATTTTATTCTTCCTTCATTAGTTTATAAAAGTCTTCAAAATTGTTCATTCTTATAATATATATGTTAAAATATAAATTGTTCTTCTGGTTCTGCCACTTCACTCTGTCACTCATATAAGTCTTTCCATGGCTCTTTGAGCTCATCTATTTCATTACTTCTTATAGTACAATAATTGGTTACATACATGTATATGGGTGCATATATACACATGTGTACGTGCAGACACACACCATAGTATTATATCACATTCATGCACTACAACTTATTAACCATTCCAAGAACTGCTATAAATATTTTTGTACATATATAACCTTTTTCTTTTGGAGGATGGGGGTGGGGGTTATAGTGCTAGTCGTGGTATAGCTGGGTTCAAGGGGCATGAATTGTTAGTAGCTTTATTGTGTGTGTAGAATTCCTGAATGCCTTTTGAAATAGTAGTATCTATTCACATCAATGTGCACTAAGCTCAAGAAGGCCTTTGGGAAAGCCTCTTGCAGAAGGTAGGCCTTTAGGTGAGATTGGGAGGAATCCATAGAAGCCAGAAGACAGAGATAAGTAGGGAGAGAGTTCCAGGCATGGGCACAGCCTGTGAAAATGCCTGGAGTTGGAAGATAGAGTGTTGTATGTGAGGAACATGAAGGAGGTTAGTGTCATTGAATCACAGAATAAGTATGTTAAGGCAGGAGGAAGGTATAAAAAGATTGGAAAGGTAAGGGGCCCAGGTTGTGATGGCCTTTAAAAGTTGAACCAGCGGACTTTATAGTTAATCTTGGAGGTAATAAGAAAGCCTCTGGAATTTATTGACTGTGTGTGTGTGTGTGTGTGTGTGTGTGTGTGTGTGTGTGTGTGTGTGTGTGTGAGACAGAGACAGACTTGTGCTTTAGAAGATCAGCTTCACAGCTGACTTGGATGATTATCTACAGTGGGAAGAGACTTGGCGGGGAGACCAATGTTGTAATAATCCGGGTGGTTATGTGGTGATGCACCATGGTCGTGGCAGTAGAGGCAATAAACTAGCATATGTGAGAGATGTTTGAAGGCAGAAACAGCAGGACTTGGCAGCAGATTGGACATGGGAGTGGGAGAGAATGAGGAGTCAAGGATGACACTTAGGTTGTGAGCCTGGGTGACTTGGAAGGATGGTGGTCCCCTGAAGAGGAATAAGCAGTAAAGAAGAGGGGAAGGTTCGGGAGGGAAGACAGTGGTTCCGTTTTGTATATGTTAAGTTTACAATGTTTACAAGACATTCATTTTGAGATGTCCAGTAGGTAATTGGAGATTGGAGGTCATGAAAAAGTCAGGGTTGGACAAAGAGAACTGAAAATCATTATCAGAGAGGTGATAAATGAATATCCTGTTCCTTCTAACTCTTTGGGATTGCTTTACCCACTCCTCAACTAATTTGTCCTAACTCTAGCCTACAGTCATTTCACCTCTCTCTGTTTTCACTATTGGATTCAACTATCTTCTGTTCAAAGTCCTGAGCTATAGTTAACCAGTTCAACTTTTCTTCTTCCTTTGAGAAGTTCCTTGCCCCCTTGTCTGTCACTGCCTTTCCAAACTCCTGGGCCAGGATTATTCCCGTAGTCCTCCTTTCTCCTTGTCAAGGCTGGACAGTTAGGTCTGAGAGTCATCTACATAGAAATGATAATTGAATCCATGGGAACTGATGTCATCACCAAGGGAAATAAGCATAGAGCTGGAAGAGAAGATGGCCTCGGACTGAGCCTTGGTGGGATGCTCAGGCATGACATTGGTGAATATGCAGCAGAGGGCACTGAGAAGGAGCTGACAGGTGGAAGAAAGAACTAGGAAGGATAGTGCCATGGAAACCTAGACAGAAGAATGGATCAAGGCAAAGAAAGTGTATGGTAGTGTTCAAGTCAAAGGGATGAGAACTGAGAAAAGGGAATTAGATTATTGGTAAAGTCTTAAATCTGTGACGGCCAATCTGACAGTCTGGAAGATCCACAGATGTATTTGGGGTCAAATATAATGTTGAATGATTTGATAATTGTTTATATCAGAATGGAAACAATTTCTTATTTCATATTCCGTAATATAAAAAAGTGGATTTATTATGTATAATTAAGTTAGTGATGTTTTTAAGGGGAAAATTCAGTATAGGCTAAGTGTTTACATTAATTTTATTGATCAAGACTTATTTTACAAGAACAGCTGAAAAAATCAATGGAATAGGTAAGACCTGTATTAGGGTGAATTCATAGAACTTAATAATGTTTTTCATTTGAATAACTTTAGAATCATAGCTGTGAGGGACTACAGAAAACAGCTAGCTAGCTCAGAGCAATATAGAACAAATGTGTGTGTCTGCCCTGAGTCTTCCCTTCAGGATAAACATTCTCAATTCATCCAGTCTTCTTAGGGTATGGACTCAAGGGCCTGTCTCCTTTCTGACCATCTTCCTCTTTATAACTCTCCAGCTCTTTGTTGTCCTTCCTAAAATGTGATGCCCTGAATCAATCAATCCAGAGACATTTATTAAACAGTTCCTAAGAGCCAGGCTCTGTGCCAGGCTCTAGGGAGAATGGAGCACAAAATTGCAGATGTGATTTGACAAGGACAAGTACAGAACGATCACCTCTTTATTCTCCAAGGCAGTTCCTCTCTTAATGCAGCCTAAGGTTGTATTAATGCTTTGGACTGCTAAATGACAGTTAATTCATGTTGAGCTAGCAGTCCACTAAATGGCAAGTGCTTTGTTCCTATTAACTGCTCCCTAACCCTGCCCCCTCCCAGCTCACTCTTGTCCTCACCCCACCCTTAAAACCCCCCCTCCATTTTGTATTTGTGAAGTTGGTTTTAAGACTTGACATTTATTTCTGTTCCATTATTTCATGTTTGTGTCTGAACTCAGTCATCTTTATGCTGTCAGTCTCTCCTCCTATGAAGGCATTCACCTGTTAATGGGTCCTATAAATGGTGAAGAAGTGGTATTTTACATTTATCCTTACAGAATGTTTTATTTTTGAATTTGGCTCATTGGTTTATTCACACCACCCACCCACTCACTTAATAATAGTATTTTACAATTACATGTAAAGATAGTTTTCAGCATTTACTTTTATAAGATTTTGAGTTCCAGATTTTTTCTCCCTCTCCCCTCTGCAAGACGGCAAGCAATTTGATATAGGCCATACATGTACAATCACATTAAACATATTTCATGTTTAATGTGTCATTAGTCATGTTTTGAAAGAAGACTCAGACCAAAAGGGAAAAAAAAACCATGAGACAGAAGAAACAAAAAAAAGTAAAAATAGTGTGCTTTGCTCTGCCTTCAGACTCCATAGTGCTTCCTCTGAATGTGGAGTAGTATTTTCTATCATGAGTCATTTGTAATTGTCTTAGATCATTGTATTGCGGAGAAGAGCTAAGTCTATCATAGTTGATCGTTGCACAATGTTGCTGTTACTGTGTACAATGTTCTCTGGATTCTGCTCATTTCACTCAGCACCAGTTCATGTAAATCTTTTCAGGTTTTTCTGAAATCTGCCTACTCATCACCCCCCCCCCCCAAAAAAAAAAAAAAAAACCAACCAAACAAAAAAGAATTAATTAATTTTTTGTTTTCAATATTCCTGCCATAAGATTTTGAGTTCTACATTTCCCCTCCTCCATTACCCCTTCCCCAAGACAATGTGCAGTCTCATATAGGCTCAATAGATTCATTCATATTAGACATTTTCACATTAATCATTTTATGAAGAAGGATTAAAACCAATGAGAGGAACCATGAGAAAGAAGAAACAAAAAAAAAGAGAGCAAATAGTCTTCTTCAATCTGGATGTAGATAGTATGTTTCATCATGAATCTTTTGGAGTTGTCTTAGACCCTTGCATTGCTAACAGCTAAGTGGTAGTCATTGCACAATGTTGCTGTTACTGTGTACAGTGTTCTCTCCTGGTTCTGCTCACTTTACTTCACATCAGTTCATGGCTTTCCATCTTTTCCTGAAGTCCATCTGCTCATTGTTTCTTATGGAACAGTAGTATTCCATTACATTCACATACTACAACTTGTTCAGCCATTCCCCAATTGTTGGACATCCCTTCAATTTCCAATTCTTAGCCACCACAAAAAGAGCTGCTATAAATATTTTTGTATATGTGGGTCCTTTTCCCATTTTTATAATCTCTTTGGGATATAGCCCTAGAAGTGGTATTGCTGGGTCAAAGGGTATGGACAGTTTTATGGCCCTTTGGGCATAGTTCCAAATTGCACTCCAGAATGGTTGGATCAGTTCCCTATTCCAATAGTGCATTAGTGTCTCAGTTTTTCTACATCTTCTGCAACATTTATCATTTTCCTTTTCTGTTACATTAGCCAGTCTGATAGGTATGAGGTGGTACTTAAGAGTTGTTTTAATTTGCATTTCTCTAGTCAATAGTGATTTAGAGCATTTTTTTTTTCTATTCATCTTTTGACCATTTATCAATTGGGGAATGACTTGTATTCTTATAAATTTGATTTGGTCCTCTGTATATTTTGGAAATGAGGCCTTTATCAGAAACATTGGCTTTTAAAATTGTTTCCCAGCTTTCTGCTTTTCTTCTAATCTACATTGCTTTGTCCTGGGATCCCTAGACAGTCATGTAACTTCTTAGCTATTCCTCTTAGCTTTGAGTCAACTGCAGATTCATGAATATGCTATCTATGCCTTTATTCAAACCCTTTGTTCAATAGCTCGGGACCAAGGATGGAACACTAGGACATTCCAGAGTTTTGCTGAAATACTGCTTCAGCGTACTGCCTCTGTGATATTTATTCCATGGTCTGTAAGTCTTGTAACTATAAAAATAGGAAATGAGGTTGGCTTGCCATGACTAGTTTTGATGAACGTTGTTTGGGTCATTGATTACTGTTTTTCACTTAATATTGCTCATGATAGGGATAGTTATCTCTTTAATTATACATTAAACAAATTCACCAGGAATTGTTTACAAGAAGCTTGTTGTTGTATACTGCATTGGTTCCCAAAGTGGGCCATGGGGGCACTGGAATGATTCAGGGAAGCGGTATAGTTTTTTTTAACAGATTAAAGTAGATTTGGGGGGGGAGGAGCCCTAAGTAATTTTTTTTTTTCAAAGGGGGCAGGAGGCCAAATAAGTTTGGGAGACTCATAGTTTGTATACTCAACTTGCTTTTCCTATTTTTCTTTTATGGAGGCATTTTGGATTAAATGACTTGCCCAGGATCACACAGCTAGTAAGTGTCTGAGGCTAGATTTGAGCTAAGGAAGTTGAGCTTCCAGTCTAGCACTGTGTTCACTGTGCTACTTAACTATCTGAATCCTAATAATAGTTAACATTTAACACTTTAACGCATGCAAAACACTTTATTATTTGGCTTTGAGGGCTTGTGATTAGCCCTGGGGCACATAGCTCTAAGTGACTGAGGCAGGATTTGAAATTGATTTGACTGTAATGCTAGCACTCTTTGTACCCCACCCACCTAGCTGCTCTACTCTGACTAGGAATGCTGCAGATTGGAACTAGTTAATCTCAGCTCGGCCTACCAGTTAAAACTTCTTCTCTTGAAGTAGGCCCCTCTCCCCCCCCCACACACACTTTCTCTGCCCAGCATCTTAGCAGACAATCTTCACTTATAGTGTTCCTGAGAAAATGGAAGCCATTCATCTCAGACCTCTTCTGAAAATAAGTTCCTTTTGCTACATCCCCAAACTTCTTGACATCCCCTATTCTCTTCTTCTTTACTCTGGGAAGATGTATGATGAAGGATGGGTCCCCTCTCTTTGCCAAGGTTAGCTCCCCACCCCCATTTCTATATCCTCTCCTTTTTTTATACCAGATTGTCCTTGTAATCGTTTTCTTTTTCTCAAATTTTCATTTATTCCGTATATGTTGATTTCTTAAACTATTTGCTCATATCTCTTCCCTTACATAGCCAAACTCCTTGAAAAAGGTGTCTGCTCTCCTTGTCGCCACTTCCTGTCTTCCCATTGCAGTTTGGCTTCTTAACTCCTCCCTCAAAAAAAAAAATACTCAGGGCAGCTAGATGGCACAAGGAATAGAGTACAGGTCCTGGAGTCAGGAGGACCTGAGTTCCAATTCAGCCTTAGATACTTACTAGCTGTGTGACCTTGGGCAAGTCACTTAACCCCAATTGCCCTGTCTTCCCCTTCTCCAAAAAGAAAAAAAAATACTCAGAACTCCTCCCTCAAAAAGAAAATACTCAGTGATTTGAGAACTGTCAAATCTGATTACTTTTTCTTAAGCATTTGGCACTGATAATGACCAGTTCCTTTTGGATACTCTCTTGTTTCTCTTGGTACCTGCCATGTTTACTTCCTAAACTCTCATCTAGACTATTACAGTAGCTTGATTATCTCTGTTGCTGCCAAATTGATATTCTTAAAATAAAGGCCTGACTTTGTTAATCATAAATCCCTTCCTAAAAACTTATCCTTCCTGGTTCTTGGATCAAAAATCTATGTAGGATTAAGCCCTTTGTTATCTGACTGAAACCTCTCAGTCCAGGCTTGTTATTCTCCTCCACACACTAAATTCTGGCCAGATTGACTATGAAAGACTTAGCTACTCTGATTAAGAATGATCTAAGACAATTCTGAAAGGACTCATGATGAAAAAGTCTATTTGCTTCTAGAGAGAGAACTAACTAATGATCTCTAAGAGTAGATTGAAGTATACTTTTTCACTGTTTTCCTTCTCTTCCCCCTTTTAGGGGGCAACATGATGGAATTATGTTTTGCATGACAATTGATATTGTTTGCCTTCTCAATGGGTAGAGGAGAAGCCAGAAGGAGGGAGGGAATTTATTTATTTTTGCTTTATGTAGAGGGAAAGGTAGGGCAGTTGGGGTTAAGTGACTTTCCCAGGGTCACACAGCTAGTAAGTGTTAAGTGTCTGAAGCTGTATCTGGGTCCTCATGACTCCAGGGCTGGTACTCTATTCACTGCGCCACCTAGCCACCCCAGGACGGAGAGAATTTAAAACTCAAAAATTTTAAAAATGGTTGTCATAAATAAGTAAATAATAAAAAACGTATTCCATTTTTGAAATGAAGCTTCCAACTTTAATATCTTTCTAGAATTATCTGATTTTGTTAACTTCCTGCATATCTGCCGCATCTTTTGGGTAATATTCTTCTTCCTTAGAATATTTTTTTTTTGCACTGTTTAGACTCAAAATTCGTAACTCTTAAGAGGTACTCATCCTTGAGCGGTTTTGTACTCCTGTTTTGAAATCATAAAATACTACCTGTCTTTTCTAAACTCTTTAATATCTATTTTGAAATACTGGGTTTTTCAGACTGTGCTGTTTCCCTTCTTTAATGTATATTTTAAGATTTAGTGTTCATTTTATCTCAAAGTTTTTATCATTTTTACTGTAGCACCTAATTATTTTTTGTTATTCACAGTTATAGAATAATAGCTTTGCTGATTCCTTTGCTTTTTGTAGAGTGAAATTATCAGTAAGACTAGTCAAAAATTTATTTGTTGCTCTGCAACTATTGCAGAGAAAAGGACTCAGTAGATACTGGATAATTGAAGTTTCCAATTGATATTATGTTGTGCTTCTTTATCAGGGCTTGTGATTCATTTGTGTTTGTGATTCATTTTTATTTCTCCCTTTCCAAGGTGAGTCACATAGGATAAGAAGTCACGGATGGTCTGTGGTCTGCATGTTTGGTGGGAAAACTATTATTGATGAGATTATTGAGCCATAGAAGTATTGAAACAGTTGGGCCTCAGAGATAAAGCTTTAGGAATCATCTGCATGGAGTTGGTACTGGAAAGTGTAGAAATGGACATGATGTCCAGTTTAGTCTCAACAAATATTTATTAATTACCTACTCTTTGGCGAGCTCTGTGCTAGGCCTTCCATATGAAGTTTGGAAAAGAGAAAATTCTGGTTTTCTTAGGACTTTCTATTGAATGGAAAGACAAGACATAAGAATAGATATGTATCATACACAGTATTACATAAAAGTGCATTGAAGTGGTACAAAGTAAAGTGTTGGGGGAGGTTTCCTATGGTGGATGGGAGACATGATTGTTACTAGGGGAAAAAAAGGATCAGGAAAGACTTCACAGAGTTGAAGGAGTTTGAGTTGGACTTTAATGGTTGGATAGGAGCTGAATAGGCAAAATGAGGGAGAGAGGAATATACTCCAGATGCAGGAACCCATGTATGCAAAAGCTTGAAGGCTAGAAAGGGTGAGTCATTTTGGGAGTCAGAGAATAGTCCATTTTGCCTGGAGGGTAGAGTTCATGGAGTAGAACAGTATGAAATAAAACTAGATGTAGGATAGTGAAATCTAGAGATCACAAAATAAATCTAAACAAGATACTGGAAAAATAATGTATTACAATGTATGCTTTCTTGATGGCAGGTTATATCATCTTCATATATAAAACATAACATTATAACTAAATTTATTTTATAAGGATACATTTTGAGTAGTATTATATGTAGTTTGGATATTGAGATATGTAGCCCGAGTGATAAGTGAATTAAAATTCTAGTCCATTATGATGGTATACCCTTTAATTGGCATACTTTGAAAATGGATTGTGTAGAATTCTCTATGTTGTTCTTTCCAATGATGAACAACTTTGACTTATGGGAGTTTTGTTTAGCATCATACTTTTAACTGATAACACCGCAATAGATTAAACTGAAATAGGACATAAAAATTAAGGAAAAAGAAATACAATTTCCAGGTTACAAACCTTGTAGAAAAAATGTGCTGTGAATATCTAGAGTGATGTATTAAAATTTTTGTCTCTTCAGATGATGAAACATGCCTGGAGTAATTATAGGAAATATGGCTGGGGACACAATGAGCTCAAACCCATTGCTATGAAAGGACATTCCACTAATATATTTGGTAAGTTGATTTTGTCAAATTGTAATATTTCAGTTTTTAACCTAGATCCTTAAAAATTAAAGTTATCTTAGCTGTATTGTGCTGTAGTTCAAAATCACTGTACTTATTTTTATGAAGAGTCCTATAGTTATGGGCATTGTGTAATACATAAGTATTTAGAGATTTTTTTTTTGGAGTGGGAAGGGCAGAGCAATTGGGGCCAAGTGACTTGCACAAGGTCACACAGCTACTAAGTGTTAAGTGTCTGAGGTCAGATTTGAACTCAAGTTCTCCTGACTCCAGGATGGGTTCTCTATTCATTGAGCCACCTAGCCACCCCAATACATAAGTAAATAATTGTACTAAATGTCTTGTGGGAGGCAGGTTATTTGTTGAATTACTATTGCTAAAATGTTTCATTTTTCTCTTATAATAAAAATCAGCATAAGAGGTTGATACTTAGCCTTGTCTTATATTTAAGTGTTGTGAAATCTTTGAGTATTCGTTTGTTTTTTCTGTTCTGGATAGAGCTTTTGTTGTGAGAAACGTTAAAAGAGCTGATGCATGAGTCAGTTCCAGAGTCTTCTGAGAAATTCTCTTGTTGTCTTTGAAGAGAAAGTGAGGTCAGGGGAGATTTGTCTTAAGTATCTCATGCACTTAACAGAGCTGAATCAAATGTAATGAAGTGAAATTCACAATGACTTCAATTCATTTCATTTAATCTGCAGGGTCTGCCCTTTTTTCCTTAACTTAGAGCTCAGAACCCTGAAGGGAGTAAACTGATCCTTCCAGGTGTCTTCTAGAAGTTTAGGGACCCCATACTATCTAGTGGACTCTTGGAGTCAGAAGACCTGAGTTTTACACTTGGCTCTGATGTTTCCTAGAGATGTAACTTTTATCAGTTTTTGTAACTCCTTTGAAACTTCTGTAAAGTAGTGATAACATTCATGATATTTACCCCAGAGAATTGCTTTTAGGAGCACATGGACTCATACATGTGAAAGCACTATGTATTATATAAATCACTGTTCTGAACTAAGCCTCTACTGGAACCTTTAGTCTCCTTTGCACTCCTGTTGTAATTAGAAAAGCCAGATCCCTTGAGCACTGGCCACACAGAGCCAATCTTTGAACTTTTCCTTAGAAATTCCTTGAAATTCTTGTGAAATCTGGGACTGTGTCCTTTAAAGATATCTTTTCCTTAAACTAATATTTTGTGATTAGTAGAACAAAACACCCTCCGTAAATCTTGTGTATTTAGAACTCCAAATGTGGTTTCATTTGGGTTAATCAGAATGTGGTGAGGTTGTTAACAATAAATTTTTTTGTACACATGCACACACACTGATACATGTATGTGTGAATGTTTATACACATGTATACACAAGTGTGTTTGTGATCTGTAGATAGGTAACTCTAAGGAGGTTGATGGGGACTTAAAATGGGGAGCTATATGATGCTATGTTGAATGGGAATTGTGAATAAACACAGAATAAACAGGAAATTGTCCATTCAGAAATTAGGTAGGAGAAGAAATAATTTTTGAGCATAACAAGAATAATGAAGCTTTATTAAAAAAAAAGGAGCAATAAAGTTTTAGTGTATGGCCTCCAAAGGCTAAAAAAGTAAAAAGAGGAGCTGTCTAGGGACTCTTTCCCTAGAAAGATTGAAGTTAGTTCAGGATTTGGGTGTTTGGAATGGTTTCTATTTAGGATGGAAGGGTAAACTTGAATGTAAAGGGCTTTTGTTTCAACAGTGATGAAGGGAGCCTGGCATGATTCAGACCTCGGATTGGAGTTTAAAAGTAACTAGAATTGACAGTAAAAGTCTGGTTTTTAAATTTTATTTTTGGTGAACTCACAAACTTAATTAAGTTAGCTTAAAGCAATGTACTTGTAACTTAGCTGATAAAAGTTTATATTATACCCCAAGATTCTTTTTATGTTGTAATAGTTTGTATACTTAAGACAGTTGACATTTTATTATCAACGTTTGGGGAAGAGAACCATGTGCTGCAGAAAAAGTGACCCATGAACATGGCCCAGGGGACATGATAGGTCTTTGAAGAAGAGCAACTTTCTTGTGGCAGCTTGAAAGCTATCCACAGAGGGGTAAAACTGGGTTTTATAGTGAGGTCCATCTTTCAGAGTGATTAGCTTTTGACTAACTGCAGATTGTCAGGGTCTGCTGAAGGAAACGATAAACAGTGAAAGCAGTGCAGCGCCTCAGAATCCTGTAAGTAATGCTAATATGTACTTAGTACTCTGATTCAAGCTGCAGTTATCCAAGAAAAATGTGAGTTCTTTGTTGTTGTGTTTATCCTTCGTTCTTGACAAGGACCATGACATCAGGGAAATGATGACATGACTTGCAGTTGACTTGGATTTAAGTGAGGGAGGGCTGTGCAGGGTCACCAGCCTCATTTTCACCTCCAGAATCATCTGGGTCCAGTGGCCAGAATTTCATTGGGGCAGTTGGAGATGGCCCAGGATACACTGGGAGACCCTGGCCCTTGTTCATTAAAGGTATACAGAAGTATAATAAAAAATAGATTCTATTTGTTTTTTATTTCTGTTGGAGCAGTGTAGTATATTAATTGTAAATTCCATATGGAATATAGATTGCACTATAATTATAATATAAAGCATCGCTGTTGCAAAACCTCTCTGTCTCTCTAGTTTCTCTTCTTGTTTGTATACCACTTCTAGATTAATTTCCCCATAATGCTGTTTTCCTCATAATACCCTTTTGCTCAGAAGCCTTCCTGTTATCTTCCAGTTAAAGTATAAGTCCAGCAGTATGTTTAAAAAAAATAACAACAAAAAAACTTGTGCCAGGCTACTTTTTCAGCTTTCTCTTATAGGTAGAAACATCATGAATAGCCTTTCTCAACTACAGTGATTTCTTCAACATTTTCCTAAATATGCCATCCTCACACCACTTAGCCTGAAATGTTTCCCTCTCCTTATTTCTTAATCACATCTTTTTTTTTTTTTTTTTTTTTTTTTGCCTTTTGGGGGGCAGTTGTGGTTAAGTGATTTGCCCAAGGACACACAGCTAGTTTTTTGTGTTAAGTGTCTGAGGTCGGATTTGTACTCACATCCTCCTGACTCCAGGGCCGGTGCTCTGCTCACTGTACCACCTAGCTGCCCCCTTTAATCACATCTTATTAACTCTTCAAGGCTAGTTCAGATTGATCTCTTTCTTGAAGCTGCCTTTGATTACTTTGTATTCCCATGGCACTTACCTGTGCTGTTTTACATTTAAAATAATAACTTCTTAGGCATTATTTTATCTTTCATATATGTATATATAGGTCTTCTCAATTAATTTTATAATCTCATCAGCGATAGAGAATGTCATAATTGTTTATATTTTCTTTATTATTTCTTACAGTATTATACACATAGTATCTATGTAACACAGTGGATAAAGAGAGCCAGGTTTAGAGTCAGGATGACTTTGTGTTGGTACACAAACTTTTAAATTTACGTAATCAAAATTTTGTAGCAGTTAGGTGACACGATAGATACAGTATTGGGCCTGGAGTGAGGAAGAATCCTTTTCCTGAGTATAGATTTGGCCTTAGACACTTCTAGCTGCGTGATTCTGGGCAAGTCACTTAACTCTGTGTATCACTTGCCTCATTTGTAAAATGAGCTGAAGAACATGGCAAACCATTTCGGTATCTTTTGCAAGAAATACCCAAGTGGGATCACAAAGAGTTGAACACAACTAAAAATGACTGAACAACAAAATCAAAATTTTCTATTTTAATTTCTGTGAATGTCTCTGATTCTTGCTTTGGTCATCCATATATCTGACTGTGTATCTGAGAGGTCATTTCTTCCATGCTTTTCTAAGTTGTTAATGATGACACCCTTTATTTCTAAGCCTTGTACCCTTTTGCACCTTGTCCTTGGTATATGATGTGAAATGTTGGTCTATACACAGTTTCTACCAGACAAGTTTTTGTCAAATAGTGCATTCTTGCTCCAATGGTGAGGATCTTTGGATTTAGCAAATACTAGTTTACTATGCTTTTTTGCCTCTATATATTGTGTACCTAATCAGTTACATTGATGAGTTGTTCTGTATCCTAGCTAATGCCAAATTGTTTGATGATTGTGACATTATAGTATAGTTTGAGATTTGATACTATTATGCCCTCTTCTCACTTTTTTTTCACAGTTCCTTTGATATTTTTGACCTTTTTTCCCTCCAGATGAGCTTTTTAAAATATTTTTTCTAGCTCTATAAAATATTCCTTTGTAATTTGATTGGTATGATGCTGAGTCTGTAAAATAATTTAAATAGTTTTGTCAATTTTATTGTATTGACTCACCTGCGAGTAATTTGTTCTCCAGTTATTTCTATCCATCTTTATTATGTAGAGAGTTTCGTAACTGTGTTCATGTAGTTCTTGTCTGTTTCTTGGTAGGTAGATTCCCAAGAGTTTTATACTATCAGTAATTATTTTCAATGGAATTTTGCTTTCTCTTTTTTTCTGCTGGATTTTGTTGGTAATGTACAGGAATGCTGGTGATTTGTGTGTGTTTAGTTTACATCCTGCAGCTTCATTGAGCTATTGTTTGTTAGTTTTTTTGTTGCTTCTCTGTGGTTTTCTCTAGTGTTTGTAACAGTAATGGGTATTGTATCTCGTTTTTCATTAAACTTCAAATTTTCCCTAGGTATGGACTCCTTTCTTGTGACTTATACATATGCCAATATCTTCTCCATCTTTAAAAAATCCTCAGTGGAAGAGGATTCTGGGAAGATGACTAAGTCAGAAAATTCATAGCTCTCAAGATTTCCCCCCAAAGAAGAGATAAAATAGTGCTTCAGGGCAAACAGAGTTTGTAAAGTTATAAAAATAAATAAGGGGCAGAACTAGGGTCCTCCTGGGACAGTTGATGAAGAGCTGAAGAAAAATCCCAGGATGAGGTTTGGTCCCTCTGCCGAGTAAATACCTTTAGACTAGGGATTACTTAACCAGTAAGCTGCAAGCCTTGGGGTTAGCTGGTTTGGGAGGCTGCCTTGGGCCCCAACCACAGGAACTTTAACCCAATGAGGGGAGTTGAGTATTTAAGCCTGGGAAAATCAAGGCAACCTCTACTGACAAAGAACACCAGACCCAGCTGTTCTGTGGGGATGCAGTCAGATAAAAAGGAGCCAGCAGACTCCTGCTGAGTGCTGAAGCAGTGCAGGTGGGAACACAGCTGGCTGTGGGCAGTTACTGGAGACTGGAGGTCTTGGTTTGGGATCAGGGTCACAGGAGAACTGAAGAAGGATCTGAGGCCAGAAGCTCCATCATCCTCCATAGCCCAGGACTAGAGGTGGTTACAAAAATTTGAACTCTTCCCCCTTCCCACTCCCCCACTCCAAAATTGCACAGACAGAGGAGAAAGAATCCAATCATAGAGAGCTACTTTGGGAATAGAGAAGACTGGGTTTGTCTTCAGAGGAAGATAGTAAAGCAAAGAAACCCTCTTCTACCCCAAAGAGTAATGTCAAATGGTCACCTCTCCAAATAGAATTCATAGAAGAACTTAAAAAAGACTTTAAAAATCAAATGAGAGAGATTGAGGAAAACCTTAAAAAAAAAATCCAAGAAAAAGAAGGACATTATGAGAAGAAAGTCAGTCAATTAGAAAAGGAGAACCAGAATCTTAAGGAAGAAAGTGACTCCTTGAAAATCAGAATTGGGCAAAGGGAAGCCAGTGAAGTCATAAGAAACCAAGAAATAATAAAAGAAAATATAAATTTATGAATGAAAAAATTGAAGAGAATGTGAAACATCTCATAAGAAAAACAACTGTTCTAGAGAACAGATGAAAAGAAAAGAATAATTGAGCTCTCTGAAAGCTATGATCAAAAAAAGAATCTTGACACAATAATACAAGAAATAATTAAAGCATTAGAACAAGAGGGGAAAGTAGAAAGAGAAAAAATCCACTGTTCACCACCTAAAAGAAAGTCTACAAGGAAAACCACAGGAATAATTTAGTCAAATTCTGCACCCCCAGGTAAAGGATAAAATATTACAAGCAATAAGAAAAAAAGCCATTTACATGTGACAGTGCCATAATTAGAATCACCCAAGACCTAGCAGTGGCAACATCAAAAGACAGCAGATCTTGGAACACTACATATTGAAGAGCAAAAGAACTGGACTTCTGACCAAAAAGCATATTCAGCTAAGCTAAGCAGCTTAATCGTGAATGGGAAAAAAAAAAAGACATTCAACAAATTGTCAGTCAGACTTTTAGGACTTTGGGAAGATTTGACATATAAGAGTCAAGAGAAATATAAGGTACATACTAAAGACTAATTTACTTGCAAGGGACTCAATAAGGACAAGCTATTTACTTTTTATGTATGTAAAATGTAAAGCATGTATGTCTTGTTATTAATAATTGGGTAGTTTGTAAGAAAGATAGGGGTAAACCTGAGCATGATATGAGTTCAAAAAGTTCAGGAACGAGGTAAAAAGAGTAATTAATTATCCTATATAAATGAGATAGGAGAGGAAGAAAAGATACCATGGAATTAGATTTTTTTTGTGGGGAGGAGGACTGGTACTTTCATTGGGAATGGGTTTAAGAGGGAACAATATGTAATTATCTAGAAGAGTAAAAGTGTTCTAAAATTAGAAAGAAATAAAATCCTGAGGGGACAGGATTAGGGGGGATTCTTTAAAGGGGAGGGTAAGGGAATAGGTTAAAGGTAGATTTAGAAGGGTCTTTAGTTAATGGGAGGATAAGGGAGGCATCCTTGGTAGGATAAGAGGGGGATGGTTAGTGAGGAGGGTGAGGGAATAGGCCAAAGGGGTATACAAAAGTGTGCTTAGATTTAGAATGGGAGGATAAGAGGGATCTTGGGGAGAGAGGTGGTAAGTTAAGTAATAGGATAGTAGGGTAGGGGGATGAATTCAAGTTCAGAGGGATAGGAAATAAGAGATATACACAAACAAAAACAAAGATTAGGAGTAGAATCTGTTAGGGAAAGTGTATGTTTATATATGTGTATGTATATAATTATATCTATATAGAAATATATCCACACTTAATTGTAGCTTGAGGGGCAAGGGGGAAGGAAGGGAGCAAATAAGAACAAAGTAAAAAGTATACAGCACAGAACAAAAGAACCTACAAGGAAGCAAAGAAAAGAATTTTTAACACATGTGCAGTATTTAATATATAGGCTTTCTTGAAATGGAAATTTATTGGTTACATATTTTTAATCCTCATGTTCTGCTGTATATGAGATGTTTTTCTTTTCTCATTTTATATTTAAGTTTTAATATTTAAGTTTATGATATTTCTTTTTCTTTCAAGAAAATGTCTAAAAGAAAAAAAAATCCTCACTTGACATCCCTCCTTTTTCCAGTATCTTTCATGTCCTTTTCATACACAGAGGATACCTTTTTCCCCCTTGTTATTGTAAACAATTTAATGTATTTTGGGAATTGCTCTTTGGAATTTTGATAGAAATCGCTGGTAAATCATCTGATCCTGGAGGTTTTTTTTTCCCCTTTTGGAAATTCATTTGTAGCTTGTTCATTTTCTTTTTCTGATAGTTAATTAAATAACAACATTTTTCTTTTATTAAATAAATTTGTATATTTTATAAGTGAGTATTTTTTTTCCTCTGACTTATTTGTTAACATTCATTGTACAGAATAGTTTCAGATGATTTTCTTTAATGTTCTGCATCCTCTTTAATTTTTGGTACAAAAATCAAATATCTTTACTCCTATTGGTTCATCTATTATTGGATTTTAATAATTGCTGTTCTTGTGTTTAGGTTTTAAAAATTTGTTAGTTTCCAGATTGTTGTTGTTTTAAACTATAAACTTACATCATTTATCTATCTCTTCTTTTGATGATGGATGGTGTTAGAGGTGTAAATTTTCCCCTGAGGACTCTTTAGATTTCACCCAGCCAGTTTTGGTGTGTTGTCACATTGTGATAGTCATTTTCATTGATGAAAATATCTGTTGTTTTCCATGGTTTGTTCTTCTCAACCAATCTTGAGGATTGTTATTTAGTCTCCAATTAATTTTTTATCCTTTTTTCAGTGAGCAAAGTCACATTTTTATTTTTATTACAGTGTGATCAGTAAAGACTGTTTAATATTTATGCCTTTCTACATGTTTGAGGATTTTATGCCCAAATACATGGCCAAATTTTGTAAAGTTACCATACACAACTGAGAAAATGTGTGTGTGTGTGTGTATATATATCCCCTTCTCTCTCTTATAAAGCCATTAGCCTGGTGCAGGCTCTCATCTCACCCTTAGACTACTGCAGTAGTGTTTTGGATACTCTCTGTGCTTCAAATCCCTTCCCCCTCCAATTCATCCATAAATCATTTGCCCAGATACCTTTTTTTTTTTTCTTTTTGGAGGGGAGAAGGTAGGGCGATTGGGGTTAAGCGACTTGCTCAAGGTCACATGGCTAGTTTTTGTGTTAAGTTTCTGAGGCTGGATTTGAACTCAGGTCTTCTTGACTCCAGGGCCATTGCTCTATTCATTATGTCACCTAGCTGCCCCTAAAGTACCTTTCTTAAAGTACAGGTCTGACAAGTTAGCCCCAATACTCAAAAAACTCTAGTGGTTTCCTATTACATCCAGGATCGTATAAAATATGCTTTGTCTTTTAGAATCCTTTATAAACTTGCCTCTACTGGCTTCTTACAGTTTACAATTTACATAAAACTTGATTTCTTGCTATTTCCTGTACACAGTACTCCTCCCTAATCCATTCCTTTTCACTGGCTGTCTGCCACTTAGTCCTCATCTCTGCCTCCTGTCATACTCAAAATTCTACCTTCTGCAGAAGGCCTTTTCCACTTCTCTCCACTGTTTGGAGCCTTCTCTTTTCTTTTACCTTTGACCTACTCTCTATATAAGATGTCCCCAAAGTCTTAGTATAGCTTTAAGCTATTAAAGCTTTTAACTAATAAAACTGCATTAAGATTTTGGGAACAATTTACATATCTTATACATATGTATTTGTAGAATGTGAACTGTTTTTGTTTTTACATTTGTCTAGGTCTGAAATGGGTTTATTCATTTGTTTGCTGTTTTCCCCTGTAGCATTCCTTTAAGCGTTTAGAAGTCTTGCCATTTGTTCGTGTTATGTATTTGTGTTATCGTACCTTTAAGCATAATGTAGTTTCCATTTTTATATCATGTTCCCAAGTCTGTTTTAGTTTTTCCTTGTCTTGAGATTATAATCACTACAATTGCTTTTTAAAAAATTTCAGCTCAAGCATAATAGATTTTGTTCTAGCATTTCGTATTTCAATTTTCTGAATCTTTTTTCTTGTGTGTTTCTTGGGTTAAAAAAATAAAAATGTGGCATTTTAGTTTCTGATTCATTCCAATATCCTCTTCCATTTTACGGTTGAGTTCATCCATTCAGGTTCATCTCAATGATTGTTAATTAGGTATTTCTCTCTATTCTGTCCTGTTATGCTTTTTCCTCTTTTTACCTCTAGTTTTTTTTTTTTTTTAAAGCATAATAAGAGGGAAAAGGTGTTCTCAGAAACTGGTAAGCTTTCCATTTCTGCTCTGGTGCCCCTCTTCTTGGCCCTTTATGTAGTCCTTAATCACATGTTAGTTCCCTTTTCTTTTAATGCCTTCTTCATGATCTACTGTTCCAGGATTTTTAAAAAAAAGTCTGATTCCTTATTTTACTCCCCATCTTAAACCAATCTGCTTTCTCTGTTCTCCTGTTTCCCTGTTGAGTTTGATGTTTTTTTTTCCTACATCAGACTCTTTGTGTATGTTAAAACCCTCCTTTATCTAGTTGAGATGAATGTAAAGTTCATGAGATAACCTGCCTCCTCCACCTTTTCTTCCACATTTATAGTACTTTTTTGTGTATTTTCTTTTGTATGCCCTGATTATGTGAAATAAGTTTTAAAGCTGTTCTCAGAAACTGGTAAGCTTTCCATTTCCTACCACTATCTGTACCTCACCCACAGTCCTTTGCCTAACTCCCCTCAGTGTCTTCAGGCTTCTGGGTATCTCATTTTGTTATTGTAGATTGGATGGTGGTATCACTGTAGTTTCTTTTTATAACCTAATCATTACAGTTATCCCTTCCACATCTGGTGTCAGGGCTTAGGGGCACAATGTTGAGATCTGGAAAATTTACGTAAAATTTTTTGGCCATCCCTTTGTACCAGAGAAGATTTCTTTCTTTCTTTTTTTTTTTTTTATGGGGTGTTTACAGTACCTTATTGTAAAATTTGGGTTGATATTATATGATACTAGATAGATATAGAAGATATATAATGTATTTCTGAGTTTTTAAACTTTTTTCTGTATTGTGTCCTGGAATTTGCAAAACTCCCCCCAAATTCCCATTTAATTTCTCATGCTGACCTGTGATATATAGAAGCCGAAATGGGAAAAGTTGTTATGTGGAAGAGATAACTGTATTTCTCCTGACTTTCATTTGTTTTATGTTTTAAACAATACTAGTAGTAATCGTGCTGGTTTGCTCCCATTGACTTTGCTCTAGTAGAAGTCTATATATTGACTTTTAAAGATGGTCATAGTGTTTTGGTCATCATCCTTCATCTTATTGTATATGTAAAATTAATTTGCAGGTTTCTTTAACTTTATACTTGTAGTGTATGTCTATATTTTTCTTTTGCTTCTTTTTTTTTATTCTTCATCATTTCATAAAAGCTTATTTTCCATTGAATTCTTCCATTTCATTGTATCTCAAAACACAGAAATTACATAAATTATTAAATTTTTTCCTTGTTTTGTTCTCTGGGTTTATCCACTTTTCCATGAATTTTCCTTTGCTTGGGTTTTCTTAATTCTCATGTATTACCAACACCTGCCAACATCATACTAAGTATTTAGAGGTAAGGAAGGTAGTATATTCCAGGCATGGAGGGACAGCCAGAGCAAAGGCATAGAAAGGAAGAAAACAAGCGTTTGTTAAGCTTTTACTGTCTGTGTATGGGCCTGTCTTATGCTAACAGAAACAAGGGTTGAAAGGTCTTATTGGAAGAGCAGCAAGTATAGTTTGACTTGAACTGGAGAGTGCATGGAGGGAGTAATGTGTAATAAGGCTAGAAAAGTAAGTTGGGGTCTGGTTGTGAAGAATAACTATTTGATCCTAAAGGTTGTGAGGAGCCATTGCTTTCTACTGAGTAGGGAGAATTTGAAGGTCAGATTGATATTTAGGAAAATCACTTTGATGATTGTGTGGCACAGTGGGTAGAGCGGGGCTTGCAGTCAGGAAGACTCATCTTTCAGAATTCAGACCCTTCCTAGCTGTGTGACCCTGGGCTGGTGTCCACTGTGTCACCTGGCTGCCCCTTCTGAGACACCTACGTTACTGAGAAGGTGCCTACATATATTAGTATAGAGAGGTTTTTCTCCTGACCCCATTGAGATTACAGGTCTTATCCCTGACTCTGTCCTATCATGGTATAAAGAGAATAAGAAATAGTACTTAATGTCCCTTTGGTGAATGAACATCTTACAGTGGAAGATCTAGGAACATCTTTTGAAATTATGTTCTCCTTTTACAATAGTGTACGTTAAAGAGTCATGGAATTTTAGAGTTAAAAAGAACATTAGTAGTCATCTAGTTTAAACCCCCTCTAGTGTACAAGATCTTTGGCACATGGTCTTCAAGCAGGTTATTAAATACTTTCATTAATGAGGATATCATGGGATAGAGAAAAGATAACATTTTGGAATGACAATATTATTATCCCAGAACATGACTTAAAAGTAATTATAGTAGGTAAAGTAGAAGACAATATATAATCATGTATAATTGTTTTATAAATAGTCACACATTCCTTATTAATGATACAGAATTTTATTAATCTAGACATAGTAACATTACTTAGGAGTATATTTTTTCTTCTTAGTATAAATTATCTTTTATATCTCCTGTCTTTATTTAGTCACAAGTGGTAACCTTATAGGTTAATTAGACTAGCATATAACTAGCATTTTAAAAATTCTTTTCACTATTAGTTTATGACCCACATTAACAAATCGTTTCCATTATTTTATTGTTATGCTTTCCATTTTAATAACAAATATTATTCCATCCGTCTTGTACTTGAGTTAGAAGAATTTTCCCTGTTCTTCCCAAATAAAATGAAATTATAGACAGTAGCTTTGTACCTTTGAAAGTATTCACCAGAAGTAGTTTCAAAATCACAAATGGGCAAAGTTAAATAATTGTGTGGCCTCCCTAAGTGACCAGTTTGAAAAGACTGTCCTTATTTGGATGTATAAGGTCTGGTATGTTTTTTTTTTTAATTGAGTTACATTACTCTGTAGCAGGGGTCCTTAACTTTTTTTCTTTTTGGTCATGGACCCATTTAACAGTCTAGTGAAGGGCATAGATGACCCCTCTCAGAATAATGTTTTTAAATGCATAAAAAACATACATAAGATTACAGAGAAGGAAACTTAATTATTATGAAATAGTTATGAAAATGTATATATGTATATATAAAAAAAGTTTATAAACCCCATGTTAATCAATAAAAATTCATTAAGGGCCTACCATAGGTCAGGCCCTGTTTTAAACACTGAGGATACAAAAAGAGGCAAAAGGACATCCCCGGCCCTCAAAGAACTCAACCTAATGGGGGAGACAACAAGCAAATGTGTACAGACAAGGCATGTGCAAAATGAATAGGAAATAGTTAAGAGAGTATTAGGAGGGGTTGGGAAGAACTACATGTAGAAGATGGGAATTTATTGGGAAGCCAGTAGGAAGAGATGAGCAAGGAGAGCGTTCCAGTCATGAGTGCCAGAGAAGATGCGTGGAGCTGAGAGATAGAGTATCCTGTTTGTGCAGCAGTCAGGAGACCGGCATCATTGGATTGAAGCATACATGGAGGAAAGAAGGATGTAAGGGCATTGGAGAGGTAGGAGAGGCCTACGTTTTGAAGGGCTTTGAATGACAGCATTTTGCATCTGATCCTGGTTGAGGTAGGGAGCCACTGTTGTTCATTGTGCGCGGGGGAGGTGACATCTTTCCTTTTTTTGGGGAAAGTCCTTTTAGTGGTTGAATGGAGAGTAGATTAGAGTAGGAGAGAGTTGAAGAAGGCAAGACCCATCTGCAGCTGTTGCCACATTTCGGGTTGTGAGATGATGAGGTTCTGTGGGGATGGGGTGGCAGCATATGAGGAAAGAAGGGGATGTATTTGAGAGATGTGGCAGAGGTGAAATTGATAGGCCTTGGCAATAGATTGGACCTTGGGATCTGGGGGGAAGTTGAGACAATAAGGAATTGAGGACAACACTTAGGTTGTGAGCCTGAGGGCCTAGGAGGATGATGTTACCCTTGGCAGTAATGGGGGAGAGGGAGTTAGGGAGAAACAATGAGTTCAGTTTTGGATTTGTTCAATTGAAGATGGCTTTTGAACATGCAGTTTGAGATACCTGAAAGGGAGGTAGAAATGTGAAATTGGAGGTCAGCAGAGAGGTTAGGGTAGGATAGATAGATTGAAGAACCATTAACATAGAGGTAGTAATTAAGTGTATGGGAATTTATCAGATTATTAATTAAAGTACTATAGAGGGAGAAGGATAAGAGGGCCTATGGGATACCTATATGATCTGGATGAAGGTGTCAGCTGGATAAAGATCCTGTAAAGGAAACTGAGAAATAATAAATAGGTATGAGAAGATCCAGGAGAGAATGGTGTCTAGAAAGCCTAGAGAGAAGAAAATATAAAGAAGGGAGATGGTGCTTAACAGTGTCAAAGGTGTAGAGAGGTCAAGGAGAACTCAGAGGACTGAGAAATGGCCAGTGGATTTGGCAATTAAGAGATCATGAGTTCATGAAAAATTGGACATGACTAAAATTACTGAATTCTAACAAGTAACTTTGGAGGGAACAGTTCTGGTGGAATGATGAAATCGGAAGCCAGATTAAAAGAAAGGAGGTAGAGGAAATTGGAGGCAACCTGTTGCAGAGTACTTCAGCCAAAAAAGGGCAGAAGTACCAAAGGACTGCATGGTTAGTGGGGATGGAAGGATCAAGTCAGGGTTTTTTGAGGATGGGAGACACATGGACATTTTTGTAGGCAATACAGAACCTCTACCCTGTAGTCTTGCCAAGGCAGCAGTAGATGACAGAATTGTATTTGCAAGATTGTTGTTTGGAACATAAAAACAATATCATAAATATGATTAGGTAGCCAAGATTTCCCACAAAATTCTGGTTCACCAGGAATGTAGCTGAAATGTGTACTTTTTGCAATGAAACAGTGGAAAATAACACTATTAATGTCTGTTGAAAGATGAAGTGAATATTAATTATTAAACAAAATAAGCAAAAGAGACAAGCATAAGGAAGAATATAGAAAGAACATTGCTGGTCAGGAATTTTGTTCTGAAATACACTACTGATCATGTTCTGTATCCCTGAACTGCACTAGAATTAAAGGGAATCTGAAATATATTTACTTCAAGAGGCTTGAGGTTCTTAGGTAGTCATCTAATCTGAGTCTTCTATAGTTAAGAAAACAGATGAGTTCCAGAGTTATCACATACACAGAAGAAGAAAAGGCATTGCCCAAAGAGAACAGTCAGTTCATTAATTGAGACAGTTTCAGAATTGGCAGGAACTTTAGAAACCGTCTGGTCCAGCCTGTACTCTAAATTCCTTCTGTAATATTGCATAAAAGCATTTATCTAGTCTCTACTTGAAAGTCTGTATTTACAGCCACTTCTGTTTCCCAAGCAGTCCATTCCGCAGTTCAGCATCTCTGATTGCTAGGAATCTTATAATTTTATGTTGAAGTTGTTGTTTTTTTTGGGGGGGGGGGAGGCGTTTGTTTTCTTTCACAAAGTGACTAATAAGGAAATATGTTTTCTGTGACTGCATGTGTATAACATCAAATTGCTTGCCTTTGCATTGAGTGGGGAGGAATAGAATTTAGATAGAACTCAAATTAAAAAAAAATGAATGTTAAAAATTGTTTTTACATGTACTTGAGAAAATATTAAATTTAAATTAAAAATTATCTTATGCCTCTGCCTTTCCACCTATTACTTTTTTTTTTTTTAAGCAATCGGGGCTAAATAACTTGCTCAAGGTTACACAGCCAGGTGTTTCTGGGTGGGTGCTAAGTGTCCGAGCCCAGGATTCGATCTCCAGCTCATCCTGACATTGGAGCCGGTGCTCTTACTCACTGTGCTACCTGGCCGCCCCCACCTATTACTTTTTAATTTGTTCTTTGATGCTAAGCAGAATAAGTTTTCCTTATGACAGCATTTCATATAGTTGAAGATAATTCTCATTGTAACCACCACGCCTCCCACCAAGTCTCTTCTCAAGGATAAACATTTTCACTTCCTTCAACTGTTCCACATATGGCAGAGTCTAGAGTTCCTTCACTGTCCTAATCATGGCCATCTGGTTGTATTGGAGCTTGTTAGTACTTTCCCTAAAATGTTGTATCCAGAAATGAGCCCAACAGTAAGGATGTTGTTGGACAAAGGTAGAGTACAGTGGATCTGTCACTTCTCTCATTCTGGCTAGCCACAGTGCCTCATTCAGTGCAATGCAGGATGGCATTAACTTTGATTGCCAAGCTGCATCGTTCTGCTGTTCCTGTTTTTCTCACTGTTGCCCCTGATTGCTGCTGATACCTGCTTCCCTTTCCTTAGCAAAGTAATGGTTCTTAAAAATGGAATCTCCAAAGCTGTCATTTCTCCACATTTCCACTGGTTTTGTTAAGCCCTGCAGTCCTTTCCCATGCCTCTTTCTAGCAAGCTACTCGGTTCTCTTGGCTACTGATTGGGTGCCCTCTCTTTAGATATAGCATCCTACTGCTGTTTGCTTACACAGGGAGGAAGGAATCAGTGAAAACTTTTACTGAAAAGGGGAAATAATTTGGTTGATAGTCATGTGACTGTTTTCTAGTTGGATAGGAAATTTGAGAATCCAGGAGATCTCAAACTTAAATATATTCCTGCTACAGACAGTCACATGGAATCTGTGCACACTTAGTCTGAGCTTCACCACTCCTTAGTAACATTCTGGCCATGGGGGAGGTTGATGGTAGAGTTTATCTCGTCTGCTTTGCTGTCTATCTCTTGTCCTTTCTTTGAGGTAAGAGTTTAGGGAAATGCTGTATCTGTCTCATAGAAATTTGTTTTGGTGTAAGAAAGTAATGTCAGTCAGGAGTGTCTCTATGAGATTGTTTCTCACCCATAGATTCCCACTTGCTGTTGGTTGTTTGTGTTGCCTCCACTATTTTAATGTGAACTCCTTGAGAACTGAGCCCATGTTTTTCCTTTCTTTGTGTACCTGGCACTTAGTTCCTGGCATTAAACTCTTAATGAGTGGTTGAATGACAATTGTTAAATATTGAAGCCAAAATGTATTTTGAAGATATTCTAACAATTTTTAGTAATATACTTAGTGATATTTTTCTCTGATAAGATTCAGTTGCTCATATCATCATTAGATGTTTTTAAACTTCTGAGTGAACTTTTTGAGGCATTTTAGGTAGGTTTTAGCTGGGAAAAGGGGTCAAAGAACGCTATGCATTAATTTTAACTTACACTGCCATCTACTGTAAGGACCACTGTATTGTTTTCCTAAAGATTACTAGTTTACTTCTGATTATCTGCTATGGCTTATGAAATCTAATTGATTTACAGTTGAATCACTTTTCCACTGACTTAATCAGTCACTTGCCAAGTATTTGTTAAGCACCCACAAAGTGGCAGGCATTGTGCTAGTCTTCAAGGTGAAGCTGTCTCTCTGACCTCAGGGAGCTTGAAATCTAGTGAGGGAACACAGTGTGTGCACATAAGTGTATATGCCAAATGGATGCAGGGTGATTATGGGGAGAAGGCCTGGTATCTGTGGGAGGGTCATGAAAAGCTCCATATGGAAGGTGACACTTTTCCATATGTGCGTTCGCTTTAATTTGTTGATTTTTTTCATTTTGCTTTGACTCCAAATACTTCCATCATGATGACTGGTATGTAAGCCTTGATGTTATATAGTCATTTGCAAATCATTAAATGCAATGCGGGAAAGTAACTCACTGTTATGAGAACCGTGTCTGAATTAATAATTTTTCTGTGATGTGACGTTGTTGTATCAGATTTTCTTAAAGTTAAGTGTCACCTTTGTGTTAGTTGTCAAAGTATATTGGATGCAAATAGTTCAATCTTAGTTATTCCTCTAGCTATAGAATTCCTTTCAGCATCTCTTAATTGAAGTTTGCTCATCTAAAAAATTGGAATAATATTCGCGCTACTTATAGACCTCACAAGGTTGTTGCAAGAAAGGTGCTTGGTAAATTATAAAGTGTTATATATAGAAATGGGAATTGAAACAGAACTGAGAAATTGTGAATTGTTACTTTCATTCTTTATATCAAGAACCTTTAAGACATTTTGAATTTGATTTTTTATGAAGAGTATTGATATTTTCCATTTTATTAAATGTTACAAAAAAGATTTGGACCTTCTCTAACTCTTTCTCTGCCTCTTTCCCTTAAAAACTACAGCAGCAACAACAGATTTTAAAATTCCCTGGATCTATCTACTTGCTTGGTTTTCTGTGAGGTTAAATTGCTCAAACTTGGGTCAAGATAATTTATTGGAATCTTTATTCCTGAAATGATGATATGGATGATTATCTTTCCTTCCACTTTTAAGATAGGTGCTCTATCAGACTTAATTTTATACTATATTCTTCTTTAAAAAAATCAACTGTAATGAAAAGAATACTTACTATGAAATTCTGTTTTCTTAACTCTAGGAAGTTCAAAAATGGGTGCTACTATAGTAGATGCTTTGGATACTCTTTATATCATGGGACTGCATGACGAATTCAAAGAAGGACAGGAGTGGATTGACCACAATCTTGATTTTAGTGTGGTAAGTATATAATATTGATTACTGATTTTTTTAAAGAAACTTTGAAAAGATCCAAAACATTATATTTCACGTGCATTTATATAACATCATAAGAAAGTTAGTGTGACAGAGTGGGAGGAAACTAGTCTTAAAGCCTCAAAGTCTGAAGTTAAGCCCTGGCCCTGACATTTAATAAACACATGACCATCTGGTAGTTCCTTAACTTTTCTGAGTCTTAACTTCCCATTTATAAAATGGGAATAATAATACTTGTTCTACCCACCTCATAGGATTATTATGACAAAAGCTCTTTGTAAACTATAAAGCTCTTCATAAGTATGAGCTATTATATCAACTGATAATGAATACTAGAAATAAGCCTTTTTTTTTTTTCTATTTGGAATATAACTTTTACTCTTAGATTTTATATAAGTTACAGGCTCTTTCTGTTTTTCCTGATAAGTCTTACTAATCTTATTCCCCCTTTTATTTTTAGCTTGAATTACTAAACTAATTCTTTGAATGTTTTTTGAGGTTAAAAAAAAAAGAAAGAGTACATTGTCATTATGGTATTTTTATATATCTTTTTAATATTTTTGTTTTTTCAATTGTATAAAATCCTGGTGTATGCCAAATAATAGATATTTAAGGATTGTGTTAATTAGTAATTATTTCAGTAAGTAATATGAATTACTTTTGCAGATTCCTGCAAAGGACATACTATGTTTTAGCTTATGTTGACTGCAGATATTTTAGGCCATTAAAAAGGAGCTTTTTTTGATCTGCAAATTGTCATATTTAAAAGCCTTCTCCTCCCTCCTCATTCTTAATATGCTTAATCAATATTTCCCTTATTTTCCCCTCTTTCTTTTGTGAAAATGAAGGCCACTTTCACAACATGATATAAACTATTAACTTACAGTCTTCCTAGTGATATAATTTTTTAAAAGGCACATTTGTGTGAGAGAGTTGTAGGACTTAAAGAATAATTTAATTCAAGACGAATGTGCAGTTATTGGTTTTTTGCCAGTGAAAGAAGATATATACTAGTCACTTGGGTGTAAAATGGGAGTATTAGCTATTGAAAGACAAGCTACATATTTTTCCAGTGAGTTAATGTGAATGTGGCTGGCCAGATGTATCAAAGTTGTGGAATAGAATAGGTAAGAATCCTCCCAGCCTTTCTTTAACCAATCCAGCTATTACATTTTTCACTGCTTCTAATAACTGATAAAATATAAATAATAATTACACTTACTACTTTTATTTTTTAAAACTTAACCCTTACAACATGAGTTAAGCTCTTACCACTTTATAGAAACTGCTCCCTTGAAAGTTACCAAGGCCCTCCACCTTGAAAATTGAGTTCTTTTTTCAGTGAGTATCTTTCCTTCCCTTTGAAATATTTGGCATTAAAGACCACTCTGCTCCTTCTTAGCATTGTTTCCTTCTGCGGCACTGTACTCACCTGGTTTTCCAACCTCTATGACTATTTCATATTTTCTTAGGCATGGTGATCTATTCTTCTAAGTTTGGATAACTCTTCAAAGTTGTGTGCTCCATTGTTCCCCCTCCTATCTCTAAGGACTCTCAGAAGTCCCTTTGACTTTCATGGTTTAGTCTATCACTTCAGTACAGTTGGCTTCCAGATTTAGATCGCAGAGTTTGACCCCTTGTTATATAGTGTCCCTAAAGTCTTAGTGAAGTTTTAAGCTATTAAAGCTTTACAGTCAAAGAATACACTTTTTAAATTGACTGTACAACTACAGGATGGGGGAAATGTGATGTACTATTAGTAGTTGTTATGGCCTTATACGTAGCATTTATGTGGTACTTGAAGGTTTGCAAAATTCTTTATATGTGTCATCTCGTTTGAGATGAGCCCTGCAAGGCAGGTGCTATTGTTATCTCCATTTTATAGAAAAGAAACAGGGGCTGAAAGAAGTTGTGACTTGTCTAAGGTCCCATAAGAAGTGCTTGAGGTGGGCTTTGATCTCATGTCTCTTTCTCTGATTCCAAAGTCCAGCCCTTTAATAAGGATCTTAATATAGTATGGTAGCCCAAAAAACTAATGTTCTCTTTTAGTTTAAACCTGTGGTTTCATTAATGTAGGCAACTTCTGGTAAAGAAATTCTTTGAACTCATGCAAGCTGGCAACTCTTCTATGGCTTAGTTTTTTAGAGAGTAGATTGACGTATCTAGAGGTTAAAGCACTTGAATCCTAGGCTGGCTCTCTATACACCTTGACATACTATCTCAATGCTATCTTAGGGTATATTAATAGAAGTAGAGTCTTGATCAGAGGTCCTTGGCCTTTTTTGTGTCATGGACCCTTTGGCAGTCTGGTAAAGTCTATGAACCACTTCTCAGAATAATATTTTTAAATGCATGAAATAAAATATGTAGGATTCAATTATTTTGAAATACAGTTATCAAAACATATGTATTTTAAAATTTATAGACCTTAGACTAAGAACTCCTGATTTAGAGCAAGGTTCTGTTGTAATCTGTTGTGGTGGCCAGATCACATCTAGAGTATTATAGTTCAGAGCAGGGATGGAGAACCTGTGGTCTTCTAGGTCCTTTACAGATCAGATCCTTTTATTACAGCGATTTGTTCTGTGAAGTTTAGACCTAGAAGTTGAGAACCTAGAAAGCCACATGTGTCATTGAGACCACAGTTTCCCTATCCTTGGTTCAGAGAATCATTTTAGAAAAGATGCTGACAAACTGTAGCACATTCAAAGGAAGATGACTAGAGGATGGTAAGGGGAGTTAAATTTCTTAACATAGAAACTTCAGTTGAAAAAACTGGAGATGTGTAACTTAGCAGGGAGAATAGCTTGGTGGCAGCAAAATTGCTGATTTAAAATATTTTGAAGGACTATTATAGCTTTATTATGTTTGGTTCCATGATTCAGTGGTTAGATGGTATAGGTACTTCTTTAGTCTGAGTTCTGGTTTATCATACAACTTGTCAGCGACTTAGATTTTATTGTCCAGTGTTCTGTGGTCATTTGTGGAAGAATATCTTCTTAGAGACATTTTGACAGATTGTTTTCATTTTTCATCTTTTTGTTGTCTGTCCACTTTCATCCTTAGACACTTGGGATGGTTTGGCTTAATTTATCATCATACCAGGCTTTCTGTAAACTTTTTCCTTTCACTACTTCTCTCTGTTATGAACTGATGCTGCTTCTAACCTTCTACTTTCTTTCTTTATAACATTTTGCAGATGAGTTTAAATCCTAATACGGTGTTTGACTAGTTGATCTGCAAAGACGTATTTATTTAGGGAGGTCTATGTATCTGAAAATACCACAAGATTTGGACTATTTACATCACACATTTCTTTTGGAAGAGATTATTCTATTATTAATATCTGTTACCAAATTGGCTATCTTCCCCTTTAAACACTCTAGAATATTTTCTTTCTTTAATTTTGGAATTTTTTCTTTATTGCCTCCTTTTTGCTTTTATATATTGGGAACATTGAAAAATTTCAAGAGATTTAACACAACAGACTCTGATAGTCCATTCAACACTTGGCAGTTACATGGTACATATTCATGTGTCCTAGAAGGAAGTAGGTGATTTGGAAGTAAAAATTTCCAAGAATTATTGGCAGTTTTTAAATTAATAAAATCATTTTAAGCATACAGACAGACATAATTTTCAATTCCAAAACAGATAATTATTAAGATTTCGTTCTATATTCCATTTTTCTAGATAAAACTTTCTTTTCTTTTTCTTACAATTTTAAATAAAATTTTCAAATGGTTAAGTAACTCTTAGTTCTTGTTAACATGATTAAATTATTGCAAAGTGCTTGAAAACTCAATGTACTGACGTGTCACCTGGTAACAGACCGGGAACCATAGCAACAGGTTTAAATGTTTGAGAACATCATTGAATATTACGACGTGATCTTTTGGAGCAATTACTGTGTATTTTCAAATGTATTCTCTACATTGGAAAGGTGCCAAGAACTGAACAGCTTATAATAATAGGTGACCAGTGAAGCAGAACATCTTTTTTGGTAAACTAATGATTTTAATTTTCTTAAAAGCTAAGGACTAGCTAGATTAGAGTATGCTTTAGTTTCCCCTACTTTGACAAGGTGGTCTAGTTTATGACTTGGCCAGGTTCTCCATAAGGATTCTGTGCTTCATGAACTCATACAGAAGACTTAAGGTGGGGTAGTTAATTGTAAACCTATATTAATTGACCTAAGTTAAGATTCAAAAACATAGTAAGCAAATAACCTTAGTAGTTTTTGCTTTTCCTAGCAAGTGAGCTTGTTTGTAGGCATTGATCCTTTTTTATTATCTATAAAAATTCATACTTTGCAAACAAATTTCACATCATTTGACTTTAACATTGATAAGCATTTCCCTGGAGGGCTGAGTCAAGATGGCGGAGTAGAAACAGGACTTCCACGTGACTCCAGCTTCCACCTCCTCCAATTCATATAAAAAATGACTCTAGACAAACTTTGGAGCTACAGAACCCACAAAATGACAGAGAGAAGCTAACCTCCTGCTGAAGACAGCCCAACAGGCTGGCAGTAAGGGGCCAGTGCAGCTTTCTGGGAGCTGAGCCCAGCCCCTCCTGAGCCAGAGGTTTTAGCCTCATGGTGGCCTGATGAGCCATGGCTGGTGGGACTTTGGGAGAGTGGAACACCAGCAGCTTTGGCAGTTTCCAGAATTATCAACCCATAGATGCCAAACAGACTTTGCAGGAACAGGGGGTTCAGGAGTGCAGGTGGCCTTTACCTCTGGGGCGAGAAGCAGCCGAGGCTCTGGGGCAGTGCTGCTTCAGAGCTGCTGGCCTGCAGATTGTAGGGGGACCAAGTGACCGACCATTCTGAGGGGTAATTACCCTTGCTCTAACCTGCTTGGATCTGGATTATTGTCTAGGGTGGAAGTCCTGGGGTGTGTGACCAGTTTGCCAGAGCATGTGGGGGCTTCAGAGAGGACACCCAACTAATAGCTCTAGCAGCTGCAAAAACCCTAGTGATTGGGATAAAGCTCCCCTTTCTGGTAGCAGATTTCTACTGTGGCAAAAGGCTCAAAAGTCAAGTAATTGAGTGGCAACATGAGCAAGCAAAGGAAGCAAACAGAGTAATCCAACATTAGACTCCATTTTGAGGGCAAAAAGGATCAAAGTATGGAACAGGAGGAAGACAGCGAATTCAGAACTCCTGCACCAAAAGCTTCTAAGAAAAATATGAGTTGGTTACAGGCCATAGAGGAGCTCATAAAGGATTTCGAAAACCAAATAAGAGAAGTGGAAGAAAAATTGGGAAGAGAAATGAGAACGATGCAAGAAAATTATGAAATGAGAGTCAACAACCTGACTGAAGAAAATAACACTTGAAAAAATAGACTAACTCAGATGGCAAAAGAGGCTCAAAAAGGCAACGAGGAGAAGAATGCCTTAAAAAGCCAAATTTGCCAGATGGAAAAAGAATCTCAAAAGCTGTACTTTGCAGACGCTGCCACCTGGAGTCTTCGTCTTGGTTCCGTCTGCCGGACGCCGATCCCCGCCACCTCTTCCTCTGCCATTGCACCCAGCCCCGGCATCTGTGGCCGTGGCCAATCCTAACGTGTACTTCGACATCGCCGTTGATAATGAGCCCCTGGGCCGGATTACTTTCTAGTTCTTTGCAGACAAGGTTCCAAAGACAGCAGAAAACTTCCATGCTCTGAGCACTGGAGAGAAGGGATTTGGTTACAAGGGATCCTGCTTCCACAGAATCATTCCTGGGTTCATGTGCCAGGGTGGTGGCTTCACACGCCATAATGGCACTGGTGGCAAGTCTATCTATGGGGAGAAATTTGCTGATGAGAACTTCATCCTGAAGCATACTGGTCCTGGCATCTTGTCCATGGCAAATGCTGGACCCAACACAAATGGCTCCCAGTTTTTCATCTCTATTGCTAAGACTGATTGGTTGGATGGCAAGCATGTTGTCTTTGGCCAAGTGAAAGAAGGCATGAACATTGTGGAAGCCATGGAGCGTTTCGGTTCTTGGGATGGCAAGACCAGCAAGAAGATCACTATCGCTGACTGTGGACAGCTCTCATAAGTTTTTTTTGTTTTGTTTTTTGTCTTAACCATCAAATCATTGCTCTGTAGCCGGAGAGAGCACCCCCAAATCCCACCTGCTCTTATACCCTGTAATCCTTGTGCTCTCACTTGCTGCACTTCTCTTTGGATTTCACTTCCTTTTTCCTTCCACAAGTCTGGCTAGACAACAGAGTTAAGTTTATGATGATGAAATGAAAACCAAACTACCAAAAAAAAAATCTCAAAAGCTCACTGAAGAGACTCATTCCTTCAGAATTAGACTGGAGCAAATGGAAGCTAGTGACTTTATGAGAAATCAAGATGCTGTTAAAAAGATCTAAACAGAGAAGCATTTCCCTCAGAATTGCCAGTGAAGAACTATGCTCTGACTGCCATATTTAATTCCTTGAGATTCTTTCATTGCAGTTATTTTTCCACTTTTATGGTTACCTTTTTAATTAATTTTTTGTTTTTTCTGCATTAATTTCTTTTCTTTTAAACTTGTCTCTCTCACATTTCCATGATTATGTGAATTTCCTGGTTATACCTAATTAGGTAGCTTTCCTGAGGTGGTCAAATCTGAGTGTGAAGCTGGGGCTAGTTTGGGGGATGGATGTCTAATGTCCCAAAATTCTCAGTATTCCTCCCAAAAGAATACATCAATAAGAGTGATAGAACTATTGTTGTGATTGATTTGTTATCCCTGAGTGAGAGCCACAGAAAGGGAAGGGGCTGACACCTTTCTTAGAGAGGATATAAAACACCTAATTGTGTCGTATGGCTTCCTCAAATACTGAAGGGAGTTCTCTTGAGGGATTGTAGGTAGCAAGTCATCTATAACTGCTAAGGCCTCTATGATTCTCATATATCTCCTCCCAAAATATCAACTTAGGGGATCTACCCTATGTGCTAATGGCATTTTTGCTTCCTCCTCACATCTGTTTGTCATGCAGAGTGTATCTGGAGTGGCTAGGTGATAGGAAGACCTATTACCACTGGGTATGACCTTTGCTTTTGCTTCTTTTCTTCCTCTTGTCCCCTCCCCTGGCCTTGGCTGTCCTAGACACATCTGCTACTACTAAGTAGGAAGACAAACTACCAATGAAAGCACCCTGTTTTCTTTTCTCCTTCAATCCCTGTCCTGGCTGCCCAGAATCCCTTTAGGCCACTTGATTGCTTATATATCTAGGAAGAGATAGGAATTTCTTTATCCTGGTGATATCAAGGCTGCCAGCCCTTACCATCTTCCCTGCATTCATACCCTGTAGATTTCTGGCACTATCATTTTACCTTGTTGTAGCCTAGGCCACCCCAGCATCCTTACTACTGGACCCTTAGGACTTCTGCACCTTTCTGTCTGTCTGTGGCTAGACTTCTGTTTTAGAGTATAAGGTTCTTGGAAGTAGAGACTTTTTTTTTTTTTAAATTTGTATTCATAGTACTTAGCACAGTGCTTGGAAAGTAGTAAACATTTGATAAAAGTTTTTCATTCATTCATCCATTCATTTCTCACTTTTTGTAAGGTGCTCAACCCATCTTCTCTATCAAGTACTTCCTTGATGTCATCATTTATTCCTGTTTTTCAAAGTTCTTCGTTGGTCACATATTGCTGCCTGATCATACTTACCATGAACCTTTCCTTTCCCCTCTGTATGATGCTTACCTTAAGTTTTTTGGAAGCAATGGTCTTCCAGGTTTTGCTGCTGCATGAATAAAATGTTTATATCAAAAAAAGTGAACCTTTGATTTCATAGAAAGCTGGGCTTATTAAAAGCAATCCAGCCCACTCCTCTTGTTCAATTCTGGACCTAGCTTGTTATCCATCTGTTCTATACGTCCAGTACAGATTTGGACATGTTCTGTAGGTTGTCTCTTTAATGACATATTGAAATATGGGCAAGAGGCGTTCCTTATGTGTTTTGTCTCTATATGTGAATGGAAGAGGCCACACTCCTTTGGATGATTATATTTCTTACAGGAATCTCTTCTATGGCTTGAGACCCTGGATACAGTCAATATAATGCCTTATACAAATAGGAGCATCAAGAAGACCTTATCATCCACAAAGAACTCTTCCTCAGCTTGAACTCTGCCCTGAAATCCTTGAATCAGTCCTAAGTCCTTTGGTAACCTTGCAGCTCCAGTTTTATATCTCATCTCATGCTTACAGTCAGAAGGTCATGAATGGGGTTGTTTCTATTGTCAGCTTCTTTCAAGGTACCTTGAGTGATCTTGATGTAAAAAGAGCTTCTTGCAGGTCTTGCTGCATATGCTCATTATGTATTTGTTGAAATGACTATGAGGCTCTCCCTGTCTATTTACTACTTTGGATCAAGCTGTCCCTAACCTCCTCCTCCTGTTGTCTTATTCCCACTCTTAACTCTTCCCCACACAAGTCCTGTTCCAAACCGTTTGCACCTTTTCCCCTGTCCAATGCGGTAGTGAGACCTGGTCTTTGGAATTCAGATTCCATTATGGTAACCTTTGACATATTACTAGCCTTGCTATACTTTACTCCTGTTTCTGTACTCTCTGATCTAGCCAGAATATATTCTGTTCCTTACCATGTGACACTTCATCTTTCTGTTACCATGGCCAGAAATGTCCTCCTTCCTTATCTGTCTCACAGAATTCATTTTTCTTTCAGGATGAAGCCAAAGCATCTGCTTTTTATACAGTGTTTCCTGGTCCCTCAACTGTTAATGTGTTCTTACCCCAGCTCTCTTGTATTTAACTACATTATTTAAAATTTTTATTCATTTTGTTCTTATTTATTTATTCTTTATATATTTATATAAGTACAAATGTCTCCCCAGATGGGATATAAATTTCTTAACAAATTAGAAAAAAATCTGTGTCCATAGTTGTGATAGTAATGGAATATAAAGTTTCCCCTGTATTGGCTTGGTTTTCAAAGTGATTGTGTTAAAACTCAGAGCTTGTTAATCCCACCTGTGGGATGGACTTGTTGACTTGAAAAGAGAGACATGAACTGGGAGGAGCTGGTGACTGGGAGGAGCTGGTGACATAGATTTGGAGAGACAAGAGAGAGGCAGAAGAACTTTTTGGAAGCAGCACCCTCCTGGAGGCAGAGAGAGACTGAGAGGATTGCTGAGGGCCACTTTGAATTGCCCTGGACTTTTGAGACCTGCCCCCAGAGCTGCCAAGGACTGAGGAGACATGGCTGTTTTGCTGGTACTTTGTCTGTCTGTTTTGATGTTGTTTTGCCAGATTTGTCCACTGGTGAAAGACAGTCCTGTTGTTGAAGAAGTCCTGGAACCTGACTGTTGGTTAAGAGCTCCTGAGACTGTCCTGCAGACAGAGAGTGAATGTTGTCCACTGGTGAAGGACAGTGCTGTTGTTGCAGGGCTCTGGGAAGCTTTCTGTTGGTTCAGAAGCCCTGAAGAAGGATTTTCTTGTTGTATGTTTACAGAAATCCTGGGAGAGGGTTTTGCTAATGTTTTCAGGGGTTCTAGGACTGTTCTTCAGACAGAGGATGAATTAATGAAGAGACTGGCAATGTATCTTGTGGCCTTGCTAAGCCTTGTCTCCCCAGGAACTAAGATTGCTGAGAACTTGCCTCCTGTCAAGATGAAGAAAAGACCTCCATTTGGGTATTAAGTGCTGTGCTTAAACTTGATGTAACTCTGGGGTAGATTCGATTGTGATCCAGGGGTGGGGAACTTTTGACCTTTTTGTGTTCTATGGTTGAACAAATGAATGTACTTTACTTATGTTTGGAAACTAATCTCCATTTGAGAAGAGGAGTTTTGTGATGGACTAAATGAAGGTACAGCCTAGGGGTGGAGTAGTATTTAGAACTGGGACTTTGTAATTGATTGAATGAATGTAAGGTCCTGGGGTGGGGTAGTACTTGGAGATTATTTAATCACACTTAGTAAATGCTGTATTTGGAATGATGTCATGTTTTGATCTTCTCTGTTCTTAATTTGTCACTGAATAAAATGGAGAGCACCTGTGCTGGTATTCTGAATCTTGGGAAGTTGCCTTTGCTTGGCACTACATTATAATAGTGACCATCACATGGTAGGTGCTTGCTGAATGATTGATGCGTTCTCCCAGATGAAACATCTGGTTTAGCATTGTTCCATTTGTGAAACTAGTCATGTTGCCCCCCAAAACTCTTGAGAGCTAAAAGTCAAGTCATGTAATTTAGTGAGTTGGAAGGTGCCTCAGCAGCCACCTAGTCCAAAGCATACCCAAGAGGATTCCTTACTATCCAGCTTCTTGAAGACTTCCAGGAGGAAAGCCAAGTATCCCATGCCACTTTTGGACAGTTCCTTTGTTAGGCAACTTTTCCTGACGTCTAGCTTAGACTTACCTTTTTGAAGATTTTACCTCTTGCACTTGCTTCTGCCCTTTAGGGATAAACAGAACAAGTCTCACCTTTCTTTCACATGACAACCTTTCAGATACTTGAAGGAAACTATCATGTTATCCCTGAGTTTTCTTTCATCTAGGTTAAACATTTTCTGCACCTTGCATCAGTCTCTGTAACATGGATACAGGCTCTTCACTATCTTGAGTGCCCTCTTTGTCTATTTTATCAATGACCTTCTCAAAATTTTGTAGTCAAAACTGAATACAATGTTCCAAATTGTATCTTTCAAGGGTCAAGTATAGATAGACTATCATCTCCTTTTTCCTGGAAGCTATGCTTCTCTTAATATAACCCAAGAGCACCTTAGCTCTTTTGGGGTACCATATCCTTCGTTGTATCATTGAATTTGCAGTTCTCTAATGGCAACCTTACTCCTAAATCTTCTCAAACTTTGATCTAACCATCTTATGTTTTTGTACCCAAGTTTAAGATTTTACATTTATTTTTATTGAATTTAATTTCATTAGATTTGTTACTTCCCAATTCCAGCTTATTGTCATCAGTGCATTTGTCATTGCTAAAAATGTCAAACACTACAGGATCATACAACACAGTATACTGGAGATCTTCTGTCATTTCCAGCCATGTCATTAGCACTTTATCTAGCTTGTATTTCCATCTACTCCACATCTATCCACATTCTTCATGAGAATAGCATGAGTTATTTCACCAAAAACTTTGCTGAAGTCTAGGTAAAGCTCTGGGTGCAGAATGTCCTTGATCTAGCAGTTTAGTAACTCCTGTCATAAAAAGAAATAAAATTAGTCAGACTTGACTTACTCTTGATGAAGCCATGCTGAGTACATATAATCAGATTTTCCTTCTAGATTGTCGCCAGCCATCTCTTTGCTCATTGGCCAATAAGACTGTCTTCTTGAAAATCATGACAGTTACCTATCTTCAATTTTGTGGCATTTCTTTCTAAAATTTAAGTTGATGAGTGAGTTCCCTTTGAATCCACATTTGTCTTTTTTAGAAAAAGAGCCTTTTACATGTGTTTACAGAGGAACCCAATCATACTGGAATATACTTATCATAATATTTTAAAAAGCCAAGTTCATGTAGCCTAGGTTGAGTTCCTAGTTAAGAACCTCTTTTTGAGATTCACTCCATTTATGTTATCCTGTCCATATTTCTTGCTGTTGTCAATTGCGACCTTTGAGTGACTCTTCCACTATTCTCAAGAAGTCTAGGATCTATATCATAGTGCAAACCATGGCTCCTTATACTCAGGAATTTTAATAAACAATGATATCTCTTCAAAAAAAAAAAGCCCTTTTTTTCTTCCAGCTTCAGAATTTTATATTTGACTGTTTTCCATTCATCCTGGGCTTGTTGGTCTTGTAGCATTTCAGTTCATGGGATCCTGTCCTTCTTCTAAACTCTTTTAAATCTATTTTCCCAAAATCTAGGGTATATATTAGATTATGCCCAGATTTCTTTTCTCTTTCCTAAATTCTAAAATGAAGTGGTTATTTCTCCCCAGGCTACTTAATATTTCTGCCCTAGTAACCAGTTCTTTCACATCAATAGGATTCAGATCCAGCATAGAATTTCCCCTTGTTGGGTTCTCCCATCTTTTGAAGTATGAAATTCTCACTAAGGCAAGCCAAAAAGTTATTACTGCGGATTTTGAGAGTTTTGAGCAGATATGTGGGTTTTTGAAGTCCCTTTGTCATTAGTGTATCATGCCTCTGTTCTAGTGTTATGATCTTTTTCTCAAATTTTTTGTCTTTTTGTCTTTTGTCTAGATGTGCTTTAGTATGTGCCAGGGTCAAAGAAATGTGTTGCTTCTCCTTCCATTGACTTTCATCCTAAAGCTCCCTGCTTTCTGGATTTCCTTATGGGAATATATACTCTTAATATACAGTGTTATCTCACATTCCTTTTACGTATCTTGCAGAGGCACCTAGATGGCGTTATGGATAGAGTGCTGGGACTGAAGTTCAAATGCAGCTTCAGACTCTTATTATCTGTGTGGCCCTGGGCAACTCACTTAACCTCTGTCTTTCTCAGTTTCCCCATCTGTTTTAAATGGAGTTAATAGTAGTACCTGCCTTTGAGAGTTGTTATGAGGATCAAATGAGATCATATTTGTAACAAGTACATAGCATGGTACTTAGCACAGAAAGGCCATATAAGTGTTTGCTGCCACCGCTGCCTCCACCACCACCACCACCATAATAAGTTATACCCATTTAGGGGGTATGTGTGTGTGTGGAAATTATTTCTTTTATTCCTGTTATCACTGTGCTTTATATTCAATAATTCCAGAATGAAAAATAAAAACATTAACACTTTTGACATTCATTTTTGTTATGGCTGAGAATCCATGTAGATTTTTGCATCTGAGCAGGGACCTCTTGGAAGATACTACTCAATGAAGAGCTCACCATATAATTTTATTTACATTGAAAACATATCCTCTTTTCTCTTAGAATTACAAAAGGAATTTGTTGACATAAAAACATCTAAAATAGAATTTCTAAGTATGGCACAGACTAGGATAAAAGTACTAAGATCTAATTTTGAAATTTTCAAATAAATTATAAGGTAGAAATAAGTACTATATTTACAGAAAGTTATCTAGGTATATAAAAGTACAAATTCAAAGGTAAGGCTGAAAAGACTTAACAGTTTAACACATTGTCAGCATCTCAAAATTAGTTCTTTTCAAGAGTTTTTTTCCCCTTCTTAAAGATAAAATGTGTCTAAGCTCCTCCTTCATCCTATTTCTTGGGAGCTAAGTAATATTTTATATATCCCATGTCTGCCATCTTATACTCCACAGCAAGTGGCTTATCTGCATGCAGATGTATTCTGTGTTACTGAAGGAGAACATGGAGTGAATTTTTTCAGGTATTGAAGTGCAAAGGTCAACTGAAGTGGTTCATTTGTCTCTATTGTAACAGCATTACTCGTCTGGTAAAATTTCATTATTTCCACTTGCCAATTCTCCATTGACAGAAAAGTTTATAACATCTTTTGCACAGGAAATTACCACAGCAACTCCACTGTAACTAAGAACTAGACAGATTTACCACTAGGCATTTCCCCTACACAACAGTATTCTTGTTCTAAATTCCAGTGTTCAATATCTAAATCCATTGGGTTCATCTGATAGTCTCAAACATTTACAGTGCCAATGTAGTTACCTTGTGTTTAAGCCTTAGGTAGTGATACCTTCATTACTGACACATTTTGATATTTTGGACATGCTGGCAAGATTAATGCCCATGGCCACGTTGGGGGTAACAGTGGTAGCTATTCCAACTCTCCAAATGGAAGGTTGAGTTGTTCCAGGAAGATGTGGGATGGTGCTCTACAAGTTCACCTTGCCTGAGAGAGAGTCCTGGACTAGCCTTGCTTTAAACGTGGTAGTGAACAAGGAAGACCCTAAGAGAAGCTAGGAAAAATAAAGCTGGCATAGATAGGCCGTAGGGGAGGAGAGAGAACTGGACTCTGTGAAGCAACGTCCTCAGCCCGAGAGAAGACTCAGGCATAGAGAAGCAGTCACAATGGCTGCCTCTAACCCATAGGCTTGTCTTCCATTGTGATAAATCTTGGGATGTTCTGTTATGTCTTAGATACATGCTCCAGGAGGACAGAAAGAAGAAACAAACAAAAACCCCTTTTGTTATCAGTTCTGTTATAGCTTTGGGCAAGGGAATCCCTTACTGCTGCTCTTTTTATAACCCTTTTGAATGACCTGTCGTCTAATCATTTCTGTGACTGTACTGTACCATTTTCTCTCTCTTCGGGAAGAACCTTATCTTTTTTTGAGCTTTAAGAATACAACTGCCTTTATCTTTCCATTTCCCCTTAACTTTTCTTTTGAGTGTCAAGATTCTCTTCCTGTGCCTCAGATCCCTTTCTTTTCCCTTTTAGAAGTCTCACTTCTGATTCTGTTAGGAATGCTTCATTATACCTAAAACCTAGAATGTGGAGACAAGTTCCTTGAGTCTCCCTTCACATTCTTCAGGGGTGAGATCAATTTAGACTTTTAGGATCCATATCTGTCATTTTCAGTCTTGATGCAAATCGCTGCACACACATACCCTTATTCTTTCATGGTTGGGATTTTTTTTTTTTCCAATTGCTTTATTAACTTCTGGTTTACTTCATTCATTTCTGCCAGATTTTGGGTTACAAATTTTCTCCTGGTTTTTCCCCTACCAGTGTCCCCAAAATAGCGGTCCCCCAGAATATCCCCTCCTCTTATTTCCCAATTACATATAAAATAGTATATATATATATATATATTTTAAAACATTTGGTTTTAAAACTTTGAATTCCAGATTAATTTCCTTCCTCCCTTGTCACCCACCCTTACTGGGAAGATAAGCAATTTAATATAGGTTGTACATGTGTAGCTAATGAAAACATTACCATACTACGTATATTGTAAAAGACTTGACTATATTTCCCTCCCTCCTATCCCACCTTCCCCTTGTTCTATTCTGTATTTTGATCCCATCCTTTTTCAGAAGTGGGTGCTACCAACTTCCCTCCTCCCCCAGCCTGCCCTCCCTTCCATCATCCCCCGTCTCATCCCCTTCCCCCCCCTACTCTCCTGTAGGGTCAGATACCCTATTTAGTGTGTATTTCATTCCCTCCCTGAGCCAAATTCAATGAGTATAAGGTTGACCCATTTGCTTATGTCTTCCTGTTCTTCCCCTCCATTGTACCCATTTTCCCTTGCCTCTTCTATGTGAGATAGTTTACCCCATTCTATCTCTCCCCATCTCCTCTCATTATATTCCTCTCTCACCTCTTAATTTCACCTTTTAAGTATCATCCCTTCCTATTCAATTAGTCCTGTGCCCTCTGTCTGTGTATACCTGTAAACATATATACAGTCACATATGTATTCATATGTAATCATACTCCTATATGCCCTCTGATAAAGACTATACATACACACATATTTCTGTTCCGTTCAACTATTTTCATACTGAGAAAAGTTTTATCAGTTACAATTATCATTTTTCCATGTAGGAATGTAAATAGTTCAACTTTGATAAATTCCTTATGATTTCTTTTCCCTGTTTACCTTCTCATGCTTCTCTTGCTTCTTGTATCTGAATGTCAAATTTTCTATTCAGCTCTGTTTTTTTTCCATCAAGAATGCTTGAAAGTCCTCTATTCCACTGAATGACCATATTTTCCCCTGAAACATGATACTCAGTTTTGCTGGGTAGGTGATTCCTGGTTTTAATCCCAGCTCCTTTAACCTCCGGAATATCACATTCCAGGCCCTTCAGTCCCTCAGTGTAGAAGCTGCTAGATCCTGTGTTATCCTGATTGTGTTTCCACAATATTCAAATTGTTTCTTCCTGGTTGCTTGTAATAGTCTCTCCCTGATCTGGGCATTCTGGAACCTGGCTATAATATTCCTAGGAGTTTTCTTTTTGGGATCTTTTTCAGGAGGTGATCGGTGGATTCTTTCAACCTCTATTTTCCCTTCTGGTTCTAAAACATCAGGGCAGTTTTCCTTGAGAATTTCTTGGAGGATGACTTTTAGGTTCTTCCTTTGATCATGGCTTTCAGGTAGTCCAATAATTTTAAAATTATCTCTCCTGGATCTATTTTCCAGGTCAGTGGTTTTTCCCATGAGATATTTCACATTGCCTTCTATTCTTTCATTTGTTTGGATCTGTTTAACAGCATCTTGATTTCTCCTCAAGTCCCTAGCTTCCCTTTGCTCCATTCTAAATCTGAAGGAATGATTCTCTTCACTGAGCTTTTGAGATTCTTTTTCCATCCAGCAAATTTGGCTTTTTAAGGCATTCCTCTCCTCACTGCCTTTTTGAGCCTCTTTTGCCATTTAAGTTAGTCTGTTTTTTAAAGTGTTATTTCCCTGTCAGGCTATTGACTCTCCTTTCCTAATTTTCTTACATCATTCTCATTTCTCTTCCCAATTTTTCTCTACTTCTCTTATCTGCTTCTTAAGGTCCTCTATGGCCTGTAACCAGCTCGTATATTCCTTTGAAGCTTTTGGTGCAGGAGTTTGACTTCACTGTCTTCCTCCTGTTCCATGCTTTGATCCTTTTTGCCCCCAGAATACGAGTCTAAAGTTGGATTCTTCAGTTTGTTTTGCTTCCTTTTCCTGGTCATGTTGCCACTCAATTACTTGACCCCTGGGCTTTTTGCCACAGTAGGACTCTGCCACCAGACAGGGGAGCTTCCGTCCCAAACGCTGGGGTTTTCTCAGCTGCTGGAGGTATTAGTTTGGGTGCCCTGTCTGAGGCCTCCATGGGCTCTGGCAAGCTGGACACACACCCCAGGACGTCCACCCTAGACTGCAATCCAGATCCAAACAGGTTAAAGCAGGAGCGATTACCCCTCAGACTGGTCACTTGGTTCCCCTACAGTCTGTAGGTGAGCCTTAAGGCCAACCTTAAAAAAAATTACTTGTACTTCAACTTTAATCACTTGGTTGTGTTTATTCTCCTCCAGATCAATCATGACCTCCTAATAATGTGCTGTTGCTTTCCTTTTCTAAGTCTTAACAGTTCTCTAAGCATAACCCTTTGGCATTGAGCTTGGCCATGACCTGTCTTCTGATGTGCCCCACCCACTGCTCTTTTCCATCACTTTTCTTGACTTTGTATTCTTACTTTTTTTTTTCACTTAAATTGCCTTGACTTGCCTGCTACCTTCTCCTTGATTTTCCTCAGTTCTTTTATACCTGCTTCTTTCCTTCAGCCTTACTAATTTGAGACAGAGATTGTTTTCCTTGCAATTTTCTTTATTTTTCTCCAAATTTAGTCTTAGGCTTCCTTATTAGTTCAAACTTCTCCAAATCTATCTAGTTTCTCCTTATTTTGTTCAAGTTCTTCTGTCTTGTTCCTTCTTCTCATGGAAGCCAGAAGACGGTTTAACTAAAGTGTTAGAGACTACATTCTCATACATGTTCCGTGAACCAAGCGTGTGTGTGTCCGTCCGTCTGTCCATCTGTCCGTCCATCCATCCGTCCGTCGTGTGAGCCCTTTCACCCCGTTTCCCCAAGTTTTGTTATATAGGCTGACAGTGGCCGCTGTGTTATGAAGCTAGTGAGGCATGGGTAATGTTCCCTTTGATATATTCACATGTGTAACCATGCAATACATCAAAACTATCTACCAGTAGCTTCTGTGTTTCTCATAAAAATTGAGGCTGAATGGGACCAGCCTTGTGAATTAGGCTGGATGCACATACTTGTTGTCCTCCTGCTTCCTCCTTTTGGACTTGCTAGTCATAGACTTCCTTTTAAAGTGCCATCCTTTCTTCCCTCCTTAAAATTGAATGTATGGACCTCTAGTAGTAAGCTTAAAATCCATAGATCTATTTCTTTAAGACAGTAGAATCCCAGAAAATGATGATGTGTTTGGAAAGTATAAAATGCCATAACCTAGAGGTAGAAATAAGTATATATTTTATATATATGTAGTTTTGCTATTCTCTTCAATTTGTCAAATCATGATGTTAAATGAAAGTTGACTTTATTATTTTTCCTTTGGGTAGTGTAGTTTTCTTTGGTTGGTTTTCTTTATTATCATTTTTCTTTCCAGGGGTGGTGGATGAATTACTCAGACATGCATAGTGTATGTCCATGGCAGAAGTTTTTTCAGTGTTGTTGGTTTCACAAAGGGATAGCTTTCTCATTTTTTTTATCATTTTGAAATAGTTTTTCTTTTTTTTTTTTAAAGCCTCGAAAGTCATTTATTTTTATTCTTTTTTTCTTCACAGAATTCAGAGGTGTCTGTATTTGAGGTCAATATTCGTTTCATTGGAGGACTTCTTGCAGCATATTACCTTTCAGGACAGGAGGTAAACAAAAACCTTTAAAGTAATGTCATTTTCCTACTTATCAAATAAAATATTTACCCATAGGTTCTGAAGAGCAAGCACTTTTTAATATTTTGCCCAATTAGGATGATTCCTAAAGGACTGTATATTTGAGGGAGAGTTGTTCTCAGAAAATATTTCATAAGAAAAATAAGATAAGTGATTTTTTTCCTTTTGTGGGTCCTTATAAGAAGCAAATAATTTAGTCAGAGAGATTTATTGTTGTATTTCAGTCTTTGTTGCAATGTAATAGAGTTTGAAAAAAGTATTTTCTGTCTGTGTAGATAATTCAAAAGTTCTTCTCATCTTTTTTCTGAGTTTCAGTTGAATTTCACCAGCTACTAGGGTAGTCTTCTTCACCCATGTGTCACAGAGATATCTCAAACTCATGATGTTCAAAGCATAACTCATTATGTTTCTCCCTAGCTTTCCCAGCTTTCCCCTCCTCAGAATTTCCCTATTTTTGTCAAGGCCACCGCCATTATTTCAGTCTACTAGGCTTACAACCTAGGAGCGATGTGTCATTCTCCACATCTAGGCAGTTTTCAGATCCTATTAATTCTCCTTCCCTACATCTCTTATATTTACTTTCCCTCCTCTCATACAACCTTTTCTCTAAATCATGCTCTTTTCTTCTCTCTCAGACTATTACAGTAGTTTAGTAATTTAGTCTCCCTGCCTTTATTTTCTTTCTTCTTCACTCCATTCTCCACACGAATGTCTGACTGATATTCTTAATATGCAGGTCTCACCATATCACTCCCCTGCTCAGTCGACCCAAGTGGCTCCCTTTTACTGTTAGAATCCTATACCATGGTGAACGAGATAGTGAATTGATTTGGGAGGCTTGAAAGTATTGCTCTCCTCCAGTGCAGTGTCGTTGAGATAATACATTAGATTATTAGTGAGCCGAATCAGCAAGGCTTCATAATTTTTTCCAGCTTGTATTCAGCAGTAGTCTGCAGATAGGAAAGAATGAGAGAGATGGTAAAAGTGATACAAATTTGGAAGTTTGTCATAGCGTGCTTGGTGACACAATGAGGGATCCAGTTCCAGTGCAAGCATAGCCACGTGCAGATAGTAGTATATGGTTGGACTGATTCACCAAGAGATGAAAGAGAGGGGATGAAGGAGGGTTTAGCCAGTACAGGGATGATGGCCTGAGAAAGAGCCAAGGGGTAGAAGGATCGAATATTATGGTAAAATTGAGGAATAGAGTTAGTGATAGTAAGGCCTAGGTGAAAGTGGAATGCTAGAAGATTTTGATTAGATGAAGGAATTTTAGAGTTCATGAATATGTAAGTAGAATACTTGAGGGAGAGAGTAGTTACTAGGGTGTGACTGTGTGTAAAGCTGAGGTGCAGTGGAGGAGTAGATCATGGGAATTGAGTAGATTGAGGAACTAAGATGTTAAGGTAGGCTGAAACATCATCATCGTTTGTAAAGGTGTCTCTTGGTGAAGACTGAGATCCAGACACTAAACTTACTGAGGAAGAAAGAAAGGAAAGTGTCCTGGGGGTTCATACATAATGGCCACTAGGATCTGGATTAGATGATCGATATGGAGAGCATGAATCGCAGGAGGAGAGATTGACTGCACAGTGATGGTAGTAGAGCCAGAAAGTGGCAGTGGGGAGGAAGGAGTGTTAGCATTTCCTCACCATGATGGGGGTGGGGAGGTATGAGTGAAAGTGCAGTGACCACTGGAAAAAGTAGCCACCTATATTTTTCTGTCATTAACTAAAGCATGTAATGATTATCTGAAATCAAAGTTCTGCCTAGTGATTGTGATCTTATTTTTCAGAGAAAATTTGAGAAAAAATAAGAAAAAAGAATTTTATAATTAGTTTATTAAATATTTGTAATTTTGTATAAATACTAATTTGCAGTTTAAAAATGTATCTTTTGAAGTTTGTTGCTAAGACTTAAAAAGTTCTTTACAGAAGAATCACAAGATCCAGCTAATGCTGAAAGCAACAGATCTTTTTATTTGGGGTATGGCAGGGCAAACCACATGGGTTGGTTAAGAGACACTGGAGGGAAGATGGAGGGATTGGGAGGGACAAGAAGATGAGGGTAAACAGTAGTTAACAGCTTAATAAAACAAAACAAAAAAGATAAAACAGGCAGGATGATGCTTTCCTCCTGTTAACTTGTGTGATGTGTCTCCAATTTACATTTTAGCCATTAATTTTTTAAATTACGTAATCTGCTGTAATCTGGGACTATTGTGATAAAAAATAAATACAGATCCTGACCTTTAGGAGCTTAAAATTAGTACAGGTTAAGTGCTGTGTCTGGCATCAGGAAGACCTGAATTCAAATGTGACCTCAGACTAGTTCTGTGACTCTGGGGAAGTCAGTTCATTTCTGTTTGCCTTAATCAATCAACTGGAGATGGAAATGGCAAACCACTTCAGTATCTTTGCTAAGAAAACCCCATAGACGGAATGGTCCACAGGGTCATGTAGAGTTTGACATGATTAAACACCACCACCACCACCACCACCAAAGGCATATAGGATAATATAACGCATTGCTGAATAATCAATACATACTTAATAAGAGCCTCCTATTGTCCAGGCACTGTGCTTGGCCCTGGGGATACAAGTCCAAAGAAGAAAGCAATCTGGGTTTGCTCTGAGAGCTTCAGAGATTTCTTCCAGCTCAGTGGATAAGGAGAAACTTTAGGAAGGCAGCAACTTCCCCCATGTGGACGGAGAGGGCTTATGTCAGTAGGAAAGTGCTTTTTAGACCTGGGGTCTACAAATGACATCCCTTTCTGTAGCACCTCACAGGTCTCCCCGAGCTGGTCCTCAGCAGGCCTGTGAGCTGTCAGGACAGCCATTCCTGCTGCTCCTCCAGTAAGGAATGCGAGCCGCAGAGAGACCGCAGAACTCATGCCAGGCCACATACCTTATAAGGTATGGATGGGACCAGAAGCCCTCTGTCAAATGAGATTGTATGTGTGAAGCCCCTGAAGAGCTTCACAGCACTCTGAGCATTGTAGCTATTGTGTTCTTTTGTTTCCCTTTGCCTGCGTTCTTGCTACCTAGATTTTCTAGATTTCTAGGACCTGGGTCACCACCATCACCAGAAAAGATGTTGATGTGGAACTTTTAGTTAGTGGAGGATTTGGTTTCCCAGTTTTTAAAAATTACATTGTTCTCACTAAGCACTCTTCATGATACTCCTTAGAACGGGTAGCATTTTCATAGTAATAATCTATAGCACTAAAAGCACTTTCTGATGTATTTTTTTCATTAAGGGGCTGTTCTCTATCAGGCACTCTTGTAGGTTTTGGAGATGGAAAGACAGAAATGAAGTGATCCCTCTCTTTGAAGAGCACACGTTCTGTTGAGGCAAGATAACGTACAGTGGGTATATGGACAACAGATAGAATCCAGTTTTCAGGAGGAAGCCGTGAGGAGCTGGAATGATCAGGAAAGGCCTCATTGCTGGAGTTTTGAAGGAATTGAGTTAAGGCACAGAAATGAGGAAGAGAATTCATTCCAAGAATTTGTGACAGCCATTGCAAAAGTATAGAGATGGAAGACAATGTCATGTATGGAACAGGATTTGTCTGGATCACAGGGGGTGTGGAGGGGAGGACTGTATAATAAGACTGGACCTGTAGAGTGGACCCAGGTTGTAAAGGGCTTTAAATGTGAGGTGTTCAGATAGCCGGGATAGCCACTAGACAAGGATGTTGTAGAGATGGTCATGGTTCAGATTATTCTAGAGAATTTTTAGGGCTTCTCCAAGTCTGATGCCCTGTGGAGGCTTAAACTTAGTCCTCTTCTCCCTCTTACTTTTTGTGGTGCATAATGGCATACACAGAGGCATTTTTGTTAGAGGGAATGTGTTGTTTTTTTTTGATTTGGACCACACAAAGTGTGAATAAAGGTTGAATAATTCAGGCATAGAGCCCTGCTGTTGTGAACCATCTGCACTCTTACATAACTCTTTTTGGTGGTGATATTCTTTGTAATGAGATTTTGACAGAAAACTTGGCACATAAATACAGAAGCAGTTCAGAGAAGACTAGAGTAAGGTGGTGTAGCAGCAAGCACCCCAGTGTTCCCAGGGTAGCTGCTAGCACAGGTTCTTGGATCTGCTTTGTTAAAGGAAAGCAACTCAAAATGGGTTAACAAGCTTACTTTAATCAGTCAGACATATATCGTTTACCTTGTTCAGGGGAAAAGGTCAGCACCCCGAATTTCAAAGTATACAGGCAGAATTATCAAGACAGAAACAGATCAAGTAGACAGCTTTCCAAACTGTCCAACCATTACATCCATACCAAATCAACATCTGGGTTGTTCAAAGCCGGCGGGGGGGGGTGGGACGGACCTGGACAACGGCTTCCCAGAATACAGATCAAATCACAGAACGCTTCTCAAAGTGAGCCCCCAAAACAAAGCCTCACATCAGGGCTTATATAGCCTTCTCCTGGCTCAGAGAATGTAACAACCTTATTGACCCACTGGCCAATCAAAAAGTATCTATTGAAAAACAAGCCTCCTACCCCAAGCTTCTGGTGCACTTTAGCCTAGGGGCAGGGAAGATCTTCCAAATTTGCATTCCCATTACAGGTGGAACTAGTCATTGATGAAGTTTCTGGAGAGAGATGGTTGATTTAGTTTTGAATAAAATGAGGAGAGAGAAGAATGTACTCAGAGGAAAGACAAGGTGGGAGACCGGAGTGAAAAAGTCAGTCTGCATGAGCAGCATAGAGCTTGTGCTTACCTAATTCTAGATTGCTTGGAATGAACGATCTACACTGGGGGAATGACCTGACCTAAAACAACCTTTCAGGTAGAATATGGCCATGTGTAATGTTCTTAGGGGCAAGCTAGGTGTACAGAATGCTGGGTTTAGAATCTGGAAAATTTTTCATGAGTTAAAATGCAGCATCAGACACTTCCTAGCTGTGTGACTCTAGGTAAGTCACTTAACCCAGTTTGCCTCAGTTTCCTCACCTGTAAAATGAGCTAGAGAAGGGAAATGGCAAACCACTCCAGTATTTCCGCCAAGAAAACCCCAAATGGGGTCATGAAGAGTCAGGCACAACTGAACAACAGTGTTTTTAACCAAAAAATGTTTTCTTTGGAATTTCTAAGAAATTCAGCTCAGTATTTATTAAGTCCATACTGAGTGCCAAGCACTGCACTAGATGTTGTCAGGCCTTCTTTTTAAAAGGAGAAAGTTATTTGGTCTTACAGATTAGAATTTGCTTAGAATGCCAGAAAAAGATGCTAACATGTTTTACTGGTACATTTACAAATCATAGATTGTGAAAAAGGTTTCTAGGCACTGACTCTTTTATGTTAGATTCCCATCAAATGGTTGAAATGAGAATTATAATGACATAAGTAAAAGTGGCACTTTAACCGTGTGCAAAAGTGACAGGAGTACCGTTACTACTGTTGGCCTTCCATACTTTCCCAAGGGATTGGAATGATTTGTTTGAGAAACACCTGTTATTTTTAATGATATAATTGACATAATTGAGAGACATAGTAGGATAGTAGATAGATAGCTTTGGGGTCAGGTTGCCTTCGGTCAGTCCCACCTCTGAGGACGCATGCTGATTTTGCCTTCCTTGGAAGGTCACTTAACCTTTCATCATCACAGGTCACTATTTTCAGGTGGAGGGTTCTGAGCAATTGCTTATTTGTACTGGTAGAGAGACTTTATTTGTGTAGTACCTCTTTGTGAATCAGTGAAATCATGGGGCTTGGGGACTAGAGAAGATCTGTTTAGTAAAGTGAACTACATGGTGAGATATTAAGAGCTAAATAAACTTTCTTCTTTTCATTGTTTCTTTTAAAATGGAAATTCACAGTATGTTTACTTTTCCTCTTGGTATTTTATATCAGAAGCTATGAATAGTTTCTGGCTTTGGAGAGCAAATAATGAGGACCTAAAAGCATACATGAACTACTTGAATGGCATAATTCTAGAATTGAATCGGCAACAGATTCTCCTATCTTACACAAGCCTAGAAACAAATTCTAATTTATGCCATGGTAAATTGCTAATTTTTTAAGGGAACGAGTTATGTATTAAGCCTAAGGAAAAATTTATATCAGTTATACTTTCTAGGGCAGGAAAGTAAATGAGGGCTATATACCACCCTAACAAAATGTTCTTGTCTATTTTTGATGTATTTATACCATAAATGGGAAGCTTTATCATTTTCTTCCAGAACAAGGCTATTTATATTAAATATTCACAGGATAAAAAACCTGAATGATTTATTCTGTTTACTGATCCTTGTCCTAAATAGAAGGCATTTCTTGTACATGATTGTCTCTTCTCATTTTTATAATAGCTATCAAAGTGGCATCCCTTCCTGGATAAGATAACAACATAATTTCTGTAGATAAATGCACTCTGAAATATGTCAGATAAAATAGAGAAATGTTACTTTGGCACATTTCATACCCTGGTCACAGATAATAATGAAAAAGAACCTTTCACTAGAGCACTAACATATACTATTGCCTTTGTGCAAGATGATCCTTAGTAATATCTTACTGTTAAAACTTGAAAGTGTAGTAGAAAGAATCTTTTCAACCTAAAAGTCTCAAGTATTTGCTAATCTTGGTTAGATTTAGCTGATCTTTTCTGTCAGACCATCTACACACAGGTATTGATTTGAAGCAATAAATAGGTTAACAGCCAAATTCTCTACCAAAACCATTGCCAGTAAAAAGCCTTCCTTCCTTATTCCTATAACTTTATCTCCAACACCCCTCTTCCATTCCTACCCCCCCCCCCCCCTTTACTCTTTTTCTCCAACTTTGTAACTAAAGAATCTGCTTTGAAATTGACTTAATTTCCCCCTTCCAAGCCTCAGGGGGAACATGATAGCTGTCTTTTGAGTGTCTGAAGGACTGTTCCATTGAAGAGAGAGTAGATTTGTTCAGGTTGACCCCAGAGCACAGAAGCAGGAACACCAGGGAGAAGCTGTAGTGAGGCCAGTTAAAGCTCCATGTCAGGAGAGACACCTTCACATTAAGGGCTCTTCACCAAGTGGGATAATTGAAATAAAGGGGGCTGACTCCACTTAGGGAAAGTTTTCAAGCAGAGGCTGAGTGGTTGGCCACCTATACCTATTCTGTATGCTGTAGTCAGGACTCTTTAGATGTGAATGGGTCTGAGGAGGTGGACACTGAAGTGCCTGCAAGTCACAATTTCTGTGATTCATCATCAGAAAAAATATTGAAGTGTGAGAAGAAGAGGTCCTTGAGAAGAAAGGGTGTTTTAGGATCATTGGACCAGTGTTTCTAGAAGAGAGGACTGAATTAGAGAAGACTGGATATCAGAATGGAGTGATTGATCTAGCCTTATTTTAAATCACTGGTGTGGTTTTCCCTTTATTTAACCTTTTAAAACTTGCTAAGGAAGTAAGTGAATTAGTTGTTTACAGCTTGGGTTATAAATGAGCCTAACATTAAAAAGACTTGCAGAGTTATTGGGAAAATGTGCATTTTAGATTGAAGCAATTTAAATGTGTATTGGTATCTAATTTGTAAAATTTATATATTGGATGCTAAAAGACTCACTGTTATCAAAATCCAATTCTTTACAGTAAGAACACTTCTTTTACTGATTAACTGCTCTTACTGAGTGACTTTAAAGATGAAATATTTTTTTGAAAGAAAGCTCTTTCCCCACAGAATAACATCTAATACATTAAAATTATGTATTTTGTTCAAGTATTTGTCATAGGGTTTTTTTTTTTAACTTTTTTTTTTTGGAGGTGGGAAGGCAAGACATTTGAGATTAAGTGACTTGCCCAAGATCATGCAGCTAGTAAGTGTCCAGTGTCTGAAACGGGATTTGAACTCAGGTCCTCCTGACTCCAGGGCTGGTGCTGTATTCCCTGTGCCACCTAACACTCCCTATTTGTCATAGTCTTGTCTCCCTGGGTAAGTATGTGCTAAATGACCCAGGTAAAGGGTATATAAGATGGTGGCTGGTGGACAGTTGTGAGATGTGAAGCATAGTTTGAGCTAGGCCCTGCTATAGAAAGTGAGAAAATTGAGGTTGTAGGTATTTATTCACTAGTCAGTAGAACTTGGGCCATAGTTTTAAAACTGACTAGATTTAACTCTCCCAGGGATTTGGGATATTTTTCTAGTGTTCTGTTCTAGGTGAAAGAAGTTGGGCTGTGACAGGATAGATTATCAGATAGCTGGGACAGATTGACCAAGATCATATAGGTAATCAGTGGCAGAGATGACATTTGAACTTAGGTCCTCTTATTCCATATTCATCAGTCTTTTCCTTTCTTTCTTTTTAAAGCAATTGGCCTAGTTAAGTAACTTGTTCAAGGTTACATGGCCAGGTGTTTCTGGGTGGGTAATAAGTGTCTGAGCCCGCACCTGATCCACATGTCAACTCGACACTGGAGCCAGTGCTCTCACTCGTTGTGCTACCTGGCTGCCCCTTCATCAGTCTTTCTACTGTACTAGATATAAACCTCCTGACTCCCCGTCCAGTTCTTTTGCAGCTTTCCTGTTGACTGACCAAACCCGAGAGAACTTTCATTAGTTGTTGAGATGAGCCCTTTATAGTTCAGTTTTTGTTACATAACTGTCTCCTCCGTAGTTGTTAGCATTAGGTTCTTCTGCTTCCTTAACCTCACAAGGAAATTTGGGGTGACTCTGTGATGAGTGCCTTTTGTAGGAATCAGCTGCAGTTTAGTTACCTTAAAAGAAGAGGGACTTGTGGTCTTATCTTGTTTTGCCTTAAAGAGAGAGTCAGTTTTACTCAGGGTTATTAATTTGAATATGGTTAGCAACTGAAAATGTTTTATTATTTAACAGCTTATTTGATATGCACCATTTTGTGCCTGATAATTCAATTATCGGTACATCTCATCTCAGAACCTTTTGTTCCAAATGAAGTTAACTTGGCAACTATTGAATTCATTTTTATATTAGAGGTCATTTTCTTTTAAAAGTGTTCTGTTATTCTTTAGCAGAGTCCCATCCTCTGAACACATGGGTGGGTGAGGAAGAGATGGGTTCTCATCCTCTTAAGGATAGAATGAATTTTTGTTTTAGAGAAAATTTAGCTTTCATAACTTGATTAGATAATAATACATGTGCCAAGAATTTTCTGAATTTTCAGTTCTTTGAATTTGTTAACCTATAAAATTCTTTAGCTTAGAGGTCTCTAATTTGATGCTCTTATTAGAGCCTCTAAGGTTTGAGCTACCACCCGACCTGGTTATTAGCAAAGGAAACTTGAATTGTATTAAGGTCCATTAAATTTAGTTTGCCAATAACTGAGAAGGGGATTGCTGCAAATGACCTGAACCTGAGAGGCACATCCACTAGAAGCTGCTCTGAAACCCTATCCATTCCAGAATGCCTAAGAGGAGAGATTTCCTAGAGGGCCAAAGGACTGCACTAGGAGATCATAGTACAACACCCTTTCATTATGTTAACATGATAATGATGTCTGTATCAGGGGAAGATTGGTGGGAGATCTGACTTATTAGGGAGAGCTGTAACACAATTTTAAAAATCGGGTGAATTAAGAATTTTACATGTAAAATTGCACTGATGATTATGAAGGTGAAATTATTTGAAACATCTATCTGTTAATTTTAAGAGAGAAAAAAGATTCATTTTCCAATTCAGGCCTTCATGATAATAACAATTGGGATTATCTGGAGTTTCAGGTAAATTATGATGTGGTGCTTCTCATAGATCTGTTTTATATTGAGTTTCTATTAAGTCTTTCTGTATGCTCTTGGAGCCTGAGAAGAAAATCTGAAGGAAGAAGCCCCTTTAGGGCTGCCATCAACTGAGAACCATTCCATGAAAAGTTGCTCCAAGGGACCACATGAACACCTGAGACATCTGAACCTCTGAAGATTAAATGGTCATTGGGAATGGGTTACTAAGAGCCCCAAGGATTCATAAAAATGAATCATCCTCATGCCTCAGTAGGACACTGTCCCCTCTGGTTTTTTGTTGCTCATAGAAGACTGCTGCTAAGACTGTGATGATCCATAGAAAGATGAGTCTTTCTTTGGATCAGAGAGGGGAATGCCAGATGATTAATTTAACCCCTATTTTGTTTCAGTCAGCATTATTCAGTTTAATGTGATTCCATAGGAATAGGAATTATTTCTGTTATACTTCTATATCTTTCATTTAGGGATAAATAGATAAAGTTAGATACATCTTTTCTTGTATTAGGCCCCAAAACTTTACAAGTTATAAGTTTACTTGCTTGTTATAAAATTCATATAAAATTTGGGTAACCATAGGAAGCTAACTAGAGGACTTCTACCTTGTGGACGTCTACCATTTTTGCCTAATCATTGCCATCAAGCCCTTTGTGTTAAGAGCTGATGATATGGAAAGTTCTCCCCCGCCCTCACTGTGTCTCTATTCCCCAACATGAGAAAAAGGCTCTTCTTTGGCCAGTGGTTGTCCCTTGCCTTGTCCGTCCTATAACCCTGGAGATGCTTTGTCATCATGACTAGCTTTCTTCTCTCCCCCCCACCCCCTACTGTATATGGGTATGTATGGATATACATATATAGATATATATATATATCTATATATGTATATGTATCTTTAGAAATGAAAATTCATGGTAGCTCCCACTTTTCTATATATGTCCATGATGTTGTGGAGTTAAACTGCAAAGGCAATTGAATTCAGATTGGGAAGCTTCTTTTTACTTTGGTCAACTGCTTCTGAGGGTAATAAAGCCCTGGTTCAGCTGGCAGGTACTTCCTTGAGATCTTGTTTCTTTCCTTTCAATTGGAGCAGGGATTCTTAACGTAGAGTCCATGAACTTGTGGTTTTTAAAATTTTAATGATTTTTAAGAATATAATTGCTTTCCTTTGCAATCTTCTTATATTAATTTAAATGCATTTTGGGGTGGAGTCAGGATGGTGGAGTAGAAATAGGACCTCCGCACGGCTTCAACTTCCACCTTCCCCAATTCATGTAAAAGGGGACTCTGAACAAACTTTGGAGCTACAGAACACACAAAATGACACAGAGAAGCTAACCTCCGGGTGAGGACAGCCCAGCAGGCCGGCAGAAATTGGCCAGCCCAGTGCCCTAGGAGCCAAGCTCAGGCCCGCATGAGCCAGAGGTTTTAGCCCCAGGGCAGGCCTGACCAGCTGCCTGCTGGAGGGACTCCAAATCATCAGGAGCTGTGGCAATCCAGAATTATCAACACATAAATGTGAAGGACAAAGTGAGAGGTCAGTGCAAGTGGACTTTGGGACCCATTAGTTGGGAGTGCATTGGTGCCCCGGGGCAAGAAGCCACTGAGGGCTGCGGTGCAGCTAGCACCACCTTGCAGCTTCAGCTCCTGGCCTGCAGACTGTAGGGGGACCAAGTGACCAGTCTGAAGGGTAATCGCTCCAGCTTTAACCTGTTTGGATCTGGATTGCAGTCTAGGGCAGAGGTCCTGGGGTGTGTGTCCAGCTTGCCAGAGCCCATGGAGGCCTCAGACAACTTAATACCTCTGGCAGCTGAGAAAACCCCAGCGTTTGGGACGGAAGCTCCCCTGTCTGGTGGCAGAGTCCTACTGTGGCAAAAAGCCCAGGGGTCAAGTAATTGAGTGGCAACATGACCAGGCAAAGGAAGCAAAAGGCAAAGGAAGCAAAACAAACGGATGAATCCAACTTTAGACTCCTATTTTGGGGGCAAAAAGGATCAAAGCATGGAACAGGAGGAAGACAGTGAAGTCAAACTCCTGCACCAAAAGCTTCAAAGGAATATACGAGCTGGTTACAGGCCATAGAGGACCTTAAGAAGCAGATAAGAGAAGTGGAGAAAAATTGGGAAGAGAAATGAGAACAATGCAAGAAAATTATGAAAGGAGAGTCAATAGCCTGAGGGAAATAACACTTTAAAAAACAGACTAACTTAAATGGCAAAAGAGGCTCAAAAAGGCAGTGAGGAGAGGAATGCCTTAAAAAGCCAAATTTGCTGGATGGAAAAGGAATCTCAAAAGCTCAGTGAAGAGAATCATTCCTTCAGATTTAGAATGGAGCAAAGGGAAGCTAGGGACTTGAGGAGAAATCAAGATGCTGTTAAACAGATCCAAACAAATGAAAGAATAGAAGGCAATGTGAAATATCTCATGGGAAAAACCACTGACCTGGAAAATAGATCCAGGAGAGATAATTTTAAAATTATTGGACTACCTGAAAGCCATGATCAAAGGAAGAACCTAAAAGTCATCCTCCAAGAAATTCTCAAGGAAAACTGCCCTGATGTTTTAGAACCAGAAGGGAAAATAGAGGTTGAAAGAATCCACCGATCACCTCCTGAAAAAGATCCCAAAAAGAAAACTCCTAGGAATATTATAGCCAGGTTCCAGAATGCCCAGATCAGGGAGAGACTATTACAAGCAACCAGGAAGAAACAATTTGAATATTGTGGAAACACAATCAGGATAACACAGGATCTAGCAGCTTCTACACTGAGGGACTGAAGGGCTCGGAATATGATATTCCGGAGGTTAAAGGAGCTGGGATTAAAACCAGGAATCACCTACCCAGCAAAACTGAGTATCATGTTTCAGGGGAAAATATGGTCATTCAGTGGAATAGAGGACTTTCAAGTGTTCTTGAAGAAAAAACCAAAGTTGAATAGAAAATTTGACATTCAGATACAAGAAGCAAGAGAAGGTAAACAGGGAAAAGAAATCATAAAGAACTTATCAAAGTTGAACTATTTACATTCCTACATGGAAAAACAATAATTGTAACTGATAAAACTTTTCTCAGTATGAAAATAGTTGAAGGGAATATATATATATATATAGTCTCTATAGAAGGGTATATAGGCGTATGAATATGTATGTGAATGTATGTATATATATGTTTACAGGTATACATCGATAGAGGGCACAGAACCAATTGAATATTAAGGGATGATACTTAAAAGGTAAAATTAAGAGGTGAGAGAGGAATATAATGAGAGGAGATGGGGAGAGACAGAATGGGGTAAACTATCTCATAAAGAAGAGGCAAGGGAAAATGGGTATAATGGAAGGGAAGAACAGGAAGACATAAGCAAATGGGTCAACCTTATTCCCATTGAATTTGGCTTAGGGAGGGAATGAAATACACACTAAATAGGGTATCTGACCCTACAGGAGAGTAGGGGGGAAGGGGATGAGAGGGAGTATGATGGAAGGGAGCGCAGACTGGGGGGGGGTGAGGGAGTTGGAAGCACACATTTTTGAAAAGGGACAGGACCAAAGTAGAGAATAGATCAAGTGAGAGATGGTATAGGAGGGAGGGAAATATAGTCAGTCTTTTACAATATATGTACTATGGTAATGTTTTGCATTAGCTTCATATGTACAACCTATATTGAATTGCTTATCTTCCTAGTAATGGTGGTTGACAAGGGAGGAAGGGAATGAATCTGGAATTCAAAGTTTTAAAACCAAATGTTTTAATATATATACACACATACACACACACACACCATTTTTAATACTATTTTACATGTAATTGGGAAATAAGATATACAGGCAGTGGGGCATAGAGATCCACCATGTCCTATTGGAAAAGTTGAAGGGGGTATGGGAGAAGATATGAGAGAGAGCAGATTGGAGGAGGGGATATCCTGTGCACTGCTATTTGGGGGCGGTGGGTAGGGGAAAAAATGGAGAAAATTTGTAACTCAAAATCTGGCGGAAATGAATGATGTAAATCAAAAGTTAATAAAGCATTTGAAAAAAAAATTAAATGCATTTAAAAGTCTGTTTTTGAAAAGGGGTCCAAGGCTTTTACCAGATTGCCAAAAGGGTTCATATCACACAAAAAGATTAAGAACCCTTGATCTAGTGTATATAACAGCGTGAAAAGTAACAATTGAGTGGTGTTTTTCTCACTTGCATTAAGTTTGTTAGTACATTGGTTCTTCTGGATTGCCCAGATCATAGGATTTAGAGCTGGAAGAGGATCCTCTTTCAGTAGATCTTGTCCAGCTTCTTGTTTCACAGTTGAGCAAACTTAATCTTGCTGCACTTAATGATGAATGAATGAGGGCCTTGGTGGTTTGTAGGAGTAGTGGTCCTTTTTTATGCTGAGTAATATTACAGCACATTTGATTTTGGTCCCTGTCTTGACAGCCTGTCTTGATTTCTGGCTGACTTTTCTGACCTTTGAGATTTAGAACTCAAAGGGACTAGTTATTCTTGGACTTGGAGGTAGCCTAAAGACTCTTAAAAATTTCATCTCCTTCAGTGATGCCTAGCTATGTTAGTGTTAGTATGTCCTTTCAAGTAAATGGCACCTTCAGGAAATGATATTCCATCAGCAGAATTCCTGGACCAGACATAGGATCAGAATGGCTGATTTCAGATTGAAAAATTGCCTCTCTTCCAACTGGACTAAGGATAGGCACTGAAGAGGAAGTATTTTTTTTTTAAGAGAAAGTATTTTAAAAACTTGCAATGAATTAAAAAAAAATCTAAATAGTACATATAAAAATATGACCCAGGGCCCCAAGTGATAAAACCTTCTAAGAATGTATCCAATTCAAGAAGCTTTATTGAGTTTATATGCTATTGACTCCATATACTATGGTGGACTCTATTCAATTGAATAAAGTTCTCATGATTGGGGGTAAAGTGGGAAGGAAATTTTTGTTGGAGTTTTAAAATCTTTAATTCCACAGTGTATAAACACAGAGATTCCCAGCCTTTTGTTCATTGCAGTAGTTTCTATATTTTGTTGCTAGGTAGTTGTTGGATAGTAGGTTTAGAGCAAGAAAGGACCTTGTTGTGGTCAGTTCAGTTGTGTCTGACTCTTGGTGAACCCACTTGGGGTTTTCTTGGCAAAGACATTAGAGTGGTTTGCCATTTCCTTCTCCAGCTCATTTTACACGTGAGGAAACTGAGGCAGACAAGGTTAAGTGACTTGTCTAGGATCTCTAGCCTAGTTATTGCCTGAAACCAGATTTGAATTCAGGAAAATGAGTCTTCATAATTCCAGACCTGGACCACCTTGCAGCTCAGAAGCGACTTTAGAGGTTATCTCTTCCAACCCCTTCATTTTACAAGTGAGATACTGAGGCCAAGAGAGGATAAAATAACTTCTGTGAAATCGCAAAGGCAGTAAAAAGGAAAGCCAAGGTTTGGATCGAGGTCTTTGTGACTTAAAATCCAGAATTTTATTTTACCACGTATCTGGCACGCCTCTCCCCCCCCCCCCCAAGCTGTTTTGTAGATTATAAAGTAAAATTGATTCCATTATGAGAATTTCGTGGTACCCATGGAGGAGGTGGGAATACTGTAGAATATCACAAAAGATTGTAATTTGTGAGCTACCAAAATTCCTCTTCTGGGGGCAGCTAGGTAGTGCAGTGATAGAGCACTGGCCTTGGAGTCAGGGAGACCTGAGTTCAAATCTGGCCTCAGAAGCAGTACACAATTATTAGCCGTGTGACTTTTGGCAAGTCACTTAACCCCAATTGCCCTCCAAAAAGCCAAAAAAAAAAAAATTCCTGTTCCCATTCATTTTACTCATCAGTGAAATGTGGATTTGCTTGGATTATCTCTAAAGCCCATTCCAACTAAGGCACTTCCATCTTATACTCTTTTCCTCTTATTGTCTTATATGCATTCCAATTCCAACATAAATTCCAGTGGTGTCAGTTGACAGTGGTTAAATCCCCTATACTGAATTAATTCATGATTTGTGGCGGCAAATGGAGAAGAGGATTTTTCAAAAACTTTAGTGTGAGAACAGTGAATGACAATATAACATGCCTGAGAAATAACTGTACAGCCTCTTTATGAAGATCTTTAAGGAAGGGGAACCCCCCAGCCCCCCCAACATAGCCCATTCCACTTTTGGACAGCTCAAATGGCTAAGAATTCTTTCCTGATAGCAGGCCTAAATTGGCCTCTTTGCAGTTCTTGGTTTTGCCCCTTGTGGCCAAATGGAAGAAGTTTAATTTGTCTTCCTACTGAAAACCTTCAAATGCTTGAAGACAATCATCATGTTAAGTAGTGGTCCCACTGAGCTTTCTCTGCTACAAACTGAAAATCCCCAATTCTTTCAGTCTGTTATCATCAGAAGTGATATATGACTTATCTGTCCATGCTCCCTCATCTCTTCACAGGTGGACTTGTGGATTTGGACACCTCTTCTCCCTCTCCTCACGGGGTCCCCCCCCCATCCTTTGGTGTGTTTCCTTCTATGATCAATTGGAAGTTCCTTGAAGGCAGGGACTGTCTTTTCATTTGTATCTAGTACCCTAGCATTTAGCACCATGCATGCCATATAGTAGATGTTTAGTAAATATATATTAACTAGCTGACATTAAGCTTAAAAAAATATTTTTGGAGAAAAGATATTGACACTACTGTAACAGAGCCTGAAAGGTCAGGATGGTTCCCTTAAAATTGGGTGGCTAGTTAGCATTGTGGGTAGAGCTCTAAAATTGTAGACAGAAGACTGTGGTTCAAATCCTGCTTCAGCCACTTACTAGCTCTGTGACTGTCTGCCTCAATTTCTCTTTCTGGAAAGTGGCTTTTATGGAGAACTCAAAAATAGCACCTAATCTCACAATAACCATTTATTAAAGGGACTGGACGCCTTCAATGAATGGAACCTTCTAGAAAGGCTTAATTGGTACAACTTGCTCCTTCCAATCTATTATTATTGACCTCTGAATGTACTCTCTTCCTAATTCCTGCTTAAATGACCCAGCACCATATCCCAGGCAAGCCATTTAACTAACCAATCCCAGTAAAGATATTTATTCTGCTTTGTCTTATTCCTGATTTCAGTTGCTCCCTCCATTTTCTTATCTTGGTTAGCTCCAGTTTATTCTATAGCTGTCTTTCCACTTCTATATTCAGGTCCTCTAAATAAAAGCTTTTTTCAGATCTCCTTTCTAGCCATGGCTCTACCTTTTTGTGAAGTTGATTTTGTGAATGCAAACATCATTTATTAATTATAATTCTTAGTAAATGTAATCTTAACTGTACAGTAACTAGTATAATGTTGATATTGAAAATATGAGCCTTCATTTCTTGGAGAAGTTTGGAATCTTAAAGGAGCTTTGTAATTTTCCATAAGCAGTACAGCTGTCATTATAGTTTTCTGATGTCCTCTCGAGCTGAATTGCCAGGTATTCAAAGTCTACTGCAGAGAGTAGTAGTGGGCTCCAGTGGGCTGGTGCATTGTTCAAATGCAAACATTTGTTTGCTTAAAAGATTTTTATGGAGAACTCATGCAAGGCTCGAGGCCCACATGGAGGTCAGTGAAGCAATACAGAGACACACGTTTTCTCTAAAGAACCTTGGCATTGATTGTGAGACACAGAACACACTAGCACAGGTCTGCCCAGCATGGCGTGCTTGCATCTGAGAAGGTGCTGGGATTCATGAGCAAAGTAGAATGGCAGTAGCTCAACAGAAATGTGAGATGTATAAATTTAGAGACATCTATACTCCAAAATAATGCATGCAACAGATGTGCATTCAGAAAAGAAAACAACCTTGTTAGGTTGTGAGAACAGTGGATTATTGGCGTACGTGTTCTGTCCTGAAGAGAAAGTACATTGGGTGGAGCCCGATTTGTGGAGCACTTTTCAAACCAATTGCAGTTCATCTGATTGTCCACTCATTTTGCTATATCGCTATCCCTCCAAAATAATGTAAAAAAACTTTGTCGGATGCTTTGCTGACATCTAGGTAAACTTTCTGCCAACATTTTCCTGACAAATCTAGTAATATGTCTCAAAAAGGAAGGGAGACTGTTCTGCTGTGTCCTGTTCTTGGTGCTCTTGGTAAGCATTCTCTTCTCTCCCTGGTATTTTCTGTTTAATAATACTTCCTACGATTTTGCCAGGAGTCTGCATTAAGCTCACTAGTTTATATTTTGCAAACTTCATTATTTTTCCCTTTTTGAAAGTTGAGGCATTCCTTGCCTGTCTTTAACTTGCAGCACCCTATCAGCTCCCAGGGGTTCAGTCGTTGTTTCCACACAGATGATGTCGATGTCTCTGTTTGCAGTTTCAGTCCTTTCTCAACTCTAGCCCTGTGTCATTAATTGCCCATTGTAGAGCTTTAACTGTATGGCCTGAATGTTCAAACCTCAATTTGTTATTTTGTTCCTCATTTGGATATTTCTGTCAAGGACAAGTACCATCCTCCTTGTCACCCAGGCTTGCAAACCTTGGAGCTGTCCTTGACTCATCCCTATCCCACATGACCTTGAAGTTGTGAAGTCTTGTCAGTTCCACTTCCAGTCTATATTTTCACTTCCCTTTTCTCTCCTTACACGGCCACTGCTATGATTAAGGCCCTCATCACCTCCAGTATAGTCTGTTGTAGTGACCTGCTAATTTGATTCTCTACCTCCAGGCTTTGCAAATACCTGTCACATTGATGTTCCTAAAACATAGTTGTGTCCATGTCACTCCTCTGCTCAAAAAGATCGAGTGGTTGGGTATCAGCATCTCAGCAGTCATTTGTGTTCTGTCCTTACCTTGCCTAGGACCATTCTTCATGACAGAGAAAGCCGAAATAAAATGAGAGTTGGACAGTACTGTGTTTGTTTTCGGCTGATTGTAACCAACCATTCTACTCTTCCTGAGCCTTTTGGCTCTTTTTTTGATCCTTCCCTTTCCCACAAGTCATTTAAAAAAACAACCTGAAACTCTTAGTCCTTCTCAGTTTTAGCTTATTCTGAGCATTTGTACTCCTATTGCTGTTTTTACATGACCATGCCTCATTTTTGCATTTGTTCCGTGTCTGTATCACATCTGACTTTACTTTCATCATCTGTGCAATTATTAAGATATATTTATTTGTGTCATTTGTTTTTATGTCATCTATATTCATCAATGTATCGTTTCTTATGTGACTTTTTCAAATCTTGTTTGTATGTTTTCTTGTGCCATCCATATTGTCTTTTTAAAGAACTCTCTACCTTTTCCTTATTCAAATTATTCCTTTTTCCTTCCCTCTCACCCCCTTCCCCCTCCCAAATTCATTAATGATAGTTTTCTGTGCTGACTTAACAGTACAATTTTAGACCATAAGTTTTTGTTTATCCTTATTACGAACCTTTTGAAAGGTACCCTAAATGTAGGGTCCCTGTTACACTGTTTCTCTATTTTCTCCCTTCTCACATTACATTCACCTCTCCCCAAAGTTCCAGCCATTTCCACTGTAACAAACAATTTCTCTTTGGTGAGAATCCAGAGTAGAAGCTCCTCTCATTGGTCCCTCCACCTTTTGAGGAAATTATCACAAAGGTAAGTCAAGAATTAATTAGCTGCCCTGCTGCTTTGCAGAAAGAGCAGAATGCCCCAACAGATTGAAATCTCCCATCACTACTGCATCATGTCTCTATTCCAGGTTTTTGACCTGTTTCCTTAATTCTTTATCTATTTTTTCTTGATTTCTACATGATATGTGATATAGTCTAACAGAAATGCTTCTGTTTCTACATCCTTTGATTCTCACTGAAATGAGGACCATCATTCTTTTTTGTAGTGTTCCCAGATTTCCTCACATGCTTCCTCTTGATTAAAAAAAATCAATATATCCATATTGATACAGATATTAACATATTACCTAGAACTATATATGTCAGTATATAGAGAAATATTTAGATATCAATAGCTATAGATATAACTCTAGATAGATATATCTGTATGTTGAGATATGTCTGTCTATGGAAAGAGAGAGAGAGTGTGGAGGGAGAGAGAGAGACAGACACAGAGACACATAGAACGAGACCTTCTGTGATATGCTATTATGCCTTCTTATCCTGTTTATTATGTACTACCATATGATATAGTGACATTCATGAGTCACTTTTCAGTTACAGCTTTCATGCCACTAAATCTTAGTGATACCTTTGGTTTCAAATTTGCCTTCTAGCATTAAGGTCTTTATTTCATACTGCTAGTTACTCATGTTTTGTGCTTTTCTATGTCAGCATATGAGGTCATGAGTTTTATTGATTATTTAAAAATATTTTTTTCTTTTGTGTTCAGAGACAGGGAGGGAGGTAATAGTGCTACTATATTCTGACATAGTCTAATGACATTTGGCACATTGTGTTCAATATTGGATGCCATATTTAGGAATCACATTGACTGATTAGAGTAGGTGTACTGGTTACCAGGTGTACCTGGTCAGGATGGTTAGAGTACTGGAGATCTGTGCCTTATTAAACTCTGTTGCAGGGCCTTAGAGACTTAAAAAGCATGAGAATAGTCTTCAAGTATGTGAAAGAAAATTCATATGGAGGAAATCTCAGACTTGGCTGTTTTTGATTCCAGAGGGCACAGTCAGGGGTAATGGATATAGAAGGTGTTAGAAGCAGTGATGTAGTGAAAAGTGTACTGAACTTGGAATTTGAAGAACCCTGAGATTGTAGAATTTTTTTAGAATTGAAAGGGACTTTAGAAGTTATATTACTCCAACTTCCTTATTTTACAGATGAGGAGACTAAGGCTCAGAGAGATTAAATGATGTACTCATTGCTGATGATACAGATTTTTGTAACAAAGCCAGGATTTGAACCTAGGTCTTGTGACTCCAAATCCAGCACTCTTTACCATCCATGCTGCTTTTCAGATCCCATCTTAATATGTACTGGGGGCAAGTCATTAAGCTTTGCCTGAGCTTCACTTTCTTTATCTTTAAAATAGAAATAATAACAGCACCTACATCACAGGATTGTGGTACTGCTCATGTGAAATAGTCAAGGTAAAGCTTGCATGCCTTACCAGCCCCCATGTTAACTTTAGCTTCACCATCATCTTCACCTCCATTAGAAGCAGACATAGATTTAATGTAAGAACATTTATTTTTTGCATTTAAATTATATACATATACTCCTGTGATGCTTGTTTGTTTTCAAAGTAAGGCAGCTTTCCTAATTAGAATTGTCCTGGTATGCAGTGGGATGGCTTAGTCATAGTGAGATATTTTCAAGTGTAGGTTAGATAACTACTTGTAACGGATGTTTTTAAAGTCAGTGATTTTGAGGGCATAGGTTAAAACAGACAATTTTTGAATATCCTTCTCATTAAGATTCTGGCATTCAGAGACACCTGTCTTTTTCATTGCTTCTGTTAGAGAATTAACAGGTTCTATCAATTTTATTTTATTTTTATTTTTGTTTTTTAGATTTATCTTTATTTATTTTTCCATTTTTCAAATGCTTTATTGACTTCTGATTTACATCATTCATTTCTGCCAGATTTTGAGTTACAAATTTTCTCCCCGTTTTTTCCCCTACCCATTGCCCCAGAATAGCAGTCCCACAGGATATCCCTTCCTCCAATCTGCTCTCTTCCATATTTTCTCCCATACTCCTTTCGACTTTTCCAATAAGGCATGGTGGATCTCTGTGCCCCAGTGCCTGTATATCATATTTCCCAATTACAAGTAAAATAGTATTAATAATAGCATATATATATATATATATATATATATATATTTAAACATTTGATTTTAAAACTTTGAATTCTAGATTAATTCCCTTCCTCCCTTGTCACCCACCCTTACTGGGAAGATATAAGTTGTACATGTGTAGTTAATGCAAAATATTAACATAGTAGATATATTGTAAAAGTCTTGACTATATTTCCCTCCCTCCTGTCCCACCTCCCACTTGTTGTATTCTCTACTTTGATCTCATCCCTTTTCAAAAGTGAATGCTTCCAACTTCCCTCCCTTCCATCATCCCCACTCTGATCCCCTTCCCCCCTACTCTCCTATAGGGTGAGATACCTTATTAAGTGTGTATTTCATTCCTTCCCCAAGCCAAATTCAGTGGGAATAAGGTTGACCCATTCCCTTTTGCCTTCTTATTCTTCCCCTCCATTGTAACCATTTTCCCTTGTCTCTTCTTTATGAGATAGTTTACCCCATTCTGTCTCTCCCCATCTCCTCTCATTATATTCCTCTCTCACCTCTTAATTTCACCTTTTAAGTATTATCCCTTCCTGTTAAATTGGTCCTGTGCCCTCTATCTATATATACCTGTAAACATATATACACATGTTCACGTATGTATTCATATGCCCATATACCCTCATATATATTTCTATTCCCTTCAACTGTTTTCTTACTGACAAAAGTTTCATCAGTTACAATTATTGTTTTTCCATGTAGGAATGTAAATAGTTCAACTTTGATAAGTTTCTTATGATTTCTTTTCCCTGTTTACCTTCTCATGCTTCTCTTGCTTCTTGTATCTGAATGTGAAATTTTCTATTCAGTTCTGGTTTTTTCATCAAGAATGCTTGAAAATCCTCTATTCCACTGAATGACCATATTTTCCCCTGAAACATGATACTCAGTTTTGCTGGGTAGGTGATTCCTGGTTTTAATCCCAGCTCCTTTGCCCTCCGGAATATCATATTCCAAGCCCTTTGATCCCTCAGTGTAGAAGCTGCCAGATCCTGTGTTATCCTGATTGTGTTTCCACAATATTCAAATTGTTTCTTCCTGGCTGCTTGTAATATTCTCTCCTTAATCTGGCAGTTCCGGAACCAGGCATTTTCTTTTTGGGATCTTTTTTCAGGAGGTGATCGGTGGATTCTTTCAACCTCTATTTTGCCTTCTGGTTCTAAAACATCAGGGCAGTTTTCCTTGAGAACTTCCCAGAGAATGATTTCTAGGTTCTTCCTTTGATCATGGCTTTCAGGTAGTCCAATAATTTTTAAGTTATCTCTCCTGGATCTATTTTCCAGGTCAGTGGTTTTTCCCATGAGATATTTCACATTGCCTTCTATTCTTTCAGTTGTTTGGATCTGGTTAACAGCATCTTGATTTCTCTTCAAGTTACTAGCTTCCCTTTGTTCCAGTCTAATTCTGAAGGAATGATTCTCCTCATTGAGCTTTTTGAGATTCTTTTTCCATCTGGCAAATTCGGCTTTTTAAGCATTCTTCTCCTCATTACCTTTTTGAGCCTCTTTTGCCAATTGAGTTAGTCTATTTTTTAAGGTATTATTTTCCTCAGTCAGGCTGTTGACTCTCATTTCATAATTTTCTTGCATTGTTCTCCTTTCTCTTCCCAATTTTTCCTCCACATCTCTTATCCGCTTCTTAAGGTCTTCTGTGGCCTGTAACGAGCTCGTATTTTCCTTTGAAGCTTTTGGTGTAGGAGTTCTGACTTCACTGTCTTCCTCTTGTTTTATGCCTTGCTCCTTTTTGTCCCCAAAATAGGAGTGTATTGTTGGAATCTTCTGTCTGCTTTGTTTCCTTTGCCTGGTCATGTTTCCCCTCAGTCACTTGACCCCTGGGCTTTTTGCCACAGTAGGACTCTGCCACCAGACAGGGGAGCTTTCGTCCCAAACGCTGTGGATTTCTTAGCTGCTGGAGGTATTAACTGGGTGTGCTCTCTGAGGCACCACACTCCAGGATCTCCACCCTAGACTGCAGTACAGATCCAAGCAGGTTAAAACAAGAGTGATTACCCTTCAGACTGGTTGCTTGGTCCCCCTACACTCTGCAGGCCAGGAGCTGAAGCAGCCTCGTGGAGCTGGCTGGCTGTGCTGGCGTCTCAGAGGCTTCTCTCCCCAGGGGCAAAAGCCATGCACTCCCACTTACTGGGTCCCAGAGTCCAGACTGCACTGACCTCTCACTTTGTCCTTCACATCTATGTGTTGATAACTCTGGAAATGGCCACAGCTGCTGCTGATCTGGGGTCCCCCTGGCAGTTTGTCAGGCCCACCCTGGGGCTAAAAGCTCAGTGTGGAGTGGGGCTTGGATCTGAGAGCCTTGTGCTGGCCAATTCCTGCCGGCCTGCCTGGCTGTCCTCAGCAGGAGGTTAGCTTCTGTGTGTCATTTTGTGGGTTCTGCACCTCCAAAATTTGTTCAGAGTCCCCTTTTTACATGGGTTGGGGAAGGTGGGAACCAGAGCCGCTTGGAGGTCGTGCTTCTACTCCACCATCTTGACTCTGCCCTCCTAACAGGTTCTATCAATGATGATAAAGTTTATATCAGTCACTTTCATAATTTCTATAAAATTTTCCCAAAAGGTTTCACAGAAAGGAAAGAAAAAAAAACATTTGTTTAAAATGTCTAATTATCCCAGTATTGTCCAAGCTAATTTAGCCACAGAATGTTTTTGAGAAAGTAGCATAGTGCCAGAATCTGTCCATACTGATGGAGAAAGAGGAAGCGTCAGTTTTCTAGAAGGAGTGTGGGACTGTGAGCAGCTGCGTGACTTTCATCATGTCGACTGTGAGCAGCAAAACTGGTACTACTTGCGTTTATTTGTCCAACTCTTGACTTCTCATAACCTGCAGCCTTGCATCCCAGGTTTGTCTGATGGACATTTTGAAGTGGATGCTCTGTATGCTGTCTTGAACCTGTCATGTATAAAGCTCCACTGTTATCTTTCATTCCCAGCCCTGCCTTCTTCATGTCTCCTTCTAATACTGTGCCAAGTGCCACCGCCTCCCCAGTCACCCAGTCTTGCCACTCTTACATACCATATCTAGTCAGTTGCCAAGTCCTGGTGATTCGACCTTCATAATATAACTTGCATATTACCCGTTTCTCCTCTGACAGTAGCACCACTATGATGCAGGCCTCCCATTGCCTCACACCTGCACTGTTGCTGGCTAAACTCCGTGCCTCGTCTCTCCCCACTCCAGTCCACCTTCCGTCCTCTGTCAAATTGATGAGCAAATGTGACCATGTCAGCATCCTATTAAATAACCTTCCCTTGCTCTCTGTTGCCTCCAACATCAGTGTAAAATCCTCTTTTTGTCTGTAGTTCCCTCTGTAACCTGGTTCTTTCTATTTACCCAGTTATTTTTATATTCCCCAACACAGTACACCATCTATTGATTCAGTGCCTTTTCCTTGACTTTTCCTCGTGATTGGAAGTCCCCCTTTCTACAAGAAGAAACCTTTCGCAGTTCTGAGACTGTTCACAGTTTAACCATCTTTCACTTGTTTGCACATAGTTGTTGGCATCTTGTTTCTCCCTTTAGATTGTGGGCTCCTTGAAGAGCAGGGAATGTCTTTTGCCTCTCTCTATATAACCAGTGCTTATCCCAGTACTAGCCGACTGATCAGGTACTGACTATTTAGTGCCCAGTTTTGAGGTAAATGTCCACTTTGGAAACAGCATAAAAACCAGTTTGCCTAAAACAAAATCATGAAAGGATAATGTATGAAGGTACTCATCTGCATTGGTAGAGGAAGTCCCCCTCTGAGAATACTGATGAGCTCACAGGTCCAGGTCCCCCCGGTGTGTGTGTGTATTTTACACACTCACAGACACAGACACACTTAGAACCCACAGTAGGAGCTCATTAAAAGGCATCTGAGATGTAAGTTGTCATCAGTTTGGCTAATTATTTTAAATATCACGTGCAACATATTGGATTTGAGTGTCATTTCTAAGTTCTTACTCTTGGAGTCCCTGAACCCAAATTTGAATCTTGTCCCTGTCCTTTATTACCCGTGTGGCCTTATTTAAATCGTTACTTCAGTGGGTCTCAAGTTTCCTCATCTGCAGAATGAAAGGGTTGGACTAGAGGGTTCTAAGATGTTTTCCAGCTGAGGATCTATGATCCCAATTAAGGAATTTATGAGTATAATACTATGAGGAACGAATAGACTGCTCAGAATGTCCCCATTAGACTTTTTATCAGAATCTTGTCCCTTTTTTCATGTTGGCATCCTGAGCCACACGGATTCCTCTATATAGAACATCATTCAGTTTGCCTACCAAAATACAAATATTTGTACAGAGCTTTGAGCTAATTTGAAAGTGGCTTTCCCTCTAAATTGGAGTGAATGAGAAATATTTAATTGAGATTTCCAACCTCATTTTCCCTGTGTTTCCTGTATTTGCTACATAAGTCCCTTCTAAGAAATAGAAATTTGCAAAATTAAAAAAAATAGTATCCTCTATGTAACTTGATTTTAAAATATGACTTACCGTTCTCATAACCTTTACAGGAAAGCGGTAAACACAAGACTATGGAATCTCAGCACTGAAAAGGAGCTTAGCCTTTATCTTGTCTCTCACTTTCCATAACAGGACAGTGATGTAAATCATCTTTTTCTTGTTCGTTTTTTATATTTGTCTACTAAATGTCTTCTTATTTTTTTTATAATAACGGTGTCGTTGTTTCATCTTTAATTCTAGTCTCTTAAACCTCCCTTAGTACAAAGGATGTACTAATCCTTTCCCAAGCAATCTTTTTGGTTTATCATTGTATGACAGAGATAATTGACTATAATGAAAACTTACAATCACCATATTATATAAGATAAAACAGTATTGTAGTGGGAATGGGATGTGCATTTCAGGTCTTCGCCAGTCATCTTGACTTTTGTCCTACCACTGGAATTTAATGACTCGGGAAGACAGATTGAGTCTGATGACTTTGTGTAGCTCTGGCTCACTTAAATCCAATTCACCCACGAGTCAAGACATCACTCAGGATATTATTGTTCCTTTGTGAACATGAAGGACAAACAGCAACAACAACAGTTGGGAGTAGGATCAATGCGGCGTGTTCCAAAGTTTTGGCTTTAGTTTTTGAAATAGGAACGTTGACTTGGGTAGGAGGATGGATAAAGGAAGGAAGCTCGGCTTTGTCAGATTTATTTTTATTTGTGTAGAAACTAGGGTCTGGACCAAGTTACCTTGAGTTTATGGAGGAGGAGAGGCAATTTTAACAAGCTAATTTGGGAAGGAAATCCTTTATAACTTAGCTAGTGTTCTAGAGTGTTCCTTTGCACATATAGGAGAAAGATGCTAATTCATCTAGGATTGCCCTGGGGAAGTAGGACTGGGAGATGAGAGAGGAGCCAAAGCAGGTGGAAGTGGCTGCTGGACCCACTCTTATTTTCTGGTCATATTTTCTCCTTTTTGTGCGTAGTCCTGGTCAAGTAAGTAGGTGGGCAGGATGAAGGGATGGAAGAGGGAGGAAAGTGAAGTTAGGCAGGGCCCACAGTAGAGAGAAAAGCCATTTTCTCCTCCATAAAGCAAACTGGAAAGGATAGCATCAAAGATGACTTCCAAGGAGAGGAACTACTAAACCAAAAAGCTCTTTCTCTCCTTTCCTCTCCTCCGTCCCTTCAGTACTTTGACTATGTCTTTCCTTATTTAGTAGCCTCTAGACTCCCCAACACTGAACTCTTTTCTTCATTGCTGACTCCTTCATTACTCACCAATCATTGCCTTCTGTTGCCCAGAATCTCTAGTGCAGGTGCTTTTCCTCAGCCTTCTTCCTTTTCTCTCCTCCCTTCTTTTCCTGGTCAGGACTCTCCCCCAGGGCAGGTCCATATACCTTTGTCAGGAGGCCAGGCTTCTTCCTCCTGGTCCTCTTTTCCTTTCCCCTGTGCCCTCTTCCTTCCCCTTCCACCTCTTTTGAGATCTATATCTATAAAACTTTATATTTAGTACTTTATGGGGGATAGTAGAGTTAACATTGAAATGTTCTTGTGGAAATTCTGTTCATACCACAGACATCACAAGGTTTCTAATGGGAAGAGGTTGAGGAACATTGGTTAAAAGGATTTTGAACCAAAGTTAGATCAGTGGCAATTATTTTTTTCTAATTTATATACTATGACCATGGGTCACCCAGTTCACTTGTTTGACAATGAGAACGTGATAATGGGATTTTTCATATTTAATTTAGTATTCTTACCAGGCATCCTTAGGACAGGAGTTACCTTCCTGTCTCCTGTGTATGAAATTGGGTGAGCTTTGGTGGCAAGAAATGGATAGAATAAATGACTCTGCGTGAATCTAAGTTCATTAGTGCATGTCTTCAATATTCCATTTCTTTTTGCTACTTTAATGTTGGACTAGCTTTGTAAGAAAGAAGCTAGCATAAAGTTGTTTATGAAGAACATTTATTTTCCTTTTAAGTTTTTTCCCACCAAAATATACACATGCCACTAATACCAGGACATCTCCTTTCTTCCTATAAATTGAATTTCCATATTTAACTCTTCTGAGTGACTTTCTTCATCAACATCAAGTTTCCTCAATCACCAACATAATCCCTGATGCCCACCTTTTCAGCAATGTAAAAGTCTCATCTTTTTTTCTGTGCCCTCAAGTTCAGTGTCATGCACTCTGAGTATTCAGTTAACAGCTACTAATTGATGGTGTAATTTATGACTATTCATATTTTTGTCTCAGGTATTCAAGAACAAAGCAGTGCAGTTGGCAGGGAAACTCCTTCCTGCCTTTAACACACCTACTGGGATTCCCTGGGCAATGGTGAATCTGAAAAGGTAAAATATGTTTTCTTCAGTTATTCTTTGCCTGAAGAATTAAATAAACCATTATCTTCCTTTTAACATATAGGAAATCCTATGAATCTACTTTTTCATTTTCTTTTTTAAACTCAGGCTTCTATTTTTTCCTCTTCATATGAACAGATGTTTATTTCTTATATTGTATCTTTAAAGATTTTTCTTTACCTCTACCTTGGTCCTTTCTTCCAGTTATCTTCTTCCCTTTACTCTGTGTCAGTTCAAATTTTAAACTAAATCCCAGGTTACTCTCCTATTTTGTCTGATTTATACAACTCTCTCTTACTCACCAGGCTCGTTCTGCATGATTACAAAATGTGTCTCCTTTCCTCATTATTCCCTTATGCATTTTCAATTCTGTTTGTTCTTTTAGTCCATTCTATGGATCTAAAGGGATCTCCCCATTCTATACTATGCTACCCTCCTTTCCTCTTCCAAGTGAGAATGAAAATGACATTCTGTGAGCAGTACTTCCTTTAGCTACATAATTTATTAATGAAAAGGGAAGCTTTAGGTTGTGGCATAGAACTAGAGTGCTTTCTTAGAACAAGTGAAGTTGAAGGTTAAGTCTTTTAAAAATTTCATTATTTCACATCTTTTTTTTTCCTAGAACATAGCCTTGCTTTTGTCTTCACTATAGATCATAGATGTAGCTAAGGGACCTTAAAGGTCATCTAGACCAATTCCCTCATTTTATAAATGAGGAAATGAAGGTGCATAGAGATTAAGTGACTTCATGCAGTGTCATACAGGTAAAGTATTTTGGTGTTGTCGAGTTATTTCCCTTGTGACTTCTGATTCTTCATTGACCCCATTTGGGGTTTTCTTGGCAGATACTGGAGTGGTTTGCCATTGCCTTCTCCAGCTCCTATTACAGATGAGGAAACTGAGGCAAACAGGGTGAATTGACTTGTCCAGGGTCACACAACTAGGAAGTGTCTGAGACCGGATTTGAACTTTTGAAGATGAATCTACTTGATTCCAACTTCAATGCTCTATCCACTTTGCCCACCTAGCTAGCTGCCCTTTGAATTCAAGAAGAACATGATTTAAAAGAGATTATATCAGTCATCTTTTAAAGCTTTTAAATGATTTTTTTATGCTATGAAATATATATATAACTGTTCTATTACAATCTTTCTTGTTGAGGGGAAAAAATACCATACTATTTATTTTGATGTTTAGACTTAAAAATTTATATAACCATCAATTGTAAAACAAAACAAAACAAAAAGATATGTATACATACAGAGAAAACCTCACCCAAGAGTACTCATTTTTTAGGGACGTTATTCTTCCATGTTGTTTGATTTGTAATTTTACCATTTTAAAGTCAAAATTGTCCAGTAGCAAAATCTCAACCAGAGTATGCATCTGAACATTTGGAAACCAAAATCCTTTGCTGTTCAATTGAATCTAATGTACCATCTTTTGATTATGCTCACTGCATAGTGTGGATTACATTACACTTCCGCCTCCCCCCCCCCCCCCCAAACAAAAACAAAACAGAACTATGTAACAGCTGCATTTAAAGATATAGGTGTGCATGACAGTGTAGACACATCTATTTTCTTTTAACTTGGTCTCATGATAAAGTTTTAGTTGTTTTATTCAGCAGCAGGATCATTAAAGATGACTTTGAGAATAAAATTTCAAATTAGCTTTGGTATAGAAAGAGACTATGAAGTACAGAACTTTGTTTGTAAAGCCATAAGTCTGCATAGAGGACATACTTTGAGGGCCTCGGAACATAGGAATCCCAAAGATATGCTTTCAGATTCTGCTTTGATACTTAACTCTGTGATAATCTGCAAGTCACTTAAACTTTTTGTGCTTTGTTTAGTAGCACAAAAAAGAGTTTTCTCACCAGTCAAAAAAGGATCATAATAGTGATAGCACTTACCTCACAGGGTTAATGTGCAGCTCAAATGAGTTCATGTCTACCAAGCACTTTTCAGACTTTAAAGTCATACATATATCTATTATTCCTCCTAGTACTGGTACTACTATGGAAATACAGCAAATTTGTTGGAAGAAAAATTTATTAAACCCTGCAATATATTATTAGAAAGGCCCTACCTACCTAGTATTTCTACTCCTACAGATCTTTAACAATATAGTAAAAAATCTTTACTTGGGATTATTGGCATAGACATTTTCATGGAGAGTAGGGCCTAAATTATTTGACTTGGAGGTCTTTTCTAGTTTAGAATTCCATGATTATTATTGCAGCATAGTTGGTCTAGCTTTTTGCAGTTGATATTGGTTCCCTGTGCATAGTTCCGTTAAGTCTAATATAACTTTGTTTATTTTTCTTGATTTTGTAAACTTTTGGTTTTTCTTTTTTCTGATAGCATGATTGTAGCTCCTGCCTTTAAGATTTACTTGTTGCCGCTTAATTTTTTTTAAGCTTCTCATTTTCATTGGAATGTGTCTACTTTTTTAGATTTTTTTTTTGTATGTAACGTTGTTGGGCTTTATTTTCTTATCCATTCTGTCATTTTATTGAATTACATCATATTTAAAATTAAAGACTTTTGTTTTTCTCCGTTTATTTCTTTTATATTACTTTGCTGTATTCCCTTCCTCTTGTCACTCCTTAATTTCCATCTAGTTAAGTAAGGCGCTTCCTTCAACTCTTCCTAGGCTTAAAAAAAAAAAAAATAACTTTCTCTTAGTGATTGTAGTTTTCCAGGTAGTTTTGCTTTACTTTGTCCTCATTATTTCTTTTCACTTCCAGTCCATTCTGAATTTCATTTTCTTATTTATAATTTGTACACTTCTGTACTCCTGCTTTGTCATCTCGGTATCCTTCATAAATGAAGAGGCAGTGCTTTTATAGTATCAAGTTTAAACTCATGATTTCTGTTGGGTTTTGATGTATGTTTGTGTCTTTGTAAATTTTACCTCATAACTCCCCTACTTTACCTTACTTTTAGAAATATTAATTCGTGAGAAAAGTAATGTCAGAAAGTTGTAGTACTTTGTGGTAGAAGTTACCCTGTGTTCCAGATCCATGGTTCATGCCATTCTCTGTCCTTGATCAACCTCCATTCTGATTATAATATAATCCTTTCTTTGGCTCTGTGTTCCTCTTACTTTTTGAGTACCAGTATCTAAAATAATTTATTTTATTTTCAAAACTTACATGTCTTTGGAGAAATTCTTCTGTCATAACATCACTTTTTCCCCTGATAATAGTAGTTTTATAATATGTATTGAGAGCTTGTATTTCTAACCTTAATTTATTTCTAAGTTATTTTAGCAGTATTTCTTTTTTGAACCATTTTAGAATTTCTTGCTGTTGTTCCACGATCCCCCAATGAGTCATTAGAATTTTTTCATTTGTGACTGATTTATTTTCCTGTTACTATATTTTTTAGCCTATTTTGACTTGCCTTTGAGGTTTCACTTGTTCTTTTTTTTTTTTAAATTAAACAACCAACAAGCAATTTATTAATTGCTTTCTATGAGAATAGCACTGTGCTCAGCTGATTACAAAAGAGGCAAAAACTCAAGAAACACTACCTGGCTTCAGGGAGCTTATAAACAAATGGGGAAGGTTACATGAAGATAAGACTTACAGGTAGTTAAAGACTCAGAGGAGAAGACTCAAGTAACTGGAGGTAGAGCAAAAGGGCCTCCTACACAGGGGCATTTCAGTTGAGACATAGAAGAAACCAGAAATGTCATGAGGTGGAAAGGAAGAGGGAGAAGATTCCAGACATGAGAGAGAGACAACAGATGGAGAGTCCCATGCTGAGCAGTATCAAGTAGGTTAGTGGGCCTCTATCCTAGATTGTGTGGAGGGGATTTTTAAATGCCAGACAGGACTTCCTTTTTGATCCTGGAGATGAGAGGGCCCAGTGTAGCTTATTGAGCAGATGGTGACATGATTTGATCTACACTTTAGGGAAGTCTGTCAGTGTGAAGGATGAATTGGAGTGTGATCTATGGAATAGATCTGTGGGGTGAGTGAGACTAAGGAGTTGAGAACACCAGGGTTTTGAACTTAGGAAGGTTGATGGTTCCTTTAACAGTAACAGAGGTGTTTTGAAAAACAAAGTGATGTCAAAGTCAGTGAATTATGTTTTGAACACTTTGAGTTTGAAATTCTTATGGAATATCTAGTTTGAGATGTCCAAAAGGCAGTGTGTAGATGATGTGAGAATGGAGTTTAGGAGGGAGATTGGGATAGAATTTATTTGTAGATCTGCATAGAAACGAGCTTGTGTAGAAGGACAGAGAGGGAAGTTCAGGGCAGAGCCTAAAGGGACATCTCCTGGGGGTGTGATGAGGCTAATGATCCATCAAAGGGAGACTAAGCAACAGTAATCAGACAGGTAAGGGGAGAGAGAGCAATGTCATGAAAATTTAGAGAAGAGATTATCCAAGAAGAAAAGGTGCAGAGAGGTCTGGGAGCAGAGTTTTATCAATTTTGTGTGCTTTGTTTTTGTTCATGTTTTCTCTTTTTTATTTGATCCACTTTCTTATATTCCCTGTGGCTTTTTTTTGCTCTCCATCCCACAGCACACCTCTCTCCCTATCCTCAATCTCAGCCTTTTTTATCAGTGTAATAGCAATATATTCCATTGGGGCTATCAGGTTCATAAGTTTGCAGGAACATCCCCACTTTAAGTAAGCAGACCTAAAAGCACTGGTGCTAATGCTTCATGTTAGGGCTTGATTGCCAAGACTTAAAATGAAAAAGAAAATGTTAATGATACAGATTAAACTTTAAAGTATATCATGCAGTATCTTTTCCCCCCAGAGAGGCAATGTTTATACATTTACCCAGCATACCCCTGGGTAGGTAGATAGAAACAGAGTACAGGTTCATTTCTGGCTTTTGACACATTGGTAGTATGATCTTTCAGGCAGCACTTTAGGACTATTAGGTTTCAGAGAACATGTTGACCAGGAAGGGTAGAAGGAATTTCCTTACCCTAGGGGTTCCCTACACTCATGAAATCACAGGTTCCCACCCACCTACTGATTACTGAATTATCTTGTCTAGACACTTCTTTTTGTAGATCAAAAATCTGAAATTGAAAAAGAGGTTATGGCTATATGTGTGCCTGTGTATACATAGATGTATATCTAGTTAGGCATTTGCATTCTGGAGTTCATCTGTCATTTGGGTACTTTGAATTCCAGAAGCATTTCCCCATATAAACAAATTTTCTTAGGTCCCTGGGTAAACTCATAGTATATAAATGTCATTATCCATTTATCTTGGAAAATTAGAGATAGATTGCATCAGACTCAAAGGTGAAAACACTTCTGGTATTTACAGTACTTTACTAATATAGCACTTTATTTTGAAACCTGCTGACCATACATAAAAGTCTCCATGGTTAGACTTCTACCTTGATATATCAAAAACTTATTTCTCTTTGCACAAATTTCCACAGTGGTATTGAGTGTTGGGGAGCCATAGATCATATTCATTTCCCAACACTCTTGGAAGGTAAGAGAAATCATAACTCAGTCAGCAGGTAGAATATTGCCCAGTTTCCTCTTCTCGCAGTACTGCCCAAAATGGAAATAATTTCTCCTTAATTGCTATCATTTCATTATTTGGTATTAAGTGCTATGTATTCTCAGAACACAGAAACCTCCACTTAAATGCTTTAAAAAAAAATACAATGCTATAATATGAAGGTATATATTTTTCATCTTATCTGGTTATTTTATAGCTACATTATCAAGATATTATTTTTTATTTATCTTATTTTCTTCTATTTGTATGGATAATTAAGTTTTTATTTTAAATTTGAATACTAGTTATTATATGGTCCTCCTCATACCTACACTTTTGAGTTTTTCAACTTATGGTGAGGGAAAATAAGTTGTAGTAATGACAAGGAGCATTGAACATGAAATTAATCAGGGAGAAAAATCACTTAAAACAAAATAAGAATGTTTCTTGTCTTGAAGTTAAGCAGACTTAGATTTGGAGCTGTTTTAAGTAACCTTAAAAATTGTTCATTCCTGCTCCACTGATTTTTGTTAAGGAAATAGACCTAGAGAAGGTAAATACGACTTTTCCCTTGGCATAAGCTCTAGTAAGAGTCAAATCCAGATCCTTTTATGCTCACATCTAGCTCTCTTTTCCACTCTACCACAAAGACTCTAGAGCCTAGTCATGAGGAAGTCAAATACTGAAGAGTACTGGAAGAAGTCATACAGCCTGATTGCCTGGAGCCATTACCAATCTAACTTCTCTGATCTCAAGTGAACTGTTTCAAAGCAATCTTTTTACTGCCCCTAATTGACTCTTACACTTCACAGAGAAGTATATGTTCTGAATCTTTTTTCTCAAGACTTCTATCCTCCCTCCTCTCTATCAATAGAGGTCCTTGTCTCATAATTTACTTGGAAATTGAGGCCATTGGCCACAAACACCTTCTCTCCTTCAACATTTCAGACTCCTCTATCATTAACTGGTGATGAAGAGGTCTTTTTCCTTGCTGAAGTCAACCCCCTCTACTTTTGCTTTGATCCTGTTGTCCCCTGTTCACTCCAGCCAGTGATTGTTTTCACAATCAGCACTTCCTCTTTCTTTTGTAAATAATATCACATTGAATTTAATTTTGTACTTTGCCTACCCAGTGAGGCATCTCTAGTAAAAAAGAATAAAATAAGAAAGAGATAAAGAAGCAATTCAGTAAAACCAAACAATTTGTCAACTGAGTCTGACAGTAAGTGCTGTTTACCATACCTAGAGTTCTCTACTTTTACCAGGAATGAAGGACAGTGCATTTTTGCGTCTTTTCTGGGGCTAGGGTTGATTGTTATAATTATGCAGTATTTGTTTGATTTTTATTTTGTTTCCATTTCACATGTACTTAAAATGTTTATCATTCTCCTGATTCTGATTACTTCACTTTGTATCTGTTCACATAAGTCTTTGTCTGTTTCTCTGAATTTCTTCCTAGTCATTGTTTCTTATGGTGCAGTAATATTCCATTACATTGAGGTACTCCATTTGTTTAACCATTCATCAGTCAATGAGTAGACACTTAATGCTTTGCATAATGCCCTAGTAACCTGATCCTCCTGAAAGATCATTTCAGCTTTCAAACTCATGCCTCTTTGGTACCCTCTATCCCTGGAGCCTCTCTCTGTGATTTAGAGGGTAGAGATAGAAACTCTTTTCAGAACCTCCATTTAAAGAAGGTGCCATATGTTCATTTTCCATCCAGCTGCACTATATCCCCACACTGAGTATCTATTTCCTTGAGGGCTAGAACTATCTTCTTGGCGGGGGATGGGGGGGAGCTGTTATCAGCACTTAGTACAGTGTTGTTGTTATTATTCAGTTGGGTCCAACTCTTCATGACCCCATTTGAAGTTTCCTTGGTAATGATACTGGATTGGTTTGCATTTTCCTTCTCCAGCTCATTTTATAAATGAGGAAACTGAGGCAGGCAGGGGTAAATGACTTGCCCAGGGTCACATGGTTAGGAAGTGTCTGAGGCCAAATTTGAACTCAGGAAAATAAGTCTTCCTGATTTTAGGTCCAGTGCTCTGTCCACTGTGCCACCTAGCTGCCCATTAGCATTGTGCCTGGCACAAAATAGGTATGTAATTAGTGTATGCTGACTGACTGTGAATCCTGTGACATAAAACATAAGAACTTTCTTTTGCTTTTGACCTGCTTAAGCTATATATGCCTACCATTGGAATTTCTTATTCAGAAGATATAGTCCTTTTAGTCACTTTGTTTAGCATAATTTCAAATTGCTTTCCAGAATAAATGAATGAATTTATAGTTCCATCAATAATAGTATATTGTCAATTCTTTGTGTCCAGTATCATTGATAATATCTTTTGTCATCTTGTCAATTTTGTCAGTTTTGCTGTATATAAGATTGAACTGCAGAGTTGTTTTGATGTTCAATTCTGTTATTACTCATTTGAAGCAACTTTTTGTAAGGTTTCTAATTTTGATTAGATTTTTAATATAATTATATAATAATTATATTTATTATAAATAATTATATAAAATAGATAATTGATATTTAATAGTTTTTAATAGTTAACGCTTTTTCTTATCTGAACTGTTTGTTCATATCTTTTGACTGTTGATATTAAGGAATATTTTTATGTCTAACTTTTAATCTCTCTATCTTTTGGCTCTTTCCCTGCTTCCTATGAATGTCCCTATGAATCAGGTCTTATGCATGTTAGAAAAGACAAACAGACAAAAAACTGCATTTGACTGCCATTTTTTCATGCTGTCATCCTGTATTTTTCTTATCAGCCTTTTTTTTTCTTTTTACAGAAAGCCATCTATAATACATCTTGCCTCCATTCCCTCTCCCTCATTTCTCAGTCCCTTGCAGTCTGATGCCCAACCTTATCACTCAATTGAAAAAGCTCTTGAGTCTTACTATTGCTTTCTTAATCAATCGTAGATTACAAATTGAGACCAGCTAGCCCTAATTCCTAACTTAGCTGTCAGAGATATGATTTGATCCCAGGTTCTCTGACTCTAGACCCAGTGCTTTTTCAACTGTGCACTTTTTTCCCCTCTGTCCTCGTTTGTTGGCCTTCAAAGCCCTTGATAACAAAACTTTCCCTTTTACTCTTCTAGTCCTATTATGTTTGACTCCTGTGTATTCCAGTGTAGTGACACTGACCTTATTGCTATTCCCTGAAGAAGACACACCATCTCCTGGCTCCAGGCATCTTCACTGGCTGTTCTCTATGCCTGGAATGCTCTCCTTCATCTCTCCCTCCTGGCTTCTCTGGCATCCTTCACCTCCCAGCTAAAATTCCACTTTCTTCAGGCACCCCCATCCCCCTTAATTCTTGTTCCCTCTTGCTATTGATTATTTCCAGTTTATACTGTGATTAGATTGTTTGTGCCTAGTTGTTTGTATGTTATTTCCCCGATTAGATTGTGACCTCCTCAAGGACAGGGATGTCTTATGCCCTTTCTTTGTGTCCTTAGCACTTAGCACAATGCATGGCAACATAGAAATGCTTATTGATTGACTTCACTGTTCTCTTTCTTCAGCTCCAGCCTCATAGCATTAGTTCATTATTTGATATTTCCAGCTGAAGGCTGGCTCAATTCAGTTTCAAAATTGAATCAAATCAAAATCTACAGGCGGCTCAATTTCAAAATGTCCAAAGCAGAACTCATTTGTCTTCCAAACCCTCACCTCTTGCTCACTTTCTTACTTCTGTTGAGAGTACCGCTACCCCTCCAGTCACCCAGGTTATAATTTTTTAGTTGTCTTTACCACTGTTGACTCTTTTCCTGCACATGCCATGTCTCCTCAGTTGTCAAGTCTTGTCTCTGCTACATGCATAATGCTTTTGCATCTGTCCCCTTATTTCTACTCACCTGGACATCACTCCAGGTCAAGCCTATACTATCTTAATACCTAATTAATCTTCCTACCCTTGAGTCTCTCTTTTAATTCATAATTAATACTACTATTCTTTTGATATTCTTTGGCACTGCTCTTAACATGTTTACTCCTCCTCCACGAGAAACTCTCTTTTGCCTCTTCAATAAAATAAAAATACCTATGTTTAGCACTTAAGGTTCTTCATAACATGAAGAACTTTTCTGGGCATATCATATGTTACTCTCTTTAATATATTCCACATTCCCGCCAAAATGGCCTGCTTGGTGTTACATTCTGCATCCTGTTCCTTGTTTCTGCCTTGGCACAGGCTGTACTAACCCCTACGCTTGGAGTCCCTCACTTCTACCTTCTGCATATGGTCAGTTGCTAATGCCTCCTCTGACAAAATTGCTTTGTACTTTCCTCATATGGATTTTGTATTTACTTATCTGTGTACGTTACTTGTGTGTTATTTCTCCCTAGTAGAATTTAAGGCTCTTACAGGCAAAGACCTAGTCCCTTTTGTCTTTATGTGCCAGATGTGTAACACATAGTAAGCACTTATTAAATGCTTGTTGAATGAATGAATCAATATACAGACAGAAGAGAGCCAGGGCCACTTTCTGAAGTTGCAGTACCAGTGTTCAGAAGCTCAAATTCCATCTCACTCATTAAGAAATCTTCCTTTTTCTCTTATACCTAACTTATACCTCTCCCACAGTGAAAAGTGTTGTATCTCTCATCGAAATGACCGTAGTACTTTCTGTCTATTTTTCTTGTACACCTTTTATAATTTATTTTGTATTACGGGTATTAGGCTTGTCTTGTCTCTTACTAGGTTTTGACCACCTTGAAGTCAAAGACCACACTATGCTTATCTTTGCAACTTATTAAATGCCATGCTTTTAGTAGATTCTTAGTGAATGTCTCCTATAATTGTTCCATGGCAGTGAATTTGTTTACTAGGTCTAAATCTTGTCTTTAATGATATAAAGGTCTTCATTACATCCAGATAAGCCTCTTAAATGTATTTACTTGCCTCACTAAATAAAATAACTGATGCTTTTATTATGAATTGTGCAAGGGAGTTAGCCTTAACAAATGTATCAAAATAATTGAAAGAATACAAATTTGTATTGAGAAGAATAGCTTCACTTTGTTCCCCTAAAAATAATAGGTTCAGTTTCAGCTAGTAGCATTATAGGTTTCTAGTGATATTTATTGATGTAGCATTATTCCCAGATGACAAAATCTAAGCATACTAGGCATTTCTGTCCTCCTCCTGCTCTAGATGACCAGAATTCACCGTTCTAAAGAAGGCAAAATCGTTATTTTACTTGATTAACATCTATATTTTCTTACTTATTAATTTTATTCAAAGGAAATGTATTTTGATGTTATAGTGATGAGCTTGACTCTAGAAGACCCAGTTCTTCTGGAAGAAAAATCTAAATTCTTTACAACAGAAAGGAATTGTAGGAATGAAATCTAGCAATGTTAGCATATGTTTGTTTTTCTGAATCCTTTAAATATATAGGCTTCTTATGGAGTTCATCTTTTTCATTTATAGTCAAGGATGATGAATACTGAGAAAAAATCATTATATTTGTCAAGATATCATTAGTAACTTTGGAAGCTGTTTAATAGTGTAGGCTAGCATTGATGAGGGCCTGGGATAAAATGGTGGCCAAATAGGAGAAAAAGAGGGGCTGTAATATTTGCAATAATACTGTAATATTGCAAACTACTCTGTGGTTGTAGAATTGATAATATTATGTAAATGATTGCTATGGGATGGGAGTATGGGGGGAGGGAATTGTTGAGAATAAGTCTAAGGTTGTGAACATGAGTGTCAGAAAGAGTGGTTCTCTCCACCAGTGTAGAAATTTGGAGGATGAGTTTAATGCTGAAGTATAGCTGTTCATGGGACATAAAAGAGACAGTGTTGCAGAATAGTTGCCCATCTGCATTAGTTTTAAGGAACTCAGTGGGAGCGCATCTCTTCTCCCCCATTCCTCCCCAAAAAGAGGACATCTAGTTGGAGATATCCATTAGCTAATTGGAGATATCCCTTAGCCAGTTGTTGATATATAGTAGAAATCAAGTGAAAGATTAAGGTTAACATCTAGTAGTCATATGCATTAAGGTGATCACTGATGAGATGAGAAAAGGTGAGAAAAGGGCAGAGAAAGAAAAGTTCCCAGGACAGAGCCTTGGGGGTAGAAGGAGGCAGAATTAGTGGGATGATGAAGATGATGTCTCTCCCCTGCCCCAACCTGCCATCAGCTGGACCCACTACAGGGATCAGGCACACCTGTAGAGCATCACAACAGAAAGCCAGATAACTCTTATAAATGGTTATAAAAGTTATATGTGGATATAAAAGCCAGATAACTCCAGACTGCTAGTAGACAGCAGGAAGATAGATCAGCAATACTTACTTCCATTGAGAAGAGTTACAGACTCATACATTCCCTAGTAAACATTCATTGGCTGTTGCCCAGTTCCTGCCTATCCTAGAGCATCAGCATAACCCTTGAACCCACCATACTCTTGGTAGGGGGGCCCATCTACACTGCTATGACTCCCCAGCATTCTCTGAGCCTTTTCAACTATGCTACCTTTCCTGCCTAAGTACTGTCTGACCCTCCTGTCTACCCAGAACTATATATGAGCATGAGCCCCTCCTATATGTATTGTATCCCCAATTAGAGTGCAAACTCCTCGAGAGCAGTGTTTGGGTTTTCTGTTTGTGTCTCCTGTGCTTAGCATAGTTCTTGGCACATATATTAATAACACTTGATATGTTTTTCCATTCCATTTCTTGATGCAGCAAAGAAAAGAAAAGATTTGATTGAACAGGTAGGAAGAGAGCCAAAATAAAGTGATGTCAGGAAAAGTCTGAGGTGGGAATATTTAGGAGAAAGGGATGGTAAACAGTATGAAATGCTGTAGAAGAGTGAAGAAGGATGGGGACTGAGGAAATGGCATTGAATTTAGTGCTCAAGACATCATTGGTAACCCTGAAGAGAACAGTTTCAGCGAATTGGTGAGGTCAGATATCAGGTTGTAAGAGAGGAGCTTGAGGCAATGAAGATGTATGTCTTCTAATGAGATTGTGACTGTGAATAGAAGACAGTAGCTTAAGGTCCTGGGATGAATAAGTGAAAGTTTATTTTAAGTTTGGGGGGAAGGAACCACTGTCATCAGATAGAGAAAATCTAAAGATTGGAAGGAATATGGTCATGGATACAAGTAGGGGAATTCCCTTTTGTAAGGAGAAGGTGCACCCTGTCATCCATCAGGAACATAAGAAAGGAAAGAGAGAATGGGGATTAATTATGTAGAAGGGTTTTTAAAATATAGACTAGTTAGTAGAGGAAACAATACAGCTAATATCTGTTTTTCTCAATACATTAGGAGAAAAGGTCTCCTGCTATGGGGAATGAGAAGGGTTGCCATAGGAGGCTTTAAAAGAGAAAGAAGTATCCAACAGCTAGTATCTTTGAAGGATGAGCAGTAAAAAATATGTAGACTCTTAGAACTCTCTTCTTGAAATATCTAAACTCTCAAGGAGGTAGATCAAGTCCTGATCATTATTGTAAGATGGATATAGAAGTTAATGGGACTTTTCTTTTCTTTTCCATTTATATGTGGCTCTCCTCCATCTTTGTTGATAATCGCAAAGAGTTTAAGAGGAAGAAAAACACTCGTTTTGGATTCTACTCCTAATACTTAAAGTTCTCTTCTTACAACACCTGTTGTCCAGCAGTGGTAAAATTCAGTCTCTACTAAGTCTCTACCAAGGCATTTCAGACTTTAATATCCACTAACGAAAAAAGAAAGAGCTATAATGTCAAGGATTTAGTACTGGATAGGACCCTCATTTTCATTTAATACATGAAGAATCTTCAGACTCCCTAAGGTTAAGTGACTTGAACAAGATTCAGTTCAATAGCACTTGTGAGGTACTGTGCAAGGTACCGATGAAATAGACAAAAATAAAACTACAGCCCCTGCCCTTTGAAAGCTTGTATTTTGTTAACCCTAAGACCTCTAGATTCAAGATTCTTCACACTATATATACCACAAGACTTTTCCAATGTCGTGATTTGGATTGCTTCTGTGAGGGAGTTTAGGAAATTAGGAAGTGATCCTTTTTCACTGTTTTTTGATAGATTTTTTGGGGGAAATTTAGATTGTTTTACCTGAACTCTGCCTGATTATAACTTCTTCCTCCTCCAAGAGTCACATTTTCCCAAAGTGTTTAATTTCATATGCATTTTCGTCTTAATTCATTCACTCTAAATATTAAAGAAATTAAGTGCTGATTTATGGCATGCATTATCTTGACAGTAGTTTTAAAATGATGTGTCTAGATTAACTAGCTTTTGTACAGTCATTTGGTCTTTACAGCCATCTTTTTTTGAAGGAGCAGCTATGTCATTTGAGGTAGAATTACAGTTTAATGGCAACTTTTACTATTACATGAATTCACATCTGACTCAAACATTGAAATGATGGGAAATGTCCTAGAGGAGCTGGTTGTGAATTTTTTTTATACTTACCATTAACTATTATGTCTTATGTTATTTAAATGGATAGAAAGTATTGGCCAAGATCTTTTTTTTTTTTTTAAGAAAACAACTTTTGCTATATAGTTATGTAATGTAAATACAACTCATCCTCACTGATAGCCTTAAAAAATTATTACTTGTTTTTATTTTTATTGCTTGGTAGTTTTAGTTAAAATATAAGACAAGAGCTAAAAGCAGCACAGTTATGGGATGTGAAAATTACTTAATGTTGTTTGTTAAATGCTGAATAAAAAGTAATATTACTTTTCAATTTTGACAAGCTAAGGAAAAAGAAACTTAGCATAGCTAGAGGCATAGATTCAGAAGGACCTGGATTCAAGTTCTGACTCTAAGGCATAGTGTGATCATGAGCAAACCAATAATCTTTCATTTTCCCCCAAAACTTAAGGGTTACTTAGGAGTTATATAGGACCTGCAAATCTACATTGTTGCAGGAAATTTTCACACCAGGAGTTCCTTATCCTGATGAAATCACAAGTTTGCTTTCTTTCTATAACACACAAAAAGAGAAATAGATGACTTAAAGAAGAGACTTCTACTTTGTCTAGACTTCATGCTTCAACAAGAAATGACACAGGTATACTTTTTAGAGTCTTAGGAAGAGTAATTTACCAAAGGAATTTTAGTGATGTGATGAGTTAATAAATCTATAGATATTGGATTGTTTACTCTCTTTTCACCAGTAGACTTTTTGCTCAGTTAAGCACATTTATGGGAAATGTAAAAGTTGTTGCCTGTATACTATTTCTGTTAGATTTTGTGACTTCTAAGTTTTGAAATAAAAGTAAAGAAAGAAATTTTTAAATATTCAAACCATGAAACCTCTTGAACAAAGAGTAGTTTAACATATAAGTGCTCAAGAAGATTAGATATGCCCATAGGCTGGCAAACAATGTCAATGAATAACACAATCCCAAGATATCTCAGATAGCAGCAGGCATTCCATCTGCTTGTCTCCCAATTGTTCTTTCATCAAGAAGACCAGGAGCTTTTGGCATGATCACCCTCATCTCTCTTACCACCACAGAGTTTTTGCATATATTCATCCATTCTTTCTTCTACTGTCTTGTCTCTTTGCACTTGTGCAAGTATCTCAGATCCAAGAGCTCTGCTAAGATCTTGGTCTTCTCTCATTTATCCCCCTTTTCTCCCTTTTTTCATACTTCCCTTCACCTCTAACCATAAATGCTTTCGTTCCCCTTCTCACAGTAAAAAAACCCCAAAACGGACCATTCTCTGCTGTTCTTCAAGTTACTGCCCTTTTGTTTCTTTTATTTCACCACCAAATTCTAAAGAGGTCCTTTTCCATCCACTTCAGACAAACTCCTTACCATTCAGCCACTTCTTATAATCTGGTTTCCATCTTTTGCTATGCATTTTCTGCTCAAAGTCTGTAAAGGGTGCTTTTAGGCTACCATTGATCTATTGACTTAAACTCCTGAATATTTATATGGAATACATACAGTTTAATAAAACATGTTTTTTTAAAAAATTCTTTGACCCTGCTCTCTCTAAAGGCACTGGTCATGTCCTAATTCCTGAATCCAATGATTATTTTGTCATTCTCTTTGACCTTTCTGTTTTTTTGAACATATTATTGCCCATTTCATCCTTAAAATCTCCTTCCTTTGTTTTGTGACACTCATTATTTTGCTTCCATTTTAATTTTTAGGTCAGTCTTTCTCATTCCATCCTGGAAGGTGATTCCTTCTCTGCTCACCTCTAGATAGGGACTGACTAAGGCTCAGTCCTAAGCGCTTTTCTCATACTTTATCCTTGACCCTAGAGATGTCATTCTCCTAGATTCAGCTCATCTCTAGGTAGACATTCTCATTTCTGTATCTCTTGCCCACATCTCTTCCATTTCAGTTCTCTATCTCCATCCATTGGATGGCTAATCTGGATAATCCTTCCTGTCTCAAACTCAGCATGTCTGAAAACAAACTGATAATTTTCCAAAGACAAACATTTCCCTGGACTTTTAAAAGTAGAACCACAGTTTTCCTATCACTCTAGCTCAAAATCTGCAATAAAATAAAAAATTTTCAGAATTCTCATTATCTTAAGAAATCATCCAGTTCATCCCTAAACGTCATCTTTGAGTTCAGCCCCTGATTATGTCCCCCATATCTACCTCGTCATTGTATCTCTCTCGCTTATCTCTCTCATCATTTTCCAGTTCTTGTAGATTCTTCCTTTGGTAAATGTCCTTTGTAACTATTCTAGATTCTTCATTCAAACTCTCATTCTGGCCTAGACCAACTATTTCCTTGCTGCTCATTTATGAATGTTCAGCTTTAATGAAATGGGTCTACCCTTTACTTCCTGAACATGCTATAGAGATTCTCACCTCTGCCTTTTTGAGACTCAAAGCATACTCCTTTCTCTGAAGTGCTGCCCATCCTTTGTTTTTTATCCTACTATTCTTTTAACATTCTTAGGAGGTTTCCCTGACTCACATGGTAATGATGGTGGTCTTTATTTATTGCATCTTCCTATTAAGTGGAGGATGTAAGAATTTAATTTTCATTTTATTTTTTAACGAATATTCTTATTTATTTATTTTATTTAGTTTTCAACATTCATTTCCACAAGATTTTGAGTGATAAATTTTTTCCCCGTCTCTTCCCTACCCCTCACCCCACGGTAGCAAGCATACTGAATACCCCTTCCCCCAATCTGCTTTCTCTTTTATATCCATAAAAAATCCATAAATCCCCATAATTTTCATTTATTATTGGTTAAACTCCAGTTTATGGAATTCAGGAAATTAATGTGGTTGGCAGTTTTTGTAAAATGAAGCCTCTTTTTTTTACCTTTATTGACTTGTGAAGTTTTTCCATGACATACTCACATTTGCATTTTAAACTGTAACATGCAGTAATCAATAAGAGTATCCATATTTAAATTATGTGTGTATTCATTGATGATTTTCTCAGACTTTCCAACAGTTTTAATTTTATATCTCTTATTTTTTCAGTGGAATTGGGCGAAACTGGGGTTGGGCCTCTGCAGGGAGCAGCATTTTGGCTGAATTTGGTACCCTGCATATGGAATTTGTCCACCTCAGCTATTTAACAGGGGACCCAGTCTACTACCAAAAGGTCAGTCTTGGTTTCAGGAAGTTGGAGATGTTATAACTTTAGAAAGATGAATAAAACAATTACGTAGAAAGTTTTTGACTCTCTGAGAATTTGTTTGTCGGGACCTTGTTCTTTGTTTTATTAATAAAGTTGACTTTTTTCTTTTAGGAGAACATATATAAATTTTCTTTTGTTTTTAAGTGTCTTTGAATTAAAAAAAATCTTAATCAAATGTACACAAAGAGAATGTGGAATCCAAGCGAGAAAAAAAAGACTAAATTAATGTCAGCAGTTGATGGTATTTACATTGGTGGTTTTATATTGCTTATATTTTGTCCAGGTCATGCACATTCGGAAACTGCTTCAGAAAATGGATCGACCTGATGGACTTTATCCAAACTATTTGAACCCCAAAACAGGCCGATGGGGACAGCGTAAGTATTGGCATAATTGACATATTTGCATTTTTGTTAAAATGTAATGTATTCTGAAACACAATTTTAGATTCTTAATATTGAAAATATTTCAGAATATCCATTTTAGAAGAGAGCTTCAGACATAAAATCACATAAAAAGTGACATGTTTCATTTAATACCTGGCACTGGCAATGGCACTGGCACTCTTTGTCTCATGCAAACTTTTACCTTATCTCTTGGTTACTGATTTGTCCATTCTCTTCCACTGTAGAGCCTTGTGTCTTGATCTTATACTATTATATGCTTTCAGGTGTGTGTAAGGTGGCAGATTCTCTGAGAGAATACCGAGATACCCAAGAAAGAAGGGCAGTCTCTGCTGGCATGGACGTAAATAGATTTTATTGGAGGGAAGCTTACTCACAGGGCCTGTCTTGGATGGCAGTAGAATAGTGGTAGTTCTCCATAACATCCTTAGGCCAGGTCAGGCATTATATAGAAAAGGAACAGAGCAGGAATAGTTCCAGGGATGGCTTAGGCATTCTTTCCCATAGTATCTTCTCCAGAGTTCTCTGAGCTGTGCAGAAATGGCCTTGTTAGCATGGAGAAAGCAGAGGTGCCTGCCAGTGTTCTGTACAATCTACAGCAGCAGTGCAGGCATGAATAGGGGAGTGACCCAAACAAGAGAACCAGCACAGTCATTATCATTACCTTACACACTACCTGGAGGAGGCAGAGAAAGAGTCAGTGGCATTTGGTGATTAGGTGGAAAAGCGAATTCCTGAAGAAATGCATTACACACTGGCAGAATTTCTGAACACAGGTCAGAGACAAAGAAACACGGCTTGGGGAATTTTACAGCAGATTTGGAGGGTGCAGGGTGTAATATAGAGTAGAATCGGTTACAGATTGAAATCAGGATCATTTCATTTTCTCAGTTTCCTCTTTTTGTCAATGGGAGACTTTCTCCAATTTTCCCAGACTGGTCAATATAAGGACAAGACTGACTAATCATAATACAAGACTATCTAAAAGTATGGACTAGATTTTAGAGGGGAAGTTCACATGATACCATCAAAACTAAGAGAACTCATTATATGAATACAGTGAAACAAAAAGCCAAAATAATACAGTAATGACCATCATCATGAACTAACATCAAGTATTTTAATAAACCACTCTCATTTAATCAACACATTTCGTCTTATAACTTAGATGTCTCATGTAGTTGTCTGGTCTCTGGAAACATCTTTTGGACATTCTGGGATAGATCTTGTTCTCAGGGCAGCTCTGAAGTGGTCTCCATGATTTCTGTAATTTTTCCAGTCCTTACTGAGTCTCATCATTCAGTAATGGACCTATCTGGTAGGATTTTTCTGAAGCTATTGTATTTCATCTCTCTGGAATTTCTCAAGAGGACTTGCACTTGTTCTTTCTGCTCTTCTAAATAGGCTTCTGTTTTTATGGGGAGGTAACTAGACAGTTCCTAAAATTCAGATTGAACATCATCTATTACAAAAATGTGTAGGAGTTTTGTATAGTATAAAACAACATTTCTAATTTCAAAACACACCAATTTAAAAAGTTACTTTTAAGTTAATCAGTATTTAACTTTAGTTTGTAAGACTCCTCAAATAGCTAACTAAATGTTACAGTCAAGCTTACTTAGTTTTTCTTTGTTTCCTGATGTATACAAACCTTTTCCTCATTTTTGTGAACTAGAAAGGTAGTTATTAATTAAAAGGCAGGTAGTTTATAAGTGCCAATTCTAATATTTTTTCCTTTGACAATTCACTGATACCACCCCTGTTTATATATAATCATTGAGATGATCTTTCCTAGCTGTTAAATGATAAATCTGTTATTCTGGGAAGTGGGAAAACCTCTTAGTTCCCTTAAAACAGATTCTAAAGAATGTTCACCCCAAATTTGCTAGAATATTTCAGTATTAATAAAAATATTCAAACCACAATTTAGGGATTCACAGTAGAAAATATATATTTGAGTCCCAAACTAGTTTACAATGTAAAAACATTATATGGTCTGAGGGAAAAGATTCCCTTACTTCTTATTTGTCCTTCACCACGTACTCCCTGAATTTTTCCATCATTTGTGAATGTAAAGGGAAAGGAAGAATCTTTTTGTAAACCTAGAGAGCTTCCCAGAATGGTTAGTTAACAAGATACTAAGATAAAAATTTGCCTGCCAGGTGTTCCTTCTGAGCTCCACAAGAGGCACAGATACTGGCATAGAAAAACACACAAACAGACCAACAGCTGTGAAGTAGTGGCCCCAGTATTCTTTTGCTAGTGAGGCTTTTCTACCAGCCTTTTGAATATTTACTCCTCTTTACATGACAATAAGAAAAACTCAAAAGTGTGTTGCTATTCTCAGTTTAGTCCTTACTGTGTATCTCTCTCTCTCTCTCTCTCTCTCTCTCTCTCTCTCTCTCTCTCTCTCTCTCTTTCTCTCTCTCTCTCTCCCCCTCCCCCCCTCCTCTCTCCCCACATCAAATTACTACACTTCAGGATTCCACCTGTCTTGTTTCTTGCATATTCTGATCCAATACTTCCTGTCATATTCCAAAAGATCTTTCCTTTACTGAGTTTTTCTTTCCCTGTCTCTCTTCTGACAGCCTTCTGACTTGTGCCATCAGATAGGGAGAGGAGAGGAACACTCTTCGTTTTCTCCTGTCTTCTGAGTCACCTCCATCTTTCCCTCTAGATTATTCTGTTCTTTGTCCTATGACAATAATTTCCATTTCAAAGTCTCTCATAACAGTGCTGAAAAGTGCCTGTTTGCCTATTCTATAAGCCTTTCTCCTGGGCCCAGGACAGGCATATAGCACGCAGGCCACTCCTCCCTCCAACAGTGTGGGGAACCAGCCCTTGATTGCCCTTAGGAGATACCTCTCTCCCCAAGTCCATTTCTTTGGTATCCTGTTAACCATGCCAGTTGTAAGTAGACAGATCTGTTCTGTCCTGATTATGCCCAAGTGTAGGATAGCAGACATTCTGAGAGAGTGCTGAGATACCTAAGGAAGAAAGAAGAGCAGTCCACATCATGGAAGTAAATAAATGTTATTAGTGGGAGCTTATGAGGCTCGTACTGGCTGGCAGCAGGACAGTGGTAGATCTCTGTACCATCCTTAAACTAGCTCAGATATTACATAGAAATGGAACAGAGAAGGCATAGTGCCAGTGATGGCCAAGGGTCACACGGAAGTTTTCCCATGGGATAGAGCTTCTTTTGCTGTTTACATTAACTGTGGAGTAATAGGTAGCATTTTCACACTCTGGCCCCCATTATACAGTATATGTGTGTATATCTGTGCATGCCTTTTTTTGCATCTGTGTGTCTTTCTTGATTCACATGAATATACATATGTATATATTTATATATGCTTTGTACAGAGGAATGTATGTTCCCAAACTTTGGCCTCCTACTCTCTTTCAAAAACAAAAAATTTAACTCAACAACCCCCAGGAAATTTACTTCTTTAGCCCTTTAACATTAAAAAAAAAATTGCATCATTTCAAACTAATACTGCCTCCCTGGATTGCTCCAGTGCCCTCCAGGGGATGGTATTGCCCACTTTGGGAACCTGTGACCTAGCGTATAGTGAATACTTAATAAATACTTGTTAATTAATTGTATGTAGCAATGGAAAGGATTTATTGATAGCTAGCAGTCATACATTCCCTTGTACAAAGAAGCTCATGGGCACACACACACATTCATATGTGACTCAAGAAGGGTTTACGTGTGCATAAAGGTATGCATAGGTATACACATACATACTATGTTGGATGTTAATGGATTGCAACAAAGATAAAGTGGTTCCTGTCCTCCAGAAGCTTACAGTCTGTCAGGAGAGACAACACACGTGTGTGTGTGTGTGTGTGTGTGTGTGTGTGTGTGTGTAAGTTAATTTTTTTTTGAGCGGTTAGCGCTAGAAACTGAGAACATAGGAAAGACTTAATGTAGAAGATATGTTTGAGCAGTTTCAAAGGAAACCAAAAACTCTTAGATATTGATTTGGGGAATGAATACATTTCAGGCTTTGAAGACTGTGTGTAAAGATTTAATGATGGGAAATAGAATTCTAAAGAGAGTTTAATTCCTGTCATATATAGAAGGATGAATGGTGTTAACTCTCTACAGAATAGGGAATTTTGGAAGAAAGATGGGCTTTGATGAAAAAATTATTAGTTTTATTTTTTTACTCAGATACATATGGAATAGCCAGTACAAAATGTTGTTGATATAAGACTGGAGCTGAGGACAGAGACTGGGGCTAGATACTCAGATCTGGGAGTCATCTGAAAAGAAATGATGATTGAACTAATAGGAACTAAGAATAATGTAGAGAGGAAAGAGCTATGGGAAGCCCAAGTCATAGGATGGGGTACACCTAAAAATTAAGGGATATCATATGGATGATAGTTGAGTAAAGGAGACCAAACAGGAGTGGTCATATATTCAGGAGAAGTCAGAAATTAACTGGCCTCATCAAGATGACTGGAGATGGCCCAGGAGGCAGTGGGAGGAGACCTTGACCTTTTTAAGCTAAGGTGTTTCCCAGGTCTCAGTTTGATGGAGGCGGTGCCCATTCACTGACTAAGGTGGGCAGGTTATGAGGTTGACTTTTTTTTTATTAGTTAAAAGAGGTCATTCTTTATCAAATGATGATGTAGAGTTTGAGAAGAATGAATACTGAAAAATGACTTTTTGTGAGGGGAGGAGGTGCATTTAAGACATCAGTGTCAGCTTTCAAGAAAGCAGTTATATTTGAGTCATGAGGTTTGTTAAGAGCAGACCTAATGCCAGTACCTTGTTACTTCATTTCATTGCTGGTACAAAATGAAGCACTCTAGGTCATTGAACAGTTTACTAAAGGAGGGTTACTTAGCCCTGACATAAAAAGGAGTTTAGTTTCAGTAGATGAGGCCCCTTTCATCTTCATATGGAAATATGTCCAGTCAGCAAGTGAGGGTGTGGTGACTCTTGTAGCCTCAATAATAGCCACCAGTTCTGAAGGGTACAGTTCCTATAACTGTACAATTTTTTTATTCCCCTACATAACCAAGCAGCCACATCTGTACAGTCTGAGGCTTCCAGGAAGATGTGTCAAGGGGGACACAACTTGAACCTTGCACATGGGTGCTCTCTCCACACCCCACCTCATTAGATCCTGGCATTGTCACTCTTTAGGGAGAATGGAGCCTAACCCATGTTGAACCAAAGAGGTTAAGAATAATGAGGAGGGAGGAAGAGCCATTAGGTTTAGCAATTAAAATATCATTGCTAACTTTGGAGAGAACATTTTCTGCTGACTAACCCAATTTTGGGATTTGGAGTTATTAATGTTTGGGCAAAGGATTCAGGAATAGAGCATAATGTAGACCTGAGGTGGTTAGCTATAGGGTTGAGTTTGGGGAAGTTTTAGGTTAAAAAAGGAATGATCACCTAGTAGAGGACTGAGAGATAAAGGGATCAGAGACTCCTAGAAAGGGCAAGGAATAGATTTAGAAGTGGGAAGGACTTGGGAGAGAGAGAATAATCAGAAATTATTATCTCATAAAAGGACAGGAGAGATTTTGATCGAGGGTGTAACCATTCCTGTGTAACTGAATTGGAGTGGAGAGATAGGTCATGAGAATCAAAGAGTTGGGAGGTTAGGGTGTTTTACGAGACATCATCACATAGAGTAAAGTACTATAGTATAGGGCAAGAATTAGGCAGGAGAGGAATACTGTGAGCCAGGGACTGAACTCCTTAAGCAAGGTGGGATATGGTATAGGGGGCTGATAGGTAACTGCTGAGAGGATCTTGATTGAGAGGCAGATTGGAAGGGAGTGAACCTCAAAGGAGGTTGTGAGTGATGGCAGCAAAAAGACACTTTGGAGGTGGTGGGGGTAGCAGTGGGGACCAAGAAGTATTCTGACTTTCCCCCTCCTGTAAGCATGGTGGGGAAGATAAATAACAGCCAGTGCTAGAGAGTGTTGGGGGTGGGTGGGTGGCTGGGAGTGTCAATATCATATGAATGGAGCCAGGTCATCTTGGAGATGGAAGGTGCCTGAGAGGGCAAATCTAAGATGAATGAACATTTGCTTGTTGTGGAGTGGAAAGTCTATGCGGTGCAGTGGGAGGGGAATGCCTGGCTGGAGTTGGGACTTGGCAGGTGAGTGAAGTGAATGATGATGTGGGAGTTGGGAAGGGGTGTGGCTTATACTTAGGGTGTTGGAGAGTAATCCTTATTGGGATTCAGATAGTAAAATTGTTAGGTATAAGGTATCGGGTCACGGCAGAGGGCTCTGTAGCCTGCTCTGCCCTCACACTTTCTAGGCAAGGGAGGAGGGAGGATTGGAAGACGAGGATGAAGCAGGGAACGGTTCTGTGGTCTGCTCAGCGTTTATACTGTGTGTGATTGTTTGTTTAGGATATTACTCTTAGTAACGCCAGCCTACCAGAAACCCGCACTTAATTCAGCAAGCACTTTAATGTTTTTTTATTATTAGGTTAAAAAAGAATAGTTCTCCATATATATCTTCCTCTTCCTCTATGTACTCTGTGAACTAGTGACCCTGGCCTCTGATTTGTTTCACTCACAAATTTGATTATCTTTCCTTCTAACTCTTCTTTGGAGTAATTACAAAAATGTTGAGTAGAATAGGGTATATATGGCATGCAGCTGGAAACATTCTTCCAGGTTATTAATAAATATACTTTGAATATGATGATTCATCAAACTATAAATGCACCTAAACATATAGCCCTCCATCTCATATTTCTCCAACAGATCCATAGATTTTGTGAAAGGCTTTTGTGAAATACTTGCTGAAAGAAAAATAAAACCTGTCTGTGGCATTCTTCTTATCCCCCATGCTCATATGGGGGATAAGAATCAAAATATGGAATGATGTATCTTTGGCACAATTTATTCCTAGTGAATCCCTACTAAATCCAAATAAACCCACTTTACCTTCTAATGCTCAAAAACTCTCTCTTTAATACTGTATTCTAGAATTTTGCTAGAGATCAGTATGAAGCTCCCAGTCTTTAGTTTCTGGAATTTACCCCTGCCACACAGCCCCATTTCCCTTTTCCCCCTTTGGAAATCAGAAAATTATTTTCTTCTGTTATCTTTCTCATTTTCCCAGTTTTTCAGAGAATTCTAACAATAGATCTTTGTTTCTGGTTACAAATTCCTTCAATGATTCTCTCTTACTATTTCCTTACCTGTATTGGGCATCGATTTCCCCTAAACCAGGAGTTCTTACCCTGAGGTGTCTGAACTTTTTTTTTTTGATAACTGTATTTCAATATAATTGATTTCCTTTGTATTTCTGTATCTTTTATTTTCTACACATAAAAGCATTATTCTTAGCCTCCATAGGCTTCACTAGAATATAAAGGGTTCGTTACACAAAAAAGGTTATGAACCCTTACTTTAAAATGTGTTTGTTCTGACTCCTTAAGTTTGAATATCATTTTTAGCAGAGAAAAATGAAAACAAAATAGAAATTTAATAACGTGATTTCAAATTTTGAACAGCCTATATTCTAAAAATTCATTTTAAAGTCTATTTTTTGCAACCCTATCTACATGTTTACCATAAAAACAATGCTATATGTTGGTTAGGTTTCCAGGCCCACCCATATATACCTCTGTACCTCTTGATGTATATGAGTTATATTTTGAAAATTCAGTTCATTGATGATGTCATCGAAAGTGTGATTGCCAACACTTCCTGGTCTTCATCTCATATACAATTCTTCTTCATATCTTTCCATAAATTTTCCTTAGAGAATCTTATCTTACAATTTAAAAAGTGTGTGTGTGTTTGTGAGTGTATGTGTATTTGATAGATACAAGTTTAGCCCACCTCCTTTGTTCTTGATGTTGTCATTTATCCCATTTTATTTCACAAAAGTCATTGGCAATATATTATCTGATTTCCATTTACCTTGTCTTTCCATTACTATTTTTTGTTATCTGCACTACAGTTACTACTTTGTATAAAAATTAGGGTTGATGGTGGTAATGTGTACACTATGAAATTTCTATAAAGTCTACTGTCAAGTTAAATACTCTTTTTAGAGTGAAAATGTTTTATTTAGATAGTATAGATATGATTGTGGTAGATCTGGGAACAGATTCTATGATTCTGCTATTTTTTTTCTCTTTTACCTCTTAAATCAATTGATGCACTTCTTCCCTGCCCCCCCGCTTTCCTCTCCCCCCTGCAGGTCGTATCCCCACCACATTCTTCCCCCCTATTAAAATGAGTACAATAATGTATTATCTTTAAAAAAACAAACAAACAAACAAGCGAACTAATGTAACATCAACTTGGAGGGGTAGAAAAACAGTCCTTCAGTTTCCACTCCTCCATCATTAAGTATCACCCAGTCCAGACCTTTGTTATTATTGTCTCTCAGCCCTCATACCGTGTTTCCCCGATACTAAGACACTGTCTTATTATTTTTTTTTGGACAGAAAAACACCAGAGGGCTTATTTTCAGGGGAGGGCTTATTTTAATGAACATTGACAGCAATTTTAATAAACAGGTAAATGTGAACAAAAAAATGTACCTTTATTCAATAATGAATTCAATAAAGAACAGGATGACATGCTCACTGCTGCAGCTCTGATTGGATGCAGCTCAGAGCGTGGCGTGCGTTTCACTTGGGGGGGGACGGGACGGTGCATACAGAGGGTACCGTAATGTAGCGTGTAGCGCAGGGGATCACCTTCACTACAGTAGCAATCTCAATAGGGCTTATTTTCGGGGGAGGGCTTATTTTAGAGGAACCTTACACAGTAAGGGGAGGGCTTATTTTCGGGATAGGTCTTATTATTGGGGAAACACGGTATTACATTCCCTTCTTTCTTAAGTAGGGCTTATAGTCTTCCTCTCTACCCCAACCTCTGAACCTATTCTTAGAGATTCCAGGGTTTATGTTGATGTCACTCAGGGCTCTCCTAGTTGATCAGTCCTAATTCCCATGACCTTTATCTTTGTTCTACCTCATCCACCCACCATAAAGGGCTATCTTGGATTTTGACTGTCACCTGTTTATTCTCTGTGATTTTGAATTCCTGAAATCCCCTTTACTGGTCATAACCTGTCGTCTAGTCTGTCCCTTAGTTTCATTCTTTCTAAGCCATATTCTCCGTTTTCACCATGACCTTCATCTGGTTCCTCTATCCAGTTTTCCAAGGCCATCATTACTGTATTAGCCTTACTTTCTTGCTTCCCTAGCCTTGGCACTCTAATTAACCACTTTATACACAGTCTTCCACCCTTGAATAACTAGTCTCCTTTCATACCCTAGTCTCCTTTCATGGCTTCATGGCCTTGCCAGCTCTCAACCCTTTGTCCCGCATACATTTTGTCTTCTCTTTTCTTATTCCTGAGCATCTAAGCACGACTGATGGAAGTCAAATATCTGTGCTAACAAGGTACACCATAAACCTGCATTGTCTACTCTCACTGCTGCACAGTAGTCATTTTACTATTCCTTGATTGACACCATGGCACTCTTTTTGAAGCAGCTGTTCCAAACCCCTCTCTTCTCTCTTCAGTCTCCCAACACCATCCCTCATTCCAGTCTCTCCTCCAGTTAATGTTCTTGCCTCCTATTTTGCAGATAAAATTGAGGTCATCCATCATAAATTTCCTCATCTCTGTGCCTGAAAACCCATTTATGTTTTCCTTTCTTTCCATTTTTCCTTTGCTACATTCTCCAGAAATGAAATGACCTTTCTTCCTGTCAGCATTAACCACTCCATTTGTGTCCTTAATTAATCATTTATTCTTTTGTCTTCAGTCTCTACCTATTAGCTCTTGGATACATACAGATATGTTCTGTTCTATCCTGCACACAACCTTCATTTGCTCATTTCATCCCTTCAGTTATCTCTTCTCTCTTTCACTACCAACATCCTAGAAAGTCATGTACATTCATTTATTAGCTATTTGCAATCTGGCTTCCAATTACCTTCTAATACAAAACCTCTCTCAGTGGTTACCAGGATCTTTTAATTGCTAAATCTGTTGGTTTTTTCTCATTCTTCATCCTCTTTGAGCTCTCTGCAGCTTTCGACACTGTTGATCACCCTTTCTGAATACTCTCTGTTGCCTTGTCTTCTGTGACATTATGCTCTACTTGTTTTCCTACCCCGACAGATATTTCTCCATCGTCCCCTGAGGATGGGCTTCTACCAGAGCACTGTCCTGGGCCAACTTCCTTTTTCTCTTGTGGATCTCATCTGCTTTCTGCTGGTCAGTTGTCACTTTACATAGATGACTCCCACATTTACCTGGCCAATCCTAGCCTCTTTCCTGAACTCTAGTCTTTTATTTCCAGTAGTTTGCTGGATAATTCCTTGGATATCTCATTGCAGTTTCAAATTCAACACATTTAAAAGTATACTCATCCCATCTCCCCAATCCCCTACCCCATACTTTTTACTTTTACTCCAAACTTCTCTATTTCTTTTGAGAGAGATGTTACTCTCTTAGTCCCTCACATTATTGTAATAACTTAGAGTCTTCTTAGGATAATCAGTAAGGCTTTGTTAAGCACCTACTATGTGCCCTGCACTGTGCTGAGTTCTGGGGATACAAGTACAAAGAAGAAAGGTGCCCTCAAAGAGCTTACAATCTAATGGACAAAGATAAGACACAAAAGAAAGGTGAAAAGGGGAGGTGTGGATGTGGTAGAAACCAGATAAACCCAATATGAGTACAGTTGGGTGGGAAATAAGACTTCAGACAACCATTTTCCTTACCTGGAAAAAGTTCTGGTTAGAGGTGTAAGTAACAAGGCTAATGTGATTTTGAAAATTGATGACATTTCCCTATCATTGGTTACGTGGGGAGCATGGTGGAGAAGCCAGCTAGGAACTGAGAGATATCTGAGGTCTTCTTGACTTTCTTTTCTTCTTCATTCCCACTTCCATTTATTTCCCGATTCCTATAATTTCTGCCTCTGTAGTGTATCAGATGGTTTCCTTCTGTCACTTCACATTGCCATTATCTTAGACACCCTCAACATCTCTTATAATAGCCTCCTAATTTGTCCTTCTCTAGTCTTAGCTATCACTAATCCATCATCATACCCTTGCCAAATAATCTTCCTCAGGCACTATTTTATACATAAACCTCTACTCAAAAATTTTCATCAACTCCCTCTTGCCTCTAGATTAAAATCCAAACTCCTCAGTCGCTCATTTAAGACCTACTACAATCCGACCTTAGTCTGCCTTTCCAAACTTGGCTCACTTCATACATTTTGTTTCAGTCTCTTTGGGCTGCTGGCTATTCCTGACATTTGGCATTTTATTTATCATTTATCACCTCCTTATGTTCCCGCAAGCCATAGTGAATGTCTAGAATGAATTCCTTCCTCATACCTGCATATCATAATCCTTGTCTTCCTTAACCTTCTACACCCTCTTCCATTAAACTTGCCCTCATCCCCCTAATTATTAATGCTTTTTCCACCTGTTAAAGAAAAATCCTTGGATACTTAAAAGTAAAACTCCGTTTGGACAATAACTACTCTTCCTGAAAGAATCACTAATATAGACTTTATTCAGCATTTGTGCAGAGACTATAAATTTAGACAATGACCTCATTGCTAGTAAAAAGATCTTTTCTTTTGCCTTCGTTCCTTGTTTCTTTCCAAGTAACTTGAGATTACTGTCTACGTCACACTTGGCATTTATTCATGTGGAGAATGGGGTGGGGGTGTGTGTGTGTGTGTGTGTGTGTGTGTGTGTGTGTGTGTGTGTGTGTGACATATAGATTCATTGATTATTTGGCACTAGTTCTTTAGAATCCTGAGAGAACCTTTCTGATAGTACAGCTGCATTCCTCACTGAGAGAGTTCAGCTTAAACCTCCCCCCCCTTTTTTTTTTTCATATTTTATATGTATGTTTGAAAAGGATATCAGATTTCCTTTGCAGTATACATCTGTCAGAACTAAAAATAGTCTGCCAAACAAATGGTGGATTGAAATAAAATTTAACAATTCAGCTTTGGCTAACTATTATAATCACAGTAATGATAATGTCTGTGACTTGCACATAGCAATCACAGAGACTAATCACTGGTAATTACCTTCAAGAAAAGCTTTTGATAACAGTTATACAAAAAAGAATAATCTATAAGGAGCCTAGATTTAAAAGAATATCATTAAACTTTTTTTTTTTGGTCCAATTTTGCTGTTTCACAAGCAACTTTTACTCTGAATTACAACTTTATAGTTTTGAGGGTGAAAATGCTCAAGCCAAGTCATCTATCCATTGATTTTAAAAAGGACAAAGTAGGTAAATGTTATGGTTTAGGGTTACAAGGTTTTTGTTTGCCTTGGGACAGTTATATTTGACCTTGTTGATTTGTGAGTAATTTTATGACTTGTTTAAAAAAATAAAAAGCCTGTGCTGAATATCTTGGCTATTCTGAAACAGATTTGTTCATTTATTATGCCAGTGGCAGTATCTAAAGAAAAGAGGCTCATCTCTTATGTGCAAAGATACTAGTCCCTGAAAATTGGGTAAAGAAGATGGCATGACTGCCAGTGGTCGGCCCTTTCTAAGTGTTTGTTGGGGTGGATGCAGCTAAGTGGTTGGTACACAGAGAGGAAGTCAGGAAGTCCTTAGTTAAAATTCTGCCTCACTCTGTGACCCTGGGCAAGTTACCTGACTTCTCTCAACCTCAGTTTCCTCATATACAAAATGGGGATGATAATAATAGCACCTCCTTTACTCAGTTATTGTGAAGATCAAATAATGATTTAATCAAAGTGTGCTTAACAAACGACATCAATTCTGCCTGTTGTCATTATTAGTCAAATTAAAGTCATTCTGACAGTTTTCTCTTTTTTAAAATGAGGAGGTTGGACTAAATGACCGCTAAGGTCTTTTCTGCCTCTAAATCTATGATCCAGTGTTCTTGGAATATCACTTCTCTCATCTCCTCTTTTGCTTAGTTTCCTGATTTAAAAAAAAAAATGCAATTACGTTAGTTTTATGTTGAGCTGGTGCTAACGTCTCTTCTAGGATTTAGCCGGAAACCTTTGTTAAACTTACTAGCCTATAGTTCATAGAGTTTGTCTTCTTGGTTCTTTTGAAAATGGGGGTATTTCTACAGTTCTTCAATGTCTCTCATGTAGTGTTTGTTTACAAATATCTGTATGGCATATTTAAATCCAATTAGGCTCTTTAGGATGAGATCACCAATGTTTTGTTAAACATATTTTTATTTTACTTTAAAATAGATCATTTATAAATAGCAAATTAATTTTCTTTAGTTCACAGTCAAGGTAGGGGGAATAAGGTAGGAAAGTATTCCATATGTGCTATAGTTTGACAGGAAAGAAGTCCAATCTAGCCAGTTCTGGCTTATATAGGATAATGATCTGTCACAGATCTTTAGGAAGGGGCTGTTTGAGAATTCTTGTGGGAGAGGAAGAATTTATCACTTTCTTTAAGATATATCACTTCTGTGCCTATGAATCCCAGAAATATAAGGCAAGTATACTGCTGGAGAAAGAAATGTCAGCTTTTGATATCTTGTTACATCATAAACTGTCACAGCTAGAATCCAAGTTAAGTCATAGGCTGCTTAAATAATTCTCTGGTTGATTAGTGGAAGGATAGGTGCCAGGGAGAGTGCATGCTTTTGTGTGCCTCTAGAGTATTTGTTGCCTTATGTGCAGGGAAGAATAAAATTCGTAAGGAATTAAGATTTTCACCAAGTATTAATGTACTTGGTATTAAATAGTATGATTTATTAAAGTCCTTAAAAAATCAGACGGGAAATGGAACCATTTTATTTCTAACAATATGTTGTAATACAACTTATCCCTCACCCTTTCTTCTCAGTTCTAATTCATATGTAATCATTTACCACATCCTTTTCATTCTGCCTCCTCAACATCTTTTCCTTCTCCCTCTCACTATTTCCATTGCCTCTGTCCAAATGCAGGCCTTCAGTACCACCTGTTTAAACTGTCTAAATAGCCAGATGTGAGGCGTGTAGGTGTAAGTACTTTCTCTATTTTATTTTAACTGATGAGGAAATAGAGGCTCAGAAATGTTGTATGAATTTTTAAAATCCTGTTATACATTTTTACACTAAATTTAAATATGTTGTTCCTGTGTTTAAAAAAAAGGACAAAACAGAAATCTTCAGGGGTTTCCATTGCCTGCAGCAAAGATGTCAAACTTGGGGGTGGCTAGGTGGCGCAGTGAATAGAGCACTGGCCCTGGAATCAGGAAGACCTGAGTTCAAATCTGGCCTCAGACACTTACCATAAAAGTAGCCATGTGACCTTGGGCAAGTTACTTAACCCTAATTGCCCTACCTTCCTCCCTCCAAAAAGCAAAAATAGAAAAATCTTAAAAAAAAAAAATGATGTCAAACTTGAAGCTCTTGTACATGGGGCATGCAAAACTCTGAGTGACCTGAATCAGATTAAAACATAATTTGGAAATATATAACAAGATTTTTTAAAAAATACAGCACAACATAGATAGTGTCAGTTTGTGGTTTTCTAAGTCAGTATGTGGCCCATGGGGATCTGTTCATTTGAATTTGACACCACTGTCCTACAGAAGTTCAGACTACTTTGCCTCAATAAAAGAAGAGATTGGCCATAGGAAAGCTCTCTCTGACAAGCATTTGGGGGGCTATCAGCCCAACAGGCATTGGACTTGTTTGATGTGACTCCCCATGGTCAGAACTAGGAGTAGTGGGTGTGGGTTGTGATCTAAAGCGAGGATTCCTGAGCTGTGAAGACAAGTTGCTTGAGCCACCCCCGCTGATGGTGAGCTTCCACCTTACAAGTCTTCATACAGAAGCTTAAGTACTGGTGTGTACAGCAGCCTAAGGTTGGACCAGGTGACCTCTAAAGTTTCTTCAGTCTCTCAGATTCTGTGAGAATGCAATTTTCCTCATTCATCCACATTTGTTATAATCTGTAGCCCTCAAACCTGTGATACTATTTTGTTTTCCAACCCTTCAATGTACTAATCATATAATATTGGCTATTATAATTGTTACAAGGAACTTTTACAAGGGAATATTTATTTCAAAAAGTATAATCACAAATATGCAAAATTACTCCTGTAACATTAGGAGACACAATCTTCTTCCTCCCCTGTCCTAACTTCATCTCTGGAGAAGGGAAGAAGATCAGGTTCCTAGTTTAGCTCAGTTTCCAGTCCAGCCTCCTACTTATATCCCTCTGGTGCAAGTCTTAGGCACCCTGACTTCTTAGGGCTTCTGTGGTAGCCCTGCCTGCAGTCCTGGTTCCAAGAGCACCATGACTTGAACTCCTTCCTGGTACCATGAAGGCTATCTCCAGTTCTTGAAACTGAGGACAAACAATGCAGATCAGAAACAAATACCACCAGATCTGTTTCTCAGACCTGGGGTAAAAGAGAGGGAGCAGGGGAAGACAAATTCTTCCCTTCTTACTGGTTCAGTTTATGACATCCACATTGTCATGATAAGTTGTCAGATAAGAATCACCAAAAATAATGTGGCTGAAAAGGGTGATTGACTCAGTTTTACTAATTTTAAAGACATAGGTAACCAAAGCAGGCTACTACCCCAAACCACATGCTTAATTTTATTTAAAATTTTATTTGGGATTCGTAGATTTTTTTTAATTGGGCACAAACTGTAGAGCATGTGTTGTGGCCCCCCCCCCCCCCCCCGCTCCCCCTTAAATAATTAACTTCTACTTTTAGAGGTGGAATATCACAACCATTCTTTGCTTTTTCATTCTGTGCAGTTTTTGTCCATACATGCCTATAAATCTTCCAAATGACACCTACCCCATGTTTTAGAGGCCTCCATCCTATTCTTAGTATCTCAGGAGAATTAATCAGTCATTTGGGCTGTTATTTTGTTCTGTCATTTTTGCTATGTGTAGCCTTTTCCAGTCCTACATCAATCAAAAAATATTTATTAAGCACTTAATGTTGCCAGCCACTGTGTTAATTGCTGTCTTTTGTACCTTGGCTTCTCACTTCCAAATCATCATTAGAATAAAAAAGGCAGAAAGTTATGCTGATTAAAGATGGCATTTTAAAATGTAAAGAAAACATGTAATTTTGGGGAAAATCAAATATTATTTAAAAATGTAAAGAAAGAGTGATCATAAATGCTGAGATGAAGAACAGGTACCTTATGTTTTTATGTATACTCACATATTCCAACAGCTAAGGTAGATTAAGTTGATCCTTTGCTTTACTATCTTCTATCATAGAGAAAATGTGGGCATATTTCAGTTAATCTCTCTCTTACTAACCAGTGTGGTATTAACTTTCAAGAACGTTTTATAAATCAAATTACCTTTTCAAATTCAGGCAATTGAAAACATCTTTTATTCCAAAGATGAACATTTTAATTTATGGATTAGTTGTGTGTATCATTAAAATGAAAAGGAGTACGTTAAGTAATTTTTAATTTCCATTTATTTATTTATTTATTGGGGGGTGGAGGCAATTGGGGTTAAGTGACTTGCCCAGGGTCACATGGCTAGTTTTTGTGTTAAGTGTCCGAGGCTGGATTTGAACTCAGGTCCTCCTGATTCCAGGGCCGGTGCTCTATTCACTGTGCCACCTAGCCGCCCCTACGTAATTTTTTTTAGGTCACAAAAGTAGGAGTTTGTTTTTCAAAGTGCTGTCAGGTACAGAACAACAAAAAAGTTGATAAAATGAATTAGTACTAATTAAATTACTTTCTAAATTAGTACTAATCTGAAAAGGCAAGGTTCGAGTTACTTATTGCTTACAGTAATAAGGTATTTCTCCACTGTGTATGAGTACTTTATTTTGGTATTATACATATAGAAAAGCATCTTCCATTCAGAGACTGGGTATAATTAAATATTATATGTTTATTAGAAAACAATTAAACATCTTAGTAATTTTTAGTCTTAGAAATTGAGCAATGAATTTTAGCTAATCATTATGGTTTTCTTTAATCCCATAATTGACTTCACCATTTATAAAATTTACCTAAGTTATTTTCTATCAAATAAACCTTTAAACTCATTGACAGCTGCTTTTTGGTGATTCTGGTTATGAATGCAAGAGACCATGGGTTTTTAGGAGATAGATTTTAAAGTCTCCCTGAATAGGAAATCCCCTGAAAATTGTATTGTGCCGTGCTAGCAAGTGGAAGAAGGAGATCTATAATACATATCCATATGTCCCCATAGCCTTTTTATCTGTTATCTCCTCAGAGATTGATCAGGCAGATATCTGATTGACATGGATTAGATTAAAGAGAAATGGAAAAATTAGAAGAAGTGGATTTTTGGCCTTGAGAACTAGGCACTGGCACTGAATAAAGTTGTAGGCTGTTTTCTACCATCTTTTTATGGACACTGCCTTCTTGTTCCTTGTCTCGATGCTCTTACCCTGCTGCTGTCCTCTGTGCAGCCTCACCTCAGCCATGGCTTCATTTATTGTTCAGTGCAGATGCTGCCTCCTACACTAAACCTTTCCTGACCCCAGCATTGATTTTATCTCAGCTCTCCAACCCAGTTATTTTAGTGTAATTTTTCCATATGTCTGTGCATTTTATATATGTACATATGCACATATATGTACACATATCTTAGATTTTATATCACTTTCATTTCTGAATAGATTTCCTTTCCCTACACAGTCATCAGTTGTAATTAAGAAAATAAAGAAAAGGGGGAGGGGGCCAGTGGTGGGGCAGCAGCTCAGGAAAAACAACTAAAATATTATTGATGTGGGGTGGCTAGGTGGCGCAGTGAGTAGAGCACTGGCTCTGGAGTCAGGAGGACCTGAGTTCAAATCCGGCCTCAGACACTTAACACAAAAAATAGCCATGTGGCCTTGGGCAAGTCACTTAACCCCAATTGCCCTCCAAAAAAAAGGCCAAAAAAAATATTAATGATGTGCCTGGCAGCATTTGAAGGTCCAAAGTCTCCCACTTTTGCAGGGAAGGGAAGGAAATTTGTTTTCTTAATTTTTGCAGGACCAAACTTCATGGTCATTACAATTACACAGCATCCAGATTCTTTTTATGTTATTCTTCCTGGTAATATTGTTGTAACTGCAGCATATGTGGTTGTCTTAATTTTGCTTGTTTCACTTGGCATTACTTCACCTAAATCTTAGCATGCTTCTCTGAGTTCTTACTCATTGCTGCTTAGGGCACAGTAATGTTCCATTCCATTCACATCCCACATTTATTTAGCTATTTCACAGTCAGTAGATATCTGCTTTGTTTCTGGTCCTTTGTCACCACACACACACACACACACACACACACACACACACACTATCAATATTTTGTTGTATATGGAAGATTTAGATTTCTTTTGTTGACCACCTCATATTGTATCTATAACAGTGGGATCTCTTAGTTACACAGAATAGGGCAATTTCCTCACTTTTTTTTAATAGTGTATTTCCAAAATGATTTTCTAGAATGCTTGAAGAAATTCAAAGCCCTGCCATCAGTGCTTCAGTAGTTTCTCCAATATTGACAACTCCTGTCTTTTGTCATTTTTTCCTAGATATGCAAAACCTCAGAGTTATTTTGATGTACAATCATTCCTTAAGTTTTTAGAAAGTGGTACAAAAGTAAAAAACATGAATGTTGATATGTTTGAACCTATGGGAAGACAGGGGGTTATCAGCCACCAAAAACCTTGATCTTTTACTAGACATTGCTGGAAAATAACTTTTCTGCACACAGTTGTTTGTAATAAAACATTATTTCTGATAATATGCATCTTTCCTAACACAGCAACCTTGAAATAACCCATAAAAGATAGGGGAGAGGAGGCGGTGGACCCCAAAGTGAAAAAAGGGAAAGGGAGAATCTCCTGCCATCTTTCATCTCCCTTTTGGGTTGGTGGTTGAACTGTTCAGTGATGAAAAAGCATGGCTTGAGGTGAATCCCCTTTGGGCCTGTGGCCTGGATGCTCAGGATCTAGGCAGTATTGGTAAGAGGTTGCTTGGCCTGAGGTCGTAAAAGAATGGGGAAAGTTTGCCCCCAAATTTAGCAGTTTTTCCACTTTTTCACTTTCTTCATTGCACACTTGAGAGGTTACTTTATCACTCTCTGGAGCAGATTCACTAACTCTTTTACAAATACTTCCTTTTTACAGATAAAAACTTGCGTATAGCTGCAAATTTGCACAGTTGCCAAAGGGAAAGTAAAAATGAGGTTACTAATAAAATCACATAAATACTTTAAGTCATGAAAGTTAAACGTGTGAATGTTGAGGATTGACTATACAGTTCTTTTATTAGCAGTTTGAAACAATGCTTCATATTACTGTTAGTAGTCTTCCTTTGAAAATTGTTTATGTTCTTTGACCATTATTTATCCTTTGGGGAGTAGTTCTTATTGTTACTAATTGCCCTTATATCCTGGATATCAGGCCCCTCTCAGAAATATTTGATGCAAAGATTTATTCTTCCCACAGTCAATCTTTCCTTATTGTCTTAATTGCATTGACTTTGCTCGTGCAAAAGCTTTTTTAATTTTAGGTAATTGAAATTATCTTTTGTAGTAAGAGGAAGGGAGGTTTTAGAAGGAAGGATGATGAATTTGGTAGGCTAATGAATCAGTGGTTATTAATATTTTCAGTAACTCTTTTTGTAATAAGGAAGTTTAAGATATCAACACCTGAAAAAAGAGGTAGAAGTCTTCTTTGTATGCTTGTCCTAGCCTAGCTCCTTTTTTTTTTTTTGATCTTTGTTTTCTTTAATGTTGTTTTGTCTATTAATGCATTCTTCATCCGCCTCTTAGCCCCCTTCAAAGAGAAGAGTCAGGATATAGTGATAAACAGTTTCTGTGAATCTTGCCTTTGAATCTTTTCTTTTTTACTCTTGCCCCCTGTTTTCCACCATATTTTTTCTGTCCTCGGTATGCACACCTTTGCAATGTAGTCACTAAGTTATTTAAGTTTTATTAATTTGATTTAATTTGGAAAGTCTTATGTAGTTTTTGAATTTTACTGCTTCATTCTCTACAATAAATATTGGTACATGTGAGCAAATATTTATTTTGAGCACTGCAATACAACACAGCCTAGAGTGCTATGAAATTGTTTTTTATTACTATTAGTTACATGATAAAACACAGTATGTCAACTCCTTTATTTGTCCAAGGAAATCTTTCTTTTTAGCTGTAACTATCTTGTGTTTTCTAAATTCATGTATAGACTGTTGAGATTGTTCTTATTTATCTTGCAGTATTTCTATGTAAATGAAAAATAGCATGACTAATATTAGACTGTTAGTAATAGAGCCATCATTTTGGTGGGGCTAGGGGAGTAGAATAGGGGATGGCTTATGGAAATAGAACATTCTATAGTGTTAGTGTAGAAATGGACATTGGTCATCAGTAAGTGTTAAGTGGACTTGTATAGAGCACTTTGTTTACCAGCCTCTAAAATCTCACATTTTCCCATCAGGATAGAACAAATATAGAAACATAAAAATGTATACCATAAGAAAATAAGTAATTACAATTTGATCAACATGTATGTTTCCTAAAGTGCAGAGTGGAAATTGTGGAGTGAATTGTGTAATTAAAGCTATGTAGAATTGATAAAGATAAGTTCTTGGAGAAGATGATACTAATTAACTTTTCATTTATGTAGGGGAGGCTTTCTTGTTCTCTCCCCCTCAGTATTAAAGAAGATCATTGAAAAAGCATACAAATCAGCTGAGGATTTCATGAATGAAAATTTTGGAGGGGTGGGGGGGATGGGAGGGAGATAGATAATGTTCCTCCTTTTGACATATTCTTATTAAGACTGTTCTTTAGATTAGTTATGAATTATACATGCAAAAATACTATTCTGAGAAGGGGTCCATAAGGACTGTGGGAGTTTTCTGTGATTTATCCAAGGCCACATAAAAAGCAAGAGGTGGCCAGGACTTAACTTTTAGAGTCTTTTGACTCTAAATCTAGGGTCATTTCTACTACACCACTCTATTTTCCCTATATCAGTTATCCATTCACAATTTAAGAATGGAAAGGTGTTATGGAATGGAGCTCAGTGATTCTATTTTGATCAGTGGCAGGCCTAATTTTTTATGGTCTCCTGATTTTGTCATTTAGGCACTATTTCCTCTTTTAGGTTCACTTTTATAGCTATATAGATCTTGTCAGTTGTAAATAACATTCATTGTTCCATTGGTTTGAAAAATTTGACACAGATTTTAAAATTTCTCCCTTTTTATTTGGAACTTGAAGGAGAATTTAGGGAAGGATAGTGTTCCAACAACCTTAAGGGCAATTATAATAGAAATAATCCCACTAGATATCCTCTGAGGTCCCTCCATATCTGAGATTCTTAATTATTTTCATGATTTCAGCTATCAGCTATTTTAAGATTATCTCCCCAGTCTATATGCACATTGTGTCCCAAGGAATCTTAAACTTTAATAGCTTAAAAATGTACTTTTATTTCCATCCAGTCCTCATATCTCTCTTCAACTTCAGTCTTTCATTTCTAAGTACTTGCTGAACATTTCCACTTGGAACCTGAAACTCAACATACGTACCACTAAAGATTCCTTTTGACATCTTCATTTCTGTCGTTGCTACCACACCTTTCCATTTCACCCCCACTTGAAATTTAAGTCATCTTTGGATTTTCCCTCTCCCTAACATTCCATACCAATCAAGTTCTTTTGATTCTGTATTTATAGTGTCTCTACAGCCTTTTCCATTCCCCTTAGCCTGTGCCTGATGAATTAATTTTCTTAAATAGTCTCCATTCTTTCCTCACTTCCCACCTTGTTCCTGTTGGGGATATAAAACCTTGGACATATCTTGATATATAACCTTTATTTTGTTTATTAACCCTTGTTTATTAATCTCTAGTGATCTCTTTTCCTTGGCATAATAGTAGGGAAGGGGAAGGAATCAAGCATTTATGAAGCACTTAAGGACAAGGTACTGTGCTAATAAGTACTTTACAAATATCACATTTCATCTTCAGAACAAGTCTTGAAAACTAGGTGCCATTATTGTCCCCATTTTACAGTTGAGAAAACTGAGGTAGACAGAGGTAGTGATTTGGCCAACAAGGTCACAGAACTAGAAAGTGAACAAGGCTGGATTTGAACTAAGTTCTTCCTTACTCCAGGCTCAGCACTCCATCCACTGTGCCTTCTAGCTATGCTATAGGCATTTAATAAATGTTTTTGAATTGGTTAATTCATTCATCCATTGCCTTACAAAGATAAAACCCAAGCTTTCTTAGTCTAGTGTTCAAAGTTGTTCACATTTCAGTCCTGACCTACCTTTTTAATCTTGTCTATGCTCCTTGTCCACTACTGTTCAGTGTTCTCTCTCTTTGTATTGTCCTAAAGTGCTTTTTCTGAATCTTTCCTTTGTTTCTTATTTACACTATGCCTTGTGTTATACCCACTCATTTGTGTAAATGTGATTTCTCATCCTAGTTGATCACAGATAAGCTCTTAGATTTCAGGGATTCTGTTGTTTTTCCTTTGTGTCCCCAGCATATACTTTTAGGAGACACTTAATAATTGTTTTTGTTGCATGAAGCTCAAGCTTAGCCAAACTAGTCTGTCTATTGTCTTTCAAATATGTATATACACACACACACACATACATATATATATATATATATATATATATATGTAGGATTCCTAACCTACTTATCTTTGCATGTCTCCTGTAAGTTTCTCTGTTTCTCAATTTTTGCTCATTTTTTATCATTCAACACCTGGCATAGACTGCATGCATGTTCAGTAAACCTCCTGAATCTTCCCTTCTCGTGGCAGTGATCTTTCCCTCTGAATTTTAAACTACCTAATGATTACTACTTAATGATTAATAATTTATTTGGAATTTATAATTTTCTGCCTTGTATTAATCTTTTCAAGTGAATATGTTTTATCTTCTCAACTACATTATAAAATTCCTTGGAGGTAGGAATGGGTCTTAAAATTCTTTATATTTATGAATGCCTTATGTATATAGTATCTCATACATAGTAGTAGTATATGCCTAGTCTATATTTGATCACTGTAACTCAGTGTTCTTATTTTCTTCTTTTTAAGAGATAGACAGGCTTATGCATACTAGCCTGTATCCAGTGTTCTTTTCTGTACAGTATATATCCACTAAAATTTTTAATACTTTTGTCACATTGTAAAATTGCTATTTGTATAACCTACTAAATAATATTTTGAAGAATTCTTATTTAGAGTTTTTGACCTTTTTTTAAAAAAAGTAGATGTAAAAGTCTTGGCATTAAAATATGGAATGACTCAGCTCTTTAAGAGCAGGGATCAGATTTTCCCATAAATAGTCATTGCCATTGTTTGACATGTTGTTCAAAGAAGAGAATTTTTAGCATCAGAAATAGAATATAGAAAGATTATTTTCTTACTCTTAGGATATTATGGACTAGCTCTATAGATCAAGGAGAATAAGAGCCCCAGTATTAGGAGCTTCAAATAAGAAGAAATTGGCATTTGACTTTTGTATCCATTGTGTGAAAACGAGTTGGACTTGACTGACTCCTTTAGAACCTACGTCTTTAGAGAACTTTTTTTTCAGTTTGTATATATTTTTGCAGTATTCAGTCCTCAAGATACTTAGCATAAGAGAGGTTAACATAAATGATTGAAAACATTACCTTCATGCTGATTCTTAGGAGAATTAACCTAAATTGTATGGCAGGAAATTGTTTTGTTCCTTTTTAAAAGTATTAGCAATAGCGTATTATTTCAAAGCTAATTACTTTTACTACTTTCTATTTTTACTATAGATAACTTTTTTTTAACCATAGATAATGTGTACTATTTACTCTATTTCTACTTCTACTTCTAAATTTACTATTTCTTCATTACTAATCACTTCAAAACTGTTAGGCACATCTGTGACAGAAAAGCAGCACCATTACTAATAATCTAGTTTTTGTGATTTGGAAAACTAACAACTTAAATTTTCTTTATTAGTGAAAAATACTTTTAGCTGTGTAGCCACGTGCTTTTTAAAATCCATTCTAATGGAACATCATACAGTAAACTTAGTTCCTTCTGAGGATCATTAGTTAATAGAAGGAGCACATGTATTGATCATACCTGTATTTGTTACCATTTTTTATTAATATCTTGTAACTTTAATTTGCTTTTCCTGATTTTAATAAAATTTGAGTGCCAGAATTCAGATAATTTAGAAGCCCTTGGCAATATTCATTCTTGGTAGCATGAACAGTATTTTATGAAAAGAGACACCAATGGGTGGTGAAGCCAACATGGCAGAGAAAAGACAGAGACTCACCTGAGCTTTCTGCAAAACCCCTCCAAAAAACTTTAATGCCTCAAAACAAATTCTGGAGTGGCAGAACCCACAAAAGGACAAGGTAAAATAATTTTCCAGGCCAAGACAACTTAGAATGTCAGCAGGAAAGGTCTGTTGCATGGGGGTGAGAGTGGAATACAGTCCTTCACAGACCTCATCCCAGTAAAGCAGCAATAGACTTTGGGGAGTGACTGAATCAGTGGCAGCAACTCACAAACAGTAAGGGGCTCAGACAGTTGGTCACAAGGAAATACAGATGTTTCTTTGCTGGCACCAGGGCCAGAACTCTGTGTGGCATTGCCCATACTTGGATCTGGGTCGCAGTCCTTGGACGCAGTCCCAGAGCAGCAAGAATAAGCAGTAGCACACCAGAGCTTGTGGCCCCAGGGGATCAGGGACCCTGATCACAGTTCCAGGGTGGAAAAGAGTGCTTGTGGTCACTCACAGACCAGAGCACAGGCTAGGGGAGGAGTAATCACACCTCTTCCTAGATCATAACACCCTGGAAGAAACAAAAATTTACAAGTCGGCAGAATTCTCTCTGAAACAGCTACACAAAAATGCCTGAAGCTTAGGACCATGCCTCCTCCACTCTGGAAGCAAAACCCCACTTTAGCATAGAGTTAAGAGTCAAGAAATAGACTGGAAAATGAGCAAACAGCATAAAAGTATTCTGACTACAGAGAGTGACTATGATAACAGGGAAGATCAAAACATAAGCTCAGAAGAAGATAACAGAGTCAAAACTTGTAAATCTAAAACCTCAAAGAAAAATATGAATTTATCTCAGGCCATGGAAGTGCTTAAAAAAGAGTTTTAAAAATCAAATGAGAGAGGTAGAGAAAAAGTTGGGAAAAGAAATGGGAGTGATGCAAGAAAATGAAAAAAGGGTCAAAATACTGGGGAAAAAACACCACCTTAAAAAGCAGAATAAGCCAAATGGTAAAAGACAACAAAAATCTATTGAAAAGAAGAATGCTTTTAAAAGCAGAATGGGCTAAATGGAAAGAGGTACACTGAATTTTGTTGCTTAAAAATTAAAATTGGGCAAGTGGAAACTAATGACTTTAATATGAGACATTGAGAAACAATAAAGCAAAATCAAAAGGATGAAACAAATAGAAGAAAATGTAAAACATCTCATTGGAAAAAGCAGCCTACCTGGAAAGTAGATTGAGGAGATATAATATAAGAATTATTGTACTACTGAAATCCATGATCCAAAAAAGAGCGTAGATATCATCTTCCAAGATATTATCAAGGAAAACTTACTGATATTCTAGAACCAGAGGGTAAAACAGAAATTGAAATAATCCACCAGTCATCTCCTGAAGAGACCCGAAATTGAAAACTCCCAGAAATCTTATAGCCAAGTTTCAGAGCTCCCAACTCAAGGAGAAAGTAGCAGCCAAAAAGAAACAATTAAAATATTATAAAGTTAGAGTCAGAATTACACCAGGTTTAGCAGTTTCTACATTAAAGGAACGGAGGATTTGGAATATGATATTGCAGCCGGCAAGAGAGCCAGGATTACAACCAAGAATTACCTGCTCGGCAAAACTGAGTATAATCCTTCAGGGGGAAAAATGGACATTCAAAGAAAAATAGGACTTTTAAGTTTTCTCATAAAAAGACCAGAGTTGAACAGAAAATTTGACTTTCAAATACATTACTCAAAGGAAGCATAAAAATGGCAAACAGGAAAGAGAAATCATAAGGAATTCTGTAAGGTAAAACTGTTGACGTTCCTACATGGGAAAATGATACTTGTAGTTCCTGAAAACCTTCTCATTATTGGGGCAATTTGATTGTGATGGAATACTATTGTGTTATAAGAAATGACAAGCAAGATGCTCTCAGAAAAACCTTAGAACGCCTGACATGAACTGCTGCAAAGTGAAATGAGCAGAAGCAGGAGAGCATTGTACACAGGAACAGTGATGATCAACTCTAAATGACTAAGCTGCTTTCAGCAGTCAGTATTCTGAGACAGCTCTGAAGGACTTATGATGAGGAATGCTGTCCATCTCCAAAGAATGAATTGATTGAGGGGCAGCTAGGTGGCACAGTGAATAGAGCACTGGACCTGAAGTTAGGAGGACCTGACTTTAAATTTGGCCTCAGACACTTGACACTTAACTAGCTGTGTGACCTTGGGCGAGTTACTTAACCCCAATTGCTCTGCCTTTTGCCCTGCAAAAACAAAAAAACAAAACAAAAAGAATCGATTGAGCCAGAATGAAGTTGAAGCTTGCCTTTTTCTTTATTTTTCTTGGTTTTATTTGGTCTATGTTTTCTTTCCCAACGTGACTAATGTGGAAATATGTTTTGCATGGCTGCACATGTCCTATATCAAATTGCTTGCTTTCTTGATGGGAGGATGGGAGTAGGACAAGAATTTAGAACTAAAATTTTTTAAAATGAATTTTAAAAATTGTTTTTATATGTATTGGGGGTGGGGTGGGGATAAAATCCAAATCGGTTGATTGGAACTGGCCTCTAACCTGTGGATGACTGGAGCCAAACAAAGCAACTATAGAGACAGGAGAGTCAGGAATGAAACAAAATTTTAATTTCAAAGTGAGGGAAATGACTTGTCAGCAAGGACAGCCTCTCAGTGGGAGAACCGAGGCGGTATGGGAAGATCTCAGTACTTATACAATGGCTACACCATAGTTACCCCAATTAGAGGTATTAGCAACAACAAGGTAAGTTTTATTAACATGGGTACTTGTCCAAGCAGGTCCAGTGCTTGTCAGGAGCTCAGAGAACACCTGGTTAAAGCTATACAATAATTATGTGATTTTGCCAGAGGGTGAGTGCAAAGGATTTGTTGTGCCAAGCTCGGCATAGCTTGCTTCCTGGGCCTTAGCTCTGGAAAACACAGTGTCTCCTAATATCTTGACAGTGGTTTAGCCCAACTAAACCCCTGGTTCCCCACCCCTGGTTTAGCCATTTATTGGAGTTTTGAGGTAACTATATATCAGTTTATTTCAAAGAAAAGGAATTTTGTAAAGGCCATTTGCTTTTTGGCCCCCTGTTGTCTGCATCATTCCCCATTTTCCATTCTTCTCTGATGAAAAGGTAGCTTCTTTCTTCAAGGCCAACCCATCAATTTTGTACCCTTGATCTCATCCTCCTTTTTCTCCACCAGTAAATAGCTCCTTCAGTCATACCCTCCTACTCTATAATCATCAGTCTTCTATCTATTGGCTCCTTCCCTACTGCCTACAAAAATGATTTTTTTTTACCTGACCCTGCCATCCCCTTAAGTTGTTGCATATTTCTCTGCACTTTCTCATCCTAACTCCTTGGAAGAAGCCATTTAAATTTGTTGCCTCCTTTTCCTTCTGAACACTCACTTCTCAAGCCCATGCAACTTGTCACTTAATTCACATTGAACTCTTTAAAGTTACCAGTGACCTCTTAATTTCCCCCTCATTTAACACAATCAACCCCCCTCTCTTCAGCTTCCATGAGTTCTATGATCATCTTCTACATAATCAGCCCCGATCCCCCTCCTGAATTCCATCCCTACATCACCAGCTGCCTATTGGCTATTACCAACTCTGTTCGGTAGACTTCTTAGACTCAGTATGTCAGAAAGGAAACTTTCCCTCCCAAAACCCATCTCTTCCCAAATTTCTGTTTTTGTTGCCGTCATTCCAGTCAAGCAGGTTCACAACCTGATAGTAATACTTTGTTTTCCTCTCTCCCTCTGCCCACCTACTTAAGCACTTGCCAGATCTTACCGTTTCACATGACATGATATCTCTCTCATCTCTCCAATTGTCTCCACTCTTATCACAGTAACCCTAGCTCAGATTCCTGGAGTCTTTCACCTGGGTCATTGTAACAGCTTCTTAATTGGTCTCAGGTCTCTCTTTTTTCCACCAGTCTATCTTCCATGCAGTTGCCAAAGTGATTTTCCTAAAACACAGGTCTGAATTTATTATTCTTCTGCTCAGAAAGTTCCAGTGGTCCCTAGTGTCTCTAGAATAAAACTCCACTTTTTGACATTTATGACCCATCACAGTTTAGTGCTAACCTATAGTTTTGGGCTTATTACACATTGTTCTTCTTTGCATATTCTGTATTCTATCAAAACTGTACTGCTTAACATTTCTGGTATTCTGCCTTCCTTCTCTGTATTTTTCTCATCTCTTTGATGCCTGCCTTCTTTCTGAGAACCCCCCATGTGCCATCTGTACCACATGAGGCCTTTCCTGACATTCCTTGGCCTCCATACCTGCTTCTAAATGCTTCCCCCTTCCTTCTCCAAAACTCTTTGTATTTGCTTATATATACATGTTGATCCTGACACTTGAGGGCAAGGACTTTCTTTTTTGTCTTTGCATCTCAAACTGTGTACAAAGGAGATTAGTAAGCCCTACCCCCCCCCCCCCCCCCAAAAAAAAAACAAACCCCAAACCAAACAACTGTTGTCTTAATTATTAATGTTGTTGTTCTGAGCATCAGAACAGGTATAAATCAACCAGCAAGCACTGAAAAAAGTCATTACCATGTGGCAAACTGGTACTAAGCATAGGACATATAAAGGAAGGCAAAGCCAGTCACTGACCATAAGCAGCTTACATTCCAGTGGGAAACATGGAAATAAATAGGTACATACAGACTGCATGTAGAATAGATGAAGAGATGAACTATCTCAGAGGGGAAGGCTCTGCTAGCTTGGGGGCAGGGATAAAGAATATCTGCATAGAAAGCCTCCTGCCTGAGGTAGTGTTTGAGCTGAATCTTGAAGGAAGCCATGCATTCTAAGCAGTGCATGTGAGGCAAGAAAATGTTCTAGACAGGGGGACAGGCAGTGTAGATGAAGACAGGAGGTAGAATGTCATGTTTAAAGAATGCACTGAATCTATTGTGTCTGGCTTATAGAGTCCTTGAGGTGCAGGGTGTGAAGCAAAAGGATGGGAAGGTAGGAAAGGGCTGGATAGATAGATAGATAGATAGATAGATAGATAGATAGATAGATAGATAGATCTTGATTAACTACTGACCTACGGATCTACTTCTAGAGAAAATGTGGGACTGGATTCTAGGCAGATATTGTAAGTAAAGATAACAGATATAGGGGTCTTTCATGTTAATCATAAAGTTTATGGAAGCAAATGATAGGTGACCAAGGAGAGAAACTTGGAAGACAAATCACATGTAAGTGAGAGGAAGTTGAGGTATGGTAGCAAATAGTGGAGAAAGAGAAGTTAGAGATGCATAGATGGAGAGTCCTGAAACTATAGTGTTCACCCAGTGAATCAAGGAAGAGTGTGTAAGCAGCAGTATAGTACAGCATGGTCAAGGAAGATAAGAACAGAAAGAGAATGCTGGGCATATTTTCTGCAGAGAGAGATTTCAGTAGACTAGTTGGAACAGAAGTCAAATTGAACAAGCTGAGGAGTGGGTGAGTGGTAGGGAATGGAAAGCAGTGTAACCTATATATTTTTTTCCTGAGCAGTAGTGAAGGGGAGAGGGAGGAGAGAGAAAACTCAAGGGAGTAATAAGGTAAAGGGTATTTTTCTGTTACATGATGACACAATAATAGTAGGAGACAAAATTGTTCCTCTCAGAGTTGGGCAAGTCCAACAGAAAGTTAACTAGAAAACTTAGAATTGAATAAATTGAAAATTTAGAGCTAAAAGATTTACAGTACTTTTCTGAGTGGGTCTGTCTGTTTATGTCTTTTATATCTATACATAAGCAATGAATATCCTGCAGTTATTTAAGTCATTCTTTAAAGTGTTTTTTTGTAGTTGTGTTTATTAAGTCTTGGGTGTGCTTGACTTATCAAGTCCCAGGTTTATTCTTTTAATGCATTTTATAGTTATTTTGAATAAGATTTCCCTTTATGTCATTACCTTCTGGATTTTCTTATTGTCATATAGAAATGTTGATTTTTGTGGATTTATTTGGGATGTTAATACTTTATCAAGGTATCAATTTTCTGAAACCTTCCTTATTGATTCTTTGGAGTTTTTAAGAAAACTATTATGTTATCTGCTAATGGAAATCATTGTTTCTTCTTAGCAGTAATTTTGCCTTTAATTTCTTTCTCTTGTCTTAATGCTACATATAGCTTTTCTAATACGATGTCAAATAACAGTAGAGAAGGGGGAATTTTTGCTTTATTCCTTTGTTTATTAGGAAATCTGTTATCCTAGCTTTTGATTTTAAATAAATACTTTTAATCATATTCTATTGATCCTTTTGAGCCTCTGCTTTTTTATTTTAAGCATAAATAATCACTTTATTTTCTCAAAGGCTTTTTTCTTTCTTTTCTTTTTCCTCTTTTTGCTTTTTGGAGGGGGGAAGGCAGGGCATTTGGGGTTAAGTGACTTGCCCAGGTGTATCAGCAATGTCATATTCAAAATGCCTATGGAAATTACAGATATGCTGATATAATTATCCATCACAAAATACATCATGCTTGCCATATGGGGGAATAAGCTAGAAAATTTATTAAGATACCAAAAGACTGAGTCCCAAAACCAGAAAGTGAAAGCCATCAGAGTAGTTATGAAATTGGCACAGGTAGATAAAGTAGAAAGCACCCACATTCTCAAGACTTTAAAACAGAACAGGCTACCTCAGGCAAAGGTCCTCCTCTCCCCACTCACAGCAACCACCCAGCGTCCAGGAAGTGCGCTCCCAGCAGCTCCGGCCCCTGGCAGTCCTCAGCAGGAGTCCTTAGCAGAAATTCTGGCTGACTCAAAAAGGGCTTTGTGCTGCCGCTGCCTCTGCTGCTGCTGCCACCGTCGCCGCCACTGCTAGCCACCGCAGGAACTCTAGCTTGGCTTCCGCTTCCTCTTGCTCCGCCCCTTCCTGCTAGTCCAATGGGGCATGGAAGATCTTTAAATCCCATAATCCTTACACCAGGGTCACATGTCTAGTTAAGTGTTGTGTCTGAGCTGAATTTGAACTCAGGTCCTCCTGACTCCAGGGCCTGCGCTCTACTCACTGTGCCACCTAGCTGCCCCTACAAAAGGCTTTTTCTATATCTATTAATGCAATCATATTATCTGAGGTGTTTTTAAAAAAATTCTTTCCCTAGCATCACCAAACTTATTTCATATGATTTCTTTTCACAAACTGTTACATCCAAAGTGATTTTCTAACTGTTCCCAGAATCATCCCCTGTGTTCACTTCCAATTTTAGCTTTTCTTAGTTAGGCTTTCTTCTCTACCTAGAATATGTTGTTTTTTTCACCTACCCACCTTAGAACCCATGGTTCTCTTTAGGGCTAAACACCTCCTAAATACCCCCACCTCCTCCGAAAAGACATGTTTGCTTTGTCATCCTTCCCTCATTCCCATCCTCTTTGTGAATACTCAGTCCCATCTGAAATTATTTTCTTTGTGTACATTCCATATTAGCTGCAGTAGACTATTAGAGTCTTTTCCTGTTTGTCTTTGTTCTGTCACCAGCCCAGTACTTTGTACAGCATAGTAGCTGCTTGACAAATTTTTTAAAATAAATTCTTTGGTTTTCCATTAGAATGATGGCATTGTGGCAATTCCACAGTCTCTGTTCTTAATCAGTAAATATTTATTCAACGTTTACTATGTGCCAGGTACAGTGCCAAGCACTGGAAATACAGAAAGAGGCAAAAGACAGTTCCTGCCCTCACAGAGCTTGAAATCTAGCAAGAGAGACAGCATGCACACGCACACACACACACACACACACACACACAGACACACACATATATACACAAATCAAGCTATATACAGACTAAAGAGGAAATTGTTAGCAGAGGGAAGGCCTGGCAATTAAGAGGGGTTGGGAAAGGCTTCCTGTGATAGGTGGGGTTTTAAGTTGGGACTTAAAGGAAGCCTGGAAGGTCAGTAGTTGTAGCAGAAGAGGGAGAGTGTTTGAGCCAGAGAAATGCGCAGATGAAGTGTCTTGTTCTGCATCAGCCAGGAGGCCAGTGGCCCTGGATCAAAGGGTACAAGTAGAGGAGTGAGGTAGTCCTGGAGAGAAGTAGAGAGAAAAGAATTTCAGAATTACAGGAAATTTTAAATTTTACCTTAAGAATCAGCAGATTGAATTTTTTGGGGATATGAGATTTATTTGGCAACCTAGGTATAGACCTTGTCTTGATTTATAAATAGTAATATTAAATTTAATAACATTAAATTCATAGATGGACAAACAGAAAGCAAACCCAGGAGGTCAGCAGACAAGAAAAAAGAAAGCATATTCTATTGATAAAGATTAGATTTTAAAGGAATTCTTGGGTGTGTGTGTGTGTGTGATAATTTCTTCAATTTCCTATGGCACAGATATCACTCCATAGATAAAAATACATTTGTACCAAGAGAATGAGCTCTTTATGGTTATTGGCATCAGTAGATCCAGTTATTAAGGTAATTATATTCCTCCTGTTCAATTTCCTTTATCAACTGTATGAGATAGATGATTATTTTAATTTTTATGGAATGGAACAAAAATATCTTTTAGAGACTATGACCATATGACTGCCTCTAGTGATGTAGAAAAAGGATTTTTGTATATATAAGTAGAAAGAGTATGTGCACAGAACTGACAGACTTCCTAGATAATTAGTTTATAGTGTAAAATCAGTGTTAAATGTTATGATGATGCCGAGAAAAATAATGTAGTATTATTGTTGGTCCTTGATGAAGTAAATGATAATGTAAAATTCTACTTTATTTCCTCTTTTGTTCCAACCTCAACTTCCGTATTTCTTTTTTGTTACAGATCACACATCAGTTGGTGGGCTAGGAGACAGTTTTTACGAATACTTACTGAAAGCATGGTTGATGTCAGATAAAACAGACATTGAGGCAAGGAAGATGTATGACGATGCAATTGAGGTGATTATGGCCACTCTGTTTACCTTTATAACAAACTAAAATAATACCAATTTTTAATAAGGCCCTGCCTCCCTCCCTCCCTCCTTCCTTTCCTCCCTCCCTTCCTTCCAAGGTGGATAGCATCTTCCTTCACAGGTCCTTTATAGTTTTGAGTGTTTATGGTACTCAGAATAGCTTGATTGTTCTCAATTTTTCTTTCAACAATATTGCTCTTATTGTATGCGGTGTTCTCTTGGTTCAGCTCACTTCGCTTTTCATTTTTTTTATGCAAGTCTTTCCATGTTTTTCTAAAATCAGCCTGTTCGTTATTTCCTAGAGCACAATAATATTCCATCACACTGATATATCACAACTTTTTCAGCCATTCCTCAATTTCCAGGTCTTTGCCACCACAAAGAGATCTGCTATAAATATTTTAGGACATATATGTTCTTTTCATTTTTCCCTGATCATCTTTAATAGTGGTATTGCTGGGTTAAAGGTTATACACAGTTTTATAACTCTTTGGGCATAATTCCAGATTGTTCTCCATAATGGTTGGATCAGTTCACATACATATAGGTGTGTTAGTGTCCCAGTTTTTCTACATCCCTTCTAGTGTTTGTCATTTTCCCCTTCTATCATTTTAGCCAATCTGATAGGTGTGAGATGATAACCCCCAGGTTGTTTTAATTTATAATTTTCTATTGAGTAATGACTTAGAGATTTTTTTCATGTCTATAGATAGCTTTGATTTCTTCATTGAAAATTGGCCTGTTGATATTCTTTGACCATTTATAAATTGGGGAATGACTTGTATTCTTATAAATTTGACAAATTTCTGTTTGAGATATGAGACCTTTATCTGAGAGACTGAAAATTTACCCCCAGTTTTCTGTTTTCTTTATCATGGGTACGTTGGTTTTATTTGTACAAAACTTTTTAAATTTAGTGTAAAATTATCAGTTTCACATCTTACAATGCTCTCTGTCTCTTGTTTATTCATAAATTCTTCTCCTGTCCATAAGTCTAATAGTTTTTTTCTTTCTTTCTCTTCCTCTCGCCCTCCCCCCTTATAACTTCACAAAACGTGAAAACTAGGTTTATTACAAGACAAATGAACACTCTTGTGGAACCCAAAGAGTTCACAATTTATAGAATTGTTTGCATGTTTATAACATTACAACAAAAGAAGAAGGAAGAAACACAAATCTCTACCTCAAGGGGTGTGGCATGGGAGGGGGATGGTGCAGTAAAGGTGGGAAAAGAACAACACACCTGTGGAGGAAGGAGGGGATGAAAAGAGAGACATTCTTGTCCATTGGGAACTGATGCTCTGCTTATCTACAAGGGTCCCAGCTGCGTAGGTAGTTATTAGCCCAATACAGACTAACTGGTGTCAGCCTTGACTCCCCAAGACACACAGGGAGTCCATTTTGGGATGGAAAAAACAAATTCTGTCAGCTCAGGGTGGGGCTTTGTCCTTGACACATGAGGCCTCCTGCATACTCTGGGTCCAGAGTTTCTGGAAAACATGGCAACACAAAAAGACAACTTCAGGGGAGCCTTTAACATTCCTCCACAATATATACCCAATTTCTGCCAGACTGTTTTCCCACAATTTTTACCAAATAGTTCGTTCTTCATTCTTATCCCTAAAGCTTAAATCTTTGCATTTGTTAAACATCAGGTTACTATAATAATTTACCACTGTGTATTATATGAATAAGACATTTTCAGTAACCAGGAAAGTACAGTACTGGGTGTTTTATGTGCAACTGTGAATGGACTTGCATAGGATTATTTGTAGATATATGTATAGCCCCTCTCCTCAGACAATTGTGACATTAAAGCAGAGCTTCTTAACTGAGATCCATGGAGGGATTTCAGGGGCCTGTAAGCTTTTTTTTTAAAGTATTTTAATAAGCTATATTTCATTGTATTTGGTTTTCTTTGCAATCTTTTTTTAAAAAATTTGTTTTTATGCATTTAAAAACATTTTTGTGAGGGTCCATGCCATAAAGAAGGATCAGACTAGGTATTACAGGTTTTTTTGCCTGTAATAATCAGTGCATAATCAGTGCTCTATATACAAGGAGCCCGCAGTTAAAAGGTGCTGCCTGACCAAGTAGGAGGCGTGTTTTATAGAGCGTTGTTAAGTATGTACTATGTAAGATTTTTTAAAATGCGTATTCCCATGTTGATGTCATCTTCAGCACTTAGATAACTCAGTTATTCCATGTAGGAATGTACCTATCTACATCATTACAGATCACAATCCCCTGGTTGGCAGTCTTCATGAGCTGCTGCCATCAGAATAAGAATTCATCACTTAGTGGTTGATGGGGGAGCCTTTCTGGCCTCAGCTGGGCTGATGACAGACACACTCTGCTTCTGTGCTCACACATACGACCTTGGAGCAGTTGTACCTGTCCTACCTGTCAGCCTTGGCTGGCATAAACCTGGAGTCTCAGAGTTGCCTCCAAGGCATGATAGGGTTCCTAACTGAGGACAGTTATTCATGGAGGGTCAGTTTAGCTATCTTTGTTTAATAGTGAACATGACCAGTGATTATATTGGGATGTGTTAGAGAGATTGAAGTGTCCTCAGGGCCTTGGCGGGAGTGCCCTGACCTCAGAAGTCAGTGTACACTTTCGTAGACGATTTCACTTTTCTTAACAATTTTCATCGATGAGTATATCACTTGTTATTCTCTGCTTATTTGCATTTGCATTTCTTCTTTCTTTAAAAAATATCCATACCTATTTTGTAGACCTCAAAGCTGTATGGAAACTTAAAAGATAATATTCGCTGATTACCCCCATAATTTCTAATTGAAGGGAGAACAGAATGAGATATTTTCTTGAAGACATACAGTGTGAGTCTTCTGACCTGAAATGAGACAATTCAGCAATCCTTTCCATGCACAAGTCCATTGATCCCGTATTCTAAGCAGATCTGGTATCATGGAAAGAGCCCCGGAGTTAGAGCTATAAAATCTCTTTTGACCTCCCAGGTCTGCCCACCCTCCAGCTGAGCTGGGGTAATGAATGGCACAGGGGTTGGAAATTTAAGAGAAAAAGACTTTTTTCTTTCATTAAAATGTACACTGATAATATTATTTTTCTACTTTACATCTTCAGGGCATTTTAAAATCTTTATAAATATAGGTTCAATTTTAAAATTTCATTCTTTGTTTTTTATTTTTTAGTATTCCCTATATTTAATATTTCCAAAACCTTTTAAGATACCACCACCACCTCTTCCCTCCAAAAAGGCAAAAATGTCCTTTGAGTTCCAGCAAAGACATTTTTTAGTCCAGACCAACTGTGTAGATACGATGCCGATTTTAATCCATGTAACGATGTAACTAACAGTGAACTCAGTGTGGCATTATGCAGACATATAGCTGGTGAGAAGCTTTTGTACTTTCTAGAGATGTAGAAGGAATCTTAGGAATCATGAAGTAAACTCTGCTTGTGCAGCAGTGGATTAATCCTAGCCTAGTCTGTGATCCATTTGAAAATCCTCCATGTGGTAATGAGAAGATACAGATTAAGATGTTAACGTCTGTATTCATATTGAAGTAAAGCTTAGAGCTGAGCAAAAGATGTGGCATCTCTTCAGCTGGCCTACTTCACACTGTTCCCCAGTGTTGGTCTTCTGTGAAAACGAAGCAGGGACTTGTCACGTCCTGGTGTCCTCAGATGCCAAGGCCAGGTGCTCCGTCCTCAATGACCTCTTCTGATCCTCCACTTATTTATTTACTCATCTGCATATATGTTGTATTGCCCTGAAGTCAATGTAATTTCCTAGAGGGCAAGGCTTTGTTTTAGGGAGGGGGGAGGCCTTATTTTGTTTGTTTTGATCCTAGTGACCCCAGTCCCTTGCACATAATGGGCACTCTGATCTTTCTCACAGAATTCTTTAGAAGTCCAGCCAATATGACTACACTTAATTGTAATGGATTGTTTTTCTTGTTATCACAATGAGTGGGAGAAGGGAGAGGATTTGGAACTGGGGGAGGGGTGGAGAATAAAAAATTCTCTGCTTTAAAAAAAGAATAAAATTTAAAAAATAAGGAAAAAAGCTCAGGGACCATCAGACCTTTCTTGAGTATGCATACCTAGTTATTAGCATTATTTACTTAAAACACTTGACATGTTTTTTTTATTTATTTTAAGCCTTTTGGAGTAACTTGCCCAAGGTTACACGGCTAGTTTTTTTGTGTGGGTGTCAAGTGTCTGAGGCCGGACCGAACTCGGGTCCTCCTGACTCCCGGGGCCAGCGCTTTACTCACTGCGCCACCTAGGTGCCCCAGACATGTTTTATTTCTTATTTATGTGGGCATATGTTGTATTTTCCTTTTCCTTGACCATACGAACTAATTTTTTAAAATCATGTTTTATTTTCAGGTAAACATGCTCTCCTTCCTTTCCTCTCTCCCACCACTTTCTTTATCCCTGTTGAGAAAGCAACAAAAACAAAACTCTGTTACAAATGGGTGTCATTTATATATTGTTTATATCCCCCCGCCCCCTCTGCGAGCATCTTTAAACTGTCATCATCTGCTTTTACCTCACTCAGTCCTGTATACCTGGGTGTCTGACCCTATCTATCACTACTGGAACTGCTTTCTTGAAGATTATCATAGACATCCTAATTGCTGAACCTAATTATCCTTTTTTCAGTCCTCATCCTGTTTTATTTCTCTATGATATGGTCACTCATCTCTGCAATTTCTCTCCTGGATTACTTGAGTCTTTTGTGTTTTCCTTGGTCCATCCTTTGTTCTCTTCTGAACCCTTAAATGTAAGTGTTTCTATTAAGGGAACAAGGTCATAGACTCCAAACTGCAGGTGACCTCTGAGTTCATCTAGTCTAACCCTCTAATTTTATAGACAAGGAATGAGGACTCAGAGACCAGAGGAGACTAGCTCAAGGTTCTCTAGGAAAGAACAGAGCCAAAGTCCTACCCCAGATCATCGAACTCCAAATCCAACTCCCTTTTCACTGGTTCTTGTAGTCCCCCTTTTCTCCATCTTCTCCTTCAGTGTTCTCATGTGATTGCATAACTTCAGCCCTCTCCTTCATACACCTGATTCTTCAGTCTCTTTCTCTGATCCCTATGCTCAGTACTGGACTGTTGTCTCCTTCTCCGTGATACCCACAGTGCCACCTGACCCTAACCAAACTTCTGTTTCCCTAGCACCTCCTCTTCCTTATAACTTGGCCTTTTCTTCCAGTGGCTCCATCAGTCATTCTACCCAGTCTCCGGTGTGAAAGTCTTAGGATTTATCTTTGAATCTTCTGTTTCTTTTAACTCTTGTGTTTAAACAATCCATAATCATCAAGGAGTCCATTTCTACTTCTCTTCTATCTTTTGTCTCCACTCTTCTTTATTTCCACTGTCATGATTCCAGTTTAATTCCTTAGTACCACCCACTTGGATAATTGTAATAGCTTCCTAACAGGACTTTTCCTCCTGTCTCTCTTCTCCCCTCCAGTGAAATTGTTTCTGCTCTTGCCAAACCAGTCTTCCCTGTTTGGTCACATCACTCCTTTGTTTATCATCTTTCATTGATTACCTACTGCCTGTCAAATAAAGTTCCTTTCCCTGATATTCAGAATTTTCCATAGTCTGGTACCAATCTAACTTTTCTGCAAACCTTTTCCCATATTGAACAACTACGTGCTTTTCAAACATGCCCTCTCCTTTTCCATTTCCTTTCCTTTTCTGAAGATGTTACTCTGCCTGGATTAGCCTTCCTGCCCCTTTTTACCTGTTCATCCTCTTAAAGTTCAGCCCAACTCTTAACTCTTAAAATGAAGCCTTCCTCGATAATCTCTGATGATGACACATTTTTCACCTTTCCCCACATATTATTTTGTTATACTCCTTTCTAATAAATTTATCATGTATTTTATATTATAATTATTTAAGTGTTTTGGTCCACCTAATACACTGTAAGTTTTATGAACACAGGGATTGTCTTACCTGAACAGGATATCTCTCCTAGTGGACTCCATATAAACATGAGTTACTGCCATTATTATTGTCATGCATAGAATTGGCTTGAATACCAGTACGTTTTTAGAATCTCAAAAATTATTCATATTTATTATTCATACAGGCCATAGAAAAGCATCTTATTAGAACATCCAATGGGGGTCTAACATTTATTGGAGAATGGAAGAATGGACACTTGGAAAGGAAGATGGGTCATTTGACATGTTTTGCTGGAGGAATGTTTGCTTTGGGAGCAGATGGTTCCAGAAAGGATAAAGCTGGGCATTATTTACAACTTGGAGCAGAAATTGCACATACATGTCATGAGTCATATGACAGAACGGGTAAGGAATTTCATTAACTTGGTTATTTACTATGTAATACTCTTTATAATCATGATATGCCCAAGAAAGCTAACTGTATACCCAGGAACTACCAGGAATATAATTGTACTTGGCTTTTCAAATAGTGATATTCTAAAATTTTGGTTCTGTATCAGCTCTTTATTGTTGTTGCTTTTGAGACTGTGATTTGATGAGGAGTTAGTTTTTTAGATAAGTTTAAAAGTTCTCGCATTAATTTGAATCTTTTCTGTATCAGCAGTGCTTATTACTTTTGTTATTTGGTTTTTACAATAGGATACAGCCTGTAGCTCAGTTACTTTTTAAAAAGTCTTGTCATTGATTCCACTTTCACATGGTCAGAAAGCATGTTTAAGAGGAGGTTGTATATATAACGTAGCTCATCTGAATCTGAACTTAACTTATTTGAATTATCTTAAAATCCAAACAGTTATTAGTTTTAGCCCCTTTCTTCACAAAACCAAACATACTGATAAATATCAAAACCGATTTGCCATTAATTTCTTCACTTGGCCATTGCCCATTTCTTAGAACTGGGAGTAATAAGCAATGTACTACTTAGAAGACAGCGAGAAACAAGGGTTCTGAATCATCCATCCCTGGTTATTAAGAATTGATATTTTTGGTTAATCCTCTGGTTGACTTTTGGCATTTCTAGTTCCTTTGACTAAAAAGAAAATCCCATTTGGGACGTAATTAGAGGCCACTGTACCTTAATTTTTGTGCTGGCTCTTATCACACCTTGGACAAATCACTCAATCTTTCTGCATCACAGTTTGCTCATCTTTAAAGGAACAAAATTGGATTAGATAATGAATTAACAATTATCAAATCACAGTGATCTGCTAGGTACTGGGTCAGGTACTGTATCTCTAAGATTCCTTCCAGCCCTTGGAATGATGTCCAAGGCATGGGCTTTGTTTTGATCATAGCACAGTGTTTGGGACATAGCATTATGGGACATAAGCACTTAAGAAATGCTTGTTGACTGAGTGTCTGATTTTCTGAATCATTTTAGCTAAACACATTCATGACAATTTAAACAATGGAGTAATGTGATAATGAAGGCATTAAAAAGTAACGGCTAGTCATTTCTGTTTGAGAATTTTATAAACTAAATTCATGTTTTGAGATTGCTTTTGAGACACGAGCATTATGACAGAAATAAGATTTTTATTTAATCCCAGTGATCTTTATAAAATATAATTGTAATAAGCAGTTAGTATCATATTTTAAGTATACTTAATAAAGTAGTTTGAATAACCAGTTTGCCCCATCTTTCAAAGTTAAGGCTGAAGGCCTTTATTTATGATAAAGTGTTAAAGCTCATGAAGAAACTTCCTACAAATTATCTTTCATAACTAAGTCAGGAACTCTGTTTTAGACAGTACCATCAAACTGAAAGGAACTAGGATCCTGCTGAAATGTTACTGTACTATGTGTTTTTAGATGTTGTTATTATACTCTATAAATCAATTATAAAAATTGTGATTGGCCTGGTTTTGAAACATGTCTGTAAACACTAGCCGTGTGTTTACTACTGCATATTAGCATGCTGGATGTACTTTTATGTTTCATTCAAATTCTCCTTATCAAAACACATCAAATATAATACATGAAGTGACAGCTCACATGCCTATTTTAAAACTTTTGATTTGACAGTTAGCTTATTGGTAACCATTATTATAAAATTACATTATTGTCTTTTATATTTGTTAATGACTCGGCTGGTTGTGATTACTATTTGTCTTTTTAAGTGTAGATTGATACAAAAACTTTTCTTTACCACTGTGCATAAATGAAGGTTTGTAGCTATTATCTAGACACCCTTTTTTACTTTTCTGGCCATTTGATTCATCTTTAACCCAAAACTTTTGATCAAATAGAGCTATCCTATTTTGATTGCTACACATCGTATCCATTTACATTTTTTGAAATTGTGTTTTAGTACATCCTTAAAATGATTTTTTGTCTTTCTTTGAAGTTGTGCCATTTCAGCTCACACTGCAGTACCTTCCTGAATATATATTGCTTTGAGATACTGATACGCTTTCTCTACAGGCCAGCAGAATTGTGTTGAAATGGGTGACCAGAGAAGCTGATTCTAGTCAAGTTCCCTAATTGTACTGATGAGGGACTGAACCCCAGAGAGGTTAAATGATTTTGCCTAGAGAGAGAGAGAGTGAATGAGTGAATTGGGGGGGGGGTGTGTGTGTGTGTGTGACACACAATTGACAAAGCTAGAATTCAAACCCAAACTCTTTAAAGACACTGAACTCTCTATTGAGACTGACTCTTTTCTAGGACCTCAATGTTGATGTTCCTCTCCTTCTATTTAATGTTTATAGGATTTTTGTCTAACATTGTTGAAACTATCTCTGGGGTTGAACATGAAGTCTTTGGTGGTAGTTCCTAATATCAGTTACATAAGAATCTAAGAAAATATTTTATATATGTTCAGTTTTTTTGAAAATTTTCTAGAAAAAAACTCATCTTCCATTCTTTCAAAGGACATACTTAAGTTATTCCAGGCTAATTGATAGTATTAAAAATATGATATGTAGTGATGAAATATGTGATTTTTCTGCTTGACACCACCAATAAAAATCATTATCCTTTCATAATTTAATATCACAAAAATCATATGATTTCATATTATGGAGATGGTTTTTGTTCAGGTGGAGACTTCCAAATATCCTTCCCGCTCTGAGGCTGATTTGAATTTTAGTGCTATTAAATTATTTTCAGAGCCCAAAAGCATAGTCTGAGCTAAGGTCAATGATGAATAATTAAGAACAAAAAAAGGAATTTTATGAGTTGGAGAAGGAAAAAAGTATAATCAACAAAGGGATCAGCCATCATTCAGAGTGCTTTGGGTGATACTAAGCAGCAATGATGAACAGGCTGAACTACTTATTTAAGCTTTTGTTTTGCTTCTGTTTTCTCTGCAAAGAAGAGTGAACTTTGGGCAGAGAAGGATAGAACAAAAAGAATTAACAGGTAATTGAAACTGAAGATAAGGGAGGAGGTCAGAGTACCTAGCTGTTCTTGGTGAGTTCAAGTTGCTAGGGCTACATGAACTATATCCTAGGAACTTAAGTGAGTTAACCTTGGGGTGGCTAGGTGCTGCAATGAGCAGAACACTAGCCCTGGAGTCAGGAGGACCCGAGTTCAAATATGGCCCCAGACACTTAACACTTACTGGCTGTGTGACCTTGGGCAAGTCATTTAACCCCAATTGCCCTGCCTTCCCCTCTCCTCCCCCCCCCCCCAAAAAAAAAAAAAAAAGAGCCTGTGTGATTGCTCATATATTGTTAGTGAGGCTGGGAAAATCATAGCACAGGACTGGAAAAGGACAAACGTTACTTGAATAATAAGAAAAAGGATAATGTTTTCTGTAGTTTACAGGCCAGCAAAATAGACTGATTTCCTGGCAGAATTCTAGATCATGTTATAAAAGTGATAGGTTTTAAGCATCTAGAAAAGGAGGGTTGTTACAACTAAATCCCAGTATGTTTCAGAATCAAGAATAAATCATGCCAAATTAACCTTTTCTTTCCTTTTTAACAGGGTACTTATTGGCAGAGCATGGAAATTTTATAGACAAAGTATATCTAGATTTTAACAAAGATTTGTCATTTTGGACAAGATGGAGAGATGTAAGCCTAGATTATATAGCAAATTGGATTTGTCACTGTTCGGTGACCAGACTTCAAAAGTAGTCATTATTATCTTAATATCAAGTTGAATGTGGTCTTTAGTGTAGTACCCCCCAGGTTCTGGCCCTTGTGTATATGTATGTATGTATAATTTTTTTTTGACCAATATCTTGGTAGCATACAGTTGATTAAGGCAATGATATTTTCAGGTGGGTTTGGAGTTCTGGACTATGCCTTTAAACATAGTAATGACAGATTCCTAGGCAGGGATAGAATGCATCTAACAATGGTTAGTAAAAATGTGTTTTTGATGACCTTTAAATCTATTCCAAAAAATTATATTTGAGATTATTATATCCTTAAAAGGATTTACCAATTTCATGTACAGTTTCTTTTTTCTCTCTGCTTTGTAAATGAAAATACTTGTTTTACTTTTTTTGTTTGTTTTGAAATTTTTTTTAACGTTTAACATTTTTAAGTGAAAGTATTCTCAACTTAAAAAGGAAGGAAGAAAAGTACCTACATATTCACCAGACTAGATACTATGAAGTATAGTTGTAGGAGAGGAGAAAGGATAATAGTTGAGATATTTAAAAGTTCACAGGGGATCAAATCTAAGAAAGGACCTAGTAGTAAAAACTGGTGGCCTCAAATGTTAATTTAGAAATTCACAAAGTATAGAAAACAAGTAAATGAAATAGAGATCTCACACAAAGAGGTCCTAATAAAACCCACAACTGGACTGTGGCTCTGGAATTAATTTAATCAAAATTAATTCAAAAGATATAGGATAGATCAAGAAGGGGTAGGAGTAGGAGATGACACTGTATAGTAAGAAGCTAAGCTTGTATGAGGAAATCCAGGAATCAGAGAGGGAAAGCATGGTGGAGAGTATTTGGGTGCTGATCAGTGGAAGAAGAAAGAGAAGATGACTTTGTTATTGTGTCATGTTACAGGCCACCTAGAGAGAGGAAACAGATGAGGGCGTCAGGAGACAGGTGGTAAGCCTGGCACTGAGGTTTACTAGAGTAATGATGGGAGACGTCAATTATCTAGACATCTGCTGGAGTTCTTTCTCTGCCAGAAAAGAGAGCAACTAATAATTTCCTGATTCTTTAGTCATAATCTCATACTTTAAAACATGGAGAAACCCAAAAGAAGAAATTTTAATCTAGAGATGATTCTTACCAAGTGTGAATGCTGCTTGCTGCATTGAGCATGCTGATAGCTGGAAATGGGGACAGAATGGATAGGGGTACTCTCGGCTCACTCCCTTCTCAGGTTTGTGATAGAGAATAGAAGAAAACCTAGGCATGGCCTGACAGGTTTTGAGGGAGCAGATTTCACAGGGTTCACAGTAGGATAGGGACAATCTAGTAGGTTAAAATTCTGCAGGTGAAGTTATCCAGGGAGAGACGGGGAATTTTCAAGAATTAAATTCTTAAATAATAAGGGAAAGTTTTCTAAAGAGACTGACATGCACAGGGAACCCAGTGAACATAAATTTTTAAAAAGACACACAAAAAACGAAAAGCTAACAGAGGATAACAGCAGAAGTGTCATATGGGATTGTAAGAAAATAGTGTCTGCAGTTGACAGTTCAAATTGACTGAAAGCTGGTAAGGAGCACCAGAGTGAGAAAGGGTCAGGGTTTTCTGCTACACTAGAAGGTCCAGAAGAGCTGGATCAGTTAAAAGGCAGGACCTCCTCTTGTGGAACAAGATGACAACAGCTGTGAAGAGAGAAGAGGCAAAGCTCTTCAGTCCTTACTTGCTTCTAATTCTGTCTGGCAGAGGAAATAGGAGCAACTCTCCTCATACACATGTATCTTCTCATTATGCAATGCTGTCTGCTACCCCTGTTTTATCCTGTTTTCTTTTGAATTGCTTTTGCCTTTCCAGAGCCAAAGTCTAGTTGTGGGTTTCATTTCTAGTCAGTCACATGTGAGTGTTAGCACCCTTTGTGTTAAGATCCCAGCTCATTTTGCTTGTTTCCTATACTTTATACATTTCTGGATCAGCATTTGAGGCCATAGGTTTTGCTGCTAGCTCCTTTTTGGATTCTGTGGTCGCCCGAACACTTTTTAATTGGCAAACACAGGACAAAAGTTGCTAACCAGGCTCAGTAAGGAGAGAATTAGAGCACGCCTAGCTGCCCTTGGTGTGTTTATCAACAGATCCAATGAATGGCACCCTCTGCTATAAAAAGGATTGACAGGCGGGGTTGCAGAATCACTGTTAGGTATATTTGGAGGATTGTCGAGAAAAGAAGGCATGCCATGGTAATAGAGGAGGGTAATTATTGTCCCAAGTTTCCCAGAATGGGGAGAAAATACTCTTTTTGAGCTATGTACTAGTGAGTTTGATTTTAGTTCCTGGTATATATTCTAAAACCTGTTATTAAAAGGTGAGTACTGAGCTTCTGGTAAAGAAAGGGAAGTGATGATCAAGAAAAGGAGCCCAATTTCATCAAGAACAGTTGATTCCAAAACAATTTATTTTCTTTTTTGACAGTTACCAAACTAGTAGATAAGTAAAATCCTTTAGATATAGTTTACCTAGACTTTAAAGCAAAGCATTTACCAAAGTTTTCTTGTGGAGAACCTGGAGAGAGATGGGCAGGGTGATTAACAAAATCGGATGGCTTCAGTTGAATTGCCAGACCCAAAGAGTCTTGGTGATGACTTGGATCAAGGAATAGGTGATGTGACATTGCTGATGGCATGTGACTGGACCGTCAGCGCTGTCAACAGCTGGAAGTTTTGGACTTCGTTGAGAGACATCACTTCCAGGAACAAAGAGCTGATGGCCCTCTGTACTCCGCCCGATAAAAGTCTGTCTGCAGTACTGTGTTCATTCCTGGACCCATTGAAAGGAGGAAGACATGGTGTGCCTGGGCTCAGCCTCCACAGATGGGCATTTAAAGCCCATCGCCATCTGTCAGCAGACCACCTTCCATGCCAATATACTGTCATACTCCTCCGTGTTACCATCCTTCTGGCCTGCTTGTTGTCCGAAGCAGGCTTTATACTCGCGTGTGTTCTTCAGTGCAGACCTTCCTTCCCAGAATTCATTCACTTAATTAATCAGTAAACACTCGTGAAGTTCCTGCTGTATGTCAGGCACTGTGCTGGGTGGCAGTGATACAAAAACCTGCCCTTCAGAAGCTTGCATTCCTTGATGGAAGATAACATACATACATAGGAATTTACATATGAATACATACATATGTGTAAAATAAAAAAAATATAATTTGGTGAACTAATAATTTGAAGAACTAATAGCTGACAGGAGTACAGTAGACCTCATTTTCATGGTGACACTTGAAAACTGAATAGCAAGTTCAGAATTATACACTGGTTAGTTTGCCTTTTAATTCCTGGAAAGAATTCTAGAACTTGTTATTGAAAGATAGATTATTAACAATGACATTGTCACCTGTCCTACTGATATAACCAAAGGACCTCTGGGTCTTAATATTCCCACTAACTCTCCCCCCCCCCCATTCCAGTACCCTTAGGACTGAAATTACCAATCTGCTCTGTAAATGAATTTTATTTTTATGTGTTTTCTTATCCAATTAAAGTATATGCTCCTTAAGAGCAGATTTCTGCTTCTGACTCCAGCACTTAACACAGTGTTTGGCACATACTCCGTTTAATAAATGCTTTTTCATTCATTCATTCGTTCATTTGTTAAAGGAAGTTAGGGATTCTAACAGTTAGTATAGTGTAAATGCACAAAGTTGGGAAAAGGAATGTCATATACAAGGAAGAACAAGAAGGCCACTTTGGCTAGACCAAAGAATACATGAAAAAGGATAATTAAAGTAAATGAACCTAGAAAGATAGGTTGGAAATAGGTTGTGCAGAACTTCAAATTCCATGCCAAAGATTTGTATTTTATGTTAGAAGTAATTGGGAACCACTAGTTTATTGAGCAGGAGAGTGACATTGTCAGACTCATGTCTTTGAACTCTCGCTTTCGTAGCTATATGGGAAATGATTTGGAGAGGAGAGAGACACTTGAGGCAGGAAGACTAATTAGGAGACTATTGCCGTAATCCAGATAAGCTAAGAGTCTGAACCAAGGTGGTGGCTGTGCCAGTAGAGTGAGGGAATAGATACAATAAATGTATATGGTGGAGGTAGAATTAGTAACTGATTGGATATGTGAGTTGACTTAGAATCAAGAGTCAAGAATGAGTCTAAGATTACATACCCAGCTGTTTGTAAGAGTAACTATTTCTGTAGCACAAAAAGAAAGGCTAAGAAGGGTAGATTTGGAGGGAAAGATAATGAGTTTTTTGGGCATGGCACATTTAAGATGTCTATGAACATTCTAGCTTGACAGATAGACACAAGGATTGGTTATATAGATCTGAGTGTCTTTTGCATAAAGATAAGGATTGGACACATGGGAACCAATTTATTCACCTAAAGAGAGGATGTTAGAGACAGAAGAGGACTGGTGACCTTTCTGCTACAGTATCTTCTGCCATTACTTCAGCTGATGTCCTTGTCTTTTCTTCCCCTGAGAGTCTGTTTCCTGCTATATGTAGGAAAATACGTCTATTTGAAGGAGGAAGTGAGTAGATATACTATTTTAAAACTACCACTTCTGAATACTGTTATTAGAAAGGAAAAGCTAGAAGTTGCAGGGTAAAAGTAGTTGCAGCTCACATTCAAATAGGATATCAATGGAAAATTGGCCTGAAAGATAAATTTGGGAGATATGGAAGAAAGTTCTTAGTGTCTTCATGCAGTTTTCTCTTGCTCGCTAACTGGCACACTGTTGTCTTAAAACATGAGAGTGCTGCCATTTGTTTAGAAATTGATAACTGAGCAATTTACTGATGAAATTCTTAACTTAAAGATAATTTGAACCCTGGCCCAAGCCCCCTAACAATGGTTTAGATCTTCTGTTATGGGAAGCAGATCATTTTTATAGCCTCATTAAAAAATATTTGGTACCTAAAAGTTTTTAAATTTTTAAATTTACTTTAAATTTTGTGAAAATACAGTTTCTTGTAGAAAATTTGCTTTAAATGAAAATTAGACAATCTTTAAAATGAACTTTTAAGTTCTGAACTGTTTCCCCATTCATATGTATTAAATAAGAAGTTAAAAATTCTCTTGAGCCTTTGTCTAACTCGACCCACTCAAAAAAAAACAAAACATAATTTTTTCTTTTATGTAGGATAAATCAACCTAACACTTTATTTGGGAATAAAATGGAAAGTGTGTTTATATCTTAATATTGCATTTTTAAAAAAGGTTACTGTACTCCTGTAACACAGGTAGATTTACCACTGGGTTGTTATGAATTATTCAAGAAAAACACAATTACATAGTATGTCCTAAAAATCTTAGTCCATCTTTAAACTTTAATAGCTCTTCTGAAAAAAGAATCACAAACTAGATTTGCTTTCTGTTAAATACACATTTTAAAGGATCTCCACTTTATATTTAATATCCTTCAAAAGAAAAAAATTTCCCAGCAAAGAGTCCTTTATCTTCTTTATTTTTCTCTTTACAGTGTTAAAGCTGGGTCCTGAAGCATTCAAATTTGATGGTGGTGCAGAGGCCGTAGCTGTGCGGCAGAATGAAAAGTATTACATTCTCCGCCCAGAAGTAATTGAAACTTACTGGTACATGTGGAGATTCACTCATGACCCCAAATACAGGCAGTGGGGCTGGGAGGCAACTGAGGTAAGTGAAAAATCCCCTTAGCTTAGTGGAGTAAGGAAGAAGTGAAGCCCTCCCACATGTTCTCCATTGAGCATCTAAAGACCTATTTTCATTTAACAGATGAAGGAACTGATGGACCAGGGTGGTAGAAGTGAAGCTCACAGAGATTCATGTTAGCCTAGTTAAAGAAAGTTGTTGTATCAGAGTGATACTTTTGAGAGGTGACCAGCTATATAGCAGATGCATAACAAACAAGAGGAGATGACTGGCCTTATGAAGCTAGGTGATTTTGCCCAGTATGCATTTGCCTTAGGAAGGCAGCTCTCAGATTCATAGCTCTGCTGCCTGTCCTGGTGACCCTGAACCATATGTCTTTGCTCCAGTTCTGCCTCTTTCTAGTTGTGCTTATAAGGATAACACTTTCACCATCTCATACCTCAGCTTGACAACTGTGTCTCCAGTACCAGCTCTGGCTAATTGCAGTAGCTATAACCCCCTTTCTACTTAAGAGCCTTCCGTCTAAAGTGTTCCATTTCTCCCCAACCAAGGAAATCTTGATCTGTACCATGGAGCCAACTTAACAAAGAACTATAACCGTAGATATAGTGACATACATTCTCTCCCCTTTTCCCACCCCATTTAAAAAATATAAAATCTCATATTTTGCATCATTTTCATTTCTGATGTCCCTCCCCTGTCACTTAGTATGCTATCTGTCATGATGAAGAATAAAAAAAGAGAACAGAGTTCAGCCAAACCAATCAGCCTGCCAGTCATGTCCAAGGCTGCGTGTTTTATTTACCGTTGTATTTCCCCACTTCTGTAGTAAAGGGAGGGAAGTTTATTTCTTCAGCTGTTTCCAGGACCAAACTTTTCAGTCATTACAATTACATTACAGTTTTGTTTTGTTCTTTCCATTTGTGTGTGTTGTTTTCCTAGTTCTAGTTACTGTTTGAGTGAATCTTGTTTGTCTCTGAATTCTTTATATCCATACACCATAGTTTACCTTTTCCAGTCAGTTGACATCTACTTTGTTTCTAGTTCTCTGCTATCATTAAAAGTGCTGCTTTGCATAGTTTAGCATATACAAACACTTTCCCACCCCTCTACCCCCAGGTTTGAGCTCCTTGAGTTATATGTCTAGCAGTAGGATACCTGGATCAAATATGGACAGTTCCATCATTTAAAAAAAAAAAATTATTATAATACCAAATCACTTTTCAGAATTGTGTTTAGAACTATCTTCAATAAGTGTATTTGTGTGTGTGGTTTCATAGCTCCTTCATCCAATCCCCTGATGAATCTCATCTTTTGACATTTTTGCCAGTTTGTTGAATATGTGATGAAACCTCAGTTGTTGTAATGTGTTTTTCTTACTAATTATGATCTACAAAATTTTTTTTCAATTATTTTGAGAATTTTTTTGTTTGTATCCTTCAACCATTTATGCACTGGGAAATGTCTCTTCATCATACAGATTTGTGTTAATCCCATGTACCTTTTATCAAATCTCAAATATCATACCCTTTTTGGAAACATTGGATGCAAAGATTTTTTTTCCTCAATTGATTTCTCATCCTGTATGCATGGATTTTGTTCATGGAAAAAGGTTTTCAATTTCTTGTGATAAGTTATCTATTTGATCTTTTGTGGTTGCCTCTTTTTCTTTTTTGTTTAAGAAATCTCCCCAAAACTATAAGCTGTGAGAAGTAACAGACCTGGTTGTTCTCATTTTTTATGGTGTAGGCTTTAATAGTCATGTGGCACATTTGAGTATGTGATAGTGTGTAGTGTAAGATGTAGGTCTAGCCCTGTTTTAGTCTAATCTGCTTCCCAGCTGATAGAAGCAGGATCTGTAGTGGAAGTCAGGAAGGACATGAGTTTGAAATTCTCTCTTAACAATGAATGACCACTTCTATATATGACTCTCTGCATACCTTCTTGAGCAGCAGTAAAATAAGAATACTAACACATTTAGTGCTTGCCTCAAAGGGTTATTAAAAAGTCAGTGGAGACAATATACGTGAAGGGCATTGTGAATCTTAGGTTAATATTCAAATTGTAGCTTTATTCTTATAAAATACATTGCATTCAATTAGACCAATCATTTATTTAATCACTCAACTTGCTTTTACCAGTATGCTTCTCCTTAGGAAATTGATTTATTCCAAAAAGTTAAAAGCTCATGAATCTACTTACTTCTTTCTATCTGTCTACCTAAGACCTCAGGTTATCCATCATCCATTAAAGATATGGTTACCTAGGTAACTAAATTGCTAGAATAGGTAGTTCCTATTTTCTTTATACATCTAATTTCTCTAAATACCTGTCTTCTTTCTAATGAATTGCTAATTAAAATGGAAAAAATTTAATTAAATTGTGTCATTTCAAAGCTGCTTTTTACCACAAAATGTTCTTAAAAGGTCCAAACTTCTTCTCTGAACATTTTTAATGTTATTTGAAACAGAAATAGAAGAATGTTTCAATACAGGGCATCCTTACACTGACTATGTTCTCTGCCTCATGAAGTTAGGAAAAAATTTAGAACTACTAAGGAACCCCTGTACGTGAGTCATAATCAGTCGGTAGAGTTATTTCTTGAAGTGAAACTTTCGTTCTTCATAGAGTCAAGCACCATAAAGTTGAAATGTGAATGGAATGGCAGAAATGTAGACCTGGGGAATAAAAGTTCTACAGCCCTCTTTTTTTTTTTTCCAGTTTCTCTTTCATTATGCTTTTTTTTTTTCATATCTGTCTGAAAAGTATAGGCAGGTCCCATTTAAGTCTTCTCTTTTCTCTCTTCATTTCCTTCCCCAAGATAGTTCTTACTAAAGTTGAATTAGGGCCAAAGTTACTTCAGTTCTTAGTCTTGATTCTGACCTCCCTGCTTTGAGTTGGCGCATGCTTGTATGTAATATAATGCTAATTAAATCAAATTTCAGTGATTCAGAATTTGATAATTTCACAAAAGGTGGAATAAAGTTTACCTTATGTTAAACACATTTTTCATAGAAAATTGTAAATCATAAGGTGAAGAGTATTCACTGTAGGATCATTTCAATAGTCAAAACCTATCCCCTTCATGAGTTAACCCTAAATTCTCCACAAAGGATCTAAATAACCCTAATGTTTTCCTTATCAGTACCAGTGGTGTGTTTGGGCTATCTATCCATTCTCCCTTTTTTTCATTGTGTGAACAGACTGCCTCTCTTCTCTTTATTGGCTGGGTAAGTGGAGAAAAACGAGTATATGTGAGACAAACTGTGGGCACAAAAATAAAATTTTTGTTTATTTTGCAACTGATAGATATCTAGCTATAAATATCGGGTATATAGGGTGAGTGAGAATGAGGCATAGGAAGAGATGGAATGATGAATTATGTACAGATATGGAATTTGGGAGTTATTAACATGGAACTGGAACATTATGGGGTGATAAAGTCAAAAGCATTCCTGTGTGTAGCCAAAGTAAAGTAGAAGATCAGGCCATAGGACTTGAGTAGATTGTGAACCTGAGAAGTTGTCTGCTTTGAGAAAGCAGAAGTTCCTTAGCATGAGGGTAGGAATTGAGAAATAGAGAAGACAGTGAGTCAGGTGCTGAACTCTTTGAGAAAGAAGGGCAATAGCCTGGGTAGCTGAATGTAACAACCACCAGGATAGGAATTAGGTGATCAATTTAGGTAGAATAAACATCAAAGAAGAAGAGATTGCCAAGTGTGATGGATGCTAGAGAGAGTGTCTAGAAATAGCAAGGGGAAGAAGTATCTCTGCGTTCATCCACTGGAACCACTGAACCATGAGAGAAAATTCAACCTGTACAAGAAAGGATGGCCAGAAATGCGTATTCATATGAGGGAATCCAGGCCACAGTGAGTGCAAGAATGTGGGAGTGTATGAGAAATAGTTCTGAAATGAAATTTGTTCACTGTAGAACAGGAGTTGCAGGAAGGTACTGTGGAAGGGGCAGGCATATCTGTCATCAGATATGGGGGTGGGGAAGGTTTGGGTTGTTCTGGATTGAATGAGGAAATGGACAGCAAGAGTCAAAGAGAGGGATTTTGTTCTTTGGCACTTGGATACCACTCTTTATGAAGAGAGTTAGAAAAAGGAAGAATCACGTTAACTACCAGGGAATGAGTTCAGTTAAAGTCAATGGGTGAGAGGCATTCTATTGATGAAAACAGGTAATTGGAAGGTTCAAGGACTCATCTCATTGTCCATCTGGACAGTGCCTATCCAAGATATACATTGATAAAGTTACTCAGTGAGCTGAAGTTATCCAATCACATGTCATAAACAGGGAAGTGTTTTATTTTTCGTCTCTGGATTGCTTGGCTAGTAAGTACTTTTTTTTTTCACTTACTAATATTTTTTTCCCCCAATTGCATGTAAAGATAGTTTTCAACATTGATTTTTCTAAGATTTTGAGTTCCAAATTTTTCTCCCTCACTCCCTTTCCTCCCCTCTCCCCAAGACAGTAAACAATCTGATATAGGTTATACACGTAGAATAATGTACAGTCCCCAATAGTTGTGTTGTGAAAGAAGAATCGGAAAAAAAGGGAAAAACCATGAGTAAGAAAAATAATGAAGTAGTATATTTCAATCTATATTCATACTCTGTGGTTCTTTCTTTGGATGTGGATAGCATTTTCTATCATGGGACTTTTGGAATTGTCTTAGATCGTTGTATTGCTGAAAAGAGCTAAGTCTAGCATATTTGGTCACCACACAGTGTTGCTTTTTACTGTGTACAGTGTTCTCCTGGTTATGCTCACTTCACTCAGCATCAGTTCATGGAAATCCAGGTCTTTCTGTAATTCTTGGCTAATACTCTTTTGAGTGATTATGTATGAATCTCATTTAGGAAACCCTATAGTATAGTCCTTGGTATTTGCAAACAATAGCATCCAGAAAACTATCATCTATAAGGAATTCCTGTTTTGGACTTGGTAGAAAACTTCCATGACTGCAATGAATACCTGTGGCAGCCATGTTTCTAAATCATGGAGAAAAGTTATCTCTGTGGTTATATCTGTTATGTGATCTTAACTATGTTTATGCACAAGGAAATACCTTGTCAAAAATGTTTTGGGGTTGTGTTTTTTACCAGTGAATATTTTTTAACCAAAGAACATTAAACAGTGTGAATACATATATTCACTATACCATTCTGTCATTTTTATTGCTGTGAAGATATCACTGTCATAAAGAAGACATTCCTGTCTCCATGTTTTCATCATGGATGCTCTCAATGTATTTTTTCATCAGTTATTCTCATAAAGATTTTATAGAGAAAAGATATAATTATTTAATTTAGCTCTGAGTAATGTCTTCTCGGTCACCTTTTTATTTAAACTACATCAACCTAGCTGTTGTTTTTTTTCCATTCTTTTATTATCCTTGTTTCTTGAAAAGTCAACTCTGTGGCTACAAAATTGTCACCTCCAGCAGAAATGTCTTGTGTTTGTACTTGGTTAGGCCTGACTTCTTTTTCCAATGTTATCTTCTTAAGTACCAGCTATGCTTACTCATACATAAGATATTAAGGTATTAGAATTTAGCGATGGTGATTCCACTGTTATCAGTTCTGAGAATGAAGCACTACAGAAATGCTGACATTTGTCTTTGGGTCTCTCGCTAGATTTTTTTTAGAAATCCATTTCCTCTTTTTTGTATTTTCCCTACTTTGTGAAGTGATATTTATTACTTATAATTCTCCATTATCTTCCTGTGTAGTGCTTTGTAGATGAGCTTGGACTCTACACCATTGTTCTCCTTAGGGGGAAGGGAAGAGGGAAGGGAACGTCTATTTAGTAATTGACTACTATGTGATAGGCACTGTGCTATAAGCACTGGTGATACAAAGGAGGGCAAAAAATTGTCCTTGCTCTCAGTGGGGGAGACAGCATGCAAAGAAGCTCTAGCCAGGATCAATTGGGAATGTTCATCAGAGGGAAGTGAGGATTGGGAAAGGCATCCTGTAAAAGATGGGTTTGGAGATGGGATGTCTTTTTTTGAGGAATAGGAAGCAACCCAGTGTCACTGGATTGTAGAGTACTTTGTGGGTAGGGATGTAAAGTGTGGGGGGGGGGGTCAGCACAGATTTTGAAAGACTTTCTATGTCAAACACTTGATAAAAACAATTAAGAGAGGAGGACTTGGAACTTTCAAAAACAAACATTTAAGCACTTCAGAATCACCAGTTTATTATACAGTTGTCATGCTAACTATAAATCATTTTAATTTATTCATTAAAGTTCCTATGTGAGTGAATGAAAGAAGTATTATGTGTTTACTATGTACAAAGCCCTGGGCTAAGCTGTGGAGATTCAAATAGAAACGTAAGACATTCTATCAAGAGAGAGAAAGTATAGTGCCTTTGGAGAGTTTAGATTAGATATAGATTAGATTTGGAATGACTCAAAACCACCATGGAAAGGAAATCTCCACAAGTAAATGGGGATGACACTTCTATTTTGATTTTCAGAATAGAAAAATGACAGATCACAGTGTAAGTAAGGAACTTCAGTTAATATTTTTCATTATGGAAATTCCATTTGATTAGAAATCCTACTTTCAGTTATCAAATCTCTCAACATATGGTGGTTTGCTGAATTTGTGCCCTTAAATTTTGAATGTTATGGTATTGTTTTGTTCTTTTTTCTCCTTTTGTTTCTGTCATAGGCTATTGAAAAGTATTGTCGAGTCAGAGGTGGTTTTTCAGGGATCAAGGACGTGTATTCTTCTGCTCCCGCATATGATGACGTACAGCAGAGTTTCTTCCTTGCCGAGACGCTGAAGTAAGTAGATGTCTGTTTGTGTGATTTCATTGTCAAGTCATTTACTGTGTGATGTATTAATGAATGATATATCCTAATTGTAATGGATTATGTTTATAGATACAGTCGTTTATTATGATAAACTTCTACGGATTTCACATGAGTTAAGTTTAATGAGGAATGAATATCATACATGTAATTGTTCTCTTTTATAGCCCAGGAAGATAACCTAGAAGTAATATTTTCTAAAATAATTTTTTCTTATTTAAGTTTTAATAGCCTAGGAATATTTTTGTCCTCTCTTAGGGTGACTTCTTACCTTCTCTGGAGCTTTTCTTTCCAATTTACTTTATGACAGCTTCAAGTGAATATCCCATCTGTGCCTGAAAAATAATTTGTTTGTTTTCTTTACAAATCAGGCATTTGACTCAGGACAAGGCATACATCTAAAATTCTTCTCCCCCAAAATGCCTCCCATCCAAATGTCTATACTTTATAAATTCTCAAAAATGAAGAAAGTATGAATTTCAAACTCCTTATAAGAGTTTTAAGATTGAATATAGTCTTAATACCCTAGCCAAGGGATGACAAAGCAAAGAGAATTGTAAACAAATACCACTAATGAATATTTAATATTAAAATTTTAAGTAAAATTCTAATTTAAAAAATAAACCTTGAGAAATATTTTTTTAATTATTCACTAAGATCGAATTGAATCACATCACTGGTGAAAGGATCTGTTCACCATTAGGAAAACAATGTAATTAATCATTTAAAAAACAAAAATAGACCTAAATCACATGATTATACAAATATATGCAGAAAAAAAGTCTTTGACAGTACAATTGAAGTACAATATTGAAGTACAATATTCAGTTATGATAAAAAAATCCTTGCAAAGAATAGACATAGAAGATCTGTCTTTAATGTAATAAAAGTATTGACCTAAAACCAAAAGCTTGTAATACTGCAATGAGGAAAGCACTAGATACTTTTTCAATAAACACATGAATAAATCAGGGACACTCCCTTTACAAAACCACTATTATTTGAAATAGTGCTCAAAATGCTAGCATAAAACAAAACAAAAAGAAATTAAAGACCTGAATCTAGGCAAAGAGTGAAACAAAGCTATCTTCGTTTTCTGATGTTGTGTCGTTTAGTTAGAAAACCCTAGAGGATCAGCAAAGAAAATAATTAAGACAATAACTTTATTGAAGTAGCAAGAAATAAAATGAACCCAGAAAAAATCAACAGTATTTTATAAAGTTTTAGTTATACTTTTTATAACATTTAGGAGGAAATAATGACGAAGAAGCCCATATCATATAACTATAAAATTCATAAAATATGTGGCAGCTAATCTTCCAACATACATCAAGACAGAAATAGAATTAGAAACACTCTTTAGAAATAATGGCTTAAATGTTTGGAGCAATAGTTAGTACTTCATGACCGGGACTTTCCAACATGGTAAAAATGACAATGATATTTTTAGACGTACTGCTGTAGTGATCAAATTGCCCGAAAAGGGTACTTTATAGAGATACACAAAATAATAATGAAATTCATTTGCAGGAACAGAAAGGTCTAGAACCTTAAGAGAAATAATGGCCAAAAATAGGGTACTGTATTAAACTCCAGAACGTGTTACTTGGAAAATTCCTCCATTCCTTCTCTCCTGAACTCCAGTCTAGCCTCTCCAGCTCCTGTGTGCTCCATAAACAAACATGTCTAAAACAGAACTATTTATCTTTCCTCCAAATCCTCCCCTCTTTCTAATCTCCTTATTACTGTTGAGAGCACCACCATGCTACCAATCATCCAGGCTCACAACCTAGGTGTCATCTTCAACTTCTCATTCTCTCTTGTACCTGCATAAGCCTAGTTTGGGTCTGCGTCAACTCATGTTTGTATGAGGCAGTGGGCTGCTTTTTGGTCCACCTGTCTCAAGTCTCTCACCACTCCAATCCATCCTCTATTCAGCCATCAAAATGATTTCCTCAAAGCTCCAGTCCAACATCACCTCCTAGTGGCTCCTTATCAGCTCCAGAATAAAATGCCAATTCCTCTCTTTGGTATTCAAAGCTCTTCATAACCTAACTCCCTTCTACTTTTCCAATCCTCTTACACCTTACACTCCCCACCATATATTCTTTGATCCAGTGACACTGGCCTCTTGGCTGTTCCACTAACAAAACACTCCATTCTGTTGACTCTGGGTATTTTCTTTGGCTGTCCCTCATGCCTCTCCCTTCTCTCTCCCTTCTCAGCTCTGCCTCCAGGCTTCTCTGGCTTCCTTCGAATTCCAACAGCAGGTTTTCCCCAACCTCTCTTAATTCTGATATCTTCCCTCTGTTAATTCCCACTATGTTTACTTGTTGTCTTCTCTATTAGATTGTGAGCTCCTTGAAAGCAGGAATTGTCTTTCCTTTTTGTATCCCCAATCCACAGCACAATGCCTAGGGCATAGCAGGCACTTAATAAATGTTTAACAACTAATTGACTGCTGTTCTTCACCCCACCCCACTCCTCTTGCCCCTCCATATCCTATCCGTTGGGGAGCCCTGTTGGTTATAGCTGTATAATATCTCAAGTATATACCACTTTCTTCTTTATGACATTGCCACCATCCTAGTATAGACTGTTATGATAGCCTACTGGTTAGTCTTCCCCACTTCAGTTTTCCTGTTAAATTTATCTTACTAAAGTATCACCTTCCCCATTCAGTAAGCTCCAGCACCTTGCTGTTACCTTCGTGGTCAGATTTCATTTTAAAATCTTGTCTAACCTGGCTCTTTGTTACCTTTCCAGAATACTTACACCTCACCCCATTCCACATACTTTAAAATCCAGTGACCCTAGACTTCTTTTTGTTATTGACCTTTAGCATCCATCTCCCTGTTCCAGGTACTTTACACCAGCTATGCCCCACGGCTAGGCACTTTCACTGGCTATGCCCCAGGACTGGAGTTCTCTTCCTCCTCTTTTCCATTTCTTGGCTTCTCATGTTTCCTTTAAGCTCTAGCGGAGATCTCACCTTCTTCCAGCAGTGTTTCCCAGGACTCTGTAGTGCAAGTGTTCTGCTCTAAAATATTATCCGGTTCATCCTGTCTAGATGTTTATCCATAACTGTTTGCATGTTATTTCCTGCATTAGACTGTGAGCCCTTGAGGGCAAAGACATGTTTGCTTTTTCTCCTTTTTTGTGTCCCCAGAGCTTGGCACAGGGCCTGGCTTACAGTAAACACTTTATGAAAGATTGACTTCACTTCTAGGAGTTAGGACACTATGACAAAACTGGAGAGCATGGGCTATGTCTGCCCTGTAACAAAAAGGAAACAAGAGGAATGCATGATTAAATACCAGCATGATGCACCAAGCACAAGTGAAGGCATAAACAGACTCCATAATTCAGAAACAAGGTACACAAAATGCCACTCATTTGGAATAGGCGGTGTCATAACAGATAATTATAAGGAGAGGCTAGAAATTGTTTTTATTTATCTGTTTCATTTGTAAGCATTCCTCTGATTCATTGAAAATATTTATAGCCCTGAGCAGTACTTGCACAGAATAGACATGTAGTTTTAAAAAGTGTAGAACAAAGAAATAAGAGAGAAAATTTAATCCTTTGGAGGATGGTTTTCTTGTATTTTGCATTCATTTCAGTCCAATTCTGTAAACATTTACAAGTGCTTATTATAAGGCACTTTATTATTATATAAGTTACTCTACTAGTCAAAAAGAAAACAATCCTTTGAGGAGTGTGCATTTCTAGCTGGCAAAGTCAGAAATCGAGGCTGTGTCACATGGGCTGAACTTTAAAGGAAGATAAAAAATTTAGAAAGGCAAAAATAAGAAATGAATGTATTCCTTCAATCCATTAACAAACATTAAAGCACCTACCATATATGCCAGACTGTGCACTATGTACTGGACATAGAAAGGAAAAAATGAAATGTGTCCTCTCCTGAAGGATTTTACATTCTAATGCAAATGGAGTGGAATCATATATGTGTGTTTGTAGGTGTGTGCAGAACATGTGCAGAAGGAATGCAGGGTAGTTTCAGAGGGAAGGCCCTTGGAGCTGTGAAGAGCAGCAAAAGGCTTCTGTATGAAGGACATCATTAGTTCTTCTCCCCATTATCTTGTGACTCTTTTTAAGACATAGTCGTTTCATTTGTTAGAATGTAAGGTTCTTGGGGGCTTGAACTGTTTGATTTTTATCTTCATGTTATTCTCATACTCAGCCTGATGCCTGGTACATGTTAGACACTGAATAAAGGCATGAAAGTTGGAAATGATGAGTTGAACTTGTAGTGTAGCTATAATCCAATTCGTGCTAAACATCAAATGTTTGTTGGAACTTGAAAGGTCACATGAGGGGTGGGGGTGGGGTGCTGTTGAATTGTGAAGGAGAATAAGGTGAAATATGGCTAGAAAAGCCAAAATACGGAGAATCTTAAGTTCTAGGTTAAGAGTTTAGAATTCATCCTAGAATTAACAGTGCCACTGAATGTTTTTGAATAGTAAAGTGGAAAGCTTGTTTTGGCATCTCATAACTGGAAAAGAGAGGGATGATGAACTAAAAAGGCTATTAGAATAGTCTGTGTTAGAGGTGATTAGGGCCTGGAGCAGAGGTGGTGGGAAGTGAGAAGAGAAGTAGGAGAATGAGTGCGAGATTATGGTGAAGGGAGATTTTTTGACTGGTTAGTTATAAGGGGAGAGTCAAAAATAGCGCTTAGGTTTTGAACCTCAAGAGCAGGGAGGATGATGCATGATGCTTTCAACAAGAAACAGGCAACTAAGGGGTGCAAGTGCAGATAGCCTCATTGCAGCTTCTGGCACTGTTGGTCAGCTTTCTTCTCCTGGTTCTGCTCCTACCAGTCCGACTGTTCCTTCTCAGTCTCTTTAGCTGGATTTTCATCCATGTAACACCCACTCATCAGGGCTGTTTCTCGTGGCTCTGTGCTTACCCTCTAATACTGTCTTACCCGATCTCATCAGCTTCCAGGGGTTCAATTATCACCTCTCTGCAGATGATTTCCAGATTTATAAAAGCATCTCTAATCTCTGTCTTTAAAGTCCATTTTTGCAAAAACAACAACCTGTTGAACATTTTAAACTGAATTTCTTGTAAATTTCTCAAAGTCAGTATGTCTGAAACAGAACTCATTATCCTTCCCCCCCCCCCCCCCCTGCCAAATCCCCCTCCTCTTCCCAACTTTTCTCTCCCTGTCAAGGTACCACCATCCTTCCAGTCACTGAAGAATGAATCTTTGCCTTCTTTCCCACTTTGTATATATCTAGTCAGGTGCCAAATGTTGTTGTTTTTGTCACTACAACATGCATACATCCCTTTCTTTCCACTAACATAGCCACTACCCTAGCTCATTCCTTTATCAGCTTTTTTTTTTTTTTTTTTTGGACTATTGAAATGGCCTTCCTTTTGGTCTTCCTACCTTGAGGCTTCCTCACTCCAATTCATCTCTGTGTAGCTACCAAAGTGATTTTCCTAAAAATAGGACTGACCATATCACCTCTACACTTTCTCTGTCTCTCTTTCCCCTTGCCTCCTTCCCTCCCTTCCCTTCTGCATCTTTCTGCCTCACTTTCTTCCTCCATGTTACCACTCCTATCTAATATATCTTACCACCTCACTCCTTCCTGCGTTTCCAGACCCTTGCTCAATCACTGCCCTTTATATACTTTGTGGACCAGCTGTGCTGTCCTACTTGGTATTTTGCACATGTGGCATTCAGCCTCCTGTCTTTGTACCTTTGTGCTGACACTTCTCCATAGCTAAAATTCACTCGCTCCTCACCTCTGCATTTTAGAATTTCTGGTTTCCTTCAAGACTCAACCCCAACACCACTTTCTACATGAAAACCACGGCTCCTCCCCCCCAGCATTCCCCTTTCTCTCCAAGCTTTATTGTATTCATTCTGTATATATCTTCCCATGTGTTACCTATCCTGTTAGAATAGAAGTTCCTTGAGCTGAATGCTCCTTTTCTTTTGTCTTTATAGCTCCAGACCTTATCATCTGACACAAGTGCATAATTGATTGATTGAAGTTTGGTTTATGTGGAGCTGACTAGCTTTAGTAGGCTAGTTGAGTGTGTACTTACTCACTACATCTTGTTACATCTCAGTTCACCTTAGAAGTTCAGAATGAAATGCATTAAATCATCTAGAGCCTAGGGATTTTTTTTCCTAATGGTGCAGTCTCCAGGTCAGGAGAAGTGGGGTGGAAGCAGGGTGTATAGCAAGGTGGCCTAGGTGAGCAGCCAAATAGTCTTCTCAGGAAGACTGAATAGATTTGTTGACAGTAACTAACGTAGTCATAGCTTTTAGCATTTTTCTTTAGGAAACGAGCCAGTAGCTGTGGAGGAATTAAAGATGAAAGGCAGGGAATGGGGAAGCAGGAAGGGTTAATCAGTGGGGTAAGGTGTTTTTTGTTTTAATGAGAAGGAATAGGATTGTGGACATAGGTTAAGGCCTTAGCTTTATTCTCTGAAATTAGAACAAGGGAGAAAAAGATGGATAAAAATGTAGACATTTTAAAATATGGGTAATAAATGATATGAAGGATATTATAATCAACATAATTTACATAGGTACTCAGCCCAAATTTGATCATCTTTTTCTATGATATTTAAACAGTAATTTAAATATTCAATTTAAAATATCTCATTTCCTTCTATAGTAGCAAAGGGAGCTACAATAGCAAAGAAATGTTATTTGTGTAGCAATGAAACATAAGGCTATTTTCATCTTTTAATTTGTGTTTTTAAGACACACGACAGCAATCCTGCATTTTCTCCTGCGTGATTTTATTCAAGTTTCTTTTTCCTTTAATTGATTTTTTTCTTCCAAATGCTTTATTAACTTCTGATTTACATCATTCATTTCTGCCAGATTTTGAGTTACAAATTTCTTCCCCATTTTTCCCCTACCCACCGCAACAAAATAGTGGTTCCACAGGATAACCCCTCCTCCAGTCTGCTCTCTCCCATATCTTCTCCTATACCCCCTTTGACTTTTCCAGCAGGGCATGGTGGATCTCTATGCCCCAATGACTGTATATCTTTTTTCCCAATTACATGTAAAATATTATTAATAATAGTATTTATATATTTTTAAACATTTGATTTTAAAACTTTGAATTCTAGATTCATTCCCTTCCTCTCTTGTCACCCACCCTTACTGGGAAGATAAGCAATTTAGTATAGGTTGTACATGTGTAGTTATGCAAAACATTACCATAGTAGATATATTGTAAAAGATTGACTATATTTCCCTCCCTCCTATCCCACCTCCCACTTGTTCTATTCTCTACTTTGATCCTGTCCCTTTTCAAAAGTGGGTGCATCCAACTTCCCCTGCTCCCTAGTCTGCCCTTCCTTTCATCATCCCCCCTCTCATCCCCTTCCCCCCATTCTCTTGTAGGGTGAGATACCCTATTTAGTGTGTATGTCATTCCCTCCATGAGCCAAATTCAGTGAGAATAAGGTTTTGCCTTTTTGCCTTCCTGTTCTTCCCCTCCATTGTCACCATTTTCCCTTGCCTCTATTATATGAGATAGTTTATCCCATTCTGTCTTTCCCCATCTCCTCTCATTATATTCCTCTCTCACCTCTTAATTTCACCTTTTAAGTATCATCCCTTCCTGTTAAATTGGTCCTGTGCCCTCTATCTATATATACCTGTAAACATATATACACACATTTCACATGTTTTCATATGCCCATATACCCTCATCTATATATTCCCTTCAACTATTTTCTTACTGAGAAAAGTTTCATCAGTTAACAATTATTGTTTTTCCATGTAGGAATGTTAATAGTTCAACTTTGATAAGTTCCTTATGATTTCTTTTCCCTGTTTACCTTCTCATGCTTCTCTTGCTTCTTGTATCTGAATGTCAAATTTTCTATTCAATTCTGGTTTTTTCAGCAAGAATGCTTGAAAGTCCTCTATTCCACTGAATGACTATATTTTCCCCTGAAACATGATACTCAGTTTTGCTGGGGAGGTGACTCTTGGTTTTAATCCCAGCTCCTTTGCCCTCCGGAATATCATATTCCAAGCTCTTCGATCCCTCAGTGTAGAAGCTGCCAGATCCTGTGTTATCCTGATTGTGTTTCCACAATATTCAAATTGTTTCTTCCTGGCTGCTTGTAATATTCTCTCCTTGATCTGGGAATTCTGGAACTTGGCTATAATATTCTTAGGAGTTTTCTCTTTGGGATCTTTTTTCAAGAGGTGATCAGTGCATTCTTTCAACCTCTATTTTGCCCACTGGTTCTAAAACATCAGGGTAGTTTTCCTTGAGAATTTCTTGGAGGATGATTTCTAGGTTCTTCCTTTGATCATGGCTTTCAGGTAGTACAATAATTTTTAAATTATCTCTCCTGGATCTATTTTCCAGGTCAGTGGTTTTTCCCACGAGATATTTCATATTGCCTTCTATTCTTTCAATTGTTTGGATCTGGTTAACAGCATCTTGATTTCTCATAAAGTCACTAGCTTCCATTTGCTCCAATCTAATTCTGAAGGAATGATTCTCCTCAGTGAACTTTTGAAATTCTTTTTCCATCTGGCAAATTCGGCTTTTTAAGGCATTCTTACATATAATAGCAAGAAATTTTATTTGTGTAGCAGTGAAACATAAGTCTGTTTACATCTTTTAATTTGTGTTTTTAAGACATACAGCAATCCTGCATTTTCTCCAGCTTGATTTTATTCATGTTTATTTTTCCTTTAATTGATTTTTTAAGTACTTTTGCCTTATGAAGTGAAAAATTTCATTCTGTTTTATTGTTATCAAATAAAAGATTTATCTGAGTTATTCTTGAGAGATAGAGTAAATATGAAAGTGCCATAGGTGTTAATAGAAGAGAAATGAACATGCATGTGTAATGCCATAGTAGCCGCTATGAAATATGCATGAGAATTTCCAGGGTGGATTCTCAAAATATAACAAACTCTCTTCCTCAAAGACAAAACCAAAATATTTGTTTGGAACATGATGTGGATACTAGGAGGTAAGATTCAGCAAGGTTCTCACTAATCCAGGGTGAGCCTTCTTTCTGCTCGGCCTCTCCACACAAGTTCCCCTAGACAGATTTCTCCCTCACTTCCCTCTCTCTCTACTCTCACTCTGCTCTCTCTCTCTCCCCTGTCCCCAAGCTCCTCCTACACACTGAGCTCCATGTGACTCAGGCTTTATGTGTTAGGCCTATTAATGGGTGGGGAAGATCTTCCTATTCTGTTAATATTACAGCATGTGGAACTCAAAGAGTTCATAGTCCTTATAGAATTTTGCATATTTATGACAGTGCAGCAAAAGAAGGAAGAGAAAGCAGGAAGGGGTGTTGTGTGGGAGAAGAAAGGTTCCCCCTGAAGAGGAGCAGCAAAAACCACATTCTTTTCCCTTGGGAATCTCTAGACTATGAAGATAGTGGGAGGGTCTGCTTATCTGCAAAGGATCCCAGCTGCACAAGCATTTTTATTTTTCCCAGTCTGGCACAGACTGGCTGGCACCTGTCTTGCTTCCCAAGAACACACAGGGAATCCAGCTTGGGATTCAAATAACAGATTATGTCAGGGCAGGGAGAAAATGGGCTTCATCCTTGACACATTCAAGGCTTTCTATGTGCTCTCGATCCAGTGTTTCTGGAAAACTCGGCAACTCAAAAAGACAAGTTCAAGGGACTCCTTAACAACCCTTAACAGACTCTATCTGGTTTAGAAATTCTACTACCAAGACTTCAACTTCTGTCTGAAAGCAATTTCACTATGCCCTTTTTTTTTTTTTACTGAAATTTAACTTAAACATCTTATTTTCAGTCATGTTGATTAGCCATCATTTAGGATCAGTAATAATAGTTATTCACAATTACATAATGCATTACAATTTACAAGTGCTTTCCTTATAACAACAATGTGAAGTAGATGAATTTTAGTATTATTACCCAGTTTTACAACCTGAGGGTCAGCAAAGCCAAAGAACTGTCCAGCATGTCCCTGACAGATCATTTTTCCCTCCAAGTTTATCCCTTCTCACAATGTCTTATTTCTAAATTGATATCACTTGCAGCCTTTTGAGGCTTATCCTTTAAAAGCCTAGTTAGCTTTTTTTGCCATGAGTTGCCTTCTCTTTTTCCTCCTCCTTCTCCCCCTCCTCCCCTTCCCTCCCTTTGTTTTAATATTTGTTACTGTCTCATTGGCTTCGATGAGGCATTTTAATGTTCATGGAGTGTGTTGCTTAGGCAAAATTTCGCACCTCTTGGGCCACGCTGTTAATTACCTTTCCAATTCTTTCTTCCATGACTCTTTTTCTTTTTCAGTTATATCTTCTTGTTCTCTCATTTCATTTATAAGTTTTGAATTCTTTATCCTTCCTAGGAATTTTAGTTGAGTTTGTACCCAAACTGTGTTTTTCTTTAAGTCCTTGCTAGTAGATGTTTTGGAGTCATTGTCTTCTGGGTTTGAGTCTTGAGAGTCCCTGTCTCCCTATCACCATAAAAGTTCTTTATGGTAAGGTTCTTTTTTTTTGTTTACGCGTTCTTCCAACCTGCTTTCTGACCTTCGTCCAGATCCCATCAAGTGCTGTGACTTCATGAGTTTACCAAATCACAGCCTCACTATATCTCAGTTTTCTCATAAAATAAGGGAATTAGGTCAGCTGTTCATTGAGGACTCTTCCTGCACTCTATGATCTATCAGAATAATCAAATTTAAAGATAGAATGCAGGTTGTGAGCCTGATGTCTACCTCTTTCTGCAATACCTAGCTCTTCTGTGAAATACAGTTTAGAGATGAGAAAACTGAAACTCAGAGGGTAAATGACTTGCCCATGGTTCCCTGGTAATTAGAATTGGGACTGAAACCCGGACTGCCAGGCTCCAAAACTGTTTACCACCACATCATGCTGACTATCTAACAAGGTTCAATTTGGAATTTGCCAAACACAATTCAAACTTAGTTTATATATCTTTCAGTTTTGACATTTTAAGTTCCTTTAAGTGATATAGTGTAACTTAAAAATATTTATCCTGCAGAGTGATCCCATATCACCACCAAGAAGGCCAGAACCTCTTTGCTTCTTACTTACCTCAGTTTGAGCACTGCTACTAATAGTGGATTTTACCTACCTTGAGACCTTAGAGTATGTAGTCCGTGCCCCTTGAACCTTATTTGGTAGGTAGTTGATCTAAGAACACCAGAAGCCTACTAAATATCGGCAGCTAGGCAGAAGGTTCTATTCAAAACCATATCTATTCTGCCTTTAGAGAACATACTTTGTAATGTTTAATTTCTTTTTGTTATTTTCATTCCTTTTGGGAAATTAATATGAAGTAATCTTCAGTTGTACTATGTGCCACCAAAATGTTATTGCAATTGTATATAATTAAAAAACTAAGAATTAGCCACCCAAACATTGTATATAGTTTAAAAGCAAAAAAATTGCCACCCAAAAATTGCTTTATAATGGCTCTAATTTTAGAATTTTTTATTTCACGTGTATTTTTATTGTATGTGATTCAGATGTGAAAAGAAAATAAACTTTAAAGTTTTCATCTGTTAGTGTCATACTAGAATACATCTCTGTATTGCAGATTTCTTCTGGTAAACTGAGTTCATTTCTATGTTTTGCATATACATTGCTCAGAATACAGTGTTGGTTTTCTCTGTGTTAACATGTGTCATTCACCCTTTCTATTTAATTCTGGTTGATGTGACTCAAACACCACTTTTTTTTTTTCCCTTTCATTTTCAGGTATTTGTATCTGCTCTTCTCCAATGATGACCTTTTACCTTTAGACCACTGGGTGTTTAATACAGAAGCCCACCCTCTGCCTGTGTTACATTTAGCCAACACCACACTTTCAGGAAATCTTGATTTACGGTAAAAGCAGCTCAAGAGGAGAGACTTTGCTCACCTGTGTTTTGTTTACATGAACCAATGCAGAAATTAGGCTGGAGAGGGGGACTCTTGGAAACCTGGGCCTCCAAGTCAGGATGTCAGGGTGAGAAGTGACTACTCCATTCTAAGCTCTTCAACCTATAGATAAATTAACTTTGAAATTATTCCATTTTATACCTGACCAAAATATGCTCCACTGTTTGCAGGACAGAGACCTCATGTGCTTTAAATCCTAATGAAAAGGTCATATGGGGGAAATGCCTATTGGTACTGTGTTCATTAAGAATCCTGGAATAGGGAGAATGGCCTCCTGAGAATGAACAGAATCATGGAGCTCTGCGCTCCAGAGTTACTGATGGTCTCAGCAGCAAATTATGGATTTGTTTTCTTCTGACGTGGAATGGATCCTAAATACTTTGTTTGCTCCCTTCCTCCCCTGCCCCTACACTCTATTTTAATATCGGAAGGAACCATGAAGCAAGAGTATCAGAATGGCACCAGCCGCAGGATTTTAAACTGAAAGAAATACAGCCCTTGTGTCTTTGGAATGACCATGTCCCCATTTGGTGACCAGCCTGGCAGCCATCTCAAGCACCCTATCTGTTTCACTAATACCCCTTGATTGTCAGTTTTTTTTCTGGGACATGGGTTCACCAAGGAAATACTTTTCCCATCTTTGTCTTCATGTGGAATCATCAAATCTGCAGTATTTTTCATATTCACTACTTTTGAGAACCTAGGTTTGGGAATTTTGTGCATGTAGCTCAGTCAAGTATTGGTAGCATGATAAAAAAAAAAAAAGCTCCGTATTTCCTTGAAACCTGTTCTAAGAGAAAGCTTTGTCTTTTTTTTTGGGGGGGGGGGTTTCCTCAAGCAGCAAATCCATCAGGTAAATCTCTTTAGCCTTCATGATAAACTCAGTACAGTCAGTCATTCACCTTTGACCTTTGTGAATTGTTTTGTTCAAAATGTTCTTCCTATAGCTCTGAGTTTCTCTTCATTGCCTTGATGAACTAAATTATTATTACAGCTCAACCAGTTTATTAAAAAGTAAGACACCAAAACTTAATTGATATTCACCCCCACTTCTTAGCCTCTCTCTAATTAGCTAGATGGACTGTCCTACCAGAAATCAATTCAGCCTTCTCTGGAGACATTTATGGGATGCCCAAAAAATTGTCAAAATAGTCTTCAACAATAAAGGTGTGGTATAGATAAGCATATAGCACACTGGATTTGAGATGTATCAGTGGCATCTTCTCCCTTCACTGATGAATGAAAGATTTTGCACTGATATTTATATTGTTAGCCAATTTCATTTGTTTCTGGGAGAGAACATAAATTTTATCCAATGGCATGAAATAATGGAAGATAAAATGTTATCCTGGGATTACATATTTTCTGAATTCGAGTAATTTTATGTCACACTACAGAACATAATTTGTTACCATTTTATTTTACAAACAACTTCCATTAAGCTTTTGAGAGATGAGGTTAGTGTCATTGACATTTTGATATCACCTTTATTAGTAATTAGACAGTTTTTCAAACTATCTGCTCAAACCTATATTGGGATTTAAAACATTTTAATTTTTTTTTCTTTTTAAACCTCCCTATTTAATGTGTGATGACTTTAAGTGGGAAAAAATTAAGAAAATAATATGTATTTCAATTCTGCATTTTAATTCAATCCTGTATGTCTGTCATAGAGTGTCAATCCACAAAATATTGAATATATATTCTGTTAGGCAATTTTTTTTCATTATGCATTTAAGATTATATTGTGAGGAAGGTAATTTAAGCCCTTATTATATAAGAGATAATTTTAGCATACTAAATACTTGGAGATTCTGAAATCTTGCCTCATTTTTTTTTTTTTTTACTACTTGAAAGCCAAGAAATATAATGAAGACCAAGTACTATTAGTGTAATTTAACTATACTTGTTTAAGAGTGATTTTAGAAGAGTATGGGGAAAATACTTGGTTTTCCCAAAAAGTTATTCTTCCTCCTAAACATATGGCAAATACCATATGTAAGTCATGGAATGGATATGAAAATTGGCCTTGCCTAGATCCAAAGTGGATCAGCATATGGGCAGTGACTGGAACCCTCCTCTGTGAAGGAGAGGGAATGTGCTTTTGGGCCTCACCAGGAATTGCTAAGATTACAGAGTGACCCTCCCTGATTCCCTCCACCATCGACCTTCTCAGGCACAGACAGGAGCTTCAGTGATGGTCTCCTTTCCCCATCCCCCACCACCTGGAGGCTGAGCTTAGTGTAAGCATAGGCCACAGAGGCTTGGAAGAATTGGAGTCATATGCATATTTTCATTTTTTCTCTTCTCAGAATACCAAAGGCAATTAAACTCAATTACAAAGTGACTTGCCAGTTTCATGTTTTGCTTTGTTGTGAATTTGAAAATCGTTTTCTTCAAACAAAAGTATCTTCCTCCCAACCTTGGCTTACCAGTGACTTCCCTGCTTTCCTCTTCTATCACCCTCCAGAACTTTTCCTGTGTAGAACTTAATCTCAGAGTAAGTGTCCTAGAATGGTCAGGGCTGTCTGCACTGTGCTGTGCAACCTTGAACAGGTCAACAAACCTCTCTGGGCCTACACTTCTTCCTCATCACATGAGGGGTTTGAGCTTACATGATCTTTGAGTTCTCCTGACTTTAAAATCCTGACCTTTTGTCCTTGATGGGGAAGGATCAGTAGTTCTCCATGTAAACTCCTTAGAACCTAAACGCCTTTCACAGGAGAGGTTGAGCCTTTTCCAGGTCTGTGTGTAACAGACGATGCTATCGGTTGGGGCACAAAACCAAAAAATAACGTGTCGTGAGGGGAACCCATCTGGGCTTGGATCTTTTATTTTTTTTCCAGCCATTTCATTTCATATTTTAAAGTCTTAGCTTTGGATTTAGGTTGAGAAGGGTTTTCTTGGACCCAGCCAATTTGATATCATTAAAACCAGGGAATGCTATTATTCAGTGAGGAATCAAAAATTGAGGCCTGGAGTGCAGTCTGAGGAAACAAAGGGCCATTGCAGGAGGTGCTGTGTCCCCACTGGCCAGTGTGTCACATGCGCCTGTCATCAGATTTGGGGAGTAGATCGTATGACATGGAATGAAACAACTCACAGAATCTCAGAGGTAAAAAGAACCTTAGAGGTCATGCAGTCCAGTCCCTATCTGAAGCATGAGTCATACATGAAGCATAATGTGTGCTGCCCAGAACAGAGGAGAGAGCTTTGGGAGATAGTTGGCTTGACTCATTCTAGTATCTTTTGTTACCTGGTGCTTCACCATGGGCTCAGTATTTTGTAATACAAGATTAATTCACTCCAGTACCCATTGCCAAAGTTTTCTAAAGTTACCCCTTTTAGTCTTGCAATTGTGCTTCTTGCTATGTAATTTCCTTCTTAAACCCGGATTTCTTTAATTGTTCTTCATGGAATGATGCTTTGAATATTCTCTGTGTTGAAGCTATTTCTGTCCTTTTAAATGTTTGTCGACGTAAATAAACATTCCCCATAATTGAGACTTGCAGCTTGGAGAAACAAAAGTTTATAATACATTTTAAGAAAATGAATCAACATTACCATACCCTGGTAATGATTATTATAATTTACTGCTCATACTTAAAAATGTTTTTAAAAAATTTTAGTAATTTTTATTCAGGTCATAGAAGTGACTGAAAAAAATCTTTATCATACTATTCCATGTTAATTACATAACCAGTTTGTGTTTTTAATTTTTTAAAAAAATATTCTGAAAAAAATTTTTTTATAATCATCTATAAATTGACAGTTTAAAGTGGTTCCATTTCTCCTTCCCCCTACCCCCAACAAGTTGAATTCTATCACAACTGAACTGAATATATTTTTCAAATATTTTTAAGCCTCAGCTGGTAGCCAAAGATGTGCTTCATTGACCTGGTTTTAACTAAACTCTCCTAATAATTAAGCATAGCAAAAGGATTTTTCCAGTACTGTCTATATGATAGTTATTTTTTGTAAAGAAGAAATCATAAAAATATAAGCTGTTGTATATTTTTCAATTCAGTTTTTCAAGTCCCTCTTTAGAGTTAATCCATTATGAAATACCAGTCACATGTGACTATAAAGTCTAGGCAGACAATAAGATGCCTATTAAAATATTTCTATAAAAGGCTTTCATTGAAGTCAGTTTGATACAAGGTATGACTTTTGACTGTCTTCTGAGGTGAACAGTCTTTGTCCAAGACTGGTGAAAAAGTTTGTTGGTGAAGCTGGTACTGTTTTTGGCTATAGTGAGACAAGAAATTGTCTCAGAAGGCATTTCCAAAAGACAAGTTTCGGAAATGTGTTCAGCAGTAACTGCATCATTGGAATGAATGAGGGCATCGGCTCCTGAGGTGACTGCTGAAATATCACACACTCCTTTGGGTTTACAGATTAAGGTATGTTTGTTGTTTAATACGATATCAGTTATATTTTTTTGGACTTGCTGAAAGGGGAAAGAATGTCCTTTCTTAGCTTTCTTTATTACAGTTAGATTGCCACATTATTTTCCATTTTCTTTAGAGCAGACCCTGATTTTCTTGAATCCCTATGCTTCCTCCTCGCCTCAAATCTCATGTCATCAAATATGCCTCAGAGGCCTTGAAATTCCTCATATAATCCCCATGTCTCTTTCTGAGTGACATTGTGAATCACAACTTTTGCTTTTTTGCAAAGAATAAGAGGGATTTTACACAGAAAAGATTCATTTTCTCAGTATGATCTTGCCTCTCTTAGATTAAAGGTCCAGGCAAAGGCTAATAACTTGTCCATTACTAATCCTCTGTCTTAGGCATCAGTTTATTTCTTCCCAAGGGTTCCTTTACCCAGATCTGATCATCTTGTGTTCCTTTGGATAAGAAGTTTTTCTAGGTCTCTTCAAATAAGAATAATTTTATTTCTTTTTTCAAATGGTAAATATTCTCTTACTTATGCTTGTGTCTTGGGTGGGAGAGATTTATGAATGAAAATAGTATAGAGAAACCCAAAACCTTATTTAATCTAATAGTTAACTGTTTGCTAATGGAGGGATTAGTAATATAGCACTACTATATAACAACAATATTAACCTATTTCCAATAATACTGTATATTTGGATTCCCATAGAAGGTTGATATAATGGGATGTGATCCATGCTATAATTCTTCTCTATAGAAATACAGTTTAAGCAAGTGAAGCATATTTATCAAAGCAGTCACCAGGCTCCCAGTGGAGATCTGGGAAGTTAAGAAATGGCTACTAGTCTATTTTTAACCGAAGGACAGACACCTTGACTGGGGTGAAGAGAGAATAATATATGATTCTTATTGGGGAAGCTTCACTAGAAATGTCTGTCCTCAAAAAAAAAAATCAAATTACATTAAATACTGTCGAGAATGTTAGCTCTTCAATCCACAATCTCAGATAAGTAATTTTAACCTTTAGGTAACTGTCTTGTACTTCCATTTCCTTTGATTCTTTTGAGCATGGAAATAAAGTGTTTTAAATAAAATTTATAATAAATACTTTAATCTTTAGTTACTCTCCATTTCAGTAGTTCCCAACCGTATCTACTGCAGAATGTACAATCCTCTTCATAAAACAAGCTATACATGACTGACTGCATAGGCATACATGTGTATGTATGTGTGGAGACATAAGTATGTGGGTTTTTTAAGCTAACTGCAGTCTGTGTTTGGCATAATGAACATGGAAGTCTTGGTTTTGATTACACAGACTCCAAGCAGAGTATTTACAGTAACCAAATAGTGAGAGGGAGGCCTTCTGGATAAAGTACATTTTCAAGGTGATTTTCCATTACCTCAGCTCATTCAGATCAGCAGGATGGAGATTATTCTGCTGATCTATAACAAGAGCCAGCTGAAAATTTTTGTTAGAGTAACTGTGACACTTTCATTTGACACCTGTGTTAATCATTGGTTTGCTTAATTTGTGTGTTTATGTGTGTGTGTGTTTAAACAAAGGGATATCTGTGTGTGTGTTTTGTCTGAAGTTGCACTTTGTGTTGTTTTAGAGCAGAATTCGTTAATGTGGTGTGTGACTAGGTGTGGCTGCCGAGCAAACTGAATGTGGGGGTGGGGCCAGCTGCCATCTGCCCCTCCCCCAAAGCATCACTTCCATGGTCATGAAAACAAGATCACATTGCCCTTTTCAGTGTCATGTCATTTTGATGCCACATATCTCAATGCTTCTTGATTAAAACAAAGGCTCTCCAGGTGTCAGAATGCCCTTTATTCTCTGAATTTACCCTCCCCCTGAGAAAGCTCACACTTTCACACTTCCATACCCTGTGCACCACTCTCAGAACCCAAGTATACGGGTCCCAGAGAACCTCTGATCTAAGTGTTACAGAGAAACACATGCCTTGTGGAAGGAAGGAAGAAAGGAGCAAAATTCATGGAAGGGAATGGCATCCATGTTTGTTTTCTGTTGGTTGTTAGCACGTTGATGTTTTGTGAGTTGCAATGGTTGAGTTGGTCCCCATGTCTTTAGCAATAAGCCTGACTTGAAAATTTGCCGAGAAAATGTTTTGTCTTAGATTTACTTAGTGCCCCCTCTGTAGATAACTAACATCCTTCAGAAAGGTCCCCCATTGTCTTTCCTCTCCACCTTCCTCCACTCCCTTCAGCCTTTGCTTGGTTGGTGATCCTCATTATCCAGGTAATGTAGTCAGTCCAAGGAGAGGTCCTGCCACCCTTACCCATCATATCTTCAATATTTAAAATAAATCCATTTTCTAACTTGGTTTGGCTCCAATAATTGCAGCATTCATTTAAAAAATTACAGCCAGATCACCGTATTACTAAGATAGTAATTTTCTATGCACAGGATGTGTTTGAGATAAGTTTTTTTTCAGTATGAGATCTAGTAAATGTTTTGCTGTTTTCTTAAATTCCTTAAGTAAATTTCTGTTTCCAGAGTGAGCAGGTTATCACCATCCCCTTTTTATTAATAAGCTGCTGTTTGGAGTCCTAATGGTCTACCTCTAGTCTCAGCCTGTGGGTGCTTAAACACACACACAATGAATTTTGCAATGAATTTTGGACAGCTCCAAACTCCTCCAGGCCTGGAGCTGTGGAAGAAGCCCCACAGAATCCATCGCAGGGTTACACAGCCCAGAACTTGATGGTGAGAGACCAAGTGCTAAGTCAAGAAAGAATCAGTAATCACAGATCTAAGTGGTTAATACTTGGTTGGTTTCAAAGGGGATCCTTAACTTTAACGACTGCTTGTGAGAGTTGGACTGCCAGTCCACAGTATCAGTAGTAGAATGGCAGCCCTGCTACGTAAACTTCGTTTTTCCCACAAAATATAAATGGGACAGTTGTTGGTCCAAGGAAGAACTTATTACCAATTAAAGCTGTCTGAAATGGAATGGGCCACTTCCTGAGTTCCATAGTCTCCATCACTGGAGGTATTCAGCTTGAGGACAATTTGCCGTGTCTCAAGGATATCAAAGAAGATGTTTATCCATTAGGGCAAGAAATGATGTTCCATGGCTTCCAAGGACCTTTTCCAATTCTAGGATTCTGTGATTCTAACCTAAATGAGATACTCACTGGCTGCTCCAAAACTGGTTTCCAATCATGTCCTCCATATGTAATTTTTACAGATTAAAAGTAATATTGTATATAAAAGAGCAAATAAAGATGTTCTTTAAGTGAAAAAGTTGTTCATCTTTCATTCATATCACAATTATACTTAATAATGATGGCACAGGTTAATAATATAATACCTTTTCCAGTTTGGTGTATGTTTGCTTATCTTCAGTCTCCTGAATTCAGATAAATTTGCCTTCAGTTTTTATTTGTGTCTGATTCTTTGTCATCCTTGGCAGAGATATGATAGGGGTTTGCCATTTCCTTCTCCAACTCATTTTATAGATGAGGAAACAGGCAAACAGGGTTACGAGACTTCCCAGGGTCATACAACTAGTAAGTAATTGAAGGCAGATTTGAACTTGGAATGATGAGTTCCCAACTCCAAGCCTAGCACTCTTATCCATTGTGCTACCTGACTCCCCTCTTTAATTCATCTTTTTGTAATAATTGAAGTTATTAAGAAGAATTGAAAAAGTTCTCTGTGGGGGTAGCCAAATAGTACAGTGAGTAAGAGCACCAGCCCCAGAGTCGTGATGACCTGGGATCAAATCCAGGCTCAGATACTTAGCACCCACCCAGAAACACCTGGCCGTGTAACCTTGAGCAAGTTACTCAACCCTGATTGCTTAAAAAAAAAAAAGTTCTCTATGGCTAGCTGATTTTTAAGATAAAACAACTAGAGACAAATACTCTAGCTTTGGCTTATAGCAACTCATGGGTCATCTAATAGGACACTTAACAAATAAACAGATCCCCATTCAACATATATCCTCTACCACCCCCAACACAAACACAATTATCTCTGTCTCCAGCAAATTTCAGGATTATGACATCTTCAGATTTACATTATAGGGCTTTCCAAATTATCTGAATCATTTATGAATCAGGAAAAATTAATGAGCAGAGTCAGTCTTATAGGGACCATTGTGTGTGGAGAAGAGCATTGGATTTAGAGATTGAGAACCTAGGTTTGCATCTCATTTTAGAGGCAAGTAATTTCATCTCAAGGACTCTCATTTTCTCCACTCTAAAATGGGGTGAACCTGGTTTCAGAGCCTTTAGATCTAGAAGTGACCTAATAGGATCTTTCTATTTTACATAGAAGGAAACTAAGACCCAGAGGTTTATGACTTGGCCAAGTCAAACATGTAAAAGTGGCAGCTGGAATTTGAACTCGGATCCCATGTCCCCAAGTTCAATATCATTTCACCAGTACTGAACTGCTTCTATTAACTTAATATTTCTGAGACCACAAAGTAGTTGCTTAAACTTCCACTGCCCCTAGACAGCTATTTGTGACAAAGTTGGAGAGTAGTTGCCGATTTTTATTGATGGGGGAAGTTTTCAGACTGATTTTCCTATGCTTATGAAATCAAAGGTCTGACCTGTTCCAGCCTGAACCATCTTGCTCACGACCAAGAATTTGTTGGGTTACATGCACGTCTTAGCTGTCAGATATTTTCTTCTCCCAACTAAATAAGTGATTGAAATTCCTGTGCTAAATTAATTTGGTTTAATAGAAGTACATTTTTAAAATGTAAAGAAATGGGGTTCTAGGTACTTAACACTAGATTTCATTAGTTCCCTACAGTTAGAAACTAATATGACAGGAGCAGGTAAACCAAATCCATTGGGGAAAGTAGGATGACCTGGGTTGCATGAAAACAGTCTTGGGGGTTGGCCAATAGAAAACTTGCCTCAGGTGGAGCCATTGTAGAGTCTGGTGTAATGCTGGGAATTACTCTTTCCTTTATTTTGGCATCATTCTCGTATGCAGACCGTGTGTGTGGTTCATCCCTAAACAACCCAAGGTGATTTCACAGTCACTTCTTGGAAGATCCCACTGCCACCATCCCAGTTCAAATCCTCATTCCCTCTCACCTGGGCTTAATGGCATTGGTTTTTGCACATCCAGTCTTTCCCATTACAGCCTCCTTTCTCACCACAGCCTGATGAATCTTCCTAAAGGACATCTGTGACTGTGTCATTTCCCTGTTAGAACCTCAGCTTCGACACTCACAGTCTCCCTTGATCTATGTCCACTAAAAAGCCCTAATATCTAAACTAAGCCCTGGCTCAGCTGTTTAATAAACTGTGTGGCCTTGAATGGACAAGTCCCTTGGTTACCTGAGCCTTCTAAGTTTTCTGTATCTGTATGATGGATATAGACTCAGTGACCTCCAAGATCTTTTCCAGCTTTTAAATTCCTTTGCCAGATGACTGCACCTTTCTAACCTTTCTACTCCCCTGCACATTTTAAGATCCACCTAAAATGTCCTTATCTATTTTGACATCCTGTCTCAGTCTTAGCTCATGCCATTTGTTCTCTAGAATTCCTTCTAATTTGTATTTGAAATCTGCTCCTCTTTTCATAGAATTTAGAACTAAAAGGAATCTGAGAAAATGTTGAACGTGTTGCACCCTTTTGACTAAGGAGCAAACAGTCCCAGAGAAATTCATTGGAAAGTGCTGAAGCCTTTCCTACTCCCCTCAGCCAAGTCTACTCTCCCTCTGAACCCCCATGGAATTTTAGTTACACCTCTCCATTCATGGCCCCTACTCGACTATAAACCCCTTGAGAACAGGCATTGTCTTTTTTCCCTTCTTAACTCATAATGCCCTGAGCATGGTATGTGCTTAATGAATAGTGATTGAATAAGTGAACAGTTGTCCATTCTAAGTAAAAGGCTCCTTTCTCTCAGGTCACTGCTTTTCCCCCTCATGCTGCTCCAATTAAAAGTAGTATATCAGATCTTTACAAAAGAGAAATTGTGTCAGGGGAGCAATGTCAGTTTGGGGAAAGGCTACAGCTTGAAAAAAATGCTATTTCCTTCCTTAAACCTTGGCGAACGGTAGTACTGATATGGGGGGGAAGCAGTTAAGAGTGTAGAAAGCCTATAGGACTAGGAATTAAGAGGCCTAGGTTCTAGTGTAGAAGTGACCTTGTCTAATCTGACCTTTCCATTTTACAAAGGAAGAAACAGGCCTAGAGGTTATGATTTGCCCAAGTCAAACATAAAGACCTAAATTGAAATCTGGCCTCAGTTACTAGCTGTGTGACCCTGGGCAAGTCACTTAACCCTGTTTGCCTCAGTTTCCTCATCTGTCAAATAACCTAGACAAGGAAATGGTGAATCACTCCAGTATCTTTGCCAAGAAAACCCTAAATGGGGTCACATAGCTGAATAACAAATATTCTAGTCTCAGCTTTGCTGCTTATTAATTGGATGATTTTTAGAAAGCCGTTTCTTTTCTCTGTGATCCTGTTTTCTTCCCTGTAAAATGAGAATACTGGATTAGATAAACTCTAAGGTCCCTCCTAGCTTTCCAGGACTCACTAGCTATGATTCTCTAAAATGTGACCTATGGAGTATTTCCTTCCTGGGATTCTCACATTATTCTTCTGTTAGTTTTGAGGTCTCAGATACATTACTTCAAGGCAGTAACAGGGTTTTAAGCCTCTTTGGTGTCCCCCAGTAATGACAGCTGACTTTAAGGAGCACAGAGCACTTTACAAGTTGATCTCATTTCATCCTGCAAAAAGCTCATTTAAGTTGCACAAGTAGTGAGTAAATAGACCACTGAGTCTGGAGTCAGGAGGACCGGAGTTCAAATCCAGATTCAAACGCTGACTAGCTGTGTAACCCAGGGCAAGTCACTTAACCTCTCTCTGCCTCAGTTTCCTCATCTGTTGAATGAGGACAACAAGACCAACTATTTCCCAGGGTTTTTGTGAGTATAAAGTGATATATTTATATTTATAAAGCACTTTGCAAACCACAAAATGCTACACAAATGCTAGCTCTTATTAGTATATTATGAGCAAACCAAGCTGTAAGAAATGAAGTGACTTACCCAAGGTGACCTAGCTAGCAAGTGACAGAGATATGTTTGATCCCAAGTCTTCTGCAAAGAAGTGGGTTTTTTTTTTCAATATTCTTCTAATAGGTTTTTAATTGGCATTAAGCAGTCTTTTCCCCCCTCATAGGTTATTACTATTCAATCTCTTACTGTTAGCTATTATTGAAATTTGTGATTCAGAAAGGATCATTCATGAAGAACAGGGAAATATTTAACAAATTAAATCTTAAGTACCTACACCAGGCTGCCGGCCACTGGGCAGATAAAAACAGAAAATGACACAGTCCCTGCCCCCAAGGATTTGTGTGTTCTGGGGGAGGAGCTATACATTCTGGGGTGGGGAGGGGAGGGAAAGTAGTAGACAGACTAATACAAAATAAGGCATTATAAGGAGAGAGATAGAAGTAAAATGCTGTAAGAAAATTTGAAGGAGATAGAACTTCATAGGGAAGGCTTAGAAGGAGGTAACACCTGACCTGAGCCTTCAAAGCCTATCTGTCTGTCTGTCTGTCTGTCTGTCTGTCTGTCTGTCTATCTATCTATCTATCTATCTATCTATCTATCTATCATCATCATCATCATCTATCCATCCATCCATCCATCCATCCATCCATCCATCCATCCATCCATCCATCCATCCATCCATCCATCCACCTATTGGGAGGTAACAAAGAGAAGAGAGTGCATTGCAATGCATGGTCTGATGGCCTAGGATGACTTGAATCCCTGGGATCAAAGTTCAGGAAATAGGAATGCCAGCAGGGGAAATTAATGCCAAATGGGCAGAAAGAAACCTATGCCAATGTTGTCTACCAACATAGAGATATTTAATTCCTTAGAGTTGCCCACAAAATCTATCCATGAGAATGTTGGTCCACAGCAAAGCCTGAAGGACTGGAGTGTATGGCCACCCACTATTTAATGTAAAGATTGATAAGCAAAATCCTTTTGGCAAGACTCACAACAGTTGAGAAACTCCATACAAGCCGGGGTTGGCAGGTGTGCTACATGGGAAGACAAGTGATTTACAGCTAGAATCAGTAAGCATTTATTTAGTGCCTAACATGCTCCAAGCATTCCAGACACAGAGGACAGTTGTCAGTATAAGGGCTTGCAGGTGGGAGAAATGAGTCAATGTGGTGTATTGGAAAGAGCACTAGTTTGGAGTTACAGCACTGGCTCTATTACTTATTAGTTGTGTGACCTTGGACAAGTCATATAAATTCTGTAGTCTTCTGTTTCCTCATCTATAAAAATAGCAATTTGTGCTTGGTGATCTCTAGGAGCCTATGGGGGTCATGCCAATTGTGATCAATGTGAAATACTATGGTCATTCCAATAACAGTTCTTCAATCGCATCTTAATTTTCCCCTGGAATTTAAGCAGATTGGAAGCATGTTTGTGTGAATATTTTTCTGTTAGTAATATCTTAACTTTTCTTTCCAGGACTCACATTCAGTGTTTTATTTATTGCCACAGATTGAATTTAGATGCTGAATAATGTAAAACTATTTTGAAAAATCTTTGCAGTACGTCATTGATTTATTCACATTGATGGATTGCAGAATTCATTCACATCGTTGCAGATCTGAAATTTCAGTCAAATTGTATTTGTAGGGGTGGCTAGGTGGCACAGTGAATAGAGCACCAGCCCTGGAGTCAGGAGGACCTGAGTTCAAATCCGACCTCGGACACTTAAGACAAAACTAGTCGCTTAACCCCAATTGCCCTACCTTCCCCCCTCCAAAAAGCAAAAAGAAAAATATATAAAAAAAATTTTATTTGTAGTCCAGGGTCCCAAGTTCAAGTCCCAAAGTTTTCCAAGAATGTTGCCCTGTATAAGCCACTTCACTTCCCTGGGTATCAGTTTTCTAATCAGTCTCTCTGCTCATCTATCTTTGTATCTTTCTAGCTACAGCCTATCAATTTAACCATGTTATCTATTTATCTATCTATCTATTTATCTCTATCATCTACTCATCCATCCATCTCTCTCTCTAACTTTCATCTCTTAACATCTGTGAAGCCATGGTCGTGTGACATACCATAACATCATGAAGTCCATTAGTCTCATCCTGAATTACATAGGGTTTCAAAGCCTCTCATATTCTGCCCCCAGGGTGTTCTGTCCTAAGTTACTAGTGGTCTTTTTACTATGACCCAGACAAGAAATTTCATCTCCCAATTCCAGGCATTTTCAGTGGCTGTTCCTCATATCTAGTACACTCTCCTCATCTCTTCTGACATCCCTAGCTTCCTTCAAGTCCTAGCTAAAATCCTACCTTCTACAGAAAGCTTTTCCTTTTCTCCCTTAATTTTAGTGATTTCCTTCAGGGGATTATTTCATATTTAACTTATTCATTTTATGTTGTTTCTATTTTTTCATTTTTGTGTTCATTTATCATATTTATATTTATAGCCTCTGTACATTTTTGGCTATGTTTTCTCCCCCATTAGATTGTGAGGTCCTTGAGGGCGGGGACTGTCTTTTGCCCTTCTTGGCAAAGGGACAGTGTTCAGGATGGTGTCTGGCACATAGTAGACCTTTAATAAATGTTTATTGATTGACTAAAATAAATAGCCATTTATGTGCAAACTGAAATTATAGATCTTTGAAAGACTCCAAATCATGCTTTGCTTCAAACTGTCATTTTATTTTCCAGTTAAGTATTCTCCTGAGACTTAAAAAAAAAAAAAAAAAAGAAAAACCAGGAGTCCTGCTCTGTCTTCAAGGCTTCTCCCTTTCCATCTTCACCTCTCTGTGCTTAGCACAGCGTCTGGCACATACTGTTGTTTAGTCATTTTCTGTCATGTCTGACTCTTTGTGACTCTATGTGGGGTTTTCTTGGCAAAGATACTGGACTGATTTGCCATTTCCTTCTCCAGCTCATTTGACAGATGAGGAAACTGAGGCAAACAGATTTAAGTGACTTTCCTAGGGTCGCACAGCTAGTCAGTGTCTGAGGTTGAATTTGAACTCTGGTCTTCTTGACTCCAGACTGGGACTTATCCACTGAGACACCTAGCCTGGTAGATACTTAATAAATACTTGTTACTGATGTTTGCCCTTCTCCGTTATGTTGATTCCTTCTTAGTTACTACACTGTTGTTGTTCGTTCCCTTTCCTAGACCAAAGCCAAAGACTGGGTTAGATCAGGACAAAAAATGCTGTTTCCTACATCTGTCCTTTCCCCCTTGCCGCTTCATCCCAGACCTGCTCCAGCAGCATCTCAGTTACTGTTTTCTTCCTCCCCCACCTTAATCTTCCTTCTGCTCCTCTTCTCCAGAGAATTCCCCAGTTTCTCTCTCAGCCTAGCCCCATCGGCTGTCCTGCCATAATTTCAGTTAGGAAAGGCAGTTCCCCCTATTGCATCTGGGGAGAGGGAAGCTTAGGAAGACTAAGTAACCTTTCCATGGTTACATTGTTATCCCAAACTGAAGGCAGCTCAGAAACCCTCCAGTTGAAACCATACCTGATGAAAAGAAGGGCCAGATTCCAGAAAGGCTGGCCAATAACGAAAATGATGATGTGATGCTGTCATTTCTATGGCGCTTTACATATATTATCTAGTAAGTCCCTGGATTCCTTTAAGTCCCAGCTGAAATCCCACCTTCCACAGGAAGCCTTCCCCAATCTCTTCTAATTCTGGTGTCTTTCTTCTTTTGATTATTTCCCATTTATCCTATCATCTATAGCTTTATATCTATTTATACATATGTGTGTGTGTTTGTTGGCACGTGATTTCCCCCATTAGATTGTAAGCTCTTCGAGGACAGGGACTGTTTTTTGCCTCTTTTTTATCCCAGCCCTTAGCACATAGTAGGCACATAATAAATGTTTAATGAATTTAAATCTAATAGGATGAAAAAAATAAGCCCATGAGAGAATGGTGAGGGACAGTAGGAGTACCTTTCAGGGATAAAAAAAAAAAAAAAACCAAAGTCATAAAAGTAACTTTTATTTGAGCACAAAGCCGATTGAAGAAGAGGATAAGGTATAGACAGTAAAGGGTTTCTGCCACTAGAGGGCAATAGTGCACAATGAGCCTGAAAAGCCTGGGCTCTGGGTGAGGGGCAGTTCTTGCCCAACGAAGGAGATAGGGCAAAACCTCACTTTGGCCCCCTCCTTCTAACCCAGGATGGATCAGTGTGAAGTTCAACCACGTCCATTGGATCCCTAGGGATGTGCTGGGCATTTATCTCACTGTAACTGGGGAAGCCCACCCCACTCAAAGGCAGTTTTGTTGGAGCAAGGACCTATTTAATTTAAAGGTCTCCCCCCTAGCAGTAATAATGGCCACAACTCACATTTAAAGAGGAGCATTATTATCTCTGCTCTTTTACATATGGATTCAGAGGCTCAGAGAAATAAACTTGCTTTAGGTTAGCCCACAAGAGTCAGAGGTGGAATTTGAACCCAGGACCCTCTATCTTGCTAACTAAATAGTGCAGATTTTTAAAAGGAATAAGATGAAATGGGAACTTAACTACCTGCGTGAGTAGGTTGTGGTGAGGAAAGTGCTTTGTAAAACTCAAGGAGAGGGCCTGGACTTGGGATTTCATTGGGAGAGGGAACTCCCAGGTAAGGAAACTCCCCCCACTAATGTAGGTCAGCACCTCGCTTGCAGTTTACGTTAGGGTGTTTCCTATAGCACTGAGATTGATTGATTTGTCCAAGGTCACACAGTATGTATCAAAGGTAGAATTTAATTCAGGGCTTCCTGGCTTTGAGGAAAGCTTTGTTACCTCATGTAATAACTCAGTACAATAGCTAAGACACTGGCCCTGGAGTTAAAAGCCAGTTTCATACACTAGCTGTGTGATCCTGGGCAAATCACTTAACCTCTGTGCCTCAGTTTCCCCATCTGTAAATTGGGGATAATCATACTGACCTCTCTGTATTAGTGAGGATCAAATGAAATGACATGTTTAAAAGTGCCCAAATAAATGCTAGCTCTTGTTATTATAAAATAAAAGTGCTGTGTAATGTGATTTGCCATAAATAATCTTTATCAGGAAAAGACAGGCCATCTTCCAGAACAAAGAGGACAATAGCTATGGAACACTGGGTGATAAAAATATAATTCCTCTAAGGCAAAGGTGGGGAACTTCCATGCTTGAGGACCTACAGGACCTGCATGTGGCCTTGAGACCACAGATTCCCCACTCCTGCTCTAAGGCATCAGAGGATGCCTCTGCAAGCATCAGTCTCAAATTTTTAACTTGAACTCTACTCATATACAGACTGAATAAAGGTGTAAACTATTCTATATGACAGGTGCATTATGGGGGAATTGTGCATATTGAATTTTAAAGTTTTATCAATTGCATTTTAAATGCAAATGTATTAGGAATGTATCATGGAATAATGGAAATAGTATGAGGCTTTGAAATCAGGAGTTCCAGATTCAAATCCTGACCCTGCCAGTGATTTGTATCACTTCTGGCAAATCCTTTGGCCCCTCTGGGCCTCGTTTTCCATATATGTAAAATGGGAAAGTCAGACTAAATGATCTCCAACGTTTATTTCTTCATCTCTAAGATTCTGTGGTTCAGAATTGTGGTGAGGAAAAACTGTTATGCTTCTTTCTGTAGCAATAACCCACTCTCCCCACCCCAACATCTCCTCTGCCAATTCTCTCTTTTGTAAATTTGGATACACGTGGATTGAGTTTTCCTAGAATGCAGCATACATATACGTGCAAATATGTGCTGCGAGAACTTGTTCCTAACCTGATATCTGCAGTTTGATTGCTTTCTGGGTCTTTTTTCACTGTGAAAATTTTAGGTTGGCAGTCTCAACTGGCTTTGGAATTTACTGGAGGAAAAGTCCAGGTCCCTCATTTACCCAGAACTGAAAGGGTGATAGAATGCTTTACATACAGCATATCCCAAAAGTCTTAGTACAGTTTGAAGCTTTTTAGCTTAGATTCTATCAAAGCTTCTGGTAAGCTGGTAAAGTTTCAAACTGCACCAAAACTTCTGGGACAACCCTAACCCTAACTCATTTGTTTCTCAGAAACAGCCCTAGTAGGGGCAGCTAGGTGGCACAGCCCTGAAGTCAGGAGGACTTGAGTTCAAATTTGGCCTCAAACATTTGATACTTACTAGCTGTGTGACCTTGGGCAACTCACTAAACCCCAATTACTTTCCCTTCCCCCCTCCAAAAGCAAAAAACAAAAAAAAGCAAGCCCCCAGTGAGTGGAACAGCTCTATCCTCCCAGTCTGTCATCCCAGATTCCTCACCATTGCTCAGCCTCCATTCCGATCTATGGCCAAGGCCTATCAGTGCCATCTGTCAGCATCTATACCCGCTTCTCTCCTCTGATACTGCCATCACTGTGGTGCAGACTCTCAGCTCTTTACTTGGGCGATTGCAAAAGCCTCCTGGTTGGTCTGCCTGCCACAAGTCTCACCCCAGTCCAGTCCCTTCAGCTGCCAAAGCGATTTTCCTTGAGTATGATCCAGCAATGTCACTCTCACACTCAATACACTTCTGTGGCTCCCTGCCATTTTCAGATCAATTAGAAAATCCTATTTGGCCTTCAAAGCGCTTTGAAACCTGCATCCCATACACACACACACACACACACACACACACACACACACACATACTACCAGTCTTCTTAGACCTTATACCCCACCCCACCCCCATACTCTGTGATCCAGTGATACTGACCTCCTTGCTGTTCCTTAAACAAGACCCTCTATCTTTCAGCTCACAGCTTTTTCATAAGTTGTTCCCCATGCCTAGAATGCTCTTTCCTTCACATAGAGGACAATAGACCATGCAATGGATGAAGTACTGAGCCGGGTTCAGGGAGACCTCAATTTGAATCTGACCTCAGATCCTTACTAGCTGTGTGACCCTGGGCAAGTCACTTAACTTCTGTCTGCCTCAGTTTTCCCCATCTGTTAAATTGGGATAATTAAGTCACCTGCTTCCCCAGGTTGTCTTGAGAATCAAATAAGATAATACTTGTAAAGCTCTTATCACAGTGCCTGGCACATAGGAAGTACTACCATATAAATATTAGCTAATATTGTAGCTATTATTGTCAAGTGTTCTCCCCATTCTATCGATGAATACTCATCTGAAGCTCAAAAGTGAACATGTCAGATCTGAAACTTGAGCTTGACTCTTTCTGGCTCCAGGTACAGTGTTCTTTCTTTTATTCCACACCAAATAAAGAATCTGCTCTTCCTTCCTTTAGAACTGGACTAAGCATCTTTTCCCTGAGCTTCCTTCTCTTTAATAATTAGAGGACTGGACTCAATGCCTCTCTGATCTCTGATCCCTTCCAGTTTGTTTAAAGGAACTCAAAATGTTTAGCTTTGAGAAGAGAAGCCTGAGTGGACTTTCTGTTCCCAGGTATTTGAAAGGCTGTCAGAGGGTAAAAGGGGTTGTTCTTTGTTCTGCCTGACCTCAGAGTTGGGTAGACATGTCGGTGGCAGATTCAGCTGAATATGAGTGGCTCGTCTTAAAAGTCATAGATAGAATCTCTCTTCTATCTTTTTTCTTCTTCTTTTTTCTTTTTTTTTGCTTTTTGGAGGGCAATTGGTGTTAAGTGACTTGCCCAAGGTCCATGGCTAGTTTTTTGTGTTAAATGTCTGAGGCCAGATTTGAACTCAGGTCCTCCTGAGTCCAGGGCTGGTGCTCTATTCACCGTACCACCTAGCTACCCCTCCCTCTTCTGTCTTGTTGTTTCAGTCTTGTCTGACTCTTCAAGACCCCTTTCAGGGTTTTCTTGGGAAAGATTCTAGAGTGCTTTACAGCATTCCACTGTGCCATCATTAATAAATATTTGCTGAATGAAAGAGAGGGTAATAGTGGTCTGTGACTGAAACAGAATCTCTTGAAAAGCAGAGAAGAAAATGTCACCTCGGCCCCTCTGGCAGGGTCTTTATGCTGATGTAGGTGATTGGTAATCATAGTGGTGACTGACTGATCTCATTTTTCCCTGTAAAATCAAGAGAGCAGAAACATGGAGAAATGGGTACCAAAGACCTCCCCTAGGATCCCTTAGATTCTTCTGATATATAAAACCATCTTAATCTTTCCCTAAAGAAAAAATAGCTTCATAGAAACACAGCATCTCAGGACTCTGAGGACCTCACAGACCATCCTATGCATGAACCTATGCATGAACTGGAAATAGTTTCTATAACATTGCCTGACAAATTTTTGAGGATGTTCTGCTAAAAGAGCTCCATCCTAGGTGAACCTATTGCCTCCTGAGGCAGCATGGTCTATTTTGACTAGGGAGATGGTATAATGTACAGGGCAACAGACTGGAAGTCAGGAGGTGGAGGATTCAACCATCATCTCAACTATCAAAATGGGTATGGACAAGTTACCTTGGTATAGTCATGTGCTACAGTTCCAAGCAGAAAAAGACAAGTTCAGAACTCTAACTCTAACCCTAACTTCATCTATAAAATGGGGAGTAACTGTCTTACTCAACAGTGTTGTGAGGCTGGGGATGGGGAAAGAGTTTTGCAAAGCCTAAAGCATTACAGTAACATTACTATTATTGTTACTATAACTCATATTATAATGGGGTAGTATAAAGAGGTAGGCAGCTAGGTGGCATGGAGGATAGAACACTGGGCTTGGAGTCAGGAAGGCTCATCTTCATGAGTTCAAATCCAGCCTAGCTGTGTTACCCTATGCAAGTCATTTAACCCTCTTTGCCTCAGTTTCCTCATCTATAAAATGAACTGGAGGAGGTAATGGCAAACTAGCCTAGTATCTCTGCCAAGAAAACCCCAAAGGGGGTCAGGAAGAGTGAGACATGACTGAAAAATCACTGAACAATATCATGCTATGCTAGGCACTGGACCAGACACTTTGCATGCAAAGAAAAACCTAGAGCAGTCCCTGCCCTTAGGAACGAACATTTTCTTGGCTGAACAGTCATCCAGCAGCCCCCCTCTGAAGCTCTTTCTTGCTGATGGCTCTAGGCATTCACAGGGAGTTTGCCCCGTGGCCAGTAGAAGGCACTGCTGGTGTTTTGGTTTCTTTCACACCTTTTACAGACCATGGGTCAGGTTTCTATTATCTTCCCCTTTGACCACAGTTGAAAAAATAGTAATTTCTACCGCAGTGGCCTTTCTTAGTTCAGGTGGCATCAGTGAATTCCCAGCCCCTTTCTCTCTTCTGAGCTGAACCGACAGCAGTGTGGGTGGAGGGAGAACACCATGTGCCTTATAAACTGGAGAGGGGGAAAGCAGGAAGATCTGCCAAGTGGAAAAATACTGAATGTTTCATTTGAAGAGTCTGAGAAATCTCTTCCTGGAGGGGCCAGATAAATAGATTTGGGTCTCCTCTCTATTATTTTCCTTTGTACCACAATTGGAAAGACGGCACGACAGAGTGAAAGGGTTGCTGGAGTTGGAATCAGAAGGCCTGGGTCCAGGGCTACCACTGCTATTTACTAGCTTTGGGAACAGGGCCAGGTCACTTAGCCTCATGGGGCCTCAGTTTCCTTATCTGCAAAATGGAAGGTAGACTGCACCATCTCTGAATTCGTAAGCCTTTGACCCTGCATTTAGCTAATTTGCCAGTGTTTACAAACCAGTCTGGTTCTTGAATTGCAGAGATCACACACACACACACACACACACACACACACACACACACACATACACACACACACACACATACACACACACACTCCCCTCCCTGCAGAAAACCTTCCCCAGATTCCCAGAGGGATGTATAAACCAAACAGGTGGCTATTTCAAGAAAATATCCCCTAGTTGTTCTAGGGGCCCTTCCTTTGGAGCTCATTGCTCCGACATGAGGCCATTTGTGCCTGGAAATCCTCTCTATCTGAAGCAGCTAAAAGGTGGTAAGATTAAGACTGGGTTCTCCCATTCCATCCAATAGAGCAAACATCAACTTCCTGGTATGTACAAGGCCCTGAGCAGCCGCTGAAGATACTAAGAGGAAAGGAAGCAAGCATCTATTAAGCTAATTTTAAATGCCTACTATGTGCCAGGAGCTTTACAAATACCTCATTTGAACCTCATAACAACCCTGGGAGGGAAGTGCTATTGTGATCCTCTTTTTTACAGTCAAGGAAACTGAGGCAGGCAAGGTTAAGTGATTTGCCCAAGGTCACACAGTTAGTGTTGGAGGCCAAATTTGAACTCAGATCTTCCTGAACCTAGCACTTTATCCACTGAACCACCTACTTATCTCTAAGCAACCTTGCTTACCAAAACAAAATAAAAATAACTCCTACTTTTGAGGAGTTTACATTCTACTGAGGGAATGCCACATTAAAGTATGTATGGGATAATTTGAAAGGATTTGGGGGATCAAGATAGGTTTCCTGAGATGGTACATTAATTTATCTAATTTGGGACAGTTTAAAAAAAAAAGGACTGATTGTAGAACTGAGTTCAAACCCTACCTCTGATCCTTGTTACCTGTGTGACCCTGGGCAAGTCACTAGGCATCAGTTTCTTCATCTATAAAAATAAGAACATTGGATAAGATGGTATCTGAAAGTCCCTTTGCCCTCTAAATCTATGGTTGTGTGACCATTGAAGGAAGCTTAGAATTTGAAGAGGTGAAAGTTAGGAGGGAATATCTTGCAGGTATGAGGACAGTTGTATGCACAAGGGCATGGAGACTGGAGGTAGACTGTCCTCTCTAAGGAAAAGGCACCAGGCCAATTTCACAGAAATACAGACAATGTAAGTGGAGTAACCTCTAGTAAACCTGGAAGAGGAGACTGGCCCCATATCAGGAAAGGATCCAGGTGTCAAACAAGCTGAGAAGTTGATATTTTCTCTAAAGACAATAGGGAACCATGGGAGGCTTTTGAGCAAGGGCTTCACCTGGTCACATCTGAGCTTCCTCGATTCTGATGGATGGGGGAAGGAGCTTAGGGAAGGCCAGCCAGTATCAGGTTGCAAGTTAGACTTGCCAATTTCCTCTAGTTTACCCAACAAACATTTACTGAGCACCCACGGGTTCTATGGGCACTGGGAATACAAAGTCAAAAAACAAACATCCCTTGCCCTCAAGGAGTTAACATTCTGTTTGTGGAAAATAAAGTTACCCATTTAGTCAATATAAAAGATTTTCAAAGTAAATACTAATTAATTTTTTTGGAAGGAGGACTTTCCTAACTTGGAGGATCAGAAAAGGCTTCTTAAAGGTAGCACTTAACCCAAACTTTGAAGAAAGCTGGTGGTTATTCTAAGAGTTGGAGCTGAGGAGAGAATGTATTCCTGGCCTGAGGAGCAGGAAAGAGGTGGCCTGTGCAAAGCTCTCCTTGACCAGGTATGGCCGGCTGCTCAGTTTCACTGGACATGCCTCCTAGACGTGGTTAGATCTATATTTTAGATATTTGGTAACTGAGTGGAGAATAGATTGGTAATGGGGGAGAGATTTGAGGCAGGGAAATCAATCCATCAATCCACAAGCATTTATTAAACACTGATTGTCTTCAGGCACTGTGCTGATTCTGAGAATGTAAATATGGAGTGGCTATTGCAGCAGACCAGGTGAGAGGAGATTGGATCCAGAACTTCCCAGATACCTGCTTGCTCATCCATTGACTCTTGAGATATCCTTCTCCTATCCCTTTCACCTGAAACTTGGACTCCATCCTAGAGTCCTCTCACTCTGATAGATGAGCTTTTAGTGTGTCTTGCTGAGGCCTAAGCTTCTATGCCACTTTGTGGTCATAGTTTATTATTTATTATTCATTATTATTATTTATTATTCATCCTTACCAGGATCCCTTGATAGTCCCTTACCCTTTTCAATACTCCTCTAAATATTTTCTTCTCCCATTAGAATGTAGGGTCCTGCCAGTAATAGTGCATATACCCATAATCCTTGCTATGGGGAAAGATGGAGCTGGCAGATCCCTTGAGCTCAGGAGTTCTGAACTGAAGTTGAGCTTAGGTTATCAGGTGTCTACACTAAGCCTGGCACCATTGTGGGTCCTGGCACCAAGGTAGTGAATCCTCAAGAGAGGACAACCGCCAGGCTGTCTAAGGAGGTTCAGATTGGAAACAGCAGGTCAAAGCTTCTGTGGAAATCAGCACTGGGATCCCTGTACTTATAGCTTGGAAGGAAAGGAAAGAAGGAAGGAAAGAAGGAAGAAAGGAAGGAAGGAAGGAAGGAACGAAGGAAGGAAGGAAGGAAGGAAGGAAGGAAATAAGGAAAAGGAAGAAAACTCTTTGAGGGCAGGAACAGTCTTGCTTACTTATATTTGTACCCCTGGTCCTTAGCACAGTGGTTGGCACATAGTAAGTGTAAGTAAAATCCTTTATCTCTCTATCTATCCGAACTAGGGTGGTGGTCATGGGAATGGAAAAAAAGGTTTCAAGTAGAATCAGGGAAGAAGTCCAACATGACCCTCAAGTTGTGAACCTGGACAATGAAAAGGATGCTTATGTCCTTAACAGAAATGGGAGTTAGGAAAAATAATGAGTGTTTGGAGTAAAGATAATGGGTTCTGTTTTGGACACGCTGAGCCTGATTTGACTGTAGACATCCAGTCAGGAATGATCCATAGGCATTTGGTAATGTGGGATGGGAAGTGGGTAGAGAGAGCAGGGCTACCTGGGAATCATCTTCTCTTGACCTTCACACGCCCTTGAGCTATTATCCTGTCATCTTTCCTCTCTTACCTGACCCAACTCCCAGAAGAAACCCTATACACTTCTTAGCTCCAATTCTCCCTCCACAGTCACCTCTCAGTTCATTCTACTCTGGCTTCTCTTCCTACCACTCAACCCACTTTCTCCAAAGTCACCACCAATCCTCTTTACTAAATCCAGTGGCCTCACTCTTTGCCTCCTTGCAGCATGTGACACTGTTGACTGACCCTTTCTTCTGGCTACTCCTTTCTTTATGGATTTTTTTTTGGACATTTCTCAGTTGTCCTTCTCTTCCTCCCTGTCACACTTCGGCAGGAGTATGTCTCTCTTCCTGGGTATACCTCAGGACTCTGCTCTAACCCTTTTCATCTCTCACTGTGCACGGTCTCAGGGATCTCCTCAGCTCCCATGGATCCAATGACTCCTAAATCTATGCGTCCACATGTCATCTCTCCCCAGAACTCAAGCATAATATCTCTGAATATCACATCTCTACGTCTCCAGAAGGCATATCAAACTCAACTCATCCAAAACAGAACTTGTTATCTTTCCTCCTAAGCCAGGGGTGGAGAAACTGAGGCCTTGAGGTCACACATGGCCCTCTAGGTCCTCAAGTGTACCCCTTTGACTGAATCTAAATTTCACAGAACAAAGGGCTGCACTTGAGGACCTAGAGGGCCACATGTGACCTTGAGGATGCAAGTTCCCCGTTCCTGTCCTAAACTCATCTCTTCTCCTAACTTACCCATTTCTATTGAGGAAACCCTCATTCTTCCAGCTGTCCAGGTTTACAACAGTTACTCTCTCCACTCTCATTCCCATGTCCCATCCGTTGCCAAATCATGCTGATTGCACCATCTTCTTACCATCTCGTGCACCTCCTGCATCAGTTTGGGCCCCATTACCTCCTCCTCTGACCTTTTGCCATGATTCCTAATTGGTCTCTCCCCTTTCCAGTACATCTTCTACACAACTATGAAACTGATCTTCCTAAAGTGTGCATCTGACCATGTCACCCTCTGCTCAGGAAGCTTTAGGGGCTCCCTGTCATTTCTCAGACAAAGTACAGGCTCCTCTGTTTGGCATCCAAAGCCCTTCCCAGTGTGACCCCAGCCTAGCTTTGCTACTGCGTCTTGCCCCACTGTGTATTACTTCCTTTCACATACCCTACATTCCAGCCAGATTGGCCCTGCTGCCTGCTCCCCGGCCCTCATGGTGCTTTGCAAAGTCAGTGTCCCCCAGGCCTAGAACTGTCTCTTAGCTCCCTTCAAAGCTCAGTTTGAATACCACCTTCTTTGAAAGGCCCCAGTCTGTTAGTGTCCCCCCAATCACTATATATCTATTTGGGGGGTTTATGGGGTGTTAAGGGAGGACTGGCACCTCTGCTGTGAGGCCTTGCCAAGCCCTCCCCAAAGCTGCTCATCCACCTCTGGTGTCCACCTTCACCCAACTCTCACCTGTGGCTCCAAGAAGCTGTAGTGTACACAACAGCCTCCCCCAGGTAAACTGTCTATGCACACAGGTTAAACCAGGTTGGGGATGACCAAGAGGCCTCAGACCTGTTAGTGAGTTAGGTATGTGAAGGCTTTCTCTGGCATAATGGGTGAATGGGAACAATTTGTTCCAGTGGCTACAAGGGGCTGAATTAGGAGGTCCTGTGGAGCACTTAGGGCTTGGGCAGACATTGAAGATGCAAAGGTCATCCACTGCCATGACCAGTCATCTTGGCTTGTCCTGCCACTGACCTCTGATGATTCAGGAAGAGACAGTGAGGCTGATGCCTTTGGCACAACTTTGCCTCACTTAAATCCAATTCACTTGAAACTCAGGACCCTATCACCTTGTGATGTCACTGATCCTCTCAAAAATGGAGGAGGAATAACATTGGGGGTCTCTTCTTGAGCTCCAGGTAACACCAGAGGCCTCTGAGGCCCCTTCCAATTCGGATGTCTTTTGATTAAGGAAAAGGAAATGACAAGGGTCTGTCAACCTGGTTGGGCCTCACAAGCCACCAGCCAAGAACAGTGAGTTTGGGAGTGAGTCTGGGGCACACAGGGCTCCCCCGTGCTCACACACACACTTTGCCTCTCTCCCTGCCTTTGGTTTCCCACCCTAGCTACATCTGCTGGCTCTCTGATCCTAATAATCAGTCAGCAAACACCTATATAAGGCACTAAGCTTGAGACCGGGGGGGTGGGGAGATGCAAAGGACACTGCCCTCCTGAGGTTCAGTGGGTGGAGACAGGGTATTTACTCACACAGAAGGAGAAGATCTGATTTGTTTAAGGGTGACTTTGTTGAAAGGCTCAGTTTTTAATAGTTCAAGGAATCCCAACAAAGGTGTCCAGGCCACTCTGTTACCAGAGTTAAGTTACATTTCATGCCAAGCATAATAGAATGGGAACACAGCTTTAGAGTTGGAAGGGACCTTAGTAACTATAGAGTCCGTACCTTCCCACCACCCCACCCCCATTATCTCAGAGAAAAAACTGAGGTCCCAAGAAACAAGTAACCGGCAGAGTTGAGATTTGAACTCAGGTCCTCTTGCTCCAAATCCAGGGCCCCTTCCACTCTCCCACACAGCTCTGGTTTCCCAGCAACTCTGGGAGGTAAGTAGTGAAAATATAATTAACCCCATTTCACAGATGAGGAGCCTGAGGCTCCGGTTGGTTACACAGTTTACCCACGGTAAGCTATTAACTAGTAAATGTAATTGGGGAGAACAGAACAGTTATCTTGATTCTTAGGAGAATGTCACTTAAAGCTAATAGTTAACATTTATATAGCACTTAGTGCTAGGCACTGTGCTAAACACTTTACAAATGTGATCTCATTTGAAATTCACAACAACCCTGGGGAGTGGGTGCTGTTATTATCCCCACTTTACAGCTGAGGAAACTGAGGCAGAGGTTAGTGACTTGCCCAGGGTCACATAGCTCATTTGATCTTCACAACAAACCTGGGAGAAAGTGATATTGTTATCCACATTTTACACCTGAGGAAACTGAAGTAAACAGAAGTTAATTGACTTAGTCATATAGCTACAAAGCTTCTGAGGCTGGATTTGAATGCAGATCTTCCTGACTTCCAAGTGCTCTGTGTACTATGATACCCCCCAGCCACTAAATCATACTTAAGGATCCCTGTGGGTCACAGATTAATTCAGAAAACCACATACTAATATTATCTATGTTCTGTTGTGCTTTCATTTATTTATTATTTATCTCCCAATTACTATTTATTATATCAATCATGTTATATCATATCATATCGCATCACATATCTTATATCACATCTCATCACATCACACATATATTATATTAATTATACTGATTATATTTTAATATATCATATCATATATCACATCACATCACATCAATTATATCATTTATTTCCCAATTACATTTTAGTCTGGTTCCCTCCACACTCGTGGGTTTTGAGGGCTGCATGTGGCCCAAGAGACACTGACATCTCTGTACTAGGGGATATATTGTTAGGTCTAGAATTAAATTCAATTGAATACACATTCTATTAAGCACTTACTATGTGCCAGGCAGAAGTGAAGTTAAAATGTATCTGTTACAATAGTACTGTATCCTCTCATCAGAAAACTAGCGGGTCCCTTAGAAGCCCTAGCAACTAGGTCCAGAGAGCATGGAATGCAGTATAGGTGAATGTGAGGTTTGGAGGAGGGGGCAGAGAAGGGTTGACAAGGTCCAGGGGATGATTCCTGGCCTGAGTAGCTGGCAGGTGGCCTGAGGGGGCTGAGGGCCCCCAAAGAAGATGAGAAGACTGCCGAAAAAAGGGAGAGGTCTCAATCCTGAAGGCAGCCTCTGCAAGCTGACCAAGCCCAGCCTCTCAGGCTATATTTGAACTTTTTGCACAGTCACAACTCATCAACCCACATTAAAGGCACTTCAATTAGCCAATATTTTCTTTAAAAACAACAACAACAGCAACAAACCCGCGGCTTCCTTCCCTGGCTAAGTAAGTACTGTCATTTAATTTCCTGTCAATTGCCGAGAAAGCAGCAATTAGGGAAACAGTAATCAAGGGCAGAAGAGGAGCCGAGAGGGAGGCCCAGGCTTCAGCATCCTCCCTCCTGCTGAAGTGGTCTATGATTGGCTCATGCCACCTGTGTAGAGATGAGAAGCCTTCTCAGGCAGAGATTTAATTGAGGCTGCATTGACTGTAGCTCACAGTTAGACGGGCTTCAAAATGGACCAAAGACCTTCCTGACAGCCTTCCTATGTGAAGGAGAGAATTAGAGGATAATTATCCTTAGGTTACAAATAATAACAAAAGTGACCAACACCAATGTAATGGGAATGCAAATTTGGAAGATCTTCCCTGCCCCTAGGCTAAAGTGCACCAGAAGCCTGGGGAGGGAGGCTTGTTTTTCAGTAAATACTTTTTGATTGGCCAGTGGGTCAATAAGGTTGTTACATTCTCTGAGCCAGGAGAAGGCTATATAAGCCCTGATGTGTAGCTTTGTTTTGGGACTCACTTTGAGAAGTGTTCTGTGATTTGATCTGAATTCTGGGAAGCCGTTGTTGAGAGTCCCCCGGCTTTGAAAAACCCAGATGTGGAAACCCAGATGTTGACTGGGTATGGATGTAATGGTTGGACAGTTTGGAAATCTGTCTACTTGATCTGTTTCTGTCTTGATAATTCTGCCTGTATGCTTTGAAGTTCGGGGCAATGACCTTTTTCCCCTGAGCAAGGTAAACGATATATGTCTGACTGATTAAAGTAAGCTTGTTAACCCATTTTGAGTTGCTTTCCTTTAACAAAGCAGATCCAAGAACCTGTGGTAGCTGCAAACCCTGAGGACGCACTTGGGGTGCTTGCTGCTACAACCAATAAGGACTTTAGGTACACTACCAAAATCCTCATTGTTCTAGGTAACTTTCAAAGGCTATACTTTTCAGAGAGGATGCTGACCTGTATTGGTAGAGAGAGTTTCCTCACCTGGGAGTTCCCTATACCAATTAAATCACAAGTGCAGCCCCTGTCCTAGATCTCATTTGACCCTTACAGCAACTCTGTGAAAGAGACTCTTTAGGCATTATTATCCCCATTTCACAGATGGGAAACTGAGGCTCTGAGAAGTTAGTGGTTTATCCCAAGGACCCAAAGCTAGTAAGTACCTAAGCCAGGATTCAAACCAAAGTCTTCTGATTCCAGCTCTCCACTAACAGGACTCTGCTTGCCTTGATGGGTTAAACAATTCTGACCTCTCTGAAGGTCACTCCTGAAAGGCTGTGCTAGGGAGCTGGGGAGGATCCAACTATTGATTGACCACTGGGCCAAGATTATAAGGCTCTGAGGGCCTTCTGCGTGTGCGCTCTCCTTTTCCCAAAGGACTTGAACTCTATATCCCACCCCCTATCACTGCATACTCATATCCTCATGCATGTGGCACTTTCTCCCCTTATCCATTTCATTGGGAGATTTAATTCAGATGCAACCTCTGACAGTTACTAGTTGTGTGACCCTGATCAAGTCACTTAGCCTGGCCGTGCCTCAGTTTCCCCAGCTATAAAATAGGGATAAGAACAGCACCTATTTCCCAGGGTTGTTCTAAGTTTCAAATGAGATAGCATGTAAAAATGCTTTACAAATCTTAAAGCTCTATATAAATGCTACCATCCTCCTCACTATTCTTCCTCTTTTCATCCTTCTCTTCCTTCAAGGCTCAGCTTAGATGCCACCTCTTCTGAGAAGTCTTCCTTGATTTTTCCAGTGGTTAGTGTACCTTCCTTCCTCAAATTATCTTGTATTTATTTATAAGTACATTTATCTTTCTGTTCCCCACCCCCTTATCTTGTATTCACTTGTGAGTAGGTGTATCTTCCTGTTCTCCCCCATTCTCTCCATCCCCCTTAAGATTCCATAGGCCAGGGAACCACCTCATTTTTGTGTCTGTATCCATGGCACCTAGCATAGCATCTTCCTCCCCACAGGCAATAATGACTGGTTGTTGAATGAATGAAATTGTACATCAAAGTCAAACTTGTCTACTCTCTCCAATTAATGAGGCTTTCCCTGGAGCACTCCTTGAATGCCTCCATGTGGTTTGGAGTTGACCCCTGAATTCTCAGGCCAGCAAGAGCCCAAGCACTGGCAGATTCTGCAAAGGCAGAAGGCTTCAAATATGATGCCAGCGACAGATCATGTTGCCTCATGATCAGTCTAGCCAAGAGCAGAGAAACTCATCAACAGAAAGCTAGCCACTGAGTGATGGTTGTTTTTGGCCAAAGAAACTCAGAAACAACCTACTAAGTCTTTGTGGTTTGGTAGGCAAGATGCACACCAAAGAAATCACAGATGCTTAAAGTAACAGTAGAGTAGGAAGGACATTGTCTCTGGAGTCAGGGGATTTGGGTATTAATCCCTCCTCTGACACTACCTATGATTTAGGGCAAATCATTTAATGTCTCTGGACCTTATCTGTAAAATGAGGAGAGTAGCATCATGTTTATTCTAGCCATGAAACTAAATTTTGAAACAGAATCCTCCCAGAACAGGGGAATACCCTACAGACCAAATGACTGCTGAGTTGGGCTAGATCTCTGCCTGTAGCCCACCAAGTTCTGGTATGCAGATAGTCTGAGTAGGGAAGAATGAGTAGACCATGGCTGTCCTCAAGTTCCCAACCAGTCTGTCTTCACCTCCTTAGCTCAGTAAGGGGATGTTCAAGGGGACCAACTGGATCTTCCCCACTGCAGGTTGGCCAAAAGCAGTCAGTGAGTCGGGCCTTTGCCACCACCAGCAGAAACATCTCTGTGTACTCTGAGGAGGGCAAAGTTGACGCCATCCTCATAAGTGAGGGTGATGAGCCCTTGGATCTTTAGAAATTAACATCTCAAGCATTCCAGTCAATAAGCATTTATTAAATACCTTCCACAAGCCAAGTCCTGTGCTAAGTGTTGAGGATTCAAAGAAAGGCAAAAAAAAACAGTTCCTGCCCTCAAGGAGCTTGTAATCTAATGGGAGAAATAATATGCAAATGACTATGTAAAAACAACAGATATATAGGATAAATCTAGTCTGCAGAAGGAAGGCACTAGGCATTAAGGGGAACTGGGAGAAGCTCATTGTTAAAGATAGGATTTTACCTGGGATTCTGAATCCTCCCTGGAAAGCTCATCACTGGGAAATCTTATTATCCTGCAAAACTGAATTTGCCTGGAATTCACAGCTCATGGGGGTCCACTGTTCCTCTGACTAAACCATCTACCTAGAGGGCAAGTTCATGGATTGCAGGGGTTCTATTTAAGGAGGGAGCTCAGTACAGTTTTTCTGCTGCTTTTGGAACTTTCCACAACGCCCCCCTCCCACCCCAATCCCTCTCCCCTTACCTTTGTTGTCTCCCATATTAGACTGTAAGCTCCTTGAAGTCAGGAACTGTCTTTGTTTTCATTTGTATTTATATCCTCAGTATTTAACACACTGCTGGGCACATTGTAGGTCCTTAATATTTATTAAGTTATTGACTGACTTGAAGGAAGTCAGAGAAAACCAAAAGTCAGGGATGAGGAGGAAGAAAGATCCAAGCATGGACCCAACCTCTGAAAATGCAGAGAGACAGCAGACAGAGATTACAGAAGCAGTTTCAAGAGGAGGGTGACCAAAGACTTGATGGGGAAATTCTATAGAGGTAATTTGTGCTTCAGGGAGGGGTCGGGAGAGATGGCTTCCAAAGACTTTTCCAATGTGGAGCTAGCTTTTCTGATTCCAAGATGAGGAAGTATAACTGCTATGGCCTGGGTGGAGAGAGTGCTTCAGGATGACCTCTCTCCCAGATGGAACTCTGGGAATTCCACCTCTATGGATTCGAGGGGGATGGGGGTTGATTGGGTGGATCTGGTCCTTCTAATCCTCTCGCTGGGTTGTGAGTTGAAAGGGGATCATCAATGTGTCAAGTTCCAAACTTTTCTGACATGGCCATTTGAGAATCTATTTTCTGTACCCAAGTGTTTCCCCCTACTTATGACAAACAAGGAAAATATAACGGAAAGATTTTTTTTTAAAAGGTAATATAATCTCACAACTGGCTTACCATGTGAAAACAATCTAAGGGTTATAATTGACTGCAAACTCAATATGAGTCAGCAGTGTGATGAGACAGCCTGATCTTCCCTCTTTTTGTAAGTATTGTGTTCAGAACAAGAGGTGACAGGCCCACTGCATGCCGCCTTGTTTGGATCTCAGTCAGAGCACTCTGGTTATTTCTCAGTGCCGTTTCAGAAAAGACATTGACAGTTGAAGCATGTCCAGAAGAAGTCTACCAGTATGATGCAGATATTAAAAAACATGCTATGTGAGAGATGGTTTAAGGAACTGGGTGTCTCAGTGTGGTGCTCACTTTTTCCTTCAGAAAGAAGAGAGACTCATAATACCCCCATCTTATACAGTAACCTGTCCTCTTTATGGCTGTCCCTGGGTCGGAGGTGCCTCTAACTGACTCCTGGTTCAATCTACCAATCAGACAATAAACATTTATTAAATGCCTGCCAAGTACCAGGCCCCTACAATTTGGATTAGGGATAAAAAAATACAAAAAGTGAATGAGTCTCCACCTCTCCATGGACCTTACATTCATAGAGAGTAGGACTGTGTGGTCCTTTGCTGTTGAATTCTATTTCCCTGCTGCTGGTTAGAGGCAGGCAGTGTTTAGCTTGAGAAAAGTAAAAACCTTGGGGTCGGGATGGAAGACACAATAGCAAGTGTGGAGCCTTGGAAGAGTTATCCTATGGATGATGGATTGGGATCTTTCTGCTTGGCCCTAGAGGGAGAAGTTAGGAGCAATGGGTAGATGGTTCAGAGCAGTTTCTTGTAGGAAAAGCTTTCTGCAGGAAGAAGCAGGGCTGTTCATCAGTGGGAAGTAAGCTACTTCACTGGAAGCCATCAAGGAGGGTCTACAAGTGACCTGTTATAAGGGATAATTTTAGAGTGGATTCCTGGGTTGGGTGAGAAAACTGTGCTGAGTGATCTCTGATGGCCCTTCCAGCTCTAAGAGTAGATGAGTGAAATCTCACAACTGATCAGACTCATCCATCATGGGTAGGTATAATTTTATCCCAGAACTGTCACTGTAATTCAATAAGAAGAAAAAGAAGAGGTGAGGATATTCTTTGTATATTGTGAAAACTAAGTATTTCAATGCAAACATTAGCTGGGAGCTGGGAAACTCCTAGAGGATTTTATTGCATTCTCTTATTTCCTCTACACCCAGCCCCCCTCTGTCTTCTTGATCAAATCCTGAATGTTGACAAATAAGGGTGTAGCTAGCCTTCAGGGGCAGTCCTCACAGCCCTAGCTGAGAGCTCTAGAGTGGTGTGTCCTGGGCACTACCTGTAGGCCTGGCCCTTGGGAGGCCTGATTTAAAGCCCTCTCTGGCACTTACTTGTTGAGTAAAATTAGGCAGTTTTTAGGGACTTCAGAATTGACATAGTGAGCCAATCCAGTATTCCCACACAGATTAATGTTTAATTTCCAAAATAGGTTATATAACAAGGGGCACGTTGCTGACATCCTCAATAGTTATTGATACCCAGTCAAAACATCCACATTTTCCTTACTTGTCATTCATGAATCTGTCTAAACCTTTCAAGCCTATGAGAGCACTACTCTCTAATCTCTGCCTGTTTAGTCGTTTCAGTTGTGTCTGATTCTTTGCGACCCCATTTGGGGTTTTCTTGGCAGAGATACTGGAATAGTTTGCCATTTTCTTTGCCAGCTCATTTTACAGATGAGGAAACTGAAGCAAACAGAATTAAGTGACTTGCCCAGGGTCACCCAATTAGTAAGTGTCTGAGGTCAGATTTGAACTCCTGAAGAGGAGTCTTGCAACTCCTGGTCCAGTGCTCTGTGCAATATGGTGCCACCTAGCTGCTTCCTGTCTGGCTTAGAATGAGCTTATTTTTAGCTTAAACTGGTGGATTCAGTAATTCTCCAAAAATGGAATGCAGACCACTGGTGGGTAGCCTATGAATATTTTCTGTAGTCTTATCACTTTTAACATAAATATTCATAGCATGACAATGTCTATACTTTTACGTCATTTCACACCATTTCCCTGGACTAAATCAGAAGTGTTGCAGAAAGATCGCACGATTTAGAGTCAAAAGACCTTGGTTCAAATCCCCTCTCTGCCACCTGCTATCTGTGTGACCTTAAGTAAATCACTTAATCTTTCTGACCCCCAGTCTGTTCATCTGTAAAACGTAGGGAATGAGCTAGAGGTTTCCTAAGGTCTTATGACAACCTTTTATCTTTTACTAAAAATTGGGTATAACTTCTATACCAGTCCAGTCTTGGATTCCAATCAATCAATAAGCATTAATTAAACAACTGCTATATTATTATTATTATTATTATTATTGCATCTGGAGAACCCTTCACACACACACACACACACACACACACAAAGAGTCCTGGGAATAGCTGTATCTGATTCAATGCAGTGTGCTAGGTTAATGGGGAAACGGAGACAAAATGGACATAGTTCCTGCCCTCAGGTAGCACTGGGGAGATAACACGTCCAGGTAGAGGCATGTAAAGAGAAATACAGTGTAATGGGTGGGGGAATGGCCATAGGAGCTGAGGGAACAGAAAAGACTTCGTGTTCTTACTGGCATCTCAGCTGGGCCTGAGGGAAATGAGGTATTCTCAGAGTGAAATGTGATGATGGATGGCATGCATTCCAGGCATGGAGACAAGCCTGTATAAAGGCATGGACATGGAGAGTTGTTTTTGCTTATTTCTGAGGGAGTGTAAGAAGGAACCGAGTCAGAGCCCCACATTCAGTGAATCCAACCCCAAGGTCTATTGCTGCTGTTGTTTTAAATCACTTTTCAGTCATGTTCAACTCTCCACAAGCCCTTTGGGGTTTTCTTGGCAGAGATACTGGAGTGGTTTGCTATTTCCTTTACTAGATCATTTTACAGATGAGGAAACAGAAGCAAACAGGATTAAGCAACTTGCCGAGGGTCACCCAGCTAGTAAGTGTCTGAGGTTGGATCTGAACTCAGGAAGATGAGTCTTCCTAACTCCAGGCCAGGCACTCTATCCACTATGGTGCCACCTACCCCCTACCCCCAAGGTTTATTGAGTATGTACAAATACCCAAAAAGGATACAAGAAGACACATACTAAAACGATTCACTGTCGTGTGGGCCTCAATGTTGGTTTGGGTACTGAGAGATGAAGTAGCATACACAATAGTTCTAGGAAACCAGAGATAACCAGAACTGCAGACTGATTGTGAGTAGCCCACAGGGAGTTTGGGTTAACACTGTTTTCTTTAATTAAAAAAAAATTAGTTGTTTTTAATAATGTTAGAAACCAACTCAGATGATTACTTCCATATACAAAGAACAGTAAAAAAGGATTATATGAGTCTGCAAATTTCTATTATATGCAACAACTGCTTTTCTTTTCAGGTACATATACATGTACATTTTACAGCTATTTTTGATTTGTTGTTCAGTCATGTCCAACCCTTCATGACCCCACTTTTGGGGTTTTCTTGAGTAGTTTGCCATTTTTTTCTCCAGCTCACTTTATAGATGAGGAAACTGAGGCAAACAGGGTTAAGTGATTTGCCCAAGGTCACACAGTTAGTAAGTGCCTGAGGCCAGATTTGAACTTGGTTCTTCCTGATGTAAGGCCTTGCACTCTGTTCACTGAGCCACCTGGCTGCCCTCTCCTTCATTACCACTGTTTTATACCAAGGAGTACAAAGGGAGTTGGAACCCTTTCTGAAAGTGCTGATCTAACCCCCAGGCTCTCTCTGATACACCAAGCCTGAGTAAACTAAATAAAGATGCTCATAGGGAATTGGAGCATTCCTTTTGTGTCTGAGGTAATACTTTAGGGATGACTGCCTCTATTCGTTGGCAGAGTCAGAACATGTAAAAAGTGGGCAAGACATATGTAGGCCAAGCTGTTGGATTAGAGGCAACCCAGCTGAACTTTCCTAATGTTCCCCTCCAAACAACTTCACAATAATGCCTCAAATCAGATTTTGAACCAGCAGAGCCAACAAAAGGTCAATGTGAGGCATTTTTCTGGCCCGAGAAAACTTAGGGCAACGGGAGAAGTTTGTGACACTGGGGTGGCAGTCTGTTGGGTGTCCACACATGCAGTGGCAGCAATAGCACCTGAAGCAGCAGCAGTAGTAGCTTCAGGAGTTCCCAGCCCAGATACAGGGAGTTGGACCACCGATCAGATTACAGGGAACCCTTTATTGGCACTGGGTACAACTGGCACTGATTGGCAACTCTATTGCCCATATGCAGTCCAGGGTGGAAAGGAGTGCTAGTGGTTGGTCACAAGGGAGCAGGGGCTCTGGTTACAGTTCCATGGCAGAGAAGAGTGCTAAAACATGTGTCTGTAGGGAAGCAGGGGCCCTTTCTGGGTAAAGACCAGAGTGCAGGCCATGAGAGCAGTGACCACATCTCTCCCCAGATCACACCACCTTGGAAGCATGGAAAACTTGTAGATTTGAAAACAGCAGCACAAAAAAGCCTGAAACTTGGAATGGTGCCTCCCCACCCCTAGATGAGCAAAGTCCAACTTTAATATAAAGTTCACGAAATAGGCTGGAAAAATGAGCAAGCAACAAACAAAGAATCTGACCATAAAAAGTTACTAAAATGGGATGGAAGACCAAGACATAAACTCAAAAGAAGACAACAATGTAAAAACAGCTACAAACAAGACCTCAAAAAATGCTAATTGGACCCAAGCCCAACAAGAATTCCTAGAAGCATTAAAGAAAGAAATGAGTGGTAGAGGAAAAAGAAATGAAAGTAATGCAAAGACAATTATGAAAAAAAATTAATAGGAGAGGATTTTGGGAAAGTGGTGGAGTAGGTCAGAAAATTCCAAGCTCTCAAGATTTTCCCCCACAAAAGAGTTAAAATAGCACCTTAGGGCAAACAAAGTATGAGTGGAGATAAATAAAAATAGGTCTTCCTGGGACAATTTGAGAAGATCAAAAGAAAAATATCAGGACAAAGTTTGGTCCCTGTGAAGAGTAAACACCTTCAGGTTAGGTTCTATTTTAACAACAAGCAGCAAGTCCCAGGGTTAGTTGGTTTGAGAGGCTGCCTTTATCCCAGCCACAGGAAATTTTACCCCTGGGATAGTGAGGGGAGTTGGGCATCTGAGCCTGGGAATGTTGAGGGAACCTCTGCTGACAAGGAATGCCAGGCCCAGCTATGCTGTGAAGAGTGGCAGGGGCAAGAAAGAACCAGCACATGTCCAATGAGTGCAGAAGCAGTGAGGCAGAAAGCCCCTGACTGTGGGCACTTACAGGAGGTTGGAGGTTTGGCTTTGGTTCCAGACTAGAGGTGAGAAACTGAAGATCTGGGACAAGAAGCACCATTTCCCATACTCCAAGGCTAGAAGTAATTGAAAAAAATTAAGCTATTATCACAAAAAAATGCACAGGCAAAGGAGAAAGAATCAAACCATAGAAAGTTATTATGGGAATAGAGAAGACTGGGATTTATTCCACTCACTGGACATATACTGAAGTAAAGAAACCCCCCAAAAGTAACTTGAAATGGTTAACTGCCCAAAAAGAATTCATAGATCTTAAAAAAGACTTCAAAAATCAAATGACAGAGATGGGGGACAAACTAAAGAAAAAAAAAGAATAATCCAAGAAAAACAAGAAGGGTATGTCAACAGAAAGTTTCAAAGGAAAGTTAACCAATTAGAAAAGGAGATTCAGAATCTTTTTTTTTTTTAAAGCAATCGGGGTTAAGTAACTTGCTCTAGGTTACATGGCCAGTTATTGCCGGGTGTGGTGCTAAGTATCTGAGCCCTGATTCAATCCCCAGGTCTTCCTGACACTGGGGGCCAGTGCTCTTACTCGCTGAGCCACCTGGCCACCCCTAAGCAATTGGGGTTAAGTAACTTGCTCAAGGTTACACAGCCGGGTGTTTCTGGGTGGATGCTAAGTGTCTGAGCCCGGATTCGATCCCCAGGTCATCCTGACACTGGGGCCAGTGTTCTTACTCACTGTGCTACCTAGCTGCCCCTAGATTCAGAATCTTAAGGAAGAAAATCACACCTTAAAAATTAGAATTGGGCAAAGTGAAGCCTGTGAAATTATGAGATCAAGAAATAATTAAATAAAATATAAATAATAAAAAAAGAAGAGAAAGTGAAATATAAGAAAAACAAAAGATTTGGTGAATTGATCAAGAAGAGAAAATATATAGCGAGTAAGAGCACCGGCTCCAGTGTCGGGATGACCTGGATCAAATCTTGGCTCAGATACTAAGCACCACACCCAGAAATAACTGGCCATGTAACCTTGAGCAGGTTACTTAACCCTGATTACTTTAAAAAAAAAAAAGAAGAGAAAATATAAAAATAATTGGACTAATTGAATGTTACAATAAAAAAAGAATTTTGATACAATAATGCAAGAAATAATTAAAGAAAATTGTCCTGAAGCATTAGAATAAGGGAAGAAAGTAGAAATAGAAAAAGTCCATTGATCATCACTTAAAAGAGATCCTATGAGGAGAACTCAGAGAAATATCATAGTCAAATTCCAAAACCCCCAGCTCATGGATAAAATACTAAAAGCATCAAGATTAAAACAATTTAGCTATGATAGTGCCACAATTAGAATTACACAAGACCCAGCAGCAGAGACATTAAAGGATTGTAGGTCTTGGACCATAACATATTGAAAAGCAAAAGAACTGTGGCTCTGGCTGTGATAGTAATGGCAATTAAAGATTCCCCTGTATTGGCTTGGTTTTCAAATTGATTGTGTTAAAACCCAGAGCTTGTTAATCCCACCTGTGGGATGGGCTTGTTGATGTGAAAAGAAAGTCCTGAACTGGGAGGAGCTGGTGAGGTAGATTTGGAGAGACACTAGAGAGAGGCGGAAGATTTTTTTTGGAAGCAGCACCTCGTGGAGAGAGAGAGAGACTAAGAGAATTGCTGGTGGCCGCTTTGAATTGCCCTGGACTTTTGAGACCTGCCCCCTGAGCTGCCAAGGACTGAGGAGACATGGCTGTTTTGCTGGTACTTTGTCTGTCTGTTTTGATGTTATTTTGCCAGATTTGTCCACTGGTGAAAGACTGTCCTTTTGTTGAAGAAGTCCTGGAACCTGGCTGTTCGCTAAGAAGCCCTGCGACTGTCCTGCAGACAGAGAGTGAATACTGTCCACTGGTGAGGGACAGTACTGTTGTTGCAGGGGTCTGGAGACTGTCCTGCAGACAGAGTGAATACTGTCCACTGGTGAAGGACAGTGCTGTTGTTGCAGGGGTCTGGGAGCCTTTCTGTTGGTTCAGAAGCCCTGAAGAAGGATTTTCTTGTTGTATGTTTACAGAAATCCTGGGAGAGGGCTTTGCTAATGTGTTCAGGGGTTCTAGGACTGTTCTACAGACAGAGGATGAATTCATGAAGGGACTGGCAATGTATCTTATGGCCTTGCTAAGCCTTGTCTCCCCAGGAACTAAGATTGCTGAGAACTTGCCTCGTGTCAAGATGAAGAAAAGACCTCCATTTGGGTATTAAGTGCTGTGTTTAAACTTGATGTAACTCTGGGGTAGATTCAATTGTGATCCAGGGGTGGGGAACTTTTGACCTTATGTTTGGTAACTAATCTCCATTTAAGAAGAGGGGCTTTGTGGTGGACTTAATTAAGGTATAGCCTAGGGGTGGAGTAGTATTTAGAACAGGGACTTTGTAATTGATTGAATGATTGGAAGATCCTGGGGTGGGGTAGTACTTGGAGATTATTTAATCACAGCTTAGTAAATGCTGTATTTGGAATGATGTCATGTTTTGATCTTCTCTGTTCTTGGTTTGTCACTGAATAAAATAGAGAGCACCTATGCTGGTATTTTGAACCTGGGAAGTTGCCTTCTTTTGGCATTACATTACACTGGCCAAAAATATCATGCCCTGCAAAGTTAAGTATTATCCTGAATGAAAAAAAATGGACATTTGGTAAACTCTCAAACTTTCAAGACTTTGTTTAAAAAAAAAATCCTGGGTGGTGCAGTGAATAGAGCATTAGCCCTGGAGTCAAGAGGACCTGAGTTCAAATCAGACCTCAGACACCTAACACTTACTAGCCATGTGACTTTGGGCAAGTCACTTAACCTCAATTGCTCTGCCTTCCCCCCTCCAAAAAGCAAAAAAAAAATAAAAAAAAATTTTAAATCCTGAACTTAATAGAAGATTCAACATACAAGAACCAAGAGAAATATAAAGCAATAATAAAGACTGATTATAAGAGATTCATCAGGACAGACTGTTTACCTTTTTTTTTTTTTTTTAAGAAATTAGGGTTAAGTAACTTGCTCAAGGTTACATGGCCAGTTATTTCTGGTTGTGGTGCTAAGTATCAGAGCCTGGATCCGATCCCAGGTCATCCCGACTCTGGAGCCATTGCTCTTACTCACTGTGCCACCTGACTGCCCTGGACTGTTTAATTTTTACATATGTAAAATGTATGTCTAAGCTTCTTATTAATAATTGGGTAGCTCATAAGAAAGATTGGGAGTAAACCTGAGTATGATATGAATTTAAAAAGTAAAACCATTTAGGAACAGCTAAAAAGAGTAATTATTTTATACAAATGAGGTGCAAGAGGAAGAATTGAAACAGAGGAATTCGATGGAGGAGGAGGACGGGTAGTTCTGGTTTCATCAGGAATGGATTTAAGAGGGAAAAATACATATATAGTTAGAGTATAAAAGTTGTCTAAATTCAAAAGAAATAAAATGGTAGGGGCATAGGGAAGGGGAGAGGACAAGGGAGGGATCTTTAGAAGGGAGGCTGAGGGAATAGGTAAAAGGGGGAGGTGTAGAAGGTTGTTTAGATTTATGGGAATGGGAGAATAAGAGAGGGATCCTTGAAGGGAGCTAGGCAAGTAATAGGAGGGCAAGGTAGTGGCTAGAAATAAAGTAGAGGAGGCAGGAGAGATAGGAAACAAGAGATATGTACAAACATAAAAACAAAGATCAGGAGTAGAATATGTTTGGGAAAGTATATATCTATATATGTATGTATATATGTATATGTATATATCTATAGCTATAGAGAAACATATCTAAACTTTATTGTAACCTTCCAATGGGGGTGAGAGGAGGAAAAAAAGAACAAAGTAAAAAAGTAAACAGCAGAGAACACAAGAAAACTTACAGGGAAGCGAAGAAAAAAGATGAATAATTCTCACTATAATGTGTATTATTTATCATATAAGCTTTCTTGAAATGAAAATTTATTGTTACATATTTTGAATCCTCTCTATGTTCTGCTATGCACATGACATGCTTTTTTTCTTTCTTAGTATTTAAGTCCCAATATTTAAATTTATGATTTTTTTTCTTTTCTCTATTCTGTATTTGGGTTCTGGCCCTTGAGTATAAAATAAAATTTTTAAAATACAAATTTTAAGAAAAAAAGGGAAAAAAAAGAATTAACAGCTTGGTAAAAGAGGCAAAAAAAGTTGAAGAAAAAAAACCTTAAAATACAGCATTGGTCAAATGGAAAAGGAGGTACAAAATCTCACTGAAGAAAATAATTCCTTAAAATTTAGAATTGAGCAAGTGGAAGCTAATGATTCCATAAGACATAAAAACAAGGCAAAGTCAAAAGATTGAAAAATAGAAGAAAATATTAAATATCTCATTGGAAAAGCAACTCACTTAGGAAATAGTTCAAGGAGAGATAATTTAAGAATTATTAGACTACCTGAAAACCATGATAAAAAAAGAGCCTAGATATCATCTTTCTAGAAATTATCAGGAAAAATGGCCCCAATATCTTAGATCCAGAGGGTAAAATAGAAATTGAAAGAATCCATTAATCACCTCCTGAAAGATATACCCAAATTAAGCCTCCCAGAAATGTTATAGCCAAATTCCAGAATTCCCAGGTCAAGGAGAAAATATTTTAAGCATGGGGGTGGTGGTGGTAGAGAAACAATTCAAATATTGTGCAGCTAGTCAGGATCACACAAGATTCAGCCACTTTCATGTTAAAAGAGCAGAGGGCTTGAAATATGATATTCTGCATGGCAAAGGAGCTAGGGTTACAACCAAGAATAACCTACCCAGTAAAATTGAGCATAATCCTTTAGGGATTTTTTTTCCAGGGGGGAAAAATGGATATTTAATGGAATAAAAGACTTTCAATCATTCCTGAAGAAAAGACCAGAAAGTAATAGAAAATGTGACATTCAAACACAAGACTCAAGAGAAGCATAAAAAGGTAAACATGAAAGAAAAATTAATAAAGTTAAACTATTTACATTCCTATATGAGCAGATGATACATGTAATACCCAAGAGCTTTATCATTGTTAGGGCAGGTAAAAGGAATTTACGTAGACAGAGGGCATGGATGTGAGTTGATTATATTGGAATGATCTCAAAAAAAAATAAAAGGAGTGATAAAGAGGGATGCACTAGGAGCAGGAGGAAGGGAGAGGTAAAATGGAGAAATTTTGTGCAGAGAAGAGCTTTTACAATGGAGGGGGGAAAGGGGAGGGGTAGCAGACAAGGCTTAAACCTCACTCTCTTTGGAATTGATTCAAAGAGAGAAGAATGTGTGTGTGTGTGTGTGTGTGTGTGTGCGCATGTGTATACTCAGTTGTATATAGAAATGTAATTTACCCAATAGGGAAATAGGAGGGGAAGGGGATAAGTGAAAAGGGGGGAGAACTGATAAAAGAGAGGATGGATTAAAGGGGGCAGTAGTTAGAAGTAAAATGGACTTTAGAGGAGGGACAGGATAAAAAGAGAGAAAGAAGGAGAAACAAAAGAAAATGGGATGGAGAGAAATACATAGTAATCATAATTGTGAATGTAAATGGGATGAGTTTACCCATAAAATGGAAATGGATAGCAGAATAATTAGAAACCAGAATCCAACAATATGTCATTTACAAGCGACACACTTGAAACAGAAAGACACAAACAGAGTTAAAATAAAGGTCTGGAGCAGAATCTAATATGCTTCAGCTAAACTTAAAAAAAAAAAAAAAGGAAAGCAATCATAATCTCAGGCAAATCCAAAACAAAAATAGACCTAATTGAAAGGGATATAATACATTTTGTAAAAAGGACCATAGATCATGAAATAATGTCAAAAATGTTTACAGAAAATTTCTCTAATGAAAACTTCATTTCTCAAATATATACTGAGTATAGGCCTGAATCAAATTTATAAATCTATAAAATTTATAAAAAATTATAAAATTCATAAAATTAGAGTCATTCCTCAATTGATAGTCCAAAGATGTAAATAAGAAGTTTTCAGAAGAAGAAATAAAAGCTAAAGTCATATGAAAATGCTTTACATCACTATCAATTAGAGAAAGGCAAATTAAAACGACTCCAAAATTAAAATAGCTCACTTCCCACCTCTCAGAAGCGACAAATGCTGGAAGGGATGAGGGAAAAATTAGTATGGTAATGATTTATCGGTAGAGTAGTGAACTGGTCCAACCATTCTGGAGAACAATTTGGAACTAGATCCAAATGGCTATAAAACTGTGCATACCCTTTGATCTAGCAATACCGCTATTAGTTCTATAACCCCCAAAAAGATAAAAGAAAAAGGAAAAGGACCCACCAGTATAAAAATATTTATATTAGCTCTTTTTATGATGGCAAACAATTGGAAATCTAGGAGATGTTCATCAACTGGGGAAAGGCTAAACAAGTTATGGTATATGATTGTGATGGAGTAGTATTGTGCTATGGGAAATGATGAGGGGAGTGGTTTCATAAAAACATGGCAAGACTTGCATAAACTGTTGCAAAGTGAAGTAGAGAAGAACCAGATCATTGTGCACAGTGACCACAATATTGTAATGAGATCAATTGTGAAAGACTTGGCTTCTCTGATCAATACAATGATCCAAGATAATTCCAAAGAACTCATTATTTTTAAAAAATGCTCTCCACCTCCAAAGAGAGAATTGATGAACTCTGAGATAAAATTGAAATTTTTTTCACTTTATTTTCTTGCTTTTTAAAAAATATGGCTAATATGGAAACATGCATGACTTTGTATGTATAAGTAATATCATATTGTTTGCCTTCTCAGTGAGTGGAAGGGAAGGAGAGAATTTGGAATTCAAAATTAAAAAAGAAAAGAATAGGGGCGGCTAGGTGGCACAGTGAATAGAGCACTGGCCCTGGAATCAGGAGGACCTGAGTTCAAATCTTGCCTCAGACACTTGACACACTTACTAGCCATGTAACCTTGGGAAAGACACTTAACCCCAATTGCCCTGCCCTCCCCCCTCCAAAAAAGAAAAAAAAAGAAAAGAAAGAAAAGAATATCTGTAATAAAAAAATACTTAGGAAAAAAAAGTGGGCAAGACATTCCATTCCCTTTTTTTTTTTTTTGCCCTATAGGGTGATAACTATGGAACTGAAAGGAACTTCAGGTCCAATCTATTCATTTTAAAGAGGAGGAAATGGGGCCCAGAGAGGATGTGCCCAAAGTCACATAGATATAAATGGGAGAGCTAATATGTGAACTCAATTCCTCTGACTCCAAAAATAGTTCCCTTTCTACTTTTGGTATAATCCAATGGACATCCCATTTAGGGAAGTGGCGAGAATTCTGTCTGGTGGGAAAGTGGAAGCACATGGGCACAGAGGCAAAACTCCAGAGGAAAAGTGCCCTTGCACCTGTACAGCCTCCTGATCATGACTCAGATCAGTGCTATACAGCTGGGCAGAAGGAGAATCCAGTCCCACAAGAAATCCCCATGCCTGTTAACAGGCGGTTGGAAGATCTACACTCAGAGACATCACAGTGAAGCTGGGCAGGATGCCCATCTCTCCTAAGCATAATAGCAATGTCTAATTTTTATGGATCAGAGACTTCACCCAGGTGAAGGAGGAATGAGCCTGATAGAGTGAATTAGTAGGTATTTGAACTAGCCACAGAACAGCAAATATTTACTTAAGGAGACCAATGGAGTTGACATTTTAATAGTCAATAAATAAAACTGAACCCTCTCCTCCCCTCCACTACCCTTTTCCCTCACCATCATCAAAGGCTTTTTTTTTCCCTACTACTTTTGGCAGTGTCTACTTTGGTCACTAAAGTCACCTGGGGTGTAGAGGGAGAACATATGGGAAATGCTACCATAATCTCAGGTTAACATAATTTGCTTTATTTTCAATAAGAATCAAAGAACCATTATGTCCCGGTGTGGCCTCTAAGATTCTCTGAGAGCCTATAAAACCCCACTGCTTTCATGGAGCAGGATTTGTTCCCCTCTAAGGCCAGAGATTCTAAGAACCATAGGGCTATCTATACTGTAACCATGAGGTGAGATTTATAAGGGGAATGTAGGAGACAATGAGGTTTTGCATTGACTGAAATACAGCACCAAACCAAAAGGGGCTTTGCTGCTAACAGTTATCCATAAGAAAGGCAGGAATACAGGCTAGGTGGGTGCTATACGATGACCTTTCTCCTTTATTTTAACTTTTTTTTTTCTGTCTCAAATCTATTTGCATGTTATGGCAAGGAGAAGCTTAGGAATGTCCAACCCTAATTAGGATAGTTGTCTGAAACTGAGGACTTTAGCCTCTCAGACATAAGGTTAAAGAAAACTTAGCCTAGAAGTACTCTGCCTGGCTTTCATGATCTGGGTCAGGTGGGTAGGACTAAAGAGATATATACCTGCCTCTATTAGAGAAAAGATTCTAGCCACTCACTGTATCCTAGGAGATTGGAGCTGAGATGGGTGGCAGGTAGCCTTGAAAAGATGAAATTTATAAGCTGGAATCAGGGAGCAATGTCCAACAGAAGCTACATGCCCAGGAACCACAATAGGATCTTCTAAAACCAGGAAAGCTATGGCCAACAGAGACAATTGTGTCCAGCAACCACTGTAAGAAGAACAGACTGGTGCCTAGTGAAGACACGAATGTGCCCAGTGGAGGACAAAAGGGATCAGATGAGTAATGCACCCAAGGAAGACATCACATCAACAGGGAAATGAGATCTGTGTGATGCTAGTGCCAGAAGACACCGATCTTCTTGGACTGTTGTAGTGCTGGAGGCACACGCCACACACATATGTTCCCTATCTGCATGTGATCACTAACGCATGACACATTCTCCCCATTGATCATAAATATGATCATAAATGAATAATATAAATTAACAATAAAGATAAATAAACATACATATGGTAATACAGCAAAATTTCTTTTTTCCGAAGTATGTCATATTTTAAAATTTTGTTTCATTTTTTTAATGAACAAAAATCAATTTTCTCTCCCTCCTGTATCCCTCTCCCCCACTGGAAAATAAAAATAAATCCCTCATAGCAGATATACTTGTGAGAGATTACATTCCCCTAGCAATAGGGAGAGTGTTC
>NW_027185798.1:37713603-37734293 GCF_028583685.1 Petaurus breviceps papuanus | reverse complement strand
TCTGTCTCTCTGTCTCTCTCTCTGTCTCTCTCTCTGTCTCTCTCTCTGTCTCTCTCTCTCTCTCTCTGTCTCTCTCTCTCTCTCTGACTCTGTCTCTCTCTCTCTCTCTGACTCTGTCTCTCTCTCCCTTTCATTTTGTATATACTTGTGTGTAATATATTCCATCCCTCCAACAGAACATAAGATCCCTGAGAGTTTTGGTCTCTATCTCATCCCAGTACCTAGGACAGTGCCTTGCATTTACTACAGTATATGCTGTTTAAGTATTTTTTTAAAAATCGAAATAGAATTCTTCCTCCACGTCTCATGCCCTTTCTAACGTTCCCCACACTTTGCTCCACTGAGTGGGCGTTGCTATGAAGCCTAGCACTGGGAGGGGATGGGGAGGTAACAGGAGCCTTGAATTGCCAGGGAGGACATACTATGCAGAAGAAGCCAAGCCAGGGTGCCCATTGGCAAGCCAAGAAAACCATAATCCAAAAAAACCTAGCTGAAGTCCAACCTACGCAAACAGGAACCAGGAACTAGGCAGATAGACGTGGGTACGGTACAGACAAGCAGTTGCATTGCCTGGAGATACCCTCTGAACAGCTTGCCTTCATGTCAATGTTACCCCTGTCCCTCTTGTGGGCCTTCATGTCACCCCAGGTGAGGTGAAGCCCGTTAGAGAGGGAGCTAAGAAAAACCTCAGATAAAACTGGGTTTTCTGAGAAAATCTATCTCCTTCCTTCCTGAGGCCATTTAAAAAACCACAGACACTCAGTCCATTATTATACAGCGTGGCCTGATACTATACAACTTGTAACTGATTGGAAGACTAACCAGAGTCACAGAATAGGATTGCTGATAGGTTAAAGTTCAACTTAGGGATGGGAAGAAGAAAAGACCCGGGCAGGAATGGCAAGAAGAGAAAATCAGCCAGCTAATTAGCTATTTATTCTAACTGTCTTTGATAATAATAGTTAATAAGTGAATGTTTACATAGGGTTAGAGTTCTCCAGGGTTCTGATTTTGATGCCTCGTTTACAAGTAATAACAATATTAACAACTAACATTTATATAGCTCTTTAGGGTTTACAAGGTGCTTTATGTATTTGTGATCTCACAAATGAGTGGTGTTATTACTATCTCCATTTTTGCAGATGAGGAAACTGAGGCTAGAGTTTTGTGGGTATAAATCACATCTGGGAGCTCACACTGGGTTCTCAAAATCAGCCAATGAAGCAAAAGTTCCGGCACGACACAGCTTGGAAGGCTTTGAGTGAGACTGGGGATGGATGCCCTGCCTAGCTAAGTCTGAAGGGACTCATCTTCCCACTAGTCACAGGATGTTTTTTTATTTTTTGGTCATCTCCTAACTCACAAAGATAATCATAGAATTATAGAATCTTAAACTTGGCCATTAAGTTCATCTCTACCTAACAAAGGCACCACCTAGGCCCCTCTACTACATACAATCTGTATCTCCAAAGAATCCCTCAAGAACTGACCATCCTACTTTTGCTTGAAACCTTCTACTGATGGGGAACCCAGCCCTGCCAAGGAAGTTCATTCCACCATTGGGTAGCTCTATCTGTTAGTCAATAAGCATTTATTATAAGTTCCTACTCTGTTCCAGGCACTGTGCTAAGCACTGGGGAGACTGAGAAAGGCAAATGAATGCCTGCCCTCAAGGAACTGACTGTCTAATGGGGGAGACAACATAAAAATAACTAGGCACAAACTAGCTATATACAGTGTAAACTGGAAATAAGGGAAGGAAAACATGAGAATTATTGTGAAGTTTTTTCCTGGCATCCAGCCTTAATTTAACTCTTTGCAACTTCTACCAATTACTCCTTGTTCTATGCTCTCTGCCCGAGGGCCCTTCATGTACTTGCTGGCATCTATTCTGTTCCCTGCCACTCCCAGTCCTCTCATATTCAGACTGAAGATCCCTTGTTCCTTTAACTAAGCCTAATATAACTTGAAGTACCTTCACCATCTTAATTGTGCTCTTCTGGAACCTCTCAAATTCCTCAAAATTCTTCCTAAAATCTGGCGTCCAGAATAAACTACCAAAGTTGTGGTCTGACCATCACAGAGTACAATGTCATACCCCTAGGCCTGGGCCCTGTGTTTCTCTTTGAGCAGCCCGAGATTACATTAGCTTTTCTTGATTGCTACCCTTGGTTTATATCGATGGTGCTATGTGCGAAAATACACGTGTCTTTTCAGATGAGTCATGCCTCTGCCATCTTGTGCTGGTGAGGGCAATCTCTTGAGCTTAAGGGTAAGACTTGACGCTGGCCCTTGTGAATTTTATTTTAATAGGTTTAGATCAATATTAGAACCTTATGAACTTTTTCTGAATATTGTTGCTGTCCACCAATTTATCTATCCCTCCTATTATTTTTGATAGTATTATAAAATCATGATGTTAATTACAAATCATCATATATCATATTATATATTAACACGTGATATTATCATATATGTTTCCATCTTATCCTTTATTATCGTATTTTATGTTATCATATCTTATATTTATCAAATCTGCCAATTTGTTAAGTATATCTTGATAACAATACTGCCAAATAGCACAGGGCCAAAGGCACAGTCCTAGCCAGCTCCACAAAAGCTCTTCTGTCAAAGTCATAATAATAATAACTAATATTTATATAGTACTTTAAGGTCTTACCAAGTGCCTAACAAATATTAACTCATTTTATCCTTACAACAACCCTGGCAGGTAGGTGCTATCATCGTCCCCATTTTATAGAGGAGGAAACTGAGGCACAGAGACTTGTTAAGGGGCTTGCCCAAGGTCATATAGCTAGCAAGTGTCCGGGACCAGATTTTACAGATCTTCACCACTCTAAGTCCTGTGCTCTAGCTGCTGCACTAACTAGCTTAGCTGCCCCCTAGCAAATGTCAGAGATAGGATCTGAATCTCTGAATCCAGAGATAGGTTGTCTGATTCCAGAGCATTGTGCTACCCTGAGTCCTCATGTAGGAAGCTGCATTTACTGGTTTTGCTTCCTGCACAGACCCCAAAACGTAGCCTAAGGAAGAACAGTGAGAAGAACAGGGAGACCATCTCCAGGAGGAGACCCAGTGGGGCCTCCCTTTATATGAATTACATTCTTGTTTTCCCAACCTGGAGGAAGGAAGACAGGAGGGGGGGTAACTGCTTTCCCCAGTTTGTCCTACTTTAGAATAACAATTCCTGGAGGAAAGACAATAGAGACCAAGTCAGCTTGAATTTTTCTTTTTCAATTGTATTTAACCATTTACATATTATGTTAAGTTTGCAAGAAGCTTATATTCATCGTCTCATTTGTCTATTAATAACCTAATAATAACCTATTAATTATAATTAATAAGCATATTAATAATTAAGAATAGGGTCCTACAGTTATTCTCATCATTTTGCAGATGAGAAAACTGAAGCTTTCAAAGAGGTTAAGTGACTGGGCCATGGTCTCCTAGCTAGTAAGTATCAGGGATAGGATTTGAACCCACCTCATTCCAAGTCTGGGACTTGTTCCACATACATATACTGCCTCTCTAGAGCACCCCAGACCCTAACGACTTGCCTCACAAATAAGACACACAGAACCTAAGAGGAGTGTACATGAATCTTCTCTACAAGGTCTTGGATAAATTTCTTGTTCGTTGAAAAATAACCCACACCAGCACCATCAACAGCTTTTTCTGGGGGGCAAGGATAGAATTTCTGTTTAGAGAAATGGTCCCAGGGAGCTCAGCTGCAGACCTGAACAAATGGGTGCTGCACTAATACCAGCCCCAGCTCCTCTTCCACTGTCTCCAGCCACAGGAATGAGGATGTAGCTATCAGGCAGTTGTAGTGCTTGGGAAGGTGAGGGGTTTAGATTGTCCTCCCTCTGGCTTTTATGTGAAGCGCTGACCCAGGAGGCAGTCTGAGCTCTGCCATTAACTGGCTGGGAAAAAGCCTTGACCAAATCCTTTCGTCTACCTAGGTCCCAGGTTGGGCCTCATGACCTCTGAAGCCCCTTCCGGTTGACACTTAATACCTCTATGACACCCCCCACCCCAACTCCCTCTCTTGGCCCCAGGCTGGAGATGAAGAATGACAGAATTGCAAGGGTTTAGCTCAACTCAAAAGGAATTCACATGCAAGTCCAGACATCACCCTCATGATGTCATTGGTCCTCTTCAAGAATGAATGACGAATAGCAACCACAAAAGCAGTTCCTGCTACAACCTAACCAACCAGCAGCTGTCTGGCCTCCACCTGAGGGCGTCCCATGATGGGGACTCATTATCTCTTGAGGCCACCTATTCCCCTATTCCACTTCTGTACAGCTCAAGACGTTAGGAACTTTTCCTGATGTCAAGCCTCGGTTCTCCTCTTTGTAACTTCTACCCACTGCTCCTGGTCTGGCTCTCTGGGGCCAGAGAGAACAGATCAAATCCTCCTCCCACACAGCCTGAACACAGCTATCACATGTGTCCCTCAACCCCCAGGCTTAACAGCCTTTGATCCGTATCTGACGTGCGGCTCAAGTCTCTTTACTATCAATTATCTCAAACAACACGTTACACCCAGAAGTGGAGTCAGACTGCAGATGAAGTCCAAGTAGGACCAAGTACCCGGGGACTGTCCCCTCTGTTTGGCCAGAAGCTATGTTCTTCTTAAAGAAGCCTGAGGGCAGAGGGAAAGAAAATAGTTTTGTTTATTGAAAAAAAAAATTTAAAACAAAGTTTTTTATTGAAAAAAAAAACACCTTAATTTAAAACAAACAAATGGATCAAAAGGTTTTTTTTGGGGGGGAGGGCAGTGGCTATTGTGTTATATGACTGGCTCATACTGAGACTGCAATTCACTAAAATTCCACCTTCCCCAATGTCTTTAATCTCAACAGCTGTAAAAAAAAAAAAAAGCATGTCTCCTCTAACCTATATCTGAGAAGTTGATATGTTGAAGCCATTTGTAATACTTTACTTTTATCCATATTGGATTTCATCATATTAGATTCAGCCCAGGGCTCAAGCTCAACAAGATCCTTTGGGTCTTTTACTTTGCCATCCTTCCATGGACTTAGAGAAGTTTGTAGCTGAAAGGAACCTTGGAAGTCATTTATTCATTCATTCATTCATTTGTTCGTTCATTCATTCATTCATTCATTCAACAGGCATGCAGAAACCACTCAGGTGGTGGGGTACAAAGACAAACAGCAACTGCCTCCAATAAACTCTGCCCCTTATGGGGAAAACAGTATTTGTAGCAATAAGTAAAATTTATACATATATGTGTGTATATAATACATATATATGCTCATACAAATACACATGTAGAAATGACCACATGCACACATGTGCACATATGCATGCATCGATGTATAAATGCATACATATACAATATAAAAATGCACACATGTGTATATGCATGCATTGTTTAAATGCATATATACATGTGTATAGGTCCTATGTATGTGGGTGCATATGAAAATTTGTATGTCTGTACCTACATATGTATACATGCACATGTATGCACTTACACATTCTTGCACCTTTAAGCAGTACTCTGATGCCTTCATGGGGTTTGGAAGATTGGCTCTCTGCTAATGGCTGCAGCCCCCACTGATGGATATCCCTCAAGCAGTGTAAGGGGGAGAGGTCCCCTGTAAGTCAGGGCCAAGTTGGATTAGTTTTTACAAAGAAATATTTACTTCAAAGGTATAATCACAAATATACTAATTTACTCTCCCCCACATGGGACTTAATCCGCCTCCCCATGTTGTACCACCCCAGTCTCCAGGAAGGGGATTAGGTTCATAGCTGAGCTCAGTTCCACTTTCCAAATCCTAACCCCACCCCCACTTGGGTTCAAGTTGTAGGCAGCCTGGACTGAGTTTCTTTGCAGGGTTAGCTGTACCAAAACCCCAGTAATCCTGGCTCCACGGTCTCACCATGACTCCAATTCCCTGGGCTGGTGGGAATGAACACTTCTGCCTGAAACTGAGAATGGTAAGTGAAACAGATCAGAAACAGAAAGACCCATTTCTTAGAGCAAGGAAAAAGAAGTTGAGGGGAAGGTTTCCCCTCTTCTGGTCCAGTTCATGGTGCCCACACTGCAGGCGAACTATTCTTTTCATCCTCTGGAAGCAACAGGAAAGAGTGTGGAAGGAGAAGGGCCGGGGGAAGTTACTGTCTCTGGCTATGCAGCCAATTAAAGGAGGTTCCACTCACCCATGTGAGGCTGCAGAGTGTCTTCCTGGTAGGCAATCTAGGTGTGCGCAGGGCAAGTCTCTTTAACATACACACACACACACACACAGTGTTAAACAGAGATATAAAAATCATACCCACCTATATAACCTATCTATAATCTATCATACAGTAGACATCTCTCTCTCTATACATACTTATACATATATAGGCAATCAGGCACACATGTACATACACACATAAACATACATATACATATATGTCTGTACATATATGTGTACACATACACATATATCCATGGTACATTGTGTTTACTTAACACAACATGCGCGTGTATATCGTATACTCACATACACACACATTGAATAAATTTAAAGTAATTTTGGGGGTATAGAGAGAGTAACCAAAAAAGGCCATAGAACTTGGCAATCTCTCTACAATATCCCAGCTTCTTGAGTACTTCCAGTGATGGGGACTTCACCACCCCCCAAGGCAGCCCGTTCCATTTTTGAACTTGCACCCTTTGTCCTTGTACCCTTTCCCCGGTGAATCAATTTCATCTTTGTCAGGAGATGGTTCTTCCCCAGGCTCTTTTTCTTTCCCATATACCCTGTCATATTATCCCACTGGAACCTGTCCTCGCTCACCCTCAGACCTGTGAGCATTTCTGCTAACAAGATACATGAGTCAATTAGATGAGTCGGTGTGGGTTGCCTGGAAGTCCGGAGGCTGCAGATTGCCACTGAATCTCCTCATTAACAAGGTAGGCACTAAATCATGGGTGAATCACTAGGTCCGCTATTGGGAATGTGTCTCCTGATTGACGTAGATGCTGCCGTTGCTGTCGTAAACTTTGTCCTGGGAGTTGTCGTGGGATATGAAACCTGAAAGTTCCAATTCTGGGGAAAAAAAAGAAACAAAAGCTCATTGTCTCTTTTCTCCCTCCATCCATCCATCAGCCAGTCCAGAAAGATCGATTGATTAGCCTTCCTCATTGGGCCTAAGATAGCAGCACCCGGTCTGGCCAGCAGCAGACTAAATGAGAGTTGCTGTCCTGGAAGGCGGGGTCTGGGCGTTCTTCCAGAGGGTTATTGAGGCACAATTAGACAGAGGCTGCCCTTTTACTCACAGAGGATGGATTGCTATGTATGTAAATTAGATTACTGACATAATGCCTTAACTCCACTGTGAACTGACAGCCTGTATCTTAGTTTTGGGAGCTCTGGGGCTGGTTTTCTATCCTCTGAATCTGTCTATTCCCCTCCAGCCCTGCTCTTCCCCCTCCCCCAATTTTACATTTTTTTCTTGTTATGTCTTCATTGCATCAAAATCTGGATTAGGGGTCAGAATATCTGTTTGGCCCTGTCACTTACCAGTTAAGTGACCCTAGGCTAGTCACTTAATTTTTCTACATCTTAAAAATTTTTTTTTTCTTTTTGGAGGGCAAGGTGGGCAATTGGGGTTAAGTGACTTGCCCAAAGTCATATGGCTAGTTTTTTATGTTAAGTGTCTGAGGCTGGATTTGAACTCAGGTTCTCCTGACTCCAGGGCTGGTGCTCTATTCACTGTGCCACCTAGTCACCCCTGCATCTTTGTTTTTTGACAAAAAAAAGAAAAGAAAATGGAGTTCATAATATCCATGTTATCTACCTCACAGCGTTGTTGTGAACATCAAATGAGATATCCACATATAAAGTGTTCTTTAAAACAAAAATATCAGCAGGCTATTAAGCAGTTTTGTGGATAGAGCACCAGACCTGGAACCAGGAAGATCTGAGTTCAAATCCTGCCTCCAATACTTACTAGCTGGGTGATCTTTTGGGAAAATCCTTAACTTCTGCCAACTTCATTTTCCTCATTTGTAAAATAGTGCCTACCTTGAAAACTTAGTGGGAATCAAGTGAGGTGAAATAAGCTATGTAAGGTGCTTTGCAAACCATAAAATGTTTTATGTTTAATGTGAGCTAGCATTCCATGGCAGCATCTTCCTCTGTTTATCAGGCCTCCGCGTAGGATACAGGCCTTGACCTCCCCTGGCAGGTGCAGGGCTGTTCTGAGTGCATTGTCTGGTCACAGTGGCTCCCAGAAGAAACAATAACTCCATTAGGCAACCAGGCGGCTCAGTGGAAAGAGTTAGGTGAAGACCTCAGTTCCAATTAGACCCCAGGCACTTGCTAGCTGTGTGATGTCATTTGGCCTCTGTTTGTCTCAGTTTTCTCATCCACAAAATGGGCATAATAACATCTACCCCCTACAGTTGTTGTGAGCATCAAATAAGAGAATAGTAAAGTGCGTGGTACCTAGTAGACGCTATGCAAATGCTAACTATTACTATGTTTCTCTTTGTCTCTGTCTCTCTCCCTCTCTCTCTGTGTCTCTCTCTGTGTCTCTCTCTCTCCCCCTCTCTCTTTTTCTCTGTCTCTCTCTTTTCCTCTGTCTCTCTGTGTCTCTGTCTCTCTCTGTCTCTCCTTTCCTCCTTCCCTCCCTCTCTCTCTCTCTCTCTCTCTCTCTCTCTCTCTCTCTCTCTCTCTCCTCTCTGTCTCTCTCTTTTCCTCTGTCTGTCTGTCTGTCTGTCTCACACACACACTACATGCATATAAGATAAATTGAATCTAAACAATAGAGGAAAGGTTATAACATTAAGGGGGCATCAAGAAAGGCTTCCTACACACGATGACATTTTGCCTGGGACTTGAAGGAAGCCAGGGAAGGTTGGAGAGATGAGGAGGGAGAGCATTCCAGGCAAAGAAGAGAGCCAGTGAAAATAGCCAGAGTTGGGAAATGGAGTGTCCTGTTCACGGAACAGAAAGGAAGACAGCATCACTTGATTGCCTAGTATGTTGGGAGGGGGAGTAGAGTGTAAGAAGACTGAAAGGTAGGAGGGGGTAAGTTTATGAAGGGCATTGAACACCAAATAGATAATTTTTATATTTGATTCTGGGCAGTGATAAGGTCACTGAAGTTTACTGAATAAAAGAGAGGCTGTGTGGTCAGATCTGTACTTTAAGAAAATTGACTTGACCAGAGTGGTCACCACCCCCAGGATGGCAGCAATGTCAGAGGAGAGAAGGTGACATGGATAAGAGATGTCACAGACATGAAATCAATAGGACTTGGCAACAGATTGGAAATGGTGGGTGGTGGTGATAGGGAGGGAGGCATCCAGGGTGACACCTAGGTTGTAAGCTGGGGAGACTGGGAGGATGGTGGTATCCTCCACAGTAATAGAGAAGAGGGGAAAGAGGGAAGGTTTAGGGGCAAAGGTAAAGAGTTCAGTTTTGGACATGTTGAATTTAAGATGTTTATGGGCTATCCACTCGAATGCTTCCACTGAGGAGGAACCCAGTAACTCCCAAGGTCATTTATTCTCCTCTTGGATTGCTCTAATGGTTAAAGAGGCAATGTGGCATAGTAGATGGAGGGCTAGCCTTGGCATCACAAAGGCATGGGCTCAGAAAATCCCTCTTCTGACACACACGGGCTATGTGACCATGGGTAAGTCAGTTAACCCTTTAATGCTCCCTAGACCATATTTAATGCTCCTCTAAGGCCATAAGCTATCAGTGAGTTGCCAATGTGTATCAGTGGAAGGCGTTTCCCCACTGGGAGTTCCACACAACAGTAAAATCACAGGTCAGGAACAACAACAACAGCATGCTGGGATGTTTTCCATCATATCCAGCCAAAATCTACCTCTGTAACTTTTACCAACTTCCTATCTCATTCATTTATTTATTCATTCATCAACTATTTAATAAGAATTTGCTTGTGTGCCCTGAACTGTTCTAGATACTGGAGGGACTACAAAGATGAAGAATTCAATGACAATCAGTTCAACAAACCTCTGGTGAACAGCCTTTATGCACCAGGTACATAGGGGGATACAGAGACAGAGATGACATTGGCCCCATATTCAAGTGACCTACATTGTTCTAATGATATAAAACTCATGGAGATTAGGAAACAAGATGATTTGAGGAGAGAGAGGGCACCCACAATTGGGGGAATCGGAGGAGATGCCTGACTTGGGCTTTGAAGGATGTTGAGAAGCAGAGGGGACTGGATTTAATTTATCAAACACTTATTCAATGCCTAATCTATAGAAGGAATTGGGCAGGCGCTGAGAATTCAAAGACAGAACTGAAGAGCACCTACCCTCAAGGAGCTTACATTCTTTTTTTTTTTTTAAACAATCGGGGTTAAGTAACTTGCTCAAGGTTACATGGCCAGTTATTTCTGGGTGTGGTGCTGAGTGTCTGAGCCCGGGATTCGATCCCAGGTCATCCCAACACTGGAGCCGGTGCTCTTACTCGCTGAGCCACCTGGCCGCCCCTAAGCAATTGGGGTTAAGTAACTTGCTCAAGGTTACATGGCCAGTTATTTCTGGGTGTGGTGCTGAGTGTCTGAGCCCAGGATTCGATCTCCAGGTCATCCCGACACTGGAGCCGGTGCTCTTACTCACTGAGCCACCTGGCCGCCCCAAGGAGCTTACATTCTGCTGGGGTAGGGGGAAGACATTCCCGATATGAGGGGCAGCTTGGAGGAAAATGAAATGTTGATTCCATTTCTGTCCACTCAAAGTTGACAAGTAAGTAATTATAAATATTATAATTTATTTTACATATTTTATATACATTTATTTATGTATAATTATATCTAGATACAATTTTATATATTTATTGATGTAATTTTAATATATAATTACAATATAAATATATGATTTTATATATAATAAATTATAATTATAAAAATTATGATTATAAACAGATGAGCATATAGGGTTGGGTTTTTTAAGATCTATAAATTCAGATGTCCTATTGGATGAGACGGGGAAAAGTTTGATGGTGGTACTTGACCTGGATCATGAAGAAAGGCTATAAGAGGGAAAAAGGCATTCCCCCTAGAGAGAATGAGGTTAGACAGAAATGTGGAGGCCTAAAAGGCACACAATCCAGCTTGCCAATAGTGTAAGCTGTGAGGGGGAAGAAGGCTGGAAAGATAGATTTGACCCAGGTTAAGAAGGACTTTCAATATCAGACTGATGAGTAAGCCCCTGTCCAAAAAGCAACAGGGAGTCATTAACTGTTTTTGAGCAGAGGAGTGGTATGATGGGATACTTGTTTGTATAATAATAAATTAATCTGAGAGAGGTGGGGCTAAGGTAGGAACCTGGAGGCAGGGAGATTCAAGGTCATTTTTCCCAGTGTGCCCTTCAAAGGAGCAAGTAGACATTAGAACAAGTATACTGACTACTGCTGGGTTTTTCCCACCTTGTCCTGCCTTCCACTCTCTGTATCAGGATGATATGGAATTCCTAGGTGCCCATTTCTGGGCAACTTTATTTCTCCTCTCTCTACTTCTTTTACTTTTGGCCACGGTCATGGGCATTCACTGCTTAGTTTGTGCAGCCAATCCCAGGAGGATGGCACTGGAGCTTGGGAAAATGTGGGCCAGATTGGAAGGAAAAATTACTTCCTTTCATGATCCTAGTGTGGGACAATGTATATAGTAGGCATTTAATGAGAAATGGGTCAATGAATGAATGAATTCAAGTGTGAAGATAATGATAATGATAGTTAACTGTGGCGGTAATAATAATAGCTAGTATTGATATAATGCTGAAAGGTTTTAAAGTGTTTTTTTTTTTTACAAATATTAACTCATTTCATCCTCACAAGCATTCTGAGAGGGGCTATTGTCTTTATTCTCATTTTGCAGATGAGGAAATAGACGCAATTAGAGGTTAGATGACTTTCCCAGGGTGATAGAGCTAGTGAATATCGGTTCTAAGAACTGAATTCAGGTTCTTTGACTTTAAAATCAGGGCTCTTCCCAAGACAGCAATCCACTAACTCCTCTCTTTTGGTTTTCTCAAGAAGGCAGGTGGTGAGAACCCAAAGGTTGAGTAAATATCCAGTCCTTCAGTGGAGTTGGGAGGGGAGGGGTAAATTTCTTGACTTGGACAAAGAGAAGAAACAGCTGAAGCAAACAGTGAGAAAGGAGCAATCCTGAGAAAGCTAGAAGGGTCAGTGAGATGGAGCACAGCAGTGAAAGGCATGAGATTGGGAAAAGTCAACAGAATATTGAGAGAGAACCACCCCCACCCCACCCACACACACCCCAGGGTAGGGTATTTCTCTCTTATGTAAGAAAACTAATAAAATTAGACTAGAATAGACACAACAGCAGTTAGTGGAGAGTGTGAGTGTATAGGATAGTGAGACTGGAACATCACTGAGCCCCGCCCCCTCTGGCCCAGAGAGATTCTGGGAGGACCAAGAGAAGAAGAAGGTCCCGTGATTTCTTCAGCTCCTGACTCTGGAGAACACCTAGCTAAGACTGCCTCTGGGCCCTAGAGGGTCAGCTGGGTCCTGCCCACAGTGATGCCTTCCAGTCCACCCCAAAGGCTGATCTGCCTCAGGACAGGTTACTAGTCAAATACTGAGGAAGCCACCATAGCCACAAAGGGTCACACAACTCTAGAATCCCAGAGTTGGAAGTGGCCTCAGAGGCCACTTAGTCTAACCAGCATCCAGCTAAGATTTCTGTCTACAACACACCCCAAAATAGTTGTTGGGCCTTTGTTTGAAGAACTGCAAGGAGGAGAATTCACTACCCCCTGGGGCAGCCCCTTTCTGGGCTCTGGGATATCTCTGATTGTGAGAAGGTTTTTCTTGACATGGAACCTAAATGTGCCTCTTTACAACATCCAATGATTTCTCCTATTTATTCCCTCTGGGTCCAAGAGGGATGGGAATCCCTCTTTCATATGTTAGTTCTTCAGCTATTTAGTAACAAGATATTGATTTCAAATCTACCGTGAATCTTCTCTTCTCCAGCATAAACACCTTCAGTACCTTCGCCCAGTCCTCAAATGCCATGATCCTCTTCTAGTGGCTATGGGCTATAGGAGAGAGGATACAGTGCCATACAGTGGGGAGAACATAGTCCCTACATCAGGGGATCTTAACCTGGGGCTTGAAGACTTAAAAAAAATTCCTTTGTAATCATATGTATTTTCTGCATTTAACACTATTATTCTGAGAAGTGGTCTATAGTTTCCACCCCAAACCATCCATCCTTCCTTGATAGCCCACACATTTTCTAACATCAAAGCTAGAGGAGTTTCCTAAGTTCTGTTGGTTGTGGCCACAAGGGTTAATAGACTGGGGCTTCAGGCTGCCCCATGGTTTCCTGCTTAGATGTCAGTCACATCTGTTCTTTGGGGTGAGTAGAAAATGGACAAGGAATTCTCAGAGGATCCAGGAGCTGGTGGTCCTCATGGAGCAGGTCCCCTCAGAGATGCTAAGGTAGTTGAGTTTAGGGGTGGGGTGGGGAAGGGATTGATTTTGTGTCTGGAGATCATTTCAACAGAAAATCTATTTCAGCTGCCAACAAATAGATTTGGTTAAAGAGTCTTAAAGTAAAAAGGGTTCTAAAAAGGAAGATTCCCTAATGGAAAACAATCAACCCTTCACAAGCAGATTACAAAAGGATTTGATCGACAAACACTCCACATTTACATGCATAGGGGAAAAAAAAGAAAAATCCTGACTTTTGAGATAGCATACAAGTGCACTAGGCATCACATTCATCATAGGGAAGGATCCTTTTTCATGGTAGCAGACCTTTTCTCTTCCCCTTGGTCAGCCATCTTACACAGATGAGTTTTCCTTGTACAGAGCATCCTGGAGATTTTAGTTTCACAGCTTTGAGAGTGGAAGGGCTCTCAGAATACATGGAGAGCTCAGAGTAGAACCATGTACAGTTCTGGGGAAAATACTCAGGGCTTGGTTTTCACAGAATGCTGCTCATGGGAGCCCATTGAGTGTTGCAAACCAGGGAACCCACTCACATTAAAGCCTGTGAGATCTGGGCTGGTTGTCCCACGGTTATAGTATATCTTGAGTCAAAACTGAACATGTCAGAATGAAGTGAACCGAGGAATCAGAGGGTTCTTTCAGATCTCATTGTGGGTTAGAGGGTGACTAATGGACTATGGCAATGAATTGGTATCAATGGACTTCAAAGACTGGGTTCCTCACAAAGGCCACCTGGCTTGTAGTTAGCTGAGGCTGAGTTCCAGCTCTCTGATATTCCTGCCTCGCTGGTTTCCCCAAGGACTCCCCAGGCTTTGTAATCCCAGGGATGGTATGGACATCTCAAGGATTCTACTGGTTTCATTTGAAGTTGTCTCGCATGTGTGTCTACACTGCCAAAATGACTTACCACTTTGGTCCAAAAAATTAGTCCAACAAATAGTTTTGGTCTCATTTAGGCACGATGTCATTAGACTTGGCTTCTGGTAGTTCTTTCTTCCTAGTCTGTCATGTGTTTGGTGGGGGAGGGTCCCTGAACATCTGCTGAGGTCTGCCATGGTCTTCCTTTGTGATTCATGCCCATTGGCCCTCCCTTATTGCTGCACTTCTCTCTGCTGCCTCTGTTCCCAGGGCCTCATGGATAACCTGGATACCAGCTCTTCCCCTAAGCCTGCACTGAGAATCCTAGGGTGTGAGGGGAGTGGTAGAAGGGTTTAGGCCTCACCACAAAGTTTATTGCTCCTTATGCTCCCTCCAGTCCTGATGGAAAAAAAAGAGAAATCACTGATTCATTTGCTTCTTCTCATGCTGGTGAGTCTTTCTTTCCAGCCCTTGCTGAGCTGTCTCAATGAGCTGGTGACTGGCCTCTTCCCCTAGAGAAGGGGAACAGTCACACCAGGAGTACTTGCCTGGGAAAATGCCTTTCCATTTGTAGAGGATGAGGTATTTTCTCACAAGGGTTTATTTCTCAGAAGTGCTTCCACTGCATAGGGGGCCCCTCAACCTCTTTTCAACTCCCATCTGTAACATTCACAGCTGGTTGCAACAGTTTGCTGCAGAATGCACCCTTCCCACTCCCCCCTACCCCCAATTTTGTTCTTCATCTGTATAGACAACCCAGGGCTTATATCAGGCTTATCACAGAAGTGGGCTTAGGACTAGGCAAGATGAATCTGTTCAGTACCCTGCCCATTGTACCTGACTTCATTTCACTCATTCCATATCTCCAGATCCTAGAAAACCAGACCAAAGCTTTGTGTTTTATTTAATATTTGGCTTCTCTATTAACTCTCATACAATCACAGAATCATAAAAGATTGGAGTTAGAAAGAACCCCTTAGGGATCATCTAGCTTAGGGATTCTTAACATTTTTGGTGTCATGGATCCCATGACACAGGAATTCTGCTAAGGCCTATAGATGCTTTTACAGAAAATTTTTTTTTAAATAAAATACACAATATTAAAAAAGAAACCAATTAGACTAAAATACTGTTATAGTGTATCCCAGGGTAAGAATCCCTGATCTAAGCCAGAGGTGGCAAACATGTGGTCCATGTGAGACCTGTAAAATCTAATTGGGAAATATTTAACAAAATAAATTGAAATACATTGAAACACAGAAAATGTTACATTTAAAAACTCCGTTAATATGTGACCCAGCAGGGATCTGCATGTACAGACCCTTACTGGGCCCCATTTCTCTCTCCTTTTGACACAACTTCTCTAGCCCAACCTTTTTATTTTTCAGGCCTAGAGATTGTAATAGGTCTTGTCCAAGGCCTTACGTAGCAAGTTGGTGTCAAGCTGAAAGTTAGAACCCAGGAATCCTTGCTCCCAGTTACATTCTTCAGTATTGAAGGATCCCACAGCAACTGTTCTGTAAAGCTCTGTAAAGACTGACAATCAGTATGCTTGGGAATGTTTGGGTCTAGTTGGGAAATACTTGTTCCCTGTAGGCCCAGTTGAAGAGTACATAGGGAGTATTTACTTAACCAAAGAGAGGGGTAGAAAAGGCCCTCAATAAATATTTGTTGAATGAATACAAAAGCCACTTTCCATGATGCCTACCAACAAAAAATATTAAAAGCCATACTGATAAGGAAGCTATAAACAGCTAAAGTGTACAGTGCAACTCACTTGACCTTTTAACCACACAAAAAAAGAAAGAAAAATGGAAGTATCTAAGTAGCATGAAAATACTTTGGAAGAAAAATGGAGACCATTTCTCATATTCTTATCTGGCTTCTCTTGGTTCAAGGATCAGAGCAGCAGCAGAAGGGCCTCCACACTCTCTGAAAGTCAATTTCCCCCAAGACTTCAACATCTTTAAATGCTTCAACAGGTCCATAGTTCATACATTGTACAGATCATGATATATCTATCCCTTTTCTTTCTGGGTGATTCCTGTACATTGTCTTCTCATAAATCCCCCAGAGAACACATGGCCAATGTGTTGGAGACCATACTTAAAGATGTCTCTTATCATTCTCTGCATACTAATATAGCCCTCAATTGATCTCTTTGTTATTTATGTCTTGCTCTTTCTATACAACTGGCCTTACTCTTTCTGATCATGTCCATTTACTAGATGATACATTTCATGGCACTTCTTGCATATGAATCATCACTGGCAATTTGCTGTGGCCTTCTGATGCTCCCTCTGGATCTCTCTGGAGGCCTTTGAATCATCAAACATTTTGACTCTTCAGGTTGTGGCATTAACCCCTTATGAAGTGGTCATTGAATGGATAGATGAATAATAAGTGACTGAGTGAATGGATGGAAGCCTTAAGTGGATGTCAGTGAACATGAAGACTTTCTTCTCTTTTACCTATCCACCCTCAGATTTACTATCTTCACTTACCCTAATGTTCCTATTAGGTTCTATATTTCTGTGAACAGTAACAGAAAAGGGTGAGCCTTTGTGAGTCAAGGAACCAAATATATCCTGATGGGGCCAACACATCAAAGCCTTGGGATTCCATGCTGGCATAGATCATGTCTTATTTATCTTTGGGTCTCACCTTTGGACCACTGTTGTCCTTGATTTCATTGGTGTGGACACTGCCTCCAGCACACAGATTCTCACTCCTCCATACATTAGGAAATCACATTCATGAGTTACTGTGGCCAAAAACCAAACCCAATCATGTTGTGGTGACCAACTCTTTGGTGATTCACACTATCTGCACTTAACTAGGCTGGTCTCCAGGCAACCAGTAGTCCATCCCCAGGGTACCACTAATAGCTCTTTTAATTTGGTGGGACCTACTTGTGTTCAACTGGCATAGCCTTGGAGAACCTGCAGTCACTTAGATGTCCCAAAAGGCCTCACAGGAGAGCATTAGTAGGACTCCTTGTGCATAGCAAGGGGTCAATAAATGTTTCTTGAGAGAACAAACATGTTAGCCATTAACTAATAGATTAGAGATAGTATTCCTCCCTTGTAACATACTTTCATCATTAACATCAATAACTAGGGTTTTCTATTCTACTTAGAATTACAGTCACTCAGAGCTGTGGTGGACTGTTTGGGGAGATTTGGGGTTGGGGTAAATGGAAAAAGACTTTTTTGTTCCAGGCAAATCATTGGTTCTCTGACTGTTCCTAGGGCTGACCCCACCCTTGCTATCTGGCTGTGATCCAACTGTGACATTACAAGTAGTGAGGTCAGCAGCACAGAGCCTGGGAAATAGTGGAGTGGGGGTGGGATCATTAATTAGATAATGAGCTAGAAGAGTCTCCCTTCTGAGAAAGGCTATGCCAGGCTGGGGCCTGAGTCTTCAGAAAGGCAAATGAATGCTCTCAGGATGAAATTGATCTTGTCTCCTTTTTAGAGCTCTGAGAGTGAGGGGTCTTCCATAGGCAAGGAGCTTAAGCCATTATAGAGAAGAATATGCAATTTTCCTTGAAGAGAGAGGTGAGTGATGCCTTGAGAAGGGTTAAAAAGGGAAGCAGTTCAGAGCATTGCTTTGGGGACATGATCAGCCATTGGGAGTGGCTGTTGGGATAGTCAGTAGTAAGTCAATGGTTTCCTGTTGTGCTTGGATGCTTCCTACTTTAGAGAGGTGTTTTCTTTGGAACGTAGGAACAGAATATTTCCTGGGAGCTTAGGGGAGTCCCAAGGTTGGGTGTGACAATATATGATGCCCTGTATGGTCATTAGAAATAGGTGTTCTTTGTGGACATGAAATGCTCCTAGGATATCAGAGTACATGGGATGTCAGCTAGAGAAATATGGTACAACCCAAAGGCATGAAAGAAAGAGGAAAAAAGATTCATATGGACAAAATAGCTATAGTGACTTTTTTTTGTTATTGTTATAGTAAAGTGCTAGAGACAATGTAATGCCCCTCATTTCTTGAGTGACTGAAGAAAACATGGTGTATAAATGTAACGCAATTTAATTTTACCATAAGAAATGATGAAAGGAACAGTTTCAGAGAATATTGGGAAAACTTATATAAACTGATGCAGAGTAAAGTAAGTAAAACCAGCAGAACATTTTATAGAGTAACAGCATTTTAAAGAAAAGCATCTTCAGAAGACTTAAGAACTCTGATCAATACAATGACCAACCATAATTCCAGAGGAACAAAGATGAAGTTTGCTACCACACCTCCTGACAAAGAAGTGACAGATTCAAGCTACAGAATGAGGCATATATTTTTCACATATACTATTCAGGAATTTGTTTTGCTTGAATATGCATATCTATTACAAAGTCATTTTCTCCCTCAATGGGATGAAAAGAGAGAGAAAGAGTGGGTTAGGAATAAGATGCCAGAAAAGGAAAAAAGAAAGTAGAACCATGGAAGCATTAAAATTTTATTTATTTACTTTTAACATTCATTTAAAAAAAATTGAATTTCAAATTCCTCCCCTCCCTTCTGCTTCTTCCCCACCCACTGTTATGAGAAGAAATGTGATATGTATTATACATGTGAGATTATGCAAAACATGTTTCCATGTTAGCCATGTTGCAAAAAAAAAAAAAGCTAGAAAAGTAAAGAAAGCAAAAAAAAAAATGCTTCAGTCTGCACTCAGACTCCATCAGTTCTCTCTCTGGAGGTAGATAGCATTTATCATCATAAGTCTTTCAGACTTGTCTTGGATCATTGTATTGCTGAGAATAACTAAGTCATTCACAGTTGATCATCCTACAGTATTGTTGTTACTATGTACAGTGTTCTGTTTCTGCTCACTTCGCTTTGTATCAGTTTATGTAAGTCTTTCCAGGTTTTTCTGAAACCATTCTGCTTATCATTTCTTATAGCAATGGAAGGACATTTTTAAAGAATGCATAGAAGAGAAAAGAAGGAAGACTAGGAAGATAAGGAGGACAGACAGCTTTGAAAGTTACATGTTGAATTTATCATACTTACAAGGAAAAAGCCAAGCTATATGTAATAGAGATTCACAGTTTAATGTGCCATTCTCTTTTCTGTTCTAGTTGGTATGTTGAAATGTTCATTTTATTTGGTACTTATTAAGTTCAGAATCTTTTTTTCTTTAAAGTACTATAAATACAAAGGTCTGTATCTCTGTTGTTTCATTCTGAAGGATGCCTTTCTAGTGGACCTCTAAGATAGTCATCATGACTGGTTTCTGCTGCAGACCCCTTGCCTGATGGAGTGAATGAGAAATAAGCAATAATGGTGTCTTACACAGAACAGATCACAGGATTTCAGGGTTAGAAGGGACCTTGAAGGTCATTTAGTTCAGCTTGCACTTGTATAAGAACCCTTTTTACTATATATGCCATCCAGTCTTTGCTTAAAACCCTCCAGTAAGGGGAAACTCACTATCACCTGAAGTAGCCCATTCCACATTTGGTAAGCTCTTTTTGCTAAGGAATTTGTCCTTGTATTGAGTCTATATCTGAAAGAACATGATTTTGCCGGTATAGTGATATGTATCTTCTCCCAAAACAGACAAGATTTATAAATATCTCATTTTATCCTCCCAACAACCTATGGAAGTAGGTGCTATTATTATCCCTATTGTATAGATGAGGAAACTGAGGCAGACAGAAGGTAAGTGCCTGACCCATGATCAGATGACTGATAAGTGTCAGAGATGGCATTTATCCTCAGATCTTCCTGAATCCAAATCCAGCATTAGCTCTCTAGCCACTGTGTCACGTGCCTGTCTTCTTCCTTGGAGCATCCTTTCAAATACTTGAAGAAAGCCATCAGGCTCTTCTTTATTCCTAAAAAACTGAACTTCATGTCAGGAAGACCTGAGTTTTCACTCAACTCTTAGCAGGTAAGTGATCTTGGATAAGTCACTTAACTCTCCAGGCCTCCATTTCCTCATCTTTAAAATGGGATAATACATACAAAACCTACATCATAGGGTTGTTGTACATTTCAAATGAGACAATGAGTTGGGTAGCATGGTGGACTTGGAGTTGGGAAGATGTGAGGTTTCATCCTGCTTCAAACCCTTCCTAGTTGTGTGACTTTGGCAAGTAGACCTCTCAGCCTTAGATTCCTCCTTTGTAAAATGGGGGTAATGGAATCTACTTCTCAGGGATGTTGTGAAGATCATATGAGATTACATGTGTAATGCATTTTGCAAATCCTAATACACTATGTAAATGTTAGTTATTAATATCATCATCATCACCATCACCATCATCATCTTCATCACCACCATCACCATCATCATCT
>NW_027185798.1:37687382-37713593 GCF_028583685.1 Petaurus breviceps papuanus | reverse complement strand
ATCATCATCATCATCATCACCATCAATATCATCATCATCATCATCACCATCAATATCATCATGATCTTACTTAAAGATCTCTATTGATAGGGAATCCACAAACCAGATGGGGATAACCCATTCCATGTTCCTGAAGCTCTCTGTTAGTAAGTTTTCCTTATGCTGAGTTGAAAATCCACTTTTTTACAACTGTTCTGCTGATTTCTCCTTGTTCTGTCTATCGGGGACAAGCAGAACAGGATTAGTCCCTTGTCTACATCCTGACCCTTCTAATACTTGTATGATCAAAAGTTGCTGTGATATATGATGTAAATGGAAGAACTTCATAATAATAAAGTACTACTAAAAATAAGAATTTTGATGATGTTGATTATGATGGTGGCTAGATAGTACAGTGTATAGAAAATCAGGCCTAGAGTGCCTCAGGCCAGGAAGGCTTGAGCTCAAATCTGACCTCAGGTATTTACTGTGTGACCCTGGGCAAGTTACTTAATCTCTGTCTGCCTTAGTTTCTTCAACTATAAAACTGGGTAATGATAACACCTCTTTGTGTGAGACAGAAGGAAAAGTGACAGAAGGCATCTGAGTGATAAGAAATGAGGAAGAAGGAAGAGAAGGGAGTTCACAGTGACTGAGAAAAGGCCTTATTTTTTTCTGTAAAATATAAGCCAAGGTTCTCAGCTGAGAGGGTGGGAGGAGGGGTAGCTATGGTAGGCTTGAGGAGGGATGAAAAGGTGGAGAGTAGTATGAGTTAGTAAGGGAGGAATAGAAGAATTGCCTAGCAACGGTGAGGGCCCAGTCGAAGTTGTGTAGCATAAATCTGAAGGGGACCCAGTGAGAATGGTTGTGTGATTTTCTCCTCCTTAGTTCAGCAGCACATGTGTAGGAGTGAAGACAGCAGATAACAACTTTGGGAGTTATCCAAAGCTGAGGTTTGGCAGAACATCTTTTGAGAGGCATCAGGTCTCCAGATGTGTCCCCTCTCTGTCACGATGCCTGAAATTTCACCATTAGAGATTTGTTCCTTTGTTTTTGAGGATGTTTAAAATCTTTTAGGATTCTCTGAAAATTCAAATATTTGGGGGTTCAGTTAGCATTTTAAGAAATTAGGAGACAGCAAGTGAAGGGAGAAAAAGGACTGAAGTGGGTAGTACAAGGACAGTAAAAACAAACTCTGTCAGCTTTATAATTCAGTCTGGGATGGACTGTGCTGCCCAAGGAAGCTGTGCATTGGTGACTACGTCACATCACTCTGAAAGGAAAATTCCCAAATGTTGGCGTTCTATGACACTGTTCCCAGTGGGAGATGCCCTGAGAAGAAGAGAAGTCATTTTTCCCCTTTGGGTATCAGTTTCCTTAAGTGTAGAATGAGGGGGTTGAACTATGTATTACTTGTAAGGTTCCTTCTAGCTCTGACATTCTACATTTATCCTGGGCAGAAGGAAGCAGTGCCCAGGAGTCAGGGGCTCCATGGGTGATTCTCTGATCCCAGACATGCCTGTAGCCAACCTGGCCCTCATTGTGGCAGTACCCACCGAGGAGTGGGGGGTGCTTGTCATCCCCAAAGATGAAAAGTAGGATGTGAACTCCTAGAAAGCAGGGAATATTTTGCTTTTCTATTTTTATCCACATAATAAATGCTTAACACATGCCTTTTCATTCATTCAGCCATTCCTATGAGCCCATGTGATGAAATGAGGGCCCCTAAACCGAAAAGTCCCTAAACAGGACTTTCACTATACTTTTTCTCCAGAAAACCCCAGAAACTAGGGGAAGAGACAGGGAAGGGAGTTATCTCTCATTCAAAAAGTGATCTCATTTATAACTTTCCCTGTTCACTTCAGTTCAATTCAGTGCAAAACAGAACCACAGTACCACATAATCTCAGAGCTGGGGGAAACCACAGAGGACAATCATGTGCCTGAAACATAGTCAACAGAAAAGGTCATCCAACCTCTGCCTGAAGGTTTCCCATGATGAAGAGACTTCCTCTTATGGAGTAGCTCATTCCACATTTGTGCAACTTCTAATTGTTAGGAATTTGTTCCATCCACCCAGAAACCAGGGCCTACCCATTCAGGTTTTGGAATTTCACCCTGGGGCTGAACTATCCTGACTGGCGGTTAATTGAGTTCAAACTCATCTAGCCTACCATATCTAGCCATCTCTAGACTATGCTTCCCAGAGCATCCAGCAATCTATCTCCCTGCTACCTTGACATCTTAAAAATCTGTCCTGCAGTGAATCAAGTACCCCCTTCTCATGATCAACCCCATCCCCTCTTTCCACTTCTTATGCTGGGAGCAGAGTATACTACCTTGGCTGCTAGAAAGGCACTGATTCCTTGAATATAATTCTCCCATGGGTTGTCTCCACTTATTAGATTGTAGCCTCCTTGAGGTCAGGGTCTATCTCACTTTTAAATCTGTATTTCCAGAACCTAGTACAGGGCCAACACCTAGCATATAGTAGGTGTTTAATAAATGCTTTCGCATTCATTCTTTCTTCCAATTTGAAATCTAGTCCTCTGCCATTATTTCTGATTCTCCCTTTCCTCTTCCCCATGGCTACCCTTGAAATATTTGAAGACTACTATTACATCTTTCAAAGTCTCCTCTTCTTCAAGGGAAATATCTCCAGCTCCTTCAACTGACCTTTGTAAGGTACATTTTCTTGACCACTTGACCCTTTGGTCACACTCATCTGGACATGCTCCAGTTTATCAATGCTCTTCCTAAAATGTGGTGCCCAGAAATGAACACCATGCTGTATATGTGGTCTCACCAAGGCAGAATACAGTGGGATTATCACTTCCCTTATTCTGGAAACTATTCTTTCATTACTGTAGCCTAAGGGGAGACACTGGGGAATGGTGGGAAAATGATGCTGGATGTGGAGTCAGAACCCCTGTAAGGCCCCTTCCAAGTCTAACCCTATGCACAATTCTGGGTTTTTATATGCCATGTTCCAGCTGTGAGCCTCATATACTCTCCTGGTGTCCCTTGGATGATGTCCTAAGGAATTCCCTAAACCAGTTTCCTCTCTGTTCATCCTCCTCTTATTTTATCCTCCTCCCCATCCTCTTGAGGGCAGTTGAGTGAAGACCTGAGTTCAAATCTTACTTCAGACACTAACTGTATAACTCTGGGCAAATCACTTAACCCTGTTTGCCTCAGTTTCCTCTTCTGTAAAATGAGCTGGAGAAGGAAATGGCAAACCACTCCAGAATCTCTGCCAAGAAAACCCCAAATGGAGTCATGAAGAGTAAGACAAGACTGAAAACGACTGAACGATGACAGCCACCACCCTCTTAGTGAGCCTTGGCCCTCACAGCTCCCTCAGTTTCTCTTCCCACTTCATAAATCCCTGGTGAATGTCAAGCTTATCTCGCTACCCCAGGCAACACCAGGGGATTCCTCTCCCTGTAGACATCTAATCATTGGAACTATTGCTTCTTCTTAAAGAAATAGAAACACCTTTATTTGAATTAAATTTAAATTCTTTAGACCCTAGTCAGCCTGGAAACCACCCATTCCTAAATTCATGATACTTTTTTCCCCCTTGCTGAGAAGGGAGTTACCATTGCTACTCATCTGCCAGATTATAGAAAAGAGTTAATCAAAGAGGTCATTGTAATTCCAGATATACATAGGCCACTGTTTCACTTGGTCACAGGTAGCTTTACTGCAATTAATGTTAATTAATTGTATTGGTACAATTATTATTAACTGTACTAATAAAAATTAAAACCAGTAGTGATAAGTTAGTTACTGAAAAGATCAGACTAGAAGGTTGAGTCAAATTTGATAAGATAGAATTTCATTAAAGATAACGTAAAGTCCACATGGGTCCAAAAATTAATTTCACAAGTATAAAATGGCAGATATTGGTTAGATTTTTGTCTGAGAAAAAGAGGGGAAGTGTTTAAGTGGACTGCAAGCTGAATGTGAAGCAACAATGTCACCCAGCAGTTAAATAAGCCAATATAAATTTAGGCTGCATTGAGAGAAAGGCACAGGGAAATGATCATACTTCTCTAGTCAGGTCATTTGGGTTCAGTCCAAGGTACCCCATATTATCAAGCACATTGATAAGCTGGGTAGCAGCCAGAGAAGGATGCCCAGGATAGTGAAGGGCCTTGAGATGTCCTTTAGCCTAGAGGAGACTCAGCGAGAAGGAGATAGTTATGTACAATTATTTGATGCATTGTCATGTCAAAGGATGATTTTTTTCTTACCTGCTTGTCCAGAATTGAGGGTGCTGGATATGTTGTTGCTGCTCATCCTTCTTTCTAGAAGAGGACCAATGATGTTAGGAGGGTGATGTCTTGACTTACAAGTAAATTGAATGGAAGCTACAGAGATGCAACTTTAGGATGAAAGTAATTAAATTCTAACAATTAGAGCTATGAAAAAGTTGAATGCAAAAGTTTCTTACTTGGGAGAAGCCTTAAAACCAAGGATTCTTAACCATTTTTGTGTAACTGACCCCTTTCACATGGACTCTTTTCTAGAAGAATGTTTTTAAATGAATAAAATAAAATACATACATTGAAAAGGAAGCTAGTTATATTAAAATACAAATATCAAAATATATTTTTTAAATTTTTTGGTCTTTATTAATTTGTTTGTTTACTTTTAGTTTACAAGATTCAGTCCACAATTCCTTGAGTTTCAAATTTTATCTCCCGCCCTCCCCTCTCCCCTCCCCCCCATGGTGGCATACAATCAAGTATAGGATCTGCAAATACTTTCACATTAGACATTAGACAGCTTATAAAGAAGGATTGTATCAGATGGAATGAACAATGGGAAAGAGGAAACAAAACCAAACAAGAAAAAGAAAGAGCAGGTAGTTTGCTTCAATCTGGATTCAAACTCAGTTCTTTCTCTGGATGTAGACATCTCTTTCCATCATGAGTCTTTGCAGTTGACTTATAACCCTGCATTGCTGAGAAGAGTCCAGTCTATCAAAGTTGGTCATCACTCAAATTTCTCCTGGTTCTACTCTTCTCACTCAGCATCAGTTCGTATAAGCCTCTTCAGGTAAATATGAAGTCCATCTGCTCCTCGTTTCTCATAGCACAGGAGTATTCCAACACAATCATATACCACAACTTGTTCAGCCATTCCCCAGTAGATGGGCACCCCCTTAATTTCCAATTCTTTGCCACCACAAAAAGAGCTGCTATAAATATTTTTGTACATATGAGTCTTCCTCCTACTTCTAAGATTTCTTTGGGATACAACCCTAGAAGTTGTATTGCTGGGTCAAGGGGTATGAAATTATTTATAGCCCTTTGGTCATAATTCCAGATTGCTCTCCAGAATGGCTGGATCAGTTCACAACTCCGCCAGCAATGCATTAGTGTTCCAATTTGTCCACATCCTCACCAGCATTTGTCATCTTAGCCAATGACTGGTGAGATGTGGTACCTCAGAGTTGTTTTGATTTGCATTTCTCTAATCAGTAGTGATTTAGAGCATTTTTTCATATGCTTATAGATATCTTTAATTTCTTCCTCTGAAAACTGCCTGTTCATATCCTTTGACCATTTATCAATTGGGGAATGACTTGTATTCTTGTAGATTTGACTCAATTCTCTGTATATTTTAGAAATGAGTCCTTTATCAGAGACATAGGTTGTAAAAATTCTTTCCCAATTTTCCACTTCCCTCCTAATCTTGGTTACGTTAGCTTTGTTTGTACAGAAGTTTTTCAATTTAATGTAGTCAAAATTATCCATTTTGCATTTTATAATGCTCTCTAATTCTCGTTTGGTCATAAAGTCTTCCCCTCTCCACAAATCTAACAGGTAAACTATTCCTTGCTTTCCCAGTTTGCTTACAGAATCATCCTTTATACCTAGATCAATATAAAATATTTTTAAGTTCATAAACCCCAGATAAGAACCTTTGCTTTAAACAAAGGTCGGATGACTATGTGTTCGTTGTGCTTGTAGAAGGCATTCTTCACCAGGTTCAGGTTGGACGAGGTCCCTTCCAACTCTGAGACTCTGATTCTGTGATCCCACAGAAGAATAGGAGTATGTGCAATGTCAGCAAATAGGGGTGGGGTGAGGTGAGGCTGAGGTGTCAGGAGGGGAGGGGTGGCATCCCAGGCTGGCTGATTAGAGAGAAGAAACAGACACCTGAATGACAGAAGAGGACCCCATGCCAACGAGAGTGCCAAGGTCTCAAAAGGGGGAGAAATACCAAGGGTTCTTTTCTCACACTGACTCTTAAAGACTGGTTCCTGTTTTGAGGCCATAGTCGGACTGTGTGACTTCCTTCTTGAATTTGTCCTAGGCGTTACCTGGCCTAGACCCAGTAAGACCTTCTGTTCTATCTCCTCTTGCTTCTCCCTTTCTATGAGCTTTGCCTCATGTCCCAGGAAGCCTGGAATGACTCCTGGCTTCTAGCCAGTCAAGTTTTACTTTTCCATTATTTTAAATCTCTAGCTTTTGTTCGTCTGGCCTCATTCCCACTTCCTTCACAAAGTCTTCAGAAGCAAGGTGGTGATTTCTCACCCCACCTGGATGGGCCACTCTGACTCACTCTCAATGCTGTGTGACGTCAAGAGATCTAGGTTTGTACATCACCTCATAGTAAGAGGGCAAGCCCTGGTTTTGCTTCTGTGTTTATAGAATGTTTATATAGCAACCTGGGGGCCCATTTATCTTTTGTGTGGCTGTCCTTGTCTCTATAGATTGACTCAGATGCCAGAGCCCTAACTGACAGAGGCCAGGGGTTGCTTGAATTTACTTGGGCCTCCCCCAGCTGGGACACATGAGTGTTTAATGAATAAATGATTTTTTGATGGGACAAGACTGGTTGTGCTCTTGCCTTTAGTCAAAGCTTGAAGAGGTTTGGAAGGGGACCATAATCCTGTTGTCAAGGCCCATGGATGCCCTCCCACTCTGCCTTTGGATGACCTGTGATCCATTCTCCTGTTTTGTTTTGTTTTTTTAAAGAGGCAACATAATATAATGGAAAGCACCCTGGACTTGGAGTCAGAAGACACCTGGGTTTGAATCTGAGCCTCAGTTTCCTCATTTGTAAAATGGGGATAATAAAGCCAATTGTACTTATCATACAAGATCAAATAAGATAAGTCATATAAAGCATTTTGTAAATCTTGAAAGATTATATAAATGTCAGCTATTGTTATTTTTATAGGCACAAAGCCTCCCTATATGTCAGGGCTTATTAACACTTTTTTTTGTGTGTTATGGAACACAAAAAGGCTTTGGCAGCCTGTTGAAACCTATGGAATGTTTTTAAATGCAAAAAAATCAAATGCATAGGACTACAAAGGAAACTACGTTAAAATGTAGTTATCAAAATATTTTTTAAAAAAACAAATTCACAGAGGAGAAGACTGTACACAGTAACAGCAAGATTATAATTATGATAAACTGTGGAAGACAGCTGCTCTGATCAAGACCAAGATCCAAGATGATTCCAAAGGACCCAGGATGAAAAATGCTGTCCACCTCCCGAGAGATAACTGATGAACTCTGAGTATAGATTGAAGCAGACTTCTTTTGCTTTCTTTAGTGTGTGTGTGTGTGTGTGTGTGTGTGTGTGTGTGTGCGCGCAGGCATGAATTTTTTTTGCAACACAGCTAATAAGAAAATATATTTTGCATGACTTCACATGTATAATTGATATTATATTGCTTGTCCTCTCAAGGCATGGGGGAGGGAGAGAATTTGGAATTCAAAATTTTTAAAATGAATGTTAACATTTTTTCTACAAGTAATTGGGAAATATTTAACAAATATATATATATATACATATGTACATACATACATATATGTGTATATGTGTATATATGTATCAAAGTCATAGCCCCCAGGTTAAGAGTTCCTGTTGTATGATATTCTTAATTATACTTTTCCCTCTCCCCCACACCCTTCTTTTGTCCTTCTCTTCCTCTCTCCTCTCTTTCCTAATCATTCTCTACTCTGGCACTTTCTTCCCGCTGTGGTCTTTCCCTCAGTCCTTTCCCCTGCTCCTCACCTTTTCCTTCCTCTTCTCTCCTTTGCTGTCTTCTCCCTCCCTCTCTTTTTTTTAACCCCCTCTCTTTTATCACCTCTCTTTATCACTTCTTTCCTTTTCCTTTTTAAAATTTTTGTTTATTTTTCAAAATATGAATTTGGAATTCTCTTCCTCCCTCCGGCCACTTCCCTGCCCATTGAGAAGGCAAAGAATAGGATGCCCTTATACATGGCTTAATCATTTCTAATAAACCCTAAGGAAGAGACATGAAAATAGGGTTTTTGATGGAGTAATTGGGAAGAATTGAGTCAAATCTCTAGTGTCCCTTCTGGTTCTAAACCCTATGAACTCTGACCTGGGGGAGGTACAGTAGCAAGTGTACTGTGGAGTCAGAAAACTTGGTTTCAAATGCCACCTCCAGTGTTTTTGTTTTTTTAAAAAACACACACAGTGTAAGTGTGACCTTGGACAAGTAATTTATCCTCCCTGGGCCCCAGTTTCTTCATTAGTACTATGGGGGAAGGAAGGGGCTAGATATAAGCTGAGGTTCTTTCCAATTCTAGGTCTATGATCCTAAGAAATATGAATTATATAAATAGAAGAATTACTCCCCCCCCATCCAATTTTTTTTTTTGCTAAAATCCCTGTTCCTTCCCTCCCTGCTCCACCCTCTACCCTATCCCAAAGTGCTGAATGTGGTTCCATATTTTTTAGGCAGTATGTTTGCAGTCTGTGGGATGAAAAGTCATCTGTAATTGTCAGACATGATAATGATTGAGTCAAGAAGAATTTCCTTGGGATTAATGAGTGAATGAGGTTAATGGTACCTGGCTACAGTTCAGATAATCAGCTCCTTCCAGCCAGTCATTAATCCTAGAGAAATACTAAGTATTTCCAATCCTTACTGCTGAAATTAAAGTTAATCAGGACAAAAAAAACAACAACCCCCAAACCAAACCCTCCAAACAAACCCTAAACAGAGCTATCCAGACAGATGTGGGCTCATTCTTCAAAGAGATTGGGAAGCCAGACTGATGAGATCGATGATGGACTCACTCCTAGGAACCATTTGCTATTCACCCCCCTCTTCTCAAGAAAGTAGAGGAAGAAAGCCAGGAAAGCGACAGCCAGAGCCCTATTCTATCTCCTGGCTTTCCTTTCACCTCCAGCCCCACCTGTCCTTGGTATTCCTTAACTGTTGTACCAGGGAGACTCTCAACAAGTTTTTATGGTGATTCGAGGGCAAGAGCATTGGACTGAGAATGAACTGAGCCGTTCTTTGCCACTTTGCCAACAACTAACTGTGTACCTGGATAAATCGCTTGATCTCTCTGAGCCTAGGTTTCACCATATGTAATATGTAAAGCTGGATGAGATCTTTTCCAACTTTGAGAACTTCTAATTTGATTCTGTGGCTAGGTGATTGCTAATACCATTTATTTGTTTCACATTCTGAGGTCCTTCAAAATGTTAAGGAGATATGCTTAGGAAGGGGCGGATGAGTAGCATAGTGAAATGAACTGGTCCTGGAATAGGAATACCTGAGTTTGAATCTGGCCTCTGCAAGTTACTTTACCTCTCTGGACCTCAGTTTTCTCATCTATAAAATGGGTGGGTTGGACTAGATGATCTCAAAGGTCCCTTCTGGTTCTAACAGTGTCATTAGGAAAACAAACAATCTTCAAAAGCCAAGGAAAGCAAGCCGAAGTAGCTGATCAATGGAACTGTTTCAGGGATTTAGGTGCCACATTTTTCCCTTAAAAAGGATACTTATTCAAATGATTAGTACATGTCAGTGCTAACTCTGAAGAAAAAAGTCTCTGCTTGCTATGGATCTTGGAGGGTTTTCTTGTAAACTTTCAGCTACTCCCCTTGAGCCCCTCCCTATCAACACACACACATCATGGAGTCATTCTTTTGTCCTGATTTCCAGAACATTTATCTTCCTGTTTAGAGTAACAGAGGAAAACCCCATCTCAGAGCTTGTCATACATCAAAGGGGAAAATTTCATTGTTTGGCTAATTGTTAGTAGATTGTAAATTCCATTAGGGTAGGGACTGAGGTTTAGCTGGTCTTTGCATGTTTGCTGACACTTAGCTGAGAAATCTGCACACAGTAGGCACTTAATAAATGTTTGCCAAATGGAACGGAACTGCTCATTTCTGTTCTTTGGGCATCTAATGTAAGTGGTGAGCTTATCTTTTTTTTAAATCAGTGTTGTATCTGTTTGTGTACTAATCTCTGTTTATTTTCCCCTGAAATAAAGCCAAAGAGAGATGGCAGATCTGTCCACAGGTCAATTTTCTCTCTGGAATTGGCAGCTTTCAGGATGCCACTGTTAATTTTCAACCACACAAGTGGCCACAATAGTCCTGGCAGAGATGTCTCCATCTTGCTTTTTTGGAAAAGGATGCACATGCAGAATCTAATTTCATTGGCCTTGGAAAGTTTTTGGTTCCAAGTGCTTCTTTCTTCCAAAAAGCAAAGAAAACATCTGGGTACCACAGTCTAGTCTCCTCATCACTTGACAACCAGCCCCTCCTGGGATTCCAGGCATTTAATCTGTCCTCTCCCTGGCCCTAATTCTTTTTCATGACATCCAACTAAGCTTTGGTGGCTTCATCATCCACCAGTTATCCCCGGTCCCCTTCTCATTCCCTAGTGCCTGCCTGCTTCTAGTTCCCACTGACATTGATCACTGGCTTTCTCTGGTTTCCCATCCTATAATTTGCTCTCCAATGTTCTCATCCTCTCACTACAAGGGAAGACAAAGTTTCCTGTCAAATTCTGGTCTGATGTGGTCATTCTGGGCAATCATTACAGAGACCCTTGGAGGGGTTGCTTCCACAAGCTAGCTGATTTTCCAGTCTCAATCTGCTTCAGAACTCTCCTGACAATGCTATCTCACCCCCTGACAGTTCAGAAGATATTGATGTAGAGTGACAGCTTGTTTTATCATTGTCTAACTCCTCATGGATGAAATCTAGGCTCAGTCTGATAGTCAATCAATAGACACTTATTAAATGCCTACTATGTACCAGTCACAGAAGTGAGCTCTCCTTTGCCTAAGCTATATTTTGCTCCTCACTCAGGCTTGAGGAATCCAGCACATGCCAACATTCATTCTTCTTTTAAGTCCTAAGTAAAACCCCACCTCCTACAGGAAAATGATCCCAATCCCTCTTAATTCTAGTGTCTTCCCTCTGTTAATAATTTGCCATTTATCTGGTTTAAATTTGTTTGCTTCTCGTCTCCCCCATTAGACAGTGAGCTCCTTGAGGTCAGGGACTGTCTTTTGCCTTTCTTTGTAACCTTAGCTCTTAATATGGTGCCTGGTATATAGTAGGTGCTTAATAAGCGCTTATTAAATATTTGCTGCTTATTGACTGTCCTTGTCTCTGTGCCTTTACTCATGCTCCAACCTGTAACACCTCTTCTGATTCTCTCCTCCTATGCATATCTTTCCCCTCTTTCAAGACCCAGTTTAAGCCCAACTTCCCTTTCTATTGTTCCCATCAATTACTGTGGCCCTCTCTCCCCTTCTTGAGTCTGCTAGAGAACTAGCAGGACCATAGGGAACATTTGGTCTAACTCTCTCATGGTCTAACTCTCATCTCATTATAGGAGAGAAAACTGAGCCCTATCAAAGTTAGGTGACTTGCCCAAAGTCACTAATGTTTAGTCACTTCAGTCATGTCTGGCTCTTTGTGATCCCATTTGGAGTTTTCTTGGCAAAGATACAAGAGTGGTTTGCCATTTCCTTCTCTAGTTCATCTTATAGATGAGGAAACTGAGGCAAACAGTTAAGTGACTTGCCCAGGGTCACACAGCTAGGAAGTGTCTGAGGGCAATTTTGAACTTTAGAAGAAAAGTCTTCTTGACTCCAGGCTTGGCCCACTGTGCCACTTAGCTTCCCAAGGTTATAAAGCTATTAAATAGCAGAATCAGGATTTGAACTCAGATCTTCTGATTTTACAAATTCAGTGCACTTGTTGTTATATAATCTGCCTCATTCTTTAGCTGCCTTATGAATATCTCCCTGGAGATCATCCATCTGTCAGCATTAGTTATGTACTTTGTGCAAAGTGCCATGGGAAACATCAAGGAATATAGGTTATAGTACATGCCTTTAGGTTTATAATGCCATCGACAAGGTCAGATGTAAACAATGAAAGGTTAAGTAGCAACTTAAGAGTCAAATAACACTAAATGGCAATTATACGATAGATGATCATAAAGATAAATTGTCAAATGCAGGTTAGAAACAATCAGTCAACACGAATTAAACATCTACTCTATTCTAGGCACTTTATTAAGCTCTGCAGCAGAATAGTCTTTCCCTCAGTGGAACTTACTTTCTAAGGGCAGTGGCATCAAACTCAAATAAAAATGGGGACCACTAATTCATACACAAGGATCCCTACCACTACATACCAACTTAGTTTTAGCATGCAATGTTATATGTATTTTATTGTGTTTTTAATTATCTTGTTAAATATTTCCCACTTACATTTTAATCATTAATAATTATACTGAGAAGTATAATGGACAGTTCTGGTTTAGAAGATGATAAAGTTATTGTAGGTTGGTATGATTGAAAGCTCCACAGATTTGTGTCTTAGAGAATCCTAGGACCTCGGAGGAGGGAAGAGTCTACTGGGTCACCTAGTCTGACTCCCTCTCTGATGTAGGAAATGTTTCTACCCCAGATAGCTCATGTATTATACTGGAGAGAGCACTGGACTTGGAATCAGGAAGACTTATGGTCAATTCATGCCCCAGACACTTCCTAGCTGTGTGACATTGGGCATGTCTCTCTCAGCCTCAGCTTCCCCATCAATAAATTTGGGATAATAATAGCACTTACCTTCTAGGGTTGTTGTGAGGATCAAACGAATAAGATAATAAATATAGTAAAGGTAACAGGTAAAGCTCTTTGCAAACCTTAAAAGGCTATAAAAGTGTTAGCTATTATTGTCCATTCCACCCTAAGTTCCCTCCCAGGCAAAGCCAAGAGGGCAGAATGAGAAGCAGCATTTTTTTTTTTTGCTTTATGGAGAGGGGAAGGTAGGGCAGTTGGGGGTAAGTGACTTGCCCAAGGTCACACAGCTTGTTTTTTGTGTTAAGTGTCTGAGGCCGGATTTGAACTCAGGTCCTCCTGACTCCAGGGCCAGTGCTCTATCCACTGCACCACCTAGCCACCCCTAGAGAAGCAGCATTTTTGCTTAGCTCTCCAGCACAACTCCTCTATAACAATCTAGAAAACATACCAGACCAAGTTCTGAGTGAGAATGCCAAGAAAAAGCTAAAATGGGTCATTTTTCCAGTCTAGGGCAGTTTGGGAAGATAGACAGAAAGGTCTGCAGATACTGGGGTAGGGGCAGGCCAGGAGCAATTGAGACAACAGAGCTTGTTGTGGTTTAGTCCTTCAGTTGTGTTCAACTCTTCTTGACCCCATGGAATACAGCATGCTAGGTCCTTCTGTCCTCTAGCATCTCCTAAAAGCTGTCCAAGTTCATGTTCATTGTTTCCCTGATACTATCTATCCATCTCATCCTCTGCCATCCCCTTTTCCTTTTGTCTCCAATTTTTCCCAACATCAGGGTCTTTTCCAATGAGTCCTGTCTTCTCACTATGTGGTCAAAGTATTTAAGCTTCAGCTTCAGTATTTGACTTTCCAGTGAATGGCCTGAATTATTTTCTTTAAATATTAGCTGCTTTGATCTCCTTCTTATCCAAAGGACTTTCAAAAGTCTTCTTCAGAACAACAATTTGAAATCATCAATTTTGTGATGCTCAGCTTTCCTTATATTCTAACTCCCACAGCTATACATTGCTACTGGAAAAACCACAGCTTTGACTACACAGACCTTTGTCAACAAGGTGATGTTTCTGCCTTTTAGTATGCTGTCCAGATTTACCTTAGCTTTCCTTCCAAGGAGCAAGCATCTTTTAATTTTATGGCTACAATTGCCATCTGCAGTGATCTTTGAGCCCTAAAATATAAAATCTGACACTACTTCTATATATTCTCCCTCTATCTGCCAGGAAGTGATGGGACCAGTTGCCAAGTTCTTAGTTTTTTTTGATGTTAAGCTTCAAGCCACTTTTATACTTTCCTCTTTCACTCTTACCAAGAAGCTTCTTAATTCTTCTTCACTTTCTGACTTCACATATCTGAGATTGTTGATAGTTCTCTCAACAACCTTAATTCCAGCTTTTGATTCATTCAGCCTGGCGTTTTGTAGGGTGTACTCTGCATGTAGTTGTAATAAGAATGTAAATTTTGAAGATCTTCCCTGCCCCTATGCTAATGTGCACCTGAAGCCTGGGGTGGGAGGCTTGTTTTTCAGTAGATACTTCTTGATTGGCCAGTGAGTCAATAAGGTTGTTACATTCTCTGAGCCAGGAGAAGGCTATATAAGCCCTGATGTGTAGCTTTGTTCTGGGACTCACTTTGAGAAGTATTCTGTGATTTGATCTGAATTCTGGGAAGCCGTTGTTGAGAGTCCCCCAGCTTTGAAAAACCCAGAATGTGGAAACCCAGATGTTGACTGGGTATGGATGTAATAGTTGGACAGTTTGGAAATCTGTCTACTTGATGTTTCTGTCTTGATAATTATGCCTGTATACTTTGAGGTTCAGGGTGCTGACCTTTTCTCCTGAACAAGGTAAACGATATATGTCTGACTGATTAAAGTAAGCTTGTTAACCCATTTTGAGTTGCTTTCCTTTAACAAAGCAGATCCAAGAACCTGTGTGAGCAGGCACCCTGGGGACACTGTGGTGCTTGCTGCTACTGTAGTTGAAATAAATAAGTTGACAATATACAGCTTTGCAGCACTCCTTTTCCAATCTTAAACCAATTACTTGTTCCATGTTTGGAACTTTTGTTTCTTGATCCACATACAGGTTCCTCAGGAGTTAAGTGGGATGATTTTGTATTCCCATCATTTTGAGAACTTGCCACATTTTGTTGTGATCCACATAGTCAAAGGCTTTAGTATAGCCAGTGAAGCAGAAGCAGATGTTTTTCTGGAACTCCTTTGCTTTCTCTATAAGCCAGTGAATGTTGACAATTTGGTCTCAAGTTCCTCTGTTTCTTTGAAAACCAGCCAGCTCTTTTGGTAATTCCCCATTCACATATTGCTGAAGCGTAGCTTTGAAAATGTTAAGCATAACCTTGCTGGTATGTGAAATGAGTGCAATTGCTTGGTTATTTGAACATTCCTTGGTATTGTCCTTCTTCAGGACTGGGATATAAACTGATCTTTTCCAATCCAGTGGCCACTGTAGGTTTTCCAAATTTGCTGTGCTGTTGAGTATAGCACTTTAACAGCATCATCTTTTAGGATTTTAAATATCTCATCTGGAATTCCATCACACCCACTACCCTTATTGTTAGCCAGGCTTTTTTTTTCTTCACTTTAAAATTTTAAAAGAGTTAATAGTATTTTATTTTTCCCAATTTCATGTAAAGACAATTTTCAACATTTATTTTTTGAAAGATTTTGAGTTCCAGATTTTTTCCCTCTCCAAGATGGCAAGCAATCTGATATAGGTTATATCATGTAAAACATATTTCCACATTAGTCATGAAAGAAGAAACAGAAAAAAAAACATGAAAAAAGAAAAAAAAAGTGAAAATAGTATGCTTTGGTCTATATTCAGACTCCATTCCTTCCACTGGATGTGGTTGGGTCTTTTAGAATTGCCTTGGATCATTATATTGCTGAGAAGAGCTAAGTCAATCATAGTGGATCATTGCACAATGTTATTGTTACTGGATACAACGTTCTCCTAGTTCTAGAAATGTTTTTAAGGTCCATTTGATGTCACTTTCCAGGATGTTTGGCTTTAGATCAGTAACCACACCTATCATGGTCATCTGTGATATTAAGAACACAGCACCCAGTGACAGAACAGGTGTTGAGACAGGGCATCAGTACAGGAAGCACTGGGGCAGAAGGGGGATCCCTGAATTGGTGCTGGGTGCAAGAATGAATGGCCTCTGGTAGCTCAATTGTCTATTACCCAGTTCTGGGTCCTCAGATCCAGGGCAGAGAGGAGAAATTAGAGGGAACATAGGCCTGCCCTAGTTGTGTACTGAGAAAGGAACAAGTTCCAGAAATGTAGCCATGTGGCCTTGAGCCTAGGAGCAGAGCAGAGCAGAGGAGACTCAGTTCTAGATTTTAGCCTGGCTTCTAAATTTGCAATGGAGAAACCAGAACAGTAGTCCCAGACCAAAGAGGAGTCAACAATGCAGTAATGCAGAACCTGCAGCCTCTGCCAGCATATTAACAGTGATTGAGTATAGCATCTGTCTACTGAAACTCAACCACATGCAAGTCAACTGCTCCAAACCTGTGTCAGGAACTTACAACTGGACGGCAATAAATGGAATTTCCTTGGATCACACTAATTTGGGAGCACCAAAAACATGTAGGTCCCCAGAGTGAACTATGAAGATGGCAGAAGAACATGAAAAGACAGATGCTCTGGCCAGACGTTCCCCACCCAACCATCCAAGAAGTACACAGAATCCAACACTAAAATGAAGTGCAAAATCAATAAGCAGGCTAGAAGAATAAGCAAACAAAAGAACCAAACCATAAAGAGCTATGATGACAGGGAAACTTAAGAAATAGACACAGAAGAGAAGGATTTGAAAACATCTATTAGCAAAGTCTCAAAAAAGTACAGGTTAGACACAAATCCAATAAGAATTCCTAGAAGAGTTAAAGAATGAGTTTAAAATTTAAAAAAATGAGAGTTAAGGAAGAAAGATATGACAAGAGAATTAGCAGCATGGTAAAAGAGGTACAAAACCTTCCTGAAAAAAATAGCTCCACAAAAATGAGAATAAAGAGAAGCTAATGATCCCATGAAATATCAAGAAGTAATGAAACAAAGTAAAAAAAGACTGAAAAAAGAGGAAATTGTGAAATATAGGGAAAAAACCAACTGACCTGGAAAACAGATCAAAGAAAAATAATTTAAGAATAATTGGACTACCTGAAAGCTATAAACAAAAGAGCCTAGATGTCATCAAGAAATTATGAAAGAAAACTTCCCAGGTATTTAAGAGCCAGAGGGCAAAGTAAACATTGAAACAAATCACCAGTCACCTTATGAAAGAAAACCCCAAATGAAAAAATCCCAAAAATATTATAGCCAAAATTCAAAGCTCCCAGGTCAAGAAAAAAGTACTGTAAGCATCCAGAAAGAAAGAATTCAAGTGCCAAATAGCCACAGTCAGGATAGTACAAGATTTAGCAACCAGTGTTCTGAAGAATAGGGAGCTTGGAATATGATATTTTGGAAGGCAAAGAATCTAGGCTTAGAACCAAGAATAACCTACCCATCTAGACTGAGTATAATCCTATAGGGGGAAAAATGAATCTTTAATGAAATAGAAGATCTTTGAGTGTTCCTAATGAAAGACCAGAGCTCAACAGAAAAATTGACAGGCAGGCATAGTACTCAAGAGAAACATAAAAAGATAAAAATAAGTGAGAAATCATAAGAAATTAAACAAGGATAAATTGTTTACACTCATATATGGAGATGATACATGTAACTCCTGAGAACTTTATCATTGCTAGGGGTCTTTCTATTACATTTGGACAATCTCAAAAGAAGAATGGAAGAGGGGGGAAGAGGAATGCACTGGGAGAGGGGTGAAGGGAAAGGAATAATGAGGAAAATTATCTCATAAATGGAATGTGTTTATGGAAAGAGTTTATACAACAGATAGGGCAATATGGGAGAGATGAGGAGGGGCTACATTTGAACTTCACTCACATCTGAACTGATTAAAGTTCACATCTGAACTGTTTTTTGGGGGGGCAGGGACACAACTCTTTTAATCTTTCTTGTATTGAATTAAAATCCATCTCTTTGTCACTTCCAACCTTTGGTCCTATTTTTTCCTATGGAGTTACTCAGAGTACACGTAATACCTGTTCTACATGGAATCCAATAGAATATTTGATGACAGTGGCTGTATCTTCTTTTAAGTCTTCTCACCCTTCTTGTTTGCCCTACTTTGGATATGCTCCAGCTTGCCAAAATCCCTCTTAAAATGTGGCACCCAGAACTGAATATTATATTCTACCTATGGTTTGGCTAGGGCAGAACACAGTTGAATTTTTTACTTCCCCTTTTCTGGATTTTATACTTCTATGGATGTAGTCCAAGACCACATTAGCTTTTTTTTTTTGGCTGCTAAGTCATCTTATTGGCTTATATTGAATTTATAATCAACTACAATGTCTAATTTATAATCAACTACAATGTCTAATACTTTTTCATAGGAACAGCTGCTTAGATAAATCTTGCAATTCTTTATTTGTATTGTTGATCTTTTTAAAGTGTAAAAGCAAGATTTTTCATTCATCCCTCTCAAATTTCATATTATTTGATTTAACTAATCTCTCATTCATTCTCTATCATCTTAGACTCTGAACCTGTCTTTTAAGGTATTAACTAAATAGCATATTCTGAAGGGACTATAGGATCCTGTCAATTTCCACAGCTTTTGTGGATCTTCAGATGCCTCGACTCAGTCTAGGCTAAACCTCATCCCTCCCCTAACCTTCCAAATTACTTCTCCCCCTGCATGTCACCTCATACTTTACTGAGAAAATAGAGGCTTTCACCTTGAGCAACCTCTTCTCTCACACTTTGAATTTATTTCCCATTCCTTTCTTCTTTTCTCCAGTCTCTTTTGAAGAGATGACTCCTCAGTGACAAGGCCAAACTGTACTTGCACATTTTATCTGCTCCCTTCTTGTCTGAAGAATGCCTTCAATCATACCTCATTTTCTGCTAGTCTTCAATCTCTCCTTATACACTAGGTACTTCCTTGCTTCCTAAAAATATCCCAGGTTTTCCCCATCTTTAGAAAATCCTTGTTTGACATCATTCTACATCTCTCTATTCTTTCATAGACAAATTCATAGGAAAAAGCTGTCTATATTTATCACCTCTATTTTCTCTATACTTACTTCTTGACCTCTTGAAATATAGCTGCAACCTCATTACTGAACTGAAATTGTTCTGCCCAAAGTTACCAATTATCTCTTAATTGCCACCTGCCCCTATGGCATTCTTACTCTGAAATATCTATCTGTCCACCATGTCCACCCCTTCTCCAATTCCTCCCATGGCCTCCATCTTCTGGAGGACTCAGGTCAGTCAAGCTTTACTACCCTCCTGGCTATGTTTCTGACTTTCTGGACTTCAAAACCATGTCCCCATGCAGGTACTCTTTCTCCCCTTAGCTCTCTTTTGTGTTTGTCTCTGCACTGCTGTTCCCCCCCCCCCTCATTAAAATGTAAGCTCCTTGAAGAGAGGCGCTGTCTTCCTCTTTGCTTAAATTTTTATTGCCAGCACTTACCAATCAGTCAATCATCATCACCACAATGCCTGGTACAGAGTAAATGCTTAATAAAGACTTTGGATCTTGCCTTCCTTCTCCATCCTTCACACAAGTGATATTCTTAAAGCACAGCTATGACCATATCAATCCCCTTCTCAAAAAGTTCCTGTTCTCTCTAACTGCCTCTAAGTTAACATATAAATTTTTTTCTTTGTCATTTAAAGTCCTTCACAATATGGTTCCATCCAACCTTTCCAGACTTACTACACTTTATTTTTCTTCATACACTCTATGGTCTAACCAGACTACTTAGTGTTTCTCATATACAACCTTCAATTTCCAGTCTCCGTGATCCTTCTAGCCGCTAATGCCTCTACCACTGAAATTGACTAGATTTTATTTAGGATTTGTTTTAAAGTTTATTTTACAGATATTATTTATTTTTATTTTTTGCTTTTTGGAGGGCAATTGGGGTTAGGTGACTTGCCCAAGGTCACATGGCTAGATATTTTGTGTTAAGTGTCTGAGGCCGGATTTGAACTCAGGTCCTCCTGACTCCAGGGCTGGTGCTCTATTCACTGCGCCACCTAGCCGCCCCTACAGATATTTTTGATATATTAACATATATGTGTATGTATGTATTGATGAATGTATATATCTACATATACATATATGCACACACTTCACCCCCATTCTCCTTCCACACACACAATCTCTATCTACACACACACACATACACACAAACACACTTCTGTGTGTACATATTGTTCCTGCCCCAAATAAAATATAATCTTGAGTGCAAGGACTTTTAAATTATTTTCTTTGTCTTTCCAGTTCTTAGTAGATCACCTAGAATGTGGCCACTTAATAAATACTTGTAGATTAATTTATGAATTCTAGGGATTCCTGTTCTGTGTTCCTCTTTGTTCTATGGTTCTACCAATCTGACCAGTACTGAGGCTTAATATTCCATTGCTATTACATCTCTATTCTCCTGCTTGATTTTTTATAACACCAGGTGTGCCTGCTCTTGGGCAGCTAGATGGCACCATAGTGGATAGAGTGCTGGGCTTGGAGTCAGGAAGACTCATCTTCCTGAGTTCAAATCTGGCCTCAGATACTTACTAGCTTTGTGACCCTGGACAAGTCACTTACTCCTGTTTGCCTCAGTTTCTTCATCTGTAAAAATGAGCTGGAGAAGGAAATAGTAAACCACTCTAGTATCTTTTCCAAGAAAACTTCAAATGGGGTTATGGAGAGAGTGGGCAAGACTGAACAACAAAAAATGTCTTTTCTGTTAGATATCCATTCTTCTCTCCAAGAAGCCCCAACACACCATTGAGTTTTGTGGTAGGGATTCCTTTATAAGGGAAGGGCAAAGATCACAGCATATACAATATAAAGTTACCAGCATCTTTGAAAATTATATGATCAGTAGACATGACTGGAACTAACCTTTGTAATTTCACATACATATTCTTAGCCCAGAGCCCCCAGAATCCCCATGGCCACTGGCATGCAGGAAATTGGAGTTTATGTAACTCTATGTTCACTCAGTGTGTCCTAAACTTGAGGAGGTGTCCTCCCAGGAAATTCTGACTCTTCACCTTCCATCTTGCATCATCTGGCAATTATATTAATAGAGTTACAACACAGTCTGTCCCTCCTGTGAGTCAACAAGGGACAACCATGCCTACATCTGCCCTGTTATTTATACATTCTTAAATGTTCACTTTGGTACTTATATTATCACTTATCCCATACCTTCGCTATCAGAAACACCATACTGGTTATTTCATACAACAAGGACATATGGAAATCCTAGGTGAAGAAAGTCCCTCTGCCAATTCAGTGAAGCACCGTCTTTGAAATTTGTAGTCTCAGAGAGCTGCCTAGAACAGCTTAAGTGACTTAGTGAGAGCTCAAGTGACTGTCCAGAGCTATGCAGGCAGTATGTGTCAGTCTGGTCCAAACCCAAGGTTTTCTGGTTCTGATGCTGGCCTCTTTCTTTTTTTTTTTTGCACTGAATATGTTGACTTTATTGATGGTACACAATACAGGACTCTAGGCTTCTTCCCCCTACTACAGGGGTGCTTTGGAACAAGGATGTGAATGGGACATGGGATCCCTAGTATAGGAACACAGGTTAGGAATGTGGGCTCCCCAGTGGTGGATTTCCTCTTTTTGGCTGGGGATGAAGATCCATGGCTTTCCACTTTACTCCTTGGAGGCCATGTAGACCATGAGGTCTACTACACGGTTGCTATAACCATACTCATTGTCATACCAGGAAATGAGCTTGACAGAATGGTCATTGAGGGCAATACCAGCACCAGCGTCAAAGGTAGAAGAGTGAGTGTTGCTGTTGAAGTCACAGGATATAACCTGGTCCTCTGTGTAGCCCAAGATGCCCTTCAAGGGTCCCTCTGATGCTTGCTTCACCACTTTCTTGATATCATCATATTTGGCAGGTTTCTCCAGGTGGCAGGTCAGATCCACAACAGATACATTGGGAGTAGGAACACGGAAGGCCATGCCTGTGAGCTTCCCATTCAGCTCAGGAATAACCTTGCCTACAGCCTTAGCAGCACCAGTGGAAACAAGGATGATGTTTTGGGAAGCACCACGCCCATCACGCCACAGCTTACCAGAGGGGCCATCTACTGTCTTCTGGGTAGCAGTAATGGCATGGACTGTAGTCATGAGTCCTTCCACAATGCCAAAGTTGTCGTGAATGACCTTGGCCAAGGGGGCCAAGCAGTTGGTGGTACAGGAAGCATTACTGACAATCTTAAGGGAATTATCATATTTCTCATGGTTTACTCCCATCACGAACATTGGGGCATCAGCAGAAGGGGCAGAGATGATGACCCTCTTGGCTCCACCCTTCAAGTGAGCCCCAGTCTTTTCCATGGTGGTAAAGACTCCAGTGGACTCTACAAAATACTCGGCTCCAGCGTCTCCCCATTTAATATTGGTGGGATCCTGTTCCTGGAAGAAGGTAATGGCCTTTCCATTGATCACCAGCTTCCCATTCTCAGCCTTGACAGTGCCCTTGAATTTGCCATGAGTGGAATCATATTGAAACATATAAGCCATGTAGTTGAGGTCAATGAAGGGGTCATTGATGGTCACAATGTCTACTCCACCTGAGGTGAATGCAGCCCTGGTCACCAGGCACCCAATACGGCCAAATCCATTGACTCCGACCTTCACCATCTTGTTTCAGGGATGCGACTTAAGCAGCAGAACCTGGCACCAAGCTAGGGAGAAAAGCCGAAACTGGCCTCTTTCTGATATGCCCCCTGACTTTACCCATGACTAATTCTCTGTAAATTTCACAAAGAAAATTAAATTTCTACAGTTAAACAGAAAAAGCCTATTCCCTCTTGCACATTGTACCTCTTGGATGACTATCATGTTCCCCCATTCCTTTCTTCTCTGGACTAAATCCTCTCCAATCCCTTCTACCTATCCACTCATTGTGTGGGCAGGAAAGACCTTTTAACTGGCTGCTGAAGTGGAATCCAACCCCACACACCCCAATACACAGATATAGAGTCAGATGTGTGTTAATTTCTGTGAGGGAAGAGTTTTATCAGAACGCATGCATTTCAAATTTCCCAATAACTGTAACAGTCCCCTGGGCTGCTCTGAGCGTATTTTTGATAGGTTCTGAGGATACCATGTCTGGCCTAATGGGGGAGAATGTGAGTCAGACAGATTGATGTGAACTCACATAACTGGTGGGCGGGGAAGTCTCCAAACTGCCTACTTCTTGCTGGGTCTAACTTACATAGGTCTCCCAGGGTAAAACGAACAGAATGGGTTGTACTGTGTCAGCAGTGGAAAGAAGCTACTTCCTTTGAGGCCCACAGAGAGAGAGAAGATGGGCCTTGAGAATTCAGTTTAACTCACTTTTTAAAGCTATGGATTATATACTCAAGATCCTTGAGAACAGGATCTGTTGCATTTTTGTTTGTAGCATAGTAGACAAGTATATGCCTATTGATTGTTTCATTCTCTGTATTTGCATTCCCAATGCCTAGCATGGTCCTGGGCTTGCAGTGGGTATTTAATAAATATTGATTGATTGATCATGTGCAAGAAATTATGCTAATTCTTGGAGATTAAAAAAAAAAAGAAAAATTGAAATAATTCCTGCCTTCAAGAGGCTTATATTCTGCTAGAGGACTACAACAGAAAAGCAGAAAGGTATAATCTAGGGGGGAGGCAAAGTAGGGAATATTTGAGTAGGGACATAGTACTGATAGCTGAGGAACAGGGAAGGCTTTAGTGAGGAAGTGGTCATGTGACTGGGCCTGGAAGGAGAGGGAGAATTCTTTCTCAAAGTCAAATCAAGTCAGCAAGTGTTTAATAAGGGCCTACTATGTGCCAGGCTGTGCTAAGCATTAAAAGGCAGGGATCAGGAAGGAGTGCTTTCAGCCCTGGGGACTCAAATACTCAAATTGCATGGAGGGAGGAGATGACATGTCCACTTAGGAGAATGTTTGACCAGGATGAAGAACACCTAAAGAATAATAAAATGAGATAAACCGGGAGAGGTAGATTGTAGCCAGAAGGTCTGAATGTCAGTCTGAGGACTTTGTATTTTGTCCTAAAGAAGAGGGTGGAGTTTCCCAGAGCACCTGAGAAGGCTTGGGAATTTCTCCTCCAGGTCTGGGAAATCATCATCAACCTAACTCTGATGCCCTACCACCTCATTACTGTGTCAGTCAGCTGATGCCTATGGGCATACAGTGAGAGCTGGCCAGGAATAACAGTCTTCAAAACATGGTGAAAGACACAAATGAAGACAGGAGAAAGGCATACTCTGCCCCCAGTATATTGACAAATAACCGGCTCCAAACACGCAATGCCATTATCTCTGAGTTACGGAGTGTGATAAGATGAGGGAGGAAGCAGGTCCTTAGGTGAGGTGGGGTGAGGTAAGCTGTTTTCTCAGCCTTGGAATTCATGTTCTTTCTTTGGTGCCAAACTCAGGCTTGAAAACATCGCCTGCTAAGAGGTCAGCTTCCAATATGTAGCAGGAAAGCATTCAACTCAGGGTTAGTGCAAAACAGACTTCAAATAAGGGATAAGATCAGAAGTGTTCCAGATTTGGAGTCAGCATTCCTGGGTTCAAATACCACTGACGACCTGTGGAGACCCTGGACTGAGGTCTCTAGGTCTTGGACCCTTATCCTTCAAATGAAGGAGCTGAATGAGATTCAGGTTCTTAACCTGAGCTCCATGAATTTTAAAAACAACCATTTTGACAGTTATATTTCTATATAATTGTTTTCCTTTGTAATCCTATATATTTTATGTATTTAAATCATCGTTCTAAAAGGAGTGCCAAAGGGGCCTGTGAACCCCCCCCCCAAAAAAAAACTGTTAAGAATCCTTAGACTAGATAATCTTTAAAGTGTGTTCCAGCTGGATTCCTGTGATTGTAAAGCTCCTAAGAAAGACACAGGATGTGAAAAGGTTGTATGCTCTGTGACTGCACTTGATGTCAGAGTAAAAACGGAGTTAAAACCTAGAGTGAGGAGGCAGCCCAGTGAGCAAATAATCCTTGCAAACACCACATCCTGGCCACTGCACACCCAGTTCCTGTTTCTGTGTGGCTAAGTCCCTGGCTGCATGCTCTCCTAATTTCCCTTACAAACTCCCTTCACTCCTTAGGTTGGTTTATGGATCTATTATGGGTATTCTTTCTCCCATAAACCTGTTGCTTGTGGATTTTTAATCTGACCTAGTTTCCTTCTACAACATTTACTACGTGCCATTTACCCTCTGGCTTAATTGGTTGATGGTCCCTTTATTCAATGAAGGTTCCCTTTTCTCACTCACAATTAAGAGTGTCTCCCAAAGGCAGGGCTCTCAAATATGGGCTTATATAGTTGATTTAATGATAAAAGGATATAATCTAGAAGAGCAAACATTCCTTGGTGTAGAAGAAAACCAAAAATTAGTCTAGGGACTGAATTTTCCCACTTTCACACCACATGCGATTACAAGACCCATCCCTAGAGCCTTCAGGTTGGACATGACTTTCTCATGTGCAGCTTTCTCCTGTTACCACCAAATCTGTGGCTACAATGGGGATGTCTGCCCTGGAGGATTTTTTGGGGGGGGGTATTTGATTTTCCTTTTTCAAAATTTATTTATTTATTTAAAATATTCTTTTCTTTTTAAATTCTTAGAAGGCAAACAAAATGATATTAACTATATATGTGAAATAAAATGTACATGCAAAACATATTTCCATATTAGTTATATCACAAAGAAGCAAAAAAAAAAAATAGAACCAAAAGTTTCAGTTTGTACTCAGAATTTATCAATTTGCCCAAAGGTATTTTCTTCAGGCAAAAGAAATGAAAAGGAATTCCTTTCTAAGTTAATTTGTATGAGGGTTGTCTCCAAGGATCTTTTGACCCACCAAGAGGAAACCAAAGTCAACTTTCTTGATGACTGATTGTAGGATAACAGTATATATGTATACATGTATATATATATATATATATATATATCCTATGTATATATGTATACAGACACACACATATACACATGGTATATAAATTTTTCTCTATTTCCCTCCCTTCCTCCCTCCTTTTTTCCCTCCCTTCCTTCCTTCCTTCCTTCCTTCCTTCCTTCCTTCCTTCCTTCCTTTCTTCCTTCCTTCCTCCCTTTCTCCCTCCCTTCCTTCCTTCCTTCCTTCCTTCCTTCCTTCCTTCCTTCCTTCCTTCCTTCCTTCCTTCCTTCCTTCCTTCTTTCCTTCCTTCCTTCCTTCCTTCCTTTCTTCCTTCCTTCCTCCCTTT
>NW_027185798.1:37683267-37687282 GCF_028583685.1 Petaurus breviceps papuanus | reverse complement strand
CTCTTATGTTATATAAAGCAACAAATGAGCCACTCATCCACATTGGTGGAAACACCCTGAGCAGATAAAAATATAGGTCTAGACCAAAGAAAAAGAAAATACATGAATAGCAGTTAGCTAGTTTTCATCTCAATTGTTTTGTTTTCCTGAACAAACAGCAGAATGCAGACTTAAATTTTTTTTTTAACAGAGCTGATTAAGTTTAGACAGAAAGAAGTGTTTTTCAGACAATGGTGATTGTGAAACATTGAAAAGAGATCCCCAAGGGGTGTGGAATCTCTTGCACAATAATTTCCCATGTCTATATGTACTTTTCAGAGGTTTTAACATGCACCATTTCATTTGATCTTGAGGTATCAATGAGGTAATAAGGGCAGACATGATTATCCCCATTTTACAGATGAAGAAACAGATTTAGAGAGGCTAAATTGTTTGCCTAAGGTCACTAATAGCGCTGGGACCAGAGCCAGCTTGGAGCCTCTTTTCCCTTTCACCTCCCACTCTACCATCCCTGAGCTTGTTGGGGGGTAAGAGCCTTCGGTTGGAGCCTGGGGATCTGGGTATAAATCTTGGCTCTTTTTCTTACTATCTGGATAACTTTGGGCAGGTTTCAGGGCTTCAAGGTCCTCATTTTATTTATAAGATGAGAGGGGGTGGGTGAACTTCTAAATCTACTTCTGACTTTAAACTTGTCAGTGTATATTAGATGACCCCTTGAGGTCACTTTTGGCTTTGAGGTCTGTATTATTGCAGCCTAATTTCAGAGGAGACTGACCTGAAGGAGAAGAAGGAATGGCATTTATATGCCATTTACATATGACATATAAATATATAACCTTCTCTGTGCCAGGCATTGTGCTAAGTGCCTTACAATTATTATCTTATCTGATGCTCACAATGACCCTAGGAGGCAGGTGCTATTATTATCCCCATTTTACAGTAGAGGAAACTGAGGCAATCAGAAGTTTAAGTGACTTGCTCAGAATCACACACCTAGTAAATGTCTGAGGCCAGATTTGAATTCAAGTCTCCCTGACTCCAGTCCCTCAGATCACACACCATGGCCATCCTTGAGTTAATAGGTTGCAGTTAAAACTGGGAAAAACAGGAAACAGCTCAACAACCTAAATTTTATCTCCACACAATTAAGAAAATAAGGGGGACACGTGTCACAAAGTGACTGCTAGGCACCAGCTAGATCTCTGAGGCACAATGGAATTGTGCACTGACCCAGACCACATCATGATGGACTAATTCTTGCCAGATAGAGTAGATATTCTATAAATTTGCCCCTTGGTGATATCAATATGCTAATAATGAAGAGAAATAGCATTGGACCAAAAGCTTCCTTTGCCAGCGTCCTTCATAGACGTTGAGTCTCTGAGCTTCCCTTCCTTCTGGTGCTAGATGGTTCGGTGGACAGAACACGCAGAGTGAAGACCCATAATAAGGGCTATATAAATGGTGCTATTGTTGTTCATTCAGAAGATTCAGTCTATAGTTGGTCCAGAGCACTGACAACTTCCTAGTATTTTCTTCTATAAGGACCTTTTTGTGATGTCTTTATAGAGAGGGCAGATTGGAGGAAAAGAAAGGTGAGGCAGCTTTGGATTCTGCTGGGAAAGGAGTTCAGTCTACTAGAAAAAGTACAGCCTCTGGAGCCAGAGGACCTGGGTTCAAATTCTTCCTCTTCCTGTGTGAACTTGGGAAAATGACTTAATCTTCCTTGGTGCAGATTCTTCATCTGTAAAATGAGAGAGTTAGCCTGGACGACTTCTTTGGTTTCTTCCAGCTCCAAATCTAGGATCCTTAAGTAGGAAGAGCATCAACTTGCAGTCAAAGGCTGAGTTGGAGCTTTGATCATTATCAGCTATTCGACCATAGGTAAATGGTGTCACCCTTCTAAGCCTTGGTTTCTCCATCTGTAAAATGGGAATAGTACCATCTCCACTATCTCACAGCACATTTCAATCAATTAACAAGTATTGATCAAGTGCCTACTAGGTTCCAGGCCCTGGGCTATTCCATGTGGGTAAAAATACAAGAGCAAGACAGTCCCTTCTCTAATAGAGCTTACATTCTAATGAACAAGACAACAGGGGCACATATAAACATATACATAAAAAATACAAATAGAAAAATACTAATAGATCCAAAATAATTAAATTCAAGGAAGGTTGAGAGGGAAAACTGTCAGGAAAGGTGGTTGTGAGGAAAAGATTGTGTAAGTCTTAAAGCAGCAGGCAAATGTGAGTTATTAATGTGAAGTTAATCTATTGTACTATGAATCATAATGGAAAGAATGCTGGACCAGGTATTAGAATTCCTGCCCTGTTTTTCCTTCTTTTTAAAAAATGTTTTATTTTCCCCCAATTACATGTAAAAATGATTCTTAGCATTTGTTTAATTTTTATGATATCCTTTGATTTTTTTTTTGTCAACTAAATTTCTCCATGGATTCCTTCGCCTCCCCCAGAGCCATCCCATATATCAAAGCAATTATAAAAGAAAAAAAATCAATTAATACATTTTTTAAATCTGAAAATACAAGCAATGTTCCCCATCTCTGCAAATGAGTCTAGTCCTACTTTTATTTCATGAATTGGCAAAAATTACTTAAACTCTATGAATCTCAGTTTCCTCACCTGCAAAATGGGAAAAATAGTATTTGTATTACCCACCCCATAAGGTTGTCTTGAGAACCATATGAGGCTATGTATGTGAAAGTGTTCTAGAACCTTCAGGCAATGTATAACTGAATTATAACTATTCTAGATAAGACTTTGGTGAAGATGGCATTTGAAATCATCGCTCAAAGTAAGAACTTTGCTTGTTCTCTGGATTTTTGTTCTCCCATCTTGTTGGTGTTGTTCATTATTTTTGAAGAGGACTAATGATATCACGGCTGATGTCTGGACTTGTGGGCAGGTTGGATTTAAGTGAGGCAGAATTGTACAAAGTCATTAGCCATACTCTCTCTTCCAGGAGTCATCTAAGTCCAATGGCAAGACCAAAGTCAGGATGACTGGTGATGGCTTGGAATGCAGTGGATGACCTCGGCATCTTTGATGTCTGACCAAATTCTGCATCAGCTGCCTTCATGACCGTTGGGACAAATTGTGTTCATCTGTGCATTCTGCCGGGGAAGTCTTCACATGCTAACTTGCCAGTGGGTTTGAGGCCCATTGATTATCCTCAATTTGGTTTAGCTCATCTGCTGAGATGACTTTATTGGAGTGTGGCCATTTCACATGCTACAGCTTCTTGGAGCCAGAGGTGAGAGTTGGGTGAAAGTGGACACCAAAGTTTGATGAGTAGCCATGAAAAGGACTGAGAAAGCCATCACACCAGAGATGCTAGACCTCCCTGAACAACCCATATACTCTAGTTCTATTTTAATAATGATGGGTGGGCAGCAGATGCAGGATTCCATGGTTATGGGGGAAGCAGCTCGGAGGTAGACATATCTAAATATTGTAGAAAGAACTTGAGCACATGTCAGTGATTGATGTTTTGCCCTATTCTAGAGCATGTTAATGTGCTCCAGATGTGTGCTTGAGGGCCTTCAGACTCTTCTCCATGCAGTCTCCATGCACCATTACCTTCATTCTTTCAGACTCTGTTGCAAACAAGCCCTTTGAGAGAGAACTTGGGACAGTGGAAAGACTATGAGAAGCCAAGCACTTCCATTCTTAAGGGTAGTGCTGGTACTTGGGCAATGGAGGGGATTTCTTGTCTGGAGGGGATGTAAAAGCATAAATTTAGAGGTAGAAGGTACTTCAGAGGCCAGTGACTCAACCTCTTCATTTTACAGATAAGAACCCCGAGGCCCAGAGAGGATAAGGGACTCAGCCAACCAAGGTCACATAGGTAAGAACTGTCAGAGCTGGGATTTGAACTGAAGTCCTTTGACTTCAAATCTAGCATACTTTCCTCTATATGGCTTGAAATTAAGTAAGAAAACAAGGGGTGGGGAGAGATGAGGAGAAATCTTTCATATTGCAAACCCCAATTC
>NW_027185798.1:37680680-37683257 GCF_028583685.1 Petaurus breviceps papuanus | reverse complement strand
TATAATGGCTGACTTTTACACCATATAATCATCTTGTAAAGGAGGCAGTGGAAATATTAGTTCAACAAACATTCAGTGTGCCAGGATCTGGGGCATACAAAGACAGGAAGAACCATAGTTCCTGCTGTCCAGGAGCTAACAGTCTACTGAGGGACAGACCATGTAATTTGATGTGAAAGTAGAGAATAATTTGATGAAGGAGAAAGTGCCGATAATGAAGGAGACAAGGAAAGGCTTGGTGGAACTGAGTCTAGAAGGAAATTGGGAATTCTGAGTGGTGCTTGTGCACTCTTGGAATTCCACACAGCCTGTACAAAGGTAGAAGGTGGAAGGCTAAGTTCAGGGAATGGCTACTAGATCACTTGTGCTAGAAAAGAGAATTTATGAAGGGTGGGTGTAATGTGGAATAAATCTGGAAAGAGAGACTGGATCCAGAGTGTGGAGAACCAAAGAGTTTGTATTTTGTCCTGAAGATAATAGGGAGCCACTGAAAGTTTTTAGTAGGAAGTAACAAAGTCATATTGGTGTTTTGGGAAGATTATTTTGGTTTCTCTACAAAGGATGGAGTTGGAAGAAGGGAGATTGGAAGCAAAGAGACTAATTAGGTTACTGTAGGCAAGTACTGTTGGAGGCTTGAATTAGGATGGTAAATAGAGAGGACATGGATGCAAGAGACATCACGGGGGTAGAATTGACAAAACTTGGACAGATTGAATATGTAATGTTAGGGATAGTGAGAAGTCAGATGACTGAGTTGGCAAACTAAAGTGATTGGAAGAATGGTGGTGCCATTGATAGAAATACAGAATATTTATAGATCTAGAAGAATGTGGGGTAGGGAAGGAAGATAGTGAGTTTTGTTTTGGACATGCTGAATTTGAGATGCCTACCAGATGTCAATTAGGAAATGTTGGATAGGCAGTCAGTGATATCTGCTAGATAGATGGTAATCTTGGAGAGAACTTCAGTTGAGTGACAGATTCAGAAGTCAGATTTCAAAGGGATTGAGAGATGAAATAGTAAATGCAATGAGTGTAGACAGCTTTTTCTAGGAGTTTGACTATAAAATGGAAGAGACACAGAAAATAATAGCTCAAGTGGATGGCAAGGTCAAAGGAAGGATTTATTTTTAAGGATGGGGGAGACTTGGACATATTTGTAGGAAGTAGAGAAGGAACCATGATTAAGGAGTAGAATACAAAGAGTATTGAACAATGTAGATGGTGGGAATAACCCAGAGTTGGGGTTTGGGAAAGAATGACTGGTTGTAGAGTAAGGTAGAAAGAGAATCAAAATTGGAGGATTTTGACTAAAGAATCAAGACAAAAAAAAGAAAGATTATGAAGTCAGAGGAAGGATAAGGGACTGGGAGAGCATGGAAGGAGAGCATAACTGGATACTGCAGTGAAAATGAAGAATAGGTAAGACAGAATCATAGAGTTAAAATATTTACAAGAGATGGTGAGCTCAAAGTATAACTATCCTTATATATGACTAAGCTGGAGTGAAAATCATGAGAGTTGAGACTGATGACCTGGTAGGCCATTTGAGCAGGCATCAAATTCTATGTTAAAGTTTTCAAGGATAAGTCAGGAAACAGGGAGAAGAGGAAGTGACTCAGTGGCTAGAATGAAGGACCTGGAGTTATGAAGAGCTGAGTTCAAATTCAGACTCAGACATTTACTATCTGTTTGACCCTGGGCAAGTCACTTCACCTGTTTACCTTAGTTTCCTCAACTGTAAAAAAAAAAAGGGATAATAAAAGCACCTACTTCACAGAGTTGTTGTAAAGATAAAATGAGACAATTTTTGTAAAAGCACTTAGCATGGTACCTGGTACATTGTAGTAAGCACTACATAAATGCTTATTCCATTACCTTTTCTTTGAGAAAAAAAAAGAAGAAATAACTTGGGATGCAGTAGATGATTATAACTAGATTGGGGGTATTTAAAATGGATGAAGTAAAGCTCAAAGGAGGAGATATTATCAAATAGAGATTGTCAAAAAGAGGAACTGAAAGTGGCAGTAAGGAACAATGAATATGCCTACTATTACTTAGGCCAGTTTGTCAGGGTAGAAAGAGAAGGTACACCCTATACTAGGAAGAGTACAAGAGATGTAATGTCTTCTGGAAGAATTTAGATTTTCCTGTCTGCAGGAAGACAGGAGGACTGTGAGAGGAGGAAGTCTAAGATGAAGGGAACAACAGAACAGAGAACACAATGAAAGGGTAGGTCCTTCCAAGGAAACTGAGGCTCAGAGAATGAAGAGACTTCCCCAAGGTCACATAGCAAGTAAGTAGGACTCAAATCCCAGTCATAGGGTAATAGAATTTAGAATGGGAAGAAAATTTAGAAATCATCTAGTTCGATTCTCTAATTTTACAAATGAGGAAATTGAGGTCCAGACAATTTAAGTGACTTGTTTAAGATCATATAGGTAATAAGTAACAGAGCTAGAATTTGAACCCAGGTCCTATGTCCTCATGCTTACTATTCTTTTTTATAACATGCTCTTATGTTTTTGATAATTAGAATCTCTCTCTCTCTCTCTCTCTCTCTCTCTCTCTCTCTCTC
>NW_027185798.1:37629684-37680580 GCF_028583685.1 Petaurus breviceps papuanus | reverse complement strand
TCTCTCTCTCTCTCTCTCTCTCTCTCTCTCTCTCTCTCTCTCCCCCCTCCCTCCTAATTTCTTTGTCAATTCACATTTTAAAAAAGAGGACTAGTTTCCTGTCTTTCCCTCACCATCATCCCCACCCCCACTCCCAGCAGAGAGAAATGATGGCTATCAGGCATTTTGCAAACGTACACCAACGGATCTATGCTTCACAAGGAAGACAAACACTATGTTTCTGGAACAGTGTGTCATTTCAAAGTCCACTGAGTCAGTTCTGGATCTTCCTGCTCTTTCATGAAGAGCTGCCTTTTTTTCTAAGCCCACTTCCCTCTGTCTTTTGCCTTGCGAATTGTAATGTTTACAAAGTGAGAAACACTAGCTATGGCAATTGGGAGCTGTCCACAGCTGAAGCTCCTTCAGGATCAAGGAGGGAAGGGGCTTTAAGAGTTAGCACTAGCCTCAATTGCTAGGAAACAGAGATGGTGGAGGTAGAGGCATGGTTTTTGCACTGAGTGAATCAAATTAGGAAATAAGCCATTTGTAAAAATTAGAATCCATTTGGATACAAGGCTCTTTGAACTTTGCCTGATCTTAGACTGCACTTGCCTGTTTTGAAAAGAAAAATAAAACCACTTTCCCTGCTTCAATTATTCAGGTGGGTCTATTGTGAGGTAGGGAGCAGTGCAGAAATTAGATAAGAGGGAAAAATTCATGTCACTTAAACACTTTTGTGGATGAATTATTTAAATATGGAAACCTCAAGATCAAAATGAGCTTTCCCCAGAAACTGTCAAACTTGACACTTGTCTGGTTCTTAATATGTGATCCATCAGCTTTAAAGTTGGAAGGGACCTTAAAAATCATTTCTACTCACCTCCCTCCCATTTCACATATGAGGAAAGTAAGGTCCACAGAAGGGAAATGGACATAGAGGATTGTAGAGCTGAGAGGGACCTCGGAGAACATTTAATCCAATGCTCCTCCTCTTTTTTTATAGATGAAGAAACTAAGGTCCAGATGGTATGAAGTGACTTCCCTAGGTCACACAGAATTTGAATCCAGATCCTTGGACTTCAAATCCAATACTCTTTTCACTTCCCCAAAGGCATACCTTTATTTGTTTAGCAGAATATGGTTTGGAAGCAACAGAGTGAAGTTGCTCTTACTTTGGAAGAACTACTTTGTAATCCTGTAATTCCAGATTGAGATCCAGACATTTCTTTCCTAATGTGTTGCATATTCATCGCTTAAGTTCTTAACTTTCCTTTGCACCTTTAGTGGGAATTTTTTCTAAGTTTCTAATATATATTTCAAAAGAGGTTGATATTATTATCATTATATAATGAATAGAAAAATCGAGGCACCCTGAAAAGAAATCTTGTAACTCCTGCCAGTGCATCTTAATCCCCTTTGAAAGTATGATGTTTGAGAAAGAGCACTGGATGGGGGAGGGGCAGAGGCTCAGAAGACCTGGTTCTTCCACTTAGAGTCAAATCACTCCATCTTGAGTCTCAGCTTCCTGATCTGTAAAATGGGGATAATTCCACTTCTGCTCCCTACCTCACAAGGTTATTGTGAGGATTAAATGAGATAATTCATGTGAATGTAGAGTGTTGTATGCATTTGACCTATTATTACTAATTATAGGGTACTTTTCTAGAAAAATTCAAAGTCTATAATCTCCCTTTCACCCTCCCCTCACAGCTGATTTGACAAATTCTCTGGGCGTCAATTTCCTCCTCCATAAAATGACATGGTTGAACTGGATGATCTCTGAAATCCTTTCTATGTCTCATGTTCCATTTATAATTGTAAGTAATTTTAGACCAGTTTTCCAACTTCCAACTAAGCATCTCTCCACTGATCTAAACCTATGTCTGCATCTGTAGCTGGACCAAGATAATATGGACAAAGATGATCCAGATCCTTTCGAACTCTAAAAGATCCACATGAGTAAAGTGATTTGGCTTTGGATTGAACTAGCTGGAGAGCCACAATGGACCAGTTTGGACACCTGCAATCCAGGAAGAAAGCTTTGTGGAATACTTTAATAGCCAGCCATTTTTCCATGATACTTTGAGCATAGTACTACCCAAGGATAGGGGGATGGACAGGGCAGCCTCTCAACACGTCTACAAGTATCATGCTTTTCCCATTGTGTGATAAGCTTCACAACTCCTCCAGTAAGAGTAAAGGAGTGAGTGTTATTATTTGCCATGGTCTAAAATGATGAAAAAAAAAAGTCATCAAAGGTCTAAAAAAAGCATTCTGTAACTACATTCCTAGTAATGGCATAGTGTAGTCACTGCCTTTGTTTGTGTGTTTCCAAAAAGAAGTAGAGTTAAGCTTGATCTCCCTGAATCCTTTGGCTTCAGAATGACTGAAAGCCAATTGTTTGGAAAATAGAAGGAACTGACTCAGGGGAGAGACTAGACTAGGAGACTTCCGGATCCAGTTCCCTCAATGGGTAAATCTGAGTCTCATTCCCCATTGGTAAAATGGGACTAAAGACACACCCAGCACCTGGCTCAAATGTCAGGAGGATTAATGAGATAAACACCTACAGGCTTCTCTGAATTTTTAAAGAGATTTAAAAAAAAAGGAAGAAATTTCACAGCCTAGCTTTAAAGAGACATTTTAGCCTTTTCCTAAATAAACACCTATTATGTGTGTGGCACCCTCACAGGTGTGAGGGATGTAAAGAAAATGGAAAAGAAAAGAAGTTCCTGCCCTCAAGACCTTTCTACTCTCCTGGGATACAACTTGTAAAATGGCACCCCACCTCCGGGTCCCTGGGCTGTGATGGGCCAGCTTTTGCCTTGTCTTTCTGAGGTGCTGGTTTCCAGATGCTTCCACAACTCACTACCTTCCTTCCAGCTCCCCTTCATGTGTTGCCTTCCCCCAATACAGTATGAACTCCTTGAAGGCAAGAACCCTTTTTTATGTGTATGTTATGATAGTGTATATAGTAGGATATATGGATAGTAGACATTTCATAAATATTTGAGGAATGAGTAAGGGAACTATTTCCCTAGATCTGTGTCTGATTGCACCATGATCACATGGAATAAAACATGGGAAAGAAATAAATAATGAGTCCAAGTTTGAGGCAGCACAAATGGAAGAAGAGGGAGCTGATACTTCTTGGTTAATATGCTTCTTGGGTAAATTCTCCTTTGAACCATGACCAGTAAGACTCAATGACAGAATTATGCTTTGCTTTTTTGTTTTTTGAGGGGGGGAGGCAGGGCAATTGGGATTAAGTGACTTGCCCAAGGTCACACAGCTAATAAGTGTTAAGTGGCTGAGGTCGATTTGAACTCAGGTCTTCCTGACTCGAAGGTCAGTGCTCTATTTACTATGCCACCTATCCATCCACAATGACAGAATTATGGAAGAAAACCAAAGGGCCATTTGTGGAGGGAGGGAGAAAAGAGGAAGAAGGGATTAGCTGAGGGAATGGAGGGGAAGTAGGAAGGTCTATTATCTCTGGCAGGCCATTTTATCACTAGAGAAGAAAACCCATAAGCAAAACATTGAACCTCAACTGTGGTGATTTGTGCCCAGGAACCCACTAGTCCCCACTGGAGGTTCTAACAGATGCAGTTTTTTTCCCCCTTTTCTTCTCCAGTTACGTTTATTACATACTTTTGCTGATGTTGTGACAGCCTAATTATAGACTTCTCTCCAACTTAGCAAGCACCCATCCCCTTTTGCTAAGTCTGCTTATTATGAAAAACCCTTCTTTGAGACTTTGTCATGATACAGACAGAGCCTGATCTTATAATGTGCCAAGGGAGGGCACCACTGCTCAATTCGGCTACCAGAATATTAGAAGGAAAGGAATCTTAAAATAATAACAACTCACATTTAAAAAAATTTTTTTTTGCTCTATTTTTTTTTGGAGGGCAATTGGGGTTAAGTGACTTGACCAAAGTCACATGGCTAGCAAGTGTTAAGTATCTGAGGATGGATTTGAACTCAGGTCCTCCTGACTCCAGGGCCAGTGCTCTGTTCACTGCGGCACCTAGCTGCCCCACAACTCACATTTTTATGGTGCTTTGAAGTTTATATAACTCTTTCCCCAAAACAGCCTAGGGTGATGCAAGTGTTGCTATCTCTATTGTACAGATGAGGAGACTGAGGAGTAGATAGGCAAAGTGATTCATCTAGAGTCCCAAAGTAAGTAGAAGAATGAAGACTACATCTTGGATCTCCTGTCTGTTATATTCATCTGGTTTAAGCATTGTTTAACAGAGAAGGGAATAGAGACACAGGGTATTTAAGGGACTCACTAAAGGAAAGAGGGTAGCTAAGTGCTAAAGTGAATAGAGTGCCAGGTCTGGATTCAGGAAGACTTATTTTTCCAAGTTCAGATCTGGTCTCGGACACTTACTAGCTGTGTGACCATGGGCAAGTCACTTCACCCTATTTGCCTAAGTTTCTTCATTTGTAAAATGAGCTGGAGAAGGAAATGGCAAACCCCTCCAGAATCTTTGCCAAGAAAACCCCAAATGGGTTCACAGTCAGACATGAGTGAAAACAACTGAACACGACTATAACAACAAAGGAAAGAGGACTGACAAAGGACAGATCCCAGATTTCACTCTAACTCTCATTTCCCTCTACCATGCTGTCTCTTTGGGGGAACCTAGGGTGCCACCTGGAAGGTTGAAGGAAATATAAATAGTCAAATGAGTTTAGAACTAGAATGATTAACTTTCAGTTTCTTGTGTTCAGGGAGAGGCAGCAGTGCATAATGGTTAGAGAGATGGCCTCAGAGCCAGGAACACCTGGACTTTTAGCTCTTAGCTCATCACACTCGGGCTAGCCAGCCATCTTGAGGGGTGATGAGGAAAGAGGACACCTTATGGGAAAGGTCTGAAGCTGGGGAGTATCTTGAAATCGGGCTAGGGGTAGTTACCAGAGTGAGGGCTTCTGGTCTGTCAAACTGTCATACTGTGGGACTCAGGGATGAAGCACTAAGCTCTCCGTGTTCTGAGAAGCTATCAACCTATATGAGGAGAGTCTGGAAGTTCCCAGCGCCAGTGAAATCACAGGACCAATCCCTTTCTCTGTCCAGAGACAAGGAACTGGAGGGCCAGTTCTCAGCTGGTAGAGCTCCAATCTAGGGTCACTAAGACAGGCATGAAAATGGAAACCCCAAATGGATGACTGGATTTCACTCTGAGTCCAGAGACTGTGCCACATTGCCTCCCAGACCTGAATTCTAGGGTCCAGTTTGGCTATTATCTATTGTAGCAGCAAGCACCCCAGTCAGTGTTCCCAGGGTGGCTGCCAGCACAGGTTCTTGGATCTGCTTAGATAAAGGGAAGCAACTCAAAATGGGTTAACAAGCTTACTTTAATCAGTCAGACATATATCGTTTACCTTGTTCAGGGGAAAAAGGTCAGCACCCCGAACTTCAAAGTATACAGGCAGAATTATCAAGACAGAAACAGATCAAGTAGACAGCTTTCCAAACTGTCCAGCCATTACATCCATATCAAATCAACATCTGGGTTTTTTCAAAGCCGGGGAGCTCTGGACAATGGCTTCCCAGAATCCATATCAAATCACAGAACACTTCTCAAAGTGAGCCCCAAAACAAAGCCTCACATCAGGGCTTATATAGCCTTCTCCTGGCTCAGAGAATGTAACAACCTTTTGGACCCACTGGCCAATCAAAAAGTATCTACTGAAAAACAAGCCTCCCACCCCAGGCTCCAGGTGTACTTTAGCCTAGGGGCAGGGAAGATCTTTAAAATTTACTTTCCCATTACATCTATCTGTATGACTTTGTTCAAGTCCCTGTCACGTCTTTGAGTCTCAACCTTAGCTTCTTCCTCTGCAAAATGAGGCCTGAGACTTAGATATCCCTTACACGCACTTGAATCACGACATTCTAAGGTCTTAATATTTTCTCTTTTCTATGGGACATTAACATTGAAACAGGGTACTCCTATGGGACAACTTTCTTAACATTAGGGATGGTAGTCTCTGTGACAGGCTAGTTGGAGAGCCATTTGGAGATCTGAATGTAATTCAATTTAACAAACATTTACTCACTGCCTCCTACAGTCCCCCTGTAGTCTCTAGGTGCTGGATAGATATCAGGCCGTTCCTGAATGGCCCCAGCTGTCACTCATGAGATACTAAGTGAATGAACAACAACAATCATGCCTTGTAGCTTATACTGCCATGGCATCTCCCTTCCCAGAAGGAGGATTTGAAAACCATTAATCCTCAGATAGGAAACCAGAGGATCAAAGGAGTTAAGTCAGCCAAGGCCAGGGATAATAACTTTCTTTCCCCACCTCTTTCCTTACTGGAAATGAGGGGAAGAAAGGTAAAGGGAGTTGGTAGGAGGAGTCCTGTTCTTCCCATACTGCTCTGGTGGACTTGGAGGGAGAGTTGCCGGGGACTTGGGCTTGGATAAATTAAGTAGTGAAACTTTGGGCATCCCTCTTTCCCTAGTGGTGCCACTTCAGATCTTGTCAATTAAAGAGATATTTATTGGGCAACTACTAAGTGCAAGCCTCCCTTTGCCTCTGGGGGGAAAATGATGCTTTCTTACTATCTATTATATGAGCCTTCTCTATCTTTCCCACAGAAGGGATCTTTCCCTTATCTGGGCTCATATCACAGTATTCTTTCATTAAACAACAAACCACTATTCAGTCAGTGCCTTAGGTTTATAAAGCAGCTACCGAAGAAAGGCAGAACAAATATTCTTTTATAGATAAGGAAACTGAGGCCGAAAGGGGAATAATCTGCCTGTGGTCATATGATAACAAGTGTCATTTACAATAGAATTTATATTCTATTTATGTATTTTATTTATTTACGTTCCTTACCACTGCTACTAAAGTGCAAGCCTCATAAGAAAGGGGATCTTGTATGTCCCCTAAATGTTCTCATTAGTTAATAGGTTTGTTAAATGAATGAATGAATATGAATCAAATCCACTCAGTCCTTCCACACCCACATTAAAGCTGATTTTGCCTCATCTCCACCTGAGATCTGCACCTTGCTCTGTGTCTTTTAACAACTGGTTAGTGTGTAATGAAGCAATTTGTGGTGTAAACAAGAGAGCATTAGATTATTTGGAGTCTGAATATACAATCAACCAATCAATTAATATTATTAAACTCATTATTAACAGTGCCAGGCACTGTGCTAAATGCTGGGGATGCAGAAAAAGGCAAAAGACAATCCCTGCCCTCAAGGAGGTTACAATCTAACAGGGGAGACAACAAGCCAATGTACACACACGCGCGCACACACACACACACACACACACGTGAGTTATATACGGTATAAACAGGATATAATTAACAGAGAAGAGGCACTGGTATTAAGAGGGGTTAGGGAAGGTTTCCTATAGAAGGTGAAATTGAGTTGGGACTTAAAAGGAAGCTAGAGAGGTCAGCAGTCTGAGCAGAGGAAGGAGAGCATTCCAAGAATGGGGAACAGTGTCAGAGAACATGTCAGGAGCTGAAATAAACTGAGGCTTGTTCATGTAACAGTCAGGGGCCAGTGTCACTGGACATAGGAGTATGAGGCAGGGAGTGAGGTGTAAAAAGACATGGGGCAATGTTATGAGGGGCTTTGAATACTAAACAGAGCATTTTATATTTGTTCCCAGAGGCAGTAGGGGGCCACTAAAGTTTATGGAGGATGGGGTGTTTTGGGGTTCACGATTCGACTTGAGTTTGAGGAAAATCACTTTAGTGGCTGAGTAAAGGATGAATTGGAGTGAGCAGGGACTTGAGGCAGGCAGGCCTACCAGCAGGCTTCAGCAGTAATCCAGGTGTGAGGTAATGAGGGCCTCCACTAGACTAGAGGTACTGTCAAAGGAGAGAAAGGGGTATATTTGAGAGATGTTGCAGATGGACTTGGCAACATCTTGGATGTGGGGGATGAGAAAGAGTGAGACATCCAGGATAACTGCTGGGTTGTAAGCCTGAAGACTGGAGGATATTCAGATTTAGCCAATTCTATTTCATTTACCTGCTAGGTGACCTTGGGTAAGTCACTTGATCTCCCTTAGATTCAGTTTCTTCCTACATAAAATAAGGGTAATCATACATGTATTATCTATCTCATGGGGTTATTGTGAGGTACAAAGTCTCTGGGAAATTCACCATGAACAACATGTGGTGGGTATCCTCATTGCCTACCACATCAAGTCTAAACTCTTCCTGAATTTCCCCTCAATATTAAATTTGATTCAATTTAATAAACATTTATTTAAGTGCCTGTTATGTACTATTAGGCACTGGTAATTTAAAAAAACTAAAATGGAACAGTCTCTGCCTTCAAGAAGTTTACATAGGATAAAATACGTAGGAGTATAGGTAAAGACCAAAAAACCCCACTTTGTAGATATACAAAGTAAATACAAAGTAATTTCAGGTGGGGGGGAGGAAGGGAAGGAGGAAGGAAAGGAGGAAGAGAAGGAAGGAAAGAAGGAAATAAGGGAGGGAGGGAAGGAGGAAGGAGGAAGGAAGGAAGGAAACAGGGAAGGAGGAAGTGAGGGAAAGAAGAAGGGAGGGAGGAATGAAGGAAGAGAGGAAGGAAGGGAAGAGGGAAAAGAGAGAGAGGAGGAGGAAGGGAAGGAGGGAGGAATAAAGGAAGGAAGGAAAAGAAGAAAGAAGGATGAAGAAAGGAAACAAACATTTATTAAGCACCTAGTGTGTACCAAGCAAAAATTTAATTAAATTAATGCCAAGGTTTTTCAGCATTGGGCCACCACATGGCCTAAAACAGCCAAGAAGTTTGTCATTCCCAAAAGGCTCAAGTGATAATATAATGTATTTAGAGTCCCCAGAAGTTTCTAGGGGATCTTTGGAAGCATGCTACCTGAATTGTCCCTTATTGATCAATTCAGGCTTGCGAAGTTAGTTGCCTAAAGATTATTCTCCGAAGTTTATAGCCCCATCCATAATGTCAGCTAGGCTAAACCAGGAAAACATCTAAGGTTCAAAAATCATTATCATTGTTAAGCACTTCTTATTTAAAAATTTAATATATTTTTCCCAATTACATGTTGAAACAATTTTTTAAACATCTAAAAAAATTTTGAGCTCCAAATTCTATCCCTCCCTCCCTCCCTCTCCTCTCCCCTCCCTGAGATGGTAAGCAATGAGGTATAGGTTATACATATGTAATCATGTAAAACATTTTCATATTAGTAATTTTGTACAAGAAGACTCAAATCAAGGAAAAAGAATGAAAGAAAGTAAAAAATAGTATGCTTCAGTCTGTATTCAAACAATTACAGTTCTTTTTTCTATGCTTCATCATTAGCCCTTTGGGATTATCTTAGATCATTGCATTGCTGAAAATAGCTAAGTTGTTTACAATTCTTCATCATACAATATTACTATTACTGTGCACAACATTTTTCTGGTTCTGCTCGCTTAACTTTGCATCAGTTTATGTAAGTCTTTCCAGGTTTTTCTGAAATCATCTTGTTCATCATTTCTTATAGCAGTATAAAACATGTCTGCCTTGGTTGTTAATAAGTCCTAGAAAAACTTTTGGCAAGCCTGCTATATGCCATATGTTCTTGGGGATAATCCCAGGGTCAAAAAAGACTTCCATGTCTCCTCTGTCCTAAGTATAGGTTTTGAGGGTCAGGGGCTTCAAGGACACCAGCTCAGAGTTGTAAAGATCCCAGGGCTGTTTGAGCTTTGCCAGATAGCATCAACATTCAGGAAGTGTACTTCTTCTGTGTGATAATCATCAACAGCCATATGCCATGTGGCATTTCCTCTAAGGGTCCCTCTCCTTTCCTAGGAATCATCTCTCCCTTCCTCCTTCCAGGGGTTGGAGGCCTAGGGGTTGTAGGCTGGTCTTATGGTTTTTCATCAGGTCCTCGTCCCTTTGAACCAGGTGGTGGGATTTCTCCTTAAGGCTCTGGAATCTGGGCTCTTCTGAAGATAATCTGATAAAACGCCAAAGAAATAGGAATGAAGAGGACTTCAGGCATTGTGCTAGGTTTATGGAGGAGAGCAACCATAAGACATTAGAGATGAAAAATCATACCCAGTCTAACACTTTCATTTTAATCAATGAGTAAACTGTGGTCTAGAAAAGTAAAGAGAAATGATGGGCCCTAGGCCACACAGATCTGGAATTAGATACTGGCTATTCTGGGTAGGGCAGATAATAGATATGTCTTTATTTCCCTCAATCACACATTTATTCTGAGGAATCCATTGGCTTTACCAGACTTCAAAAGGAGTCCATAACATGCAAAAGGTTGATCTTAGACCCCTGATTTAGACCTATCCCAAAGTGGAATGTATTGCCTGCTGTGATTATGAATTTGCCCTTCAAGAAGACTTTAATAATATTAATAACTAATAATGATATTTCATAATAGTATTGAGCAATAATAATAGCTAAAATTCACATAGCACTTGTGCCAAGCATTGTGCCAAGTTCTTTACAAATACTCTCTCTTTTGATCCTCACAACAATCTTGGAAAGTTGGTGCTATTATTATCCTCATTTTAGAGATGAGGAAAAAGAGAGAAGCATAGGTTAAATGACTTGCCCAGGTTCACACAGGTAGTATCAGGGGCTGGATTTGAACTCACTTCTTCCTGACTCTCCGAGCCTGGTGCTCTATCCACTAAGTCTTTTTGCTGCCTCTAACTGCTGTGGGGATACGTTGTCTAAATCTGGTACTGGTTGGACTGGATGGATCCCTGGAATTGCTACTGACATTAGATTTCTTCCAGTTCAATGAAGTCACTACCCCTTCATAAAACCTACTCCGCCTTCCCTAGTCTCCAAGAACCACATCTTCCTTTCTTCAAGCTTCTGCATTATTTATGGCTTGTTCCATTCACTTGGGGCAACAAAATGGTGCAGTGGATAGAGTGCTGAATCTGGAGTCAGGAAGGTCTGAGTTCAAATTCAGCCTCAGACCCTTACTAACCAAGTGACCCTTGACAAGTCGCTTAACCTCTGCTTGCCTTAATCCACTGGAGAAGGAAATAGCCAATGGCTCTAGTATCTTTGCCAAGAAAACTCTACAGTTAGTATGGTCCACAGGGTCATGAATAGTCAGATAGGACCAAACAATAACTATTCACCTCCCACTTAACCTCTGCTGTCCTACATTGCTATTGATCTGTCTACATTTGTGTCTTGTTTCCCCAAGTATAATCTAAGTCCTTTAGGGCGAGAACCCATGTCATATGTCTGTTGTATCACCAGCACTGAGTAAATGCCCTGCACCGTGCTCAAATGTTTGTTTTTGTTGTACATTCAGCACACAGATGTTTATGCCTCCTTGGAGGTGTGTTAGAGAATAAGGAGATGAGGTGGGTCCTGCCCTGAAGAGGCATGGTAAGGAGCAGCCCAGGTGCACTGGAGACCTCTGTGTGGGTAGGAATCTGCAGTCTCAGGCTCCAGCCCAGCCATTGGCAATGACTCCTTGGCATGCTTGGGTGAGTCTCTGCATTTCCTCTGTTCCACCTATAAAATGGGGATAATGAAAGGCAGCTTTGCAGTAATTTTATGATGCCAGCATGCTATTTACAAAAAGACAAGGAACTTTTGGGAAATGATTCATTATTGTTAAGAATGGTAAGACGTGTTTCAGGAGAGGTTTTCTTACATGGGGATAGCAGCTTTAAGACAATCTAACATAAAAAAATCCAAGCTTTTAAAAAAAATAATAAACTTAGCAATAATTCTTTGTCTGACATATCAAAAACTATTTTTTCAAGTCTATTGAGATAGGAATCTATTTGCCCTCAACTTGTACCTTGGGTATAAAATGAAGCACACATTCTATTCTCTCTTTCCTTTGCTCAGTTAATCAACAAAAATATATTGAATTACTATTGGTTTAGAGTGGGTCTAGAGTGTGGCCCTTTGACTGAATCCAAACTTCATAGAACAAATCCCCTTAATAAAAGAATCTGTTCTGTAAAACTTGGACTCAGTCAAAAAGCCAAACCCATGGACCTAGAAGGCCACATGTGTCCTCAAGGCCACTGGTTCCCCACCTCTGGTCTAGACTATGATGTGAAGTCTGTCTAAGATGAATTCATCTAATGAATAACTACTGTTTGGGGGAAGGTCATTTCTCTTCCCTGGGACAGCAGTGCTATATAATGGAAAGAGCCCTAGATTAGTGTTAAAAGACCTGGGATAACCTTGATTTTAATCCCTGCACCTGCCATTAACTAGCTCTTTGATCCTGGACAGATTATTTAACTTTCAGACTGATAGAATCTCAGAGCTGAAGGGAACCTTAGAGGCTATCAGATAGATCAAATTCCTGGGTGTGGCCTGGACTAGATTAAAATGTATTTGGGAAATGTTTAACAAAATAAATAAAAATGCAGTTCAGCATAGATAATGTTCATTTATGGTTTCTAAGTTAATATATACCCCTGTAGGGATCTGTTTCTGTTTGAGTTTGATTCTAGAGATCTAGTTTATCCCATATATCAATAAGAATCCCCCCTATAAACATGTCCAATAAGTGGTCATCTAGATTTCCTGGACAGGAGGGAGAAATGCTGAGAAATGTCATCCAAGAAACCTTAATAACTACTACCCACTAAGGAGACTCCACTGAAGACAGATGGAACCACAGAAAGATTGCTAAGGATTAGCAGTGCTGTTAAACATTTGTATCAATGACTTGGAAAAAGCACATAGATTTCATGCTTATTAAATTTGAAAATGGCACAAAGCTAAGAGGAACAGCTAGTACACTGGTTGACAGTCAGGATCCAGAAAGATCTTGACAGGCTAAAACATTGGGCCAAATCTAATAAGATGAAATTTAATAGAGATTAAAGTCAGACTTGGATTCAGAAAGTCAACCTAAAGGATCATGGGATCAACTTCAGAAGAACAAGATGGAGGAAACATGCAGTTTTGAAAGAAATCTGGAGGTTTTAGTGGTTTGTAAGTTGAAAATGAATAAGAAAATGTAATATGGTAGCCAAAAAGGCAAATGTGATTTTAGGCTGTGATTATTAGGGGCATTATAGGGTCTAGGGGAAGGGGAATAACAGCCCCATCATAGTCTGCACTGGTCAGACCATATTGAAGTATCGTATTCAGTTTTGGGTGCCACATTTTAGGCAGAACATTGACTGGAGAGCAGAGCAGGGATAAGATGAATTCAGGGATGTGCTAGAGCCAGCTGAGCAGGCTCCAAAAGGCCAATTATGAGATTTAATTTTTTTTAATGATCACATTTTTGTTACATTTTAAGTTTTGAATTGTCTCCCTCCCTTTCCACCATTTGACATAGACATGTATATATGTGTGATTGATATGTATACACACATGTGTATGCACATATACACATACACATACATGCATATAACACCATGCTATGCATACTTCTATTTATCAGTTTTTTTCTCTGGAGGTAGATATCATCTTCCTTCATGGGTCCTTTGTAATTGACTTGAGTATTTATAATACTCATAATAACTTAGTCATTAACAATTATTCTTCAAACAATATTGCTGTTACTGTATACAACATTCTCTTGGTTCTTCTAATTTCACTCTTCAATTATTCAATTTTCATTGTGAGCATTCACACCTTAGAAATATGCAAACACTAAAAATCAAGCCTTGATTTATTGTTTTGTTGATTGTTTAGACTTTTTTGTTGTTGTTCATGTGATTATTTCAATCACATCTGACTCTTTGTGACTTCCCTTTTTTTTTTGGTTTTCTTGGCAGATACAGGAATTGTTTGCCATTTCTTTCTTCAGCTCATTTGACAGATGAGGAAACTAAGGCAAACATGGTTAAGTGACTTGACCAGGGTCACACAGCTAGTAAGTATCTGGTATCAGATTGAACTCAAATCTTCCTGATCTACTGTCTAGCCACCTAGCTTTCCTGTCTAGACCTAGCTTAGTGTTAATAATGCAAATTAAACTTTAAAGTGTCTAATATCCCCCTCTCCTTAGCAGGCTGTTAAACATTTACCATCATAATGCTGGATATATGCTCTGAGGACAAGAATGAGTCTTCAAGATGATAACAAATACGATGTTTGAAAGATCTATGGAAGGGATGGAACATGGGCCATGGGCCATGAAGCCAGCAAGACTCATCTTCTGAGTTCAAATCCAGGCTCAGATACTTAATAGCTCTGTGACTCTAGGCAAGTCACTTAATCTGAATGCCTCCAACCCCCAAAAAATCTATGAAGACTGAGGAGGGACATGTTAAGTATCTTCAATCATTTGAAGGATTGTTATGTGGAAGAGGAAATAATCTTGTTACGATCTTGGCCCCAGAGAACAGAACTGGAAGAGTAGATGGAAGTTTCAGAAAGGTTAATTTAGGGGAAAACATCACAACAGTTACAGCTACCCCCAAAAAAGAAAGAGGTGCCTTAGAAGCTTCATTCTCTCTAATGCAGGTCTTTAACCTCTCTGGGCCTGTTTCCTCTTTTATAAGATGAAAGGACATAAGGTAATCAACTAGCTTGTTAACCACCTTCCACCATGAAGAAAATGTTGAGCTTTACAAAAATACACAGCAGGGGCAACCAGGTAGCACAGTGAGTAAGAGCACCGGCCCCAGTGTCGGGATGACCTGGGGATTGAATCCCGGGCTCAGACACTTAGCACCCACCCAGAAACACCTGGCCCTGTAACCTTGAGCAAGTTACTTAACCCCCATTGCTTAAAAAAAAAAATACACAGCAAATTTGTTCTAGGAGAAAGTTGGAAACAAACTGTATAGGTAATAGTGGCAGAAGACCTGAATAATTCATGATATACAGGAATAATGAAATATTATTTTGGTAATAAGGAAATATGAATATGAAAATTCCAAGACTTATGTGAAGATTTGCATGAGCTGATGAAGAATGAAGAGAAGCCACCCTTTCTTCAAACAATGAATATACTCTTAGTAGGGCTAAAAAACTGTTTATATTAACTGTTTTTTTTTGTTAAAATAAGAGTGGGTTTTAAGAGAATGGCATGGAGTAAGGAAGGCTTTGAAGAGTTATTTCTATATATAACCCCCTTCCCCCCCAAATTTTAGCATTAAAAATTAAGTCAAGGAGCAATTTCTTTACAACAAACTGTAAATTCCAAAGAACTGTCTTTTCTGCTAGGGGTCGTGAGGGAAGTACGTTTGGCCTATGGCTTTTGTGATTATATTTGTCAGCTGTGTTCAATCACAATTTACCAACAAAAGATAAAATAAAAAACCCTTTAAAAGTTACTAAATGTATAGTATCTTTTTATAATGTATTTCCTCAATCAATAAATATTTAGAGGCAGCTTCTAGTGCTTTTCAATTTAAAAAAGGGAATGAGACTAGATCTCTACGGTTCCTTTTCAACTTTAAAATACTAAAGCCACCATGATCCCTAGGTTTTCTGATGGTCCTAATTCTAAATCTATGACACTTTGATCTGAGGGGCAAGGAGTGAATTTGGATTGGGAGGGAAAGGAGGGTTGGAGTTAGAGTGAAAGGGCAAAGAGAGAGGAAGAACAGAAAAAGATAGAACTAAGTTCTAATTTAGACCATTTAGTACGTAATAGATATCACTGGGGCTAAATGAGAGAAAAAGGCTGTATGTAGATTGATTCTACAACTCCGAACTCCGCCTTCTTCCATTTAGACCCCCAAGAACGCTTTTAGTTACTACTACGCCTGCGCAGCTCTATTTCTCCTTTCCCTCTCCCCCCCATTCCCCCTCCTCCCGATAATTTACTCGTTTCTGGGCAACCATTGATCTCGTGCAGCCAATCAGAGAGAGTATTATCTCTGCGCCCCGACTCCGTCAGTCCCCCTGCGGAAGGATCCCTTTTTGGGAAGCTCCGCCCTAGTCCCGCCTCTGGCTAGCTTCAGAAGGCCGAGTTAGGGGCGGAGGCAGCAGCGGTGGGGCGGGGCGTACTGAGACCGGAATAAGAGCGGAGGGGGCGGCGGCGAAGCGGCTCACTCGGTGCCGGTGCCCGGGGTTTGTAGTGACCGAGCCCCACCCGCCGGGGCTACCGACGGCTAAGACGTGCTAATACCATCATCGCCGTCTCCTCCTCGCCCGCCTCCTGCTAACAACAACTCCACCCACCGTCCAGGTGAGCGAGTCCTAGGTTGTCAGGTGCCTCCCACTCTAATTTCACCATCCCCTCTGCTTTGCCCCCTGGCAGGGTTGGAGCAGCGAGAGAGCCCGTAGAGGTCTGGGGGCAGCTGGGCGCCGAGGCTGGCTGTTGCGCACCCCTATGGGGGGCACGGTGGGGATGGGACAGGTGCAGAGGCCGGAGGAAGGAAGGGCAGCGCTTGTGGGGGTGGTGCAACCCCCTGGAGGGGGGGGGCTCCATCTCTTTTCCCTCTTTTTGGGGTTGGCTGCATCTTTCCCAAACCGAGACTCTCCGCTACTCCGAAACCAAGACGGAGCTGCGCCTCTGAGTTGGCAAACTTTTAAACCACCCGACTCCGCACTGAGCTAGGCGCTTGGGGGAGGGGATTTGCTACCTGCCTCCTTAGGGCGCTTTAGGGAAGGCGCTTTGAGAAGTCTTTCCGCGCTTTTGAGGTGTGAGCGGCTCCCATTTTCCTGGGATTTCACTGCTGCCTTCCCTTTAGCTTTGCTCTCAACACTCCCTCCCTCCCCCCCTACCCTCTTCCTACCCTGACCTTCCCTAGCCGAGACATCCCGCTCCTAGGCAGCCGGGGGCGGTAGGGTCACCTTCCTTCTCCGACTGACAAGATGAGAGAATTGAATTCAGCCGGCCTCGACTCTGGAAGACCTGGTTTTTCATATCCTTGCCTCCGACACTGACTGGCTGGGGTATTTGTGAGCAAGTGACTTCTCAGTACTTCCAGGCAATTTAAGATTACTAGCTGTTGAGCAGTTATCTTTCTGCGTTGGTGGATGGAATTTCCTCACTGAGAGTTCCCTAAACCGAAATTGCAGGTCGGGACCACAAAAGGGGGAAAAAAAAAACCCGCTACAGACTCTAGTTGGCTCAGAGCTTGGTTGTGCGGGGCTCGAAAATATAGAAAAAAAACTAGAGTAGAATAGCGTTATTACCTGATGATGGTTTTCAGCTTCTGTGGAAACTAGTGGGAGGAATGAGACCTCTCTCATTTTTTTTTTTCCTTTGACTTGGCCTTTTTTGTTTTGTGAATGCTGCGCCGTCAGCTGTGGCTACCTAATAGGCTCATCAAATACAAACCAAACTTGCTTAGGAACCTGTTGAGATGAATCCATTAGAATAATTTTTCCTTAAATCAGTTTCCACCTCGATGTAGTTATTCAGTCTACATTTTCTCATTTGGAGATTGAGGTTTAGCAGCTGGGGGAAGAGGGAGGTACATATAGTGATTAGTGATGCATATAGCATTAGCGATGAGGGGGGGAGTAAGAAAAATACATTTAGTAAAAACAAACACACAACAGGTCAAAACCCCAAAGTCATCTGAAGGAACATTTTTGACTCATGGTTCTATATGAAGAAACAAAAGGGTTTAACACTTTAGGTACATTTCAGGAAGCAGTGGTATTTAGCCTTCTAGGGAAAAGACCTTTTTTCTTTACTAAAAGGTAGTGTCTGACCTCCCCTTATAGAACCATAGAGTGTTAAAGCTGGAAGGAACTGACTTTGAGATCAGTCATGTTCTTACCCTCCCCACTCTTTCAAATGAATACAAGGTCTGAGAACTAGATCTTAAAAAGGCACTGATCCATTTCTACTCAAATATAATAGACAAGAATTACTTATAAAGGTGTTCATTTTAAAATTTTCTATGTGATTGTTTTGTATTATCACAGCTTGGCACCAGATAAAATCTGGGGAGTTAGAGAAATGACCCTGAACCCACCCTGTCTTCTGGTATGAAATTAGCACTGGATTATACGCATTTCTTAAGTAACTTGGTTTTAGTATATCTTAGTTACTTTGGAATGGGAACCATCTTTTTTTCAGTATGAAATGTGGGATGAAAGATGGGAAGAGGATGGGAGTGGTAAGGAAAGGAACAGCATTACTATATTTTAAAGAGTAAAAATATTTCTTTAGGAAAAGATTGTGGCTTTAAGACACACAAACATCCCAAGCAGGTGCTGTTTTCACTTGATTCTCTGTCAAGTCCCAGATTGCCTATAGGACTTGTGATCAAAGCTTACCTCTAGGTCACCTGTGTGACCCTAGAAGTCACTTTACTTCTCCACTTAACATTCTTAATCTGTAAAATGACGGTCTTGGACTACATGTATAATTTGGCATACAGATCAACTTGAGTTTTTAAAAAGCCCATTCATAAGAGCCCCTGAATATTATTGTAAATATGGTTCAGAATGACCTGAGTTTGAACCTACAGTACCTATAACCCTAACAAAAATCTGTTGGGTCTCCATAGAATGAGGGAGACAGTGGTCTTGTTTTCAAATTGTTTAGCACCTGAGAACACTAATGAAAAACAATTATAAGTTATTAAGAGTAATTTATGGGCTAGGTACTGAGGATACCTAGGTGAAACAATCTCTGGTTTCTAGGACTTTGTGAAGTGTTTAGATACTGCATAATTTATGGAGGCTTCAAGTATTGTGTGCAAGGTACTAGCATCTTGCCATTTTTTTAATGGTTATTCGCAATCATATGGTCACATGACTTTAAGAACTTATCCCAAACTACAGAAACACTCATATAGTTGCACGTGTAGGTGGGATCAGGATGTGTGTGGTAGTGGGGGAAGTAGTGGTTGATATATGCCAGGCTGAGAGTGTAAGCTGGAGGTCCAATTCACATTATGTAGTGAGTCAAATGTTGATTTAACAAAATCCCTTTGAGTACTTCCAAAAATCCCAGATATTCAGCAAAGCAGTCAAGGAAAATTCAGAAGTGCTAAGTTTAAGTTAGCACTTATAGATATACATAACTACCACATAACTAACAAAATAAAGTAGATTCAGTGAGGTCATGTTGCTAGGATATTCATCACTCTTAGGTAAATGTAAGTTTCCTTGAAATTAGCTCTATGAAATAGCCTAAATACTTTGAAATGACCAGCTGTTAATATGTCAAAAACCATCTTCTAATTAAAGCCCTATCTTAACAAAAAGAGGAATTTCTATGTAAGTTATAATAGTTGTCAATTTAAATATTGTATATTGCAGTTTTGTGTCTGGGTAAGGCTGGGTTCTCCTATAAAGACTTAAGCTAGCTTGTTTGCTTCCTGCTAGCTCTGTGGGCCTGCTGTTGTGATGGGTTTGTGTATGAAACACTCCACTTTTTGAATGTTACTTGATTTAATGAGGGGAGTGTTTATAATGTTTTCCATGTCTTCACTGAGTTCTGTGTGTGTAAAGCTAACAAGGAAGAGTTATATAATTTCTGAACTTTTTTTTTTTTATCCCCCATAAACCTGTCACAGTGCTTTGACCTTAGTAGGTGCTTAAGAAATGTCTTAATTTTGTTGAATTAAGTAATTCAACAGCCATTTGAAGTCTAGGTCTGGGGTGTTACAAAGAAATTGATAAGATACTAGAGGAGAGTTACATTGTATCCAAGAAACAAGTATGTTAGGAGAAGATGAATTAAACACATCAGTATGCCACCATGAAATGTCAAAAAGGTTTTTAAATTGCCATGAATTTGGACGAGGCAACAGTGTTAATCATGTAAGAGTCTTTTCATTTAGATTTCTTCGGAAGTAATCCAAGTTGTTTTATCAGGCACGAATAAAATTGCTGTTATACCTGGAATTTAAATAAGCTAAACATCTTTAGGAGGGACTTCAAAGTAATCTGAGGGTTCCCTTTAAAAAATATAATAAAGTCCAATTTTCCTTATCTGGATTGTATCTTACAGATAATCCTATTGTCTTAATGTAGCAGCTGTGGTAGACCGGTAGTACTAGGTTTAGATGTATTTGTAAAGCTTTGCAGAAAGGAGAGAAACCATGGTGGGAAAAGTTCTAAAGTTGAACTGATTGAAAAAAGAAGTCTAAAAACCCAGCCTGCCATTATGGCCAAAGATGCTAATTACCCTTTTGCATGATGAAGTTATGTTAATGATGTAATAGTTTACTTTTATAACCTGTTAATGTATGTGAAAGAAAGCATTTTGGAGCCTTATCTCTTGTTCACCATGTTTCTTTTCATTTGTAGTCCTTGGGAGCTAGAGTGAGGGCCATTCATATTTCATAGATCATTTATTTTTTTATTGTAACACCAAGCTGGGTTGTTGAGACAAAAGTGACAGATTGAGGGCAATAGTGAGGGTAATGAACTTATTCTGGCTGACCTGAAGTCTGAGTTTGGATGGTTTTATAGCCATTATTATTTTGCTATTGTACTCTCCCCTTTCCTAGGTCCCAAACTGCTGAGCTTGCCACTGTCCTTTTTGTGTAGCTGGTTGTTAAAGATCCTGTACCTCCCCTCTCCTTACATCCTTATCAATGTCATTCAGCTTTTCTCCATTGTTGAGCTTATCTCTGAACCTTTTTCTTTGTTCTGGACTCCTTTACTAGTTGGCACTGTGAATAATGCACTGGAATAATGCATTGGAGTCTGGTAGGCTTGACTTAAAGATCAAATCCTGCCTCTGACACCTATTATTTAGCTGCTTGACCCTGGGCAAGTCACTAGACCACTTTCAGACTTTTTTCTTTCTCTGTAAAATGGGGATAATAAAAGCACCTACCTCACCTGATTGCATTAAGGATCTTAGGCCATAGACATTATGTAAAGCACTTTGCAAACCTTGAAAGCTGTATGCAAATGATAGTTATTGTTATTACTAACACTTTTCTGTGTCTTCTAGAATGTTTGGCTCCTCCTAATTTTTACTGCCATTCTCCGGTCCTAGGCTCTCCCACTCCTAAACTGCTCCCCACTTTTAATCTGTTTTTTTTTTTTAAATAGAAGACTGCCTAATTAATCTCAACCCAATCAATCTCAATCAGCTCCCTTTTGCAGGTGAGCATCTTCTTTAATCCATCTGCCATCCCTAAAACACATACTTGCTATCACATCTTTTTTCGTACTAATAATCCCTTTTCTTGTTTTTCTTCTTTTTTGTCTTATTTGAAAATCTAGCTCAAAGCCAAGGTCTTCTTAAAAGTGTCTTTGCCTATTTATTCCATGTTTCCTTCAATTGGTTAATGTTCTTTTTGCATTATAATTCTCTAATTCTTCCCATAGGTATATATTCTTGCCCCTACTATAAATGGAAGGAGAGATTCCAGATTCACATATTTGGGTCTTTTCCCTAATGTTTTAAGTAGAAAACAGAACTTTTTTCCTCATGACATCCTCCCACCCACACACTACTTTCCCCCCTGCTTTGAAACAGTAATTGTTTGCCAGCAGAGGCTTCTCTAAACAGAACATACTTGTGTCTTTCTAGGGTAGACAAAGGGTTATTAAAGGAGCAGTTGGCAGTTTGCCATGGTCAGGGTGGAGGTGGGGGGAGCTCGTTGGCATTCACCTCTCCAACTCCCATTTGCCTCATTCCTCACTCACCCTTATCTTTGCCTTCCTTTATGCTACAGGGGACCCCCAGCCCATGGATCTATGACTTGAGGGGCTTTCCTGCCTTTCAGGTGTTTGCAAACCACAGAATTTAGCTTAATCTAGAACATAACATCAAGAAGTTCCTTCCTTCTGTGGTGAATATTCAGCCTTTTCTGGGATACCTGCACAGTGATGAGTGTATTTCCTGCAAAGACCGCCCTTTTAAGCCATTGTTAGATAGCTGTAGTGCTATGCAGACCCCAGATTTTCCTCCCTAACTACTATTCATGTATCCTTTCTGGGAACCCATTGAACAATTAAAATTCAATGCACTTCAGTGCTTACTGGGCTAGGCATTGACTGGTATTAGGTGCTGGGCTAGGTCTTAGGCCCTTGACCAATCTTTTCAACATGACTACCCTTCAAATACTGGAGGACAGCAGTCATTCCCTCCCAAGTACTTTCTATTCTAGGCTAAACACCTTCCCGTGGTAAGGGACTAGACTCCTCTGGGACTAAACTTCTGGGTTGTCTTTGTCTTTGTTTTTAAAATATGACCCCAGAATTGAACTTAGGTTAACACTGTTATCTGTCCAATGCAAGAATGCAAGAGGAAGAGGGGATGAGAGGGAAGCAAATGTTTATTAAAGCACCTATTATGTGCCAGGAACCATACTGAGTGCTTTACACACATTTTCATGTTTGATCTGTATAATGAACCTGTAAGGTAGTTGCAATCCCTGTTTCTCAGTTGAGGAAACTGAGGCAGACAGAGGATGTGACTTGCCCAGGCTACCTCAGCTAGTAAGATATCTGAGACCAGATTTAAACTCAGGTCTTCCAAATTCTAGGCCCAGTGCTCTGACTTTGCCTCAGCAAGTTAGTTACCTTATCTTTCTTTCTCCCAAGTCTCTCACAGCCTTCCTTGCTTCAATGTCTTATGCTCTAAGCAGAAGTGAAGAATTACAAAAGAGATGATCTCAGTGTAAACTTGGATCAGAGTCTTGACTTTCATAGCATAGTCATGGACATTTGATGGCAATGGACCAGGGATCTCATGTGCCTGAAATCCTCTTTAAAAAATTTTTTTTTACCATGTTTTTATTAAGAAAATTATAGTGAGGAAAGGGAGACATTAATGAGGTGCTTGAAATAAGACCCCCTTGAAAACAAAATGGTTGATTGAATGAATCATTTGTCATCCTTAGAGGATTTTACCCAAGACCTTGGATGAACCCCAAAGTGAGGAACCTGCTGTTAAGTGAGTGATGATATTTCTAATAGCCTAGGTTAATGAATATTAATGCTAGGACTCTTATAATCAAGATTTACTTGAGAATTCTTTAGATCTTGGTATCTCCTCTCATGGAAACACCTAGTATTTATTTATTTAGCTTTTTGGAGGGGGGAAGGCAGGGCAATTGGGGTTAAGTGACTTGCCTGAGGTCACATGGCTAGTAAGTATTAAGTGTCTGAGGCCGAACTTGAACTCAGGTCCTCCTGATTCCAGGGCTGGTGCTCTATTCACTGTGCCACCTAGCCGCCCCAATACCTAGCATTTTTGAAGAAGACACTCTCACTTCCCAACACTGGGCATTTTCTCCAGGTGGCCCTCATGCCTGGACCAATTTTCCCCCTCATCTCCACCTCTTGCCTTCCTGCTAAAACCCCCGACTTTCACAGGAAGCTTTTCTGATGCTCCTTCATTCCTAGTGCCTGTTGATTATTTCTAATTTATCATGTATACTGTTACTTTGTACATAGTTGTTTTCCTGTTGTCTCCCCCCATTAGACTGTGAGCCCCTTGAGGGTAGGGACTATTTTTACCTTTCTGCCTTTTAGCTTTCTTTTGCACATTCAGCACTTAGCACAGTGTCTGGCTACAACATAGAGGATGTTTAATCAGTGTTTACTGACTGACTAGCAGTTAATTTGAATTACCTGGCAAGGCTGATCTGAGCAGTTTAATTTCTGTAGTGTCCTCTGATCATGTTGCTGGTTTGTTGTTGATTTTGTTTTCATTCCTCACCACCCCCAAATCTTTGTCCTGCAGTAACAGTGCTACAAGCTCTTTCAGTCTTATCTCTTCAGCCATGTTACTTTGGGCATGATATTTTGAGGGACTGGCTAGATACCATTTTAAAACTTACTGAAACACGTCTCTGAGTTGGCTAGAGATCTTCTAGGGAAGATCTGTGTGGGGTGTGGCTTCCAAAATAGTTTAAAAAAAACCAATTTGATAGAACTCTTAAGTTTACACTAGTTTATGTAGAATAAAACCAGTTAAATTCATTAATTTGATGTTGCTCAGCCAACTTCTTTATCTTTGAACCCATAAAATTGTACCACTTCTGGGTTTAGCTGGCTGGGCTTCATTCCGGAGTAGGATCCTCCATTAAATCATGCAGTATCTCAATTACTATGGGAATGTAACTGAATTTTTTGACTCTTAAGTACATATTGATGTTAAATGGTAGAGTAGATACTGATAAGTCTGAGAAAATTCACTGATGGCTGAATTCTCTAAAAGGTTTGAGTGAGAAAGGACCATCTGTGGACTGCCACTTAGGCAAACCTTTTTTCCCCAGTGCATTGCTTTATGATATGGGGAACTACTTCTGTGGATGTGGAACATGAGTTTGGGGCATTTTGGTGGGTAACTGGTGGAACATGAGCTTCCTGGAAAACAGTGGTGAGGAACATTCAGTCAGAATGGGCCAAATAACTGGATTTTTAAAGGGAGAGAGTGGAGGGGGTGTTTAGTGTACTCTGCTGCTTCCATCCTGATAATCAAAATAATTTGTCTTATACTAAAAAAAAAAAAAGGTGAGTATTATATGCCTCAAGTTACTTATAGTAGAAATTTAGTGTTCATAAAACTTTATTGAAGCTTATATATGAATACCTGGGTGGGGGGTGCACATTGGTCAAATACTGAATTAGTATGACTAATAGACTACACTCCCTAAAATTAGTTCTCTGAAAGGAAAAAAAAAGATATTAAACTGATAGACTTAAAATTTAGCTATTGAGAAGTTACTCTTTTACTAAAGGTAAATAATCTCAAATGAGATAATTGTAAAGCATTTAGTGCAGTGCTAAACACTTATAACAGTTATACAAATGTTAGCTGTTATTATTTTTTAAAAATTTATTTACTTTTAGTTTACAACATTCAGTTCCACAATCCCTTGAGTTTAAATTTTCTCCCTCTTCCTCTCCTCTCCCATCCCCCCAATTAGCTGTTATTGTTGTTATTAACTTCTGCCACAGAAGCAAGCAATAACAGAGAAATTGGGAATTTGAAGTGTAAAAAGTAAGTTCTATCTAAAGCTGGTGAGGGTTGGGGAGAAGGGAGGTCAGGGAAGACAGGCTTTGGAAAAAATGTTTTGCCAACTCTCCCTTCCCTTTAAACTCCCACCCTCCCCACACACAAACAGAATAGGGAAATCAAGATTCTCCATCCTCTTCCCTTTTCCCTACTTCCTCTCCTAGTGACAGCATTCTCACACTGTTTTGCAAAGATCATCCTGCTATCACCACCACTGACTGGGTAGACCTCAGCCCAAGTGGCAAAGGTGAAGTTTTGTTCTCTGCCTACACTTGCCCTCAGCCTGAGCTAATTTAAAACAGTAGTATCAGCTACTCTATTTTCCAAATTAAATGCTGAGATGCTAGAATTTTGGACTTTGGGGGCTAATTTAATCCTTGGTCACTATCACTTGCTTACCTGTATCTTCTCTGCCTTCAGAGTTGCCATGCCCTTGGACACCTACTCCTCCATGGGATATCTGACACTGCTTCCATTCCCAGTTTCCTTTTTGCCTCTCTTTTATTGGACTCCATGGAGTTTCTGCAGCTACGAGAAGTGGCTAAGTTCTCAGAGAAGTGGAGCTGGAGGATATAGTAGACAGTACTGGGAAAAAGACTCCTGATCTTCCTCCTCCTCCCTCTCCTTCTCCTTCTCACCCTTAATGGACATTTTTAGATTTAAAAAGGTTAGGGTAAGGGAGGGAAAATGAATGGCCTTTGCAAGTGAGATCTCTGGGAGCAGTGATTGGAAATGTGAAAAGCGAGGAATTATTTTCCTTGTCTTGCAAGGGTATTTCTCCAGTGTGTGTGCAGGCTAATGGGTAAAGTTTTTTTGTTTCCTTAAATTTTTAAAAAAAATTCTGAACTTGACCAACTGGGATAGGCAGGAATAAGAGGCTGAATAGAATAGTAAACAAGCCTTAACCTGTCCAGTACTACAAGCACAATTGTACATAGCCTATGTGAAAAAGCAAGATATGTGTCTGTGTGTGTCTATGGTAGGGGAATTTGGTTTGATATGGTGCTAAGGCCATCAGGGTAGGACTGCCTCCCAGGGCAGCCTCCAAAAGGAGATCAGATTCTTCCTGCTATCTCTTCTCTGGATAACTTTGGCCGTCATCATATAGGATTCTGAAAAAGAGAGAACTGAACTAGGGACTGAATCTAGTTTGTCCCATTTCTCCTATAAAGTAAATCTACCATTTCCCATCTTTTCTACTGCATTGTACTGTCTATATTCAAACATACACCCAATTCTACTGTCCTGTGAGGTATTCTGATGTAGTTTATGTTAAATTATACAATAACGTGTGAAGCAAGTTACAGACATAATCTCACATTTGCTTAACTTGGTACAGGTTTAAAGTACTCTGTAGTCTACCCCAAGCTCTTTGTTTTTGATTCTTCAGTCAGTTACCCATTAGCTGTGATCTTCAGGGTCACTGGTCCTTCTTAATAATTCAGGTTGAGTAATGCCCAGGTAGAACCCTTTCCCCTTGCTTCAAACTTGGGGTCATTTTCTTCTTAGCCCTGGGTCCACTACCTTGACCTCAGATAAAACATACTCTTGTCAAAGTCATATGAAATCCCAATTCGGCTGGTAGAGGGTATCCTGACGATTTTACTCATATAAATTGTTCCTTTCTTGTTTAGAATTGACACCACCTTATTCATTTTCTACAAATTCATCTAATCTTTCGCTCTTAATTCCCAAGTTTCTCTGAGCTCTGCCTACTCTCTGCTTTCCTGGAAGGCAGATTATCCTAGCCCCTTTGTTCATTATCTGGTTATCCTGGACTCTTGCTTCTTAAAAGAACTCAGGTTTTCAGACCTCATGTCTTAGCTGCTCCTTCTTTAAACAAAGAAGAGAAACACATCTCTATTTCTAATTATAGTTGAATTTTCTGGCTCCAGCTAGGCTAGATATGCCCCCAAATCTGGTTTGTTTTGTTCTTAAGAGGAAATTTTTTTTTTTAACTACTTGGGGAAGGAGCTCTTTGAATAGCTTCCTGTTACCTACAGTATCACATCTCAGCTTCTCTGTCTGGCTTTTAAAGTCTTCCATAGTGACTGTACTATCTTTACTTAACAGTTTCCCCTGTTCTTTCCATATTCAAACCCTCTCCTGTGGTCAAAATTGTCTCTTCATTTTACTATTAATACCTTTACTCTCCTTATTATCAATTTACATGTAGATTTCTTTGAAGCTTAGAAAACACTTTCTTATCCTTACTCACACCCTGTTTTGTTCTGGGCTCCCAGAACTGGTTCCCACCTGGACCTAGAATGCTCTCTGCCTCTCCTAGCCTTCACTGACTGAAGTCCCTCTTCTTTCATAAGTCTTTTTTTTGTTCAGCAGTACTCTCCTTGATACAGTAATCTTGCCTTCTGAGTGTCTCTGTGTAGTGACTAGTGCTTGTATTTCTGCCTTAAATGTTCTATTCTCAATGCTTAGTCTTCTCTACTAGACTGTAAATCCTTTCTGGTAAGGCTTATGTCTTTCCTCTCTATTCCATGAAACATTTGATACAGTGTTGAATGTATGGTGTATGTTTATTTTGAGTTTGTTTGTATTGGTTACAAATACAAAAAGAGTTAAAGATTTATTGAACCCTTTAGTTGCTGATGGAACGGAACACTCTGAAACAGCTTTAGCACCAGTATAAACTTGTCATCATCCAAAAGCTATAATCACAGACTAAATTCCTGTAGCATATATTTATAATCCATGAAAATAAAGTGTTCATATACTCTTTTTGATTTCATGAACACGGTTGGATCTTCTCTCCCTTTGTATTGTAGGCTCTTTGTCTGCAAAGACCATATCTCTAACTTTTGAAGAGGTCATCCAAAGTGCTGGATTGACAGTAGCTACTCAAGTACTTTTTGAATGGATCTAATCTCCTGATTTAAGGATTTCCCATCCTTATACCTGCAATGTTATATCTATCTCCTCTCCATCCTCAGGTCATCCCCTTTAAACTTCTAGAGTGTTCTATTCAGACTTTGAGGGAAGACAAGAGGTTAGCCCAGGAGGTAGACGTGGGAGAAAATGTCTTAATATCCCCTTGAAAATGTTCATTCTAGAGCCAGAACCTAACTTTCTTATGACCCAGTCTCTTATATGTGATAATTTCCCTTACCACTGCAACATGGTGGTAGTAAGTGGGGGTAAGGGGAAGGGAGGGTACAAATATGCAAGAGATCAGAAGGAAAGGAAGAAAATAAGCATTTATCAAGTACCTACTATGTGTCATCTAATCTGCACAACCCTTGGAGGTAGGTGCTTACTTGTTATTGCAGGTGCAGAGGTCAATGTAATTCTCTCTGGGTTATACAGTATCTGAGGCTGCATTTGAACTTGGGTCCTTCTGGCTCTTGGTTGAACAAATTCACCCAGAGCTATATCAACTGTAATAGAATCTATGGTTGCTTGGCAGCTGAGCTACAGCTTGGTGACCCCCTGACTAAGATAAAGAAAAATGTTATGTCTAATAAGGATCCATGAGTTGAATCAAATAATTGTCTCCCTCTTCCCGCCTGTGAGGGAATGTTGAACTTGATTATAGGGGTTCTTTAAGTAGTATGGAAATAGCAATGGACATTTTAGTTCATGTGAATCTACTTGACTTTAGGCTCTTAATGTGGTCACTATTTCAAATATTAATCCTGTTAATTGGAATTCTCCTTTAAGTGAAGAGAGCTGTTTATGATCTGGGAGCATTGGAGTGCTTCACATGACTCTTTTCATGCAGGGATTATCTTAGTTTGGACCCAAAGTAGGTTAGAATCAAAACTATGAGCTGAATTCAGTTTTTTGGCATGTGCCCTGAAATCTACCCTAATATCATCATTGTTGGCCTAACTTTAAATATGTTGCATGGTGGTGAGGGGAGGATGGGATAGAGAAATCTTGTTTCACCTAACAGGGACTAGTTAGTAATTGTTCATTGTATTATTAATAGTAACAATAATAATGGTAATAGTAGTAAGAAGTTAATGGCCTAGTGTGATGTCAACCTTAATTCTTGAACATCTTTTGTGTTTTAAATACTTTATGGTGAAAATGATGAGAAGCCTGGAAACACAACTTTAACAGTGGTTAGAAGTTACTTATATTTTTGTAGGAATAGAGTTATGAAAGACTAGATATGACCTGGAAAATCACTCTTTGGGCCTTGAAAGAAGCTATCTTAGAACCTTTTAGCCTCTAATAAGTAGAATTTCATTTGAATAGTATCATTAAGAACAAAATTGATAGATTTACATAGTTTCTATTCTGTGCCAGGCACTAAGTACTTTCCAGGTTATCTCATCTGATCTTCAGAGCAGCCCTGGGATGTAGGTGCTGTCATAATCCCCATTTGAGGAAACGATGGCAAATAAGTTTAAGTGACTTTCAAGGCCACACAGCCAATATCTGAGACTGGATTTGAATTCAGGTCTTCTTCCTGAGGCTCAGTGCCCCATCCATTATAATGCCTAGCTTAATAATAATACTGCTTATTAGTACCTGCAAGACAAAGCTATTTGAAAATGTTCATGATAAAGCATATAATATAATGATAATTATTATAAACATAAGCATGAATGCTCACCTCCTGGGATGGGTTTTGAGGAGGGGAGGGGCCCCTAGTGTTCTGTGTATTGCTGTCTCCAAACCGTCTTCTAACTAGCAAGACAGGGATGGAGACAGAGAGTAGACCTGTGATTTCTCAGATGGGGAAGTTTCTTCTGCCGGTGTTGTTGGGCGTGTTTTCTCTAACTTGGACTTAGCTGCCTGTGGTCCTCAGGTAAAGTGACTTGCCCCGAGGCTGAAAAGATAATATATGTCAGGGACAGACCGATGCTTGAGCATAGATGGTGGTGGCAAATTTATTCAAGAACTGGTAAATATCCAGGTCTTAAATGTCTTTAGAATGAGAAATAGCAATCAAGGAAAACTGCAAGGGCTTCTCAGGAATACGGAGCATTTAGAAATATAAAAACAGAATGGTACTGTGATAATGATGGGTGTACTGGAGTTAAAGGGTTTTTTCCCCCGAATTTATTTTATTTTATTTATTTTTGTAAAAGGGCATCTTGCTGTTAAAGTAGTATTGAATACACAAATGGAAAGTTGATCAAAGACCATTCTGAGTAAAAAGAATTTTGATCCCCAACATATCAGACACTTAATGTTTGGTGGGGAAGGGCAGGGGGAGGCTGCCAGTGTGAAAGTTAAGCAATTTATTTGCCATGAAGTGTGAAAGTGGGAAATTCAGTCCCTCATACATTATGTCCTAAGCTAGTGTTAGGTCCCATTTTAGGGATGCAAAGATAAATGGTCTCTTTCTTCAAAGAGGTTTAAGTACAAAATATTTAGGCATTAACGGTTACAGTCCTTTCCAGCCTAGGAGCTAGGTGGTGAAGGAGATACAGGTATACAGACTGATAAAAGGGAGCACATGAAGGCACAGGGAAGGCAGGGAGGGGCTCATAAAGTAGGCAATTGAGACCAGCACTTTGGGCTGGTATGGAGGAGGGAGTGAATGAAGAGGCTAGTCTGGAGCCTGTACCAGGCTAGGGCCTTTCAAGAAGTTCTTTGAGGGGGAACAGACTGTCTTTAATTTTGTCTTTGCATCCTTAGACCCAGCACTGAGCTGTACATGTTGTTGGCATTTATTAAATGCTTATATTGGTTTGAAATGAAGCTGGTAGAGATGTAGGAAGTACACATCCAAGAAGTGGTGATGGAGCAGAGGAGTAGAGAGGTAGCCTTCTGCAGATGAGATAAGGAAATAGTTCAGTTTGGCTGGAAGGGTGAGTTGGTGCCATATTATAGTAGACTTGAAATGCCAGACTGAGGAATGGGATATTTTCTCCTATAGACAAAAGGGAGGCACTAAAGACTTTGTTCAGGGAACTGGTAAGTGAGATCTTTGTACTAGGAGGATTAGTTCGGCAATTCTGTGAGGGATAGATCAGAGAAGGCAGAGACAAATGAGGAGACTGTTATACTAGGCTTAGTCTGGGGTAGTTGGTGGTGGCCCTGAATGAAAGGATGGGGCAGATGAAAGGTATTCTGGAATTACATGTGTCACATGTGAAAGGTCCAGCATGACAGTGAGGTTTTAAACCTGGATGACTTAGGAAATTGATACATACATGTTATCATCAAACAAGTTGGGAGAAAAGTTTAATTGGACAGATTGAATTGAGGTTGCATTGGAACATCCCATTAAAGAGGTCAAGCAAACCTTCTCAATGAATGGGTTGGGGAGGGAGGAAGAGAATTGAACTCAAAAAATATTTTTAAAACGTTAATGCTAAAATAAAGTATATATTTTTAAAAAGTGTCAAGTAAGCAGTTATATATTAATGAGAAGGGATCTTAGCTGCTTATGGGAGCCATCTGTAGTGACCTAAAGGGTAGAAGTAGATGCAACCACTTAATGAGGAGAGTATTAGGAGAAGACTGTTGGGAGAGAGCCTTCGGGGACTTCCTTTCCTTTCCTTGTTCCTCCTTGTGTACTGGTCTGGTAATCCTCTTGGAGATTAAGCAGGAGAATAAGGAGGTGAAGGCTGTTAAATAGAATCAAGCACTGCAGGAAAGTCAAAAAGAAGGTCTTTCAGGAGGAGTTCAGGGGAAGGGAAGGTCTTGAATCTAAGCATTGAAGTTACTGTTTATGCTTATTAAGCATTTTCTTAAACAGCATCAGATAATTTCTGCATAAAAATTGTTACTCAGGTGTTTTTTTTTTTCCAGTTTTCTCCTTACCTTGCTACTTTAGAATGATGAAGTATGTTGTTCCTTAGTGAAGGCCTCCCTCCTTCCATGATGTGACCATAATACCATTCTTTAGAGAGAAAGCAGTATGGTATGGTGGAAGGAATTTAGGGTTTTTAGAAAGATGGAGGTTTTTTATTAAGGTGCTGCAACTATGTCATGTGACCCTGGGAAAAAATCTCAATATCTGAACCTCGGGAGATTTGAACTTGATCTACTCTATGGTTCCTTCTAAGTCTTAAGTTTCTGTGTTGTGTAATTTACCCTAAGCAGAGCACTGGGGTGTGAAGCCCAGGTTTCCTGCCCTCATGGGATTTGTGGGGGATATCTGACCATACACATATAACCGAATGCATATGTGAAATGCTGTATGAAGTCTGTTGGGCAGAGGTAAAAGGTGGGCTTTGACTTCTTCACTGGTGCTTTGCACAACCATCTCAAGGGATTGGAGTAGGAAATGGAAAGATAGGAATGATGCCACTGGAAATGAGTGTTCTGCCATTGGATTCCTCACTAGGAACTTGCCATCAAATCTTAGATATGACAAGTCAAAAACAGAAACTGGAAAATAGTCTAATTGTCCTCTGTTTTATTACAGTAGTTCATGTAGCAGTCACCTTGACCATACAATATTGTATCTATAGTAAATAAAACAATACAACTTAACCAGTCTGTCCTGTGATAACACAATAGCTAAACATTTAATTTATAATTGTGGGAAGGGATAGAATACTGTTTATTTGGATAGAAGGTCCAGGTCTCATTAAAAACTAAAAAAAAAGCCCTTTCTAGAGAAATTCTTCTTTAAAAACTTGTGATTGTGGTACTTCCTTGTTTGGAAATCATCATCAGTGCTCCCTCCATTGCTTACTGAAATAAAGTCCAAATGATTTAGGCTGGCACTTGAGGCTTTTCCAGCTTTATCTTCCACTCCTCCCCAGTCTGAACTCTCCAGTCCAGAGTATTGCCTTTCCCCAAACATTTGTTGCACTTCCATAGCACCCAATGCTTCCTTCCCTCTCATCTTTTCAGGCCAGTCACAAATGGTGCCAAATCAATGCTTTTCCTGACCAGCCCAAGTGGAAATAGTTTTCTTTTTCAATAATTTTGTAGTACTCATGGCACTTAGTTTCATGTTGCTTATAAGCATGTGCCCTCTACCCTGTTATATGGTAAATTCTTTGAGGCAGAGGCCCCCTCTTGTAAGATTTTGTATCCACAGGACACTTAAAACAGTGTCTCACGTAGAATACAGGTAACTGCTCAATAAAAATTTGTGAAGTGAATGGAATCTTCATTTCATTCAATTCATAGCCATTTTGAAAATCAAAATCAGTGGCACCATGGCCAGGGTGAAAAGTCTTAAGATCACCTTAGTCTGAAGATCGTTACCTAAAAGCTGTAGGTTTCCAACAAAAGAAAAATGCTTTTGAAACCTTGGAAAGGTTCTGCATATATCAGTTGAGCCTTGAATTATATTGAGCAGGGTGGGAAACCTACTATCTGATTTTCACAGCAAGTACAGTAAAATCATTGTAAGGTATTTGCAGGTCAGATTAGCTACGTACACTATAACCTATTTCTTTCTCATTTCTGTTTTCTTACCTCTGTAGATCCAGGTTTATTCAGGAGATGTAGAAGCAATATGAGATTTACTGGGTTTTTTTTAATCGCTAATTCAATACAACTTTACTGAGTGCTGTATAGCACTGATGAGGTCAGGGAACCTTCCCAGAGCCTGTACCTCATCAGTGCCCTACTGCTTTTCAGAACCATCTCTGGCTTTTTATTTTCTAAGTGTTTTATTTGTTAAATAACTGTCACCTTTTAGTGATTAATGGAATTTTTCTATGCAAAGCTTTGGGGGAGTAACCTTCATTTTCTTTCTAGATCCGTTTTGCTTAAACCCTAGAGATAATCTTAACGTTTATTTCTCCCATTTCTTAAAATAGTAGTTGGAAGATTAAACCATTTGGGGGGATAGCCATACTTCAGTAGCACCAAAGAAATAATCTTCCTTTGTGATGGAGATTCTTATATGGAAGTTTAACTTCATACATGAATTGATGAGCAACAGTTAACACAAATTCTTGGCTGAGTAGACCACCATTCCTAGATCTAGGTTCTGTATGGGATCTCGGTTTGGTCCAGCTCTCTAATTTTTTTTAATAGATTGAGGAAACTAAGATCCAGGGAGATTGTTACTTGTCCAAGGACAAGGTCATAGGTGGGATTTGACCCCAAGTCCTCTGCCTCCAGAGCCAGCACTCTTTAACAAGCACAGTCACCCCCATCAGCATTTATAGATTGATTGGAAGAGGGAGAGTTGTAGGGAAAGATGTTGGAGGAGTCATTTGCTTACACTTGCACTCATGTAGTATGGTGGAGCCAGACCTTGGACTTGAAATCTAATGCTTTCTTAATACCCAAATAGAGGTAGAAGTATGATCCCAATGTTTCTGTTATTCTAAAGTAACCTGTAGAGGTTGTAGCCAAACTATCTACTATTTCAGAATGTAACACAAGATGCAACAAAAAATATAACACGAACATAAGGATCTGATGGTCCAGAACCATAGTGGTATAGGATTGATCTTTTAGTGGGAGAGGCATAGGGCCACTCTTTTTTGTTCCCTGAGAAAGGAGGAAAGGAATGACAAGCCATTTCATTTGCTAAGTTCTGAGCTCTTAACTAATTATAATGTATGTGTAGTTTAGGTGGCTTTTCTCTAATCCCTTGTGTTGCCCCTACCCATCCACTGATCTTCTCCCTCCTTGAGGAATAGTCTTAATTTAAGGTGGTGTTGGAAGGAGATGAATGTGTCACAAGTAACTATCATAAGTGCATTTGAGATTGTTTGCTGCACGGAAATAAATGCTAACTTTCATTTCTCACCCCTCCTTTCAGTTTCCCTGGAAAGACTAAACCCCAAGATGGCAGATGAGACAAACACCAGGGATTGCATGTCCTTCAGTGTGCTGAACTGGGATCAGGTCAGTCGACTGAATGAAGTTTTGACTGAGGTTGTACCAATCCATGGACGGGGCAACTTCCCCACCCTGAAGATCACACTGAAGGATATTGTTCAGACTGTCCGCAACAGGCTGGAGGAGGCAGGAATCAAGGTGCAGGATGTTCGACTGAATGGCTCTGCAGCTGGTCACGTCTTGGTCAAAGACAATGGCTTGGGTTGTAAAGACCTGGACCTAATTTTTCATGTGGCTCTTCCAACAGAGGCAGAGTTTCAGCTTGTTCGAGATGTCGTTCTGTGTTCTCTTCTGAACTTCTTGCCAGAGGGTGTCAACAAGCTAAAAATCAGTCCAGTGACTCTTAAGGAGGCCTATGTCCAGAAGCTGGTGAAGGTCTGCACGGACACTGACCGTTGGAGCCTGATCTCCCTCTCCAACAAGAATGGAAGGAATGTGGAACTCAAGTTTGTAGATTCCATTCGCCGTCAGTTTGAGTTTAGCGTGGACTCCTTCCAAATCATTCTGGACTCTTTGCTTTTGTATTATGACTGTTCAAGCAATCCCATGTCTGAACACTTCCACCCCACTGTGATTGGGGAGAGTGTGTATGGCGACTTTGAGGCAGCCTTTGACCACCTCCAGAACAGACTGATTGCTACCAAGAACCCAGAAGAAATCAGGGGTGGGGGACTCCTGAAGTATAGTAACCTTCTGGTACGGGATTTCAGACCCACAGACCAAGAAGAAATCAAGACCCTGGAGCGTTACATGTGTTCCAGGTTCTTCATCGACTTTCCAGACATTCTGGAGCAACAGAGAAAGTTGGAGACCTACCTCCAGAACCACTTTGCTGAAGAGGAGAGAAGCAAGTATGACTACCTCATGATCCTTCGCCGGGTCGTGAATGAGAGCACTGTGTGTCTCATGGGACATGAACGGAGGCAGACCCTCAACCTCATTTCCCTCCTGGCCCTGCGTGTGCTGGCAGAGCAGAACATCATCCCAAATGCCACCAACGTCACTTGTTACTACCAGCCCGCTCCCTACATCAGTGATGGCAACTTCAACAACTACTATGTTGCTAACACTCCAATGCCCTACAGCCAGCCATATCCCACCTGGCTGCCCTGTAACTAACTAATCTCTTGACTTGAGGGTTTCTGAAAAGGAAACCTCAAAGGGCAAGGGCTTTCAGACAATAGGGGAGCCTTTCTAGATGCAGGTGTTTGGCTTTTAAAGGGGAACTCAGCTCTGATTCTGCTTATTTTCTTTGTATACCCATTGAATGGGTCTACAGTCTAGCATGAGAAATCTTTAAAAGGGACCCTCATTACAGTGCCACTTTGGAAACTGACCTGTCCAAAACACACTTACCACTTCATGGTCCCAAACCTTACGCACTTGTGGATTTGAGCCCCTTTGCAGTGCAGTTACTTAGAATGGAAAATAAGTTGGGCAGTGTATGAGAAGCCTTAAGCCAACTATCTTCTCACATAAATCTTGCATCTAAAGTAGGCTGTGTTTTAGCCCTTGTTCAGAGTCCTTAGCCAGCTAACGCTTGGGCAAAACTGTCTTCTTGAATCCATGCAGAATGGCAAAGGTGAGGGTCTTCTTGGGTGCTTTTGTTCTTGCTCCAAGGGGATTTTGAGTAAAGGCCAAATTGCTTATGTTTGCTGACTTATCCCCTTTCAGCAGAGCTGAAGGTTTCCTTCATCAATTAAACCAAAGCCAACAGCCTTCAGAATCAAGGTCTGGTTAGAAGTGGCATATGTGGTTTAGACGCTATGCTATCCCAAAGAATTGTGAGAGGTTAGTGCTAAAGCATGACCTAAAAGGTTTCTTGGAAATGTAACTCAAAAACAAAATAAAATGTAAGATAATGTTAAAGTAGAAAAAAATTGGTGGTGGCGGGTGATGGTTGTGACTAGAGAATTCATGTTCAAATGACACTTTCTTTAAGGCATTTTTAATGATTGGAACTTTTGGTTGTTTCCCCCATTCAGTCTTTCTTTTTCCTGGCTGACTTGTTTTGTTGTCCTGTTCTTAAGACTTAAATTGGGGAGTCTTGTTTCATTTTGTTACTACAGTGACCTAGGCGGACTTCCACATGTATATGTTATAGTAGGATGAGAGGCCCTTTTGGATCACACGCCAAATATGACAACTTAATTTATTTGGAATATGTTGAGTGCTAATGTCCCCCTCCCAAAAAAAATTCTGTAGTGAAACTACTCCCCTAACTTTCTATTCATAGCAAAATGAGTTCCTGATGCTTACTTGGATAGGAATTTGGGTTGGATAGCTTCATTTATAATTCTAAATGATGTGTGGAAAGATCCCTTTGAATGGAACTGGCTGCTGGAGCAAGTACTTATGGTTTCAAGGAATCACAATAGAATATAGATTGCTATTCTGAATCTTTCTCTTGTCTGAATGAAGGCTTGGGTTAGTAAAAAGACTGGCATGGAAGTGGTCTCAGTTCCTAATTTGGGTAATGTTTTGTAAAGGAAGTTTCCAGTTCTCCCTTCTAGGTAAGGACTGGCTTAGTGAATGAACCTGGATCACCTGACCTTGTGCTTAACCTTGTATTCTGCACTTTAGGGAAAGACAGTGTTAACTTTGGTGAGTGTTCTGTTGCTCAGCTTGGTTAAGATAAGGTCCAGGATCATCTGGGTGGAGAGACCAATGCAAATTCTTCCCTACAGAGAAGGAATTTCATGTTGCAAGTTGACTAGGAAAATGATAGCCCAGTTGGCAGATTTTAAAGGGATTTATTCAAATCCACGATCTTGAATTTGACACTGCTATGGTCACAGAAATCCTGGGCCATGACAAAGCTAAGTTAATGAAAGAATACTTGAAGATCAATGACTTCTCTATCTAAGAGAAAACTAAGAGATGTTTGGTGTGCCCTGTCTGGAATGTGATATTTTGGCCCCTTTTTCAAGTGACAGATAGGTGAGCTTGGTTTTGTTTTTCCCCTTGGGTGTCACTCTATCGTATTAACTTTAAAGTTGCAAGGTGAATAAAAAGCCACCTTAGCAGTATAACTTGGATTTGCTTCTTTAGAAGACCTTGGAAAATTATGTTGAACTCCTCCTTGCTTTTAAATCAAAGCTAAGTTATAAGGCTGGGGTCAGGTGTGAGTGGGATTGGTTTGAGGTCCCTTGGTAGTATTTCTGGTGTGGTACAGACTGAAGGTGAATTTATCAAATCACTTGATTGTCTGTGACTTATGATAAGCTGTCTTTGGAGGAGTAATGGCACTATGTCTGCACTGAAATTATTCATTTGTGACAGAATGTTAACCAAAGCTTTGGCAGTGGCTGGTTTTCTATTTGCTTGCCAGAAAAGTTTGGGGATGAGGGTGGTGGGGGATCTCAGGACTACACCCTTAGCTTAAATAATTAAATTCCCAGTTTGTCCTTTTTGAAAGCTCATTCTGCTTATACCTCTCATTTCTCTCTGGTATTAATGCCCTGACTACAGGGTGGTTGGCAGGGGGAGGATGTAGGAGGACCACATCTGATCCTACCTGCAAAAGTCTGCCTTTATTCTGTCCCCTTGAAGGAATACCAACATTTTTAGATTTGTACTATAAGTCATCTGGAACATGTGTGACATACCCCTTTAGATAATCTAGAACATGTAGGAGTTTGCCTAAAGTTAACTATTTTGCTCTATTATGTCTCAAAATAGTAAGAGTCTTGGGAGAGGCCACAGGGGTCAGAAAAGTATCCAAGCAAGGGACCCAGATAGCATTTCTGGAGTTTTTGGCTCATCTTTGTTCATCACCCCTCCCCCACCTCCACACACATCGGGCACCCCCTTTGTGGAATTATCTTCTTACCTGAGATTATTCTGGTCCAACTCTTTGTATAGTTTGCAAGTAGATGCTGATTTAGGAGCTAGCAAAACTGCCTAAAGTGCAACTCCCCTGCTCCAAGCTAAGTGTGCCAAGTGGCAGTCCCTGTTTGGATAGTGAAGAACAAAACTGGGTCACTAAAACCTAATCCCTGGCTCAGGTGTGTCGTTTACCTGCTAAGGTAGCCCTTAACCAGCTTCATGTTATGCCAAGTCACCCCTAAATTCAGGTGTCTGGATATTCTCCTTAAAAATGTGCCTTTGGGAGCCATAGGAGTGGTCTCTGTGGTCTGTATTTATACCAAATCCAGGAGTTCCTTTATTTTTCTTTCTAGTGTTGAGTAAGAGGAAACTTTGGTCGTCAGAGAAGGGAATTAAGAGTTCAAGTATAAATTCCAATCTAAATTTAAATAGTACCTCATTTATGTTGGGTGCCTAAGATGTCCTTTTTTCTTTTTTTTTTTTTTTTTTGCTTTTGCAAACATACAGTATACTCTTAACTCATTCCTCAGAATCAGCTTTGAGTGGTCAGTCTGGATAAGAATTGCACCTTTTTCTTCATATTGACAGAGGTGTCCACACTAAATTCCTGAGCCTCAAGTTTTCAAATCTCCTGTATAATCTTATTTTGGCAGATGTTATCTCACAGTCAAATTCATTGGGAAACCCTTAGAATAAAACATTTCACAGGAACACCCTCTCAATCAGTGTAGCACAAATTAATTTGGTGCAGGTAGGGAAACAAGGTATTGTTTGCAGTCCGGAAGAGTCACATTTCCATTTAGCGGGGAGGAAAGGAAGAAATGCTTCTTGGATCATTGTGCAGAAGCAATTGGGTAGCTTGCTGTTGGGGCATGAAATTTCCAACTTGGCTTTCTTTTGAATTTTTTACTTTTTATTGGTTATCACCCAATAGCCAAAGACCTTGAATTGAATTCATCCTCCTCACACCCATATCTAATCTTTACCTTTGTAGTAATAATAGAAATAGTAGTAGCAGTAGTGGTGGTGGTAGTAATTGTAGTAATAATTGGTTAGGATTTTCACTAGTATTACTGTGTTCTTAGCTAGCAGTGCCACTCAGGGTATCAGGTATTCTCTTCTTTTTAAGAATAATAAATTCCCTTTTGACCAGTGCTTTTTTTCCCCCATGGACTAGTCTTTGGGGCCCAAGTTAGATTCTTCAGACTTTTTCTTCCATAGGGTGATGTTAAGACATAATTAAAACATTACTACAAGGTGGGAGAAAGAAAGCCTATATTACTATGAGCCATTACCATTCACAGTGGTTATCTGATTACTTACTAATTCTGGACCAGAGAGAATCCACTGGTTTGTGTATCAACCTATCTTAGGTACAAATCTTCTCAGAAGTTGAGAGAAGAAACACTGATTTCTAAGCTTAGAGCCAGATATCCTTATGCTGGCAGAGACCAGAACATTGTATCTACTCTGGTTATAGCTGGCTTTTGGAACAAATTCCAATTCACCTAATTAACATTCAGAGGACCAAAGGAGGCCTGGGAAGATATTAGAAAAATTTTCAGAGAGGTGCAATAGAGCAAATTAATAAAAAGGAAAGGCCAATATTGCTAAAACCAGATATTTCAAGTGCCTAAATCTTCTTATTTTTCTAATAACTTAAGTATAATATTAAAAAAAATCCAAATGTGGTAGTTGGAACAAAGGTACAGAGCAGTAATCTACTCCTATGTGTGTATGGGAAGGTTAAAAGACCATTCACTAATGAAGTGGATAAATTAAATGATGTGGGTTTGTGTGGATTTTCTTTTTGCCTGAAACTTATTTAAAGAAACTCCTAACTTTTTTTTAAGTAGGTGGTTTTTTTTTTAAATTTTTGTTTCCAAATTTATATAGCTAAGAAAAAAAAAACCTTTAGTCTATTAGGCAAAATAGGAAATTCTTTTCAGTTTTCTAAATTTGCATAGCAACTAACCATTGGAATTCTTGATTTGTTAGCAAGTCAAGATGGGTGGGATTACTTCTTTGTTAATGGTCACTAGCCTTCTCAGTCAATATGGATGAAATCTCTTTTGTCAATGCAAAATGTGTTAAAACTTTAAGAAAAAAGCTTTTGAGTTTATTGAGAAATAAAGATATATTTTAAAGACCTTTGTCAATTGTGGTTTTACTGATGTGAATACTATGGACAGTACTAATATGCCTTTTTATTGTGGATAAATCATACTCAGGTCATTCTAAATCACCAGCGCTGTGCTTTAGGATCATGTAAGGCACTGGGCTGGTATATTTGAATCCTAGGTATTGTACCTGGGAGGCCTCAGACTTGGACCAGCACAACTTTCAGAAACAAATCCCTTACCTATTAACTAGTACTATGTTAGTTAACTAGTGCTAACTACGTACTTACATAAGTGTTGCAGGCAAACCTACGTCCTGGCAGAAGATTAACTGCTTGATGCCACTACAAAAGCTTTTGTGTGCATCTATTGTGACCTCCCTAGAGAATTCAAGCCAACCAATTCTCTGACTTTTTTCTTGGCCCTTTTCTTACCATTGTGTAGAATATGGTGATAGCCTATTGACTTCCTCCTTACTGTGTTGGTCATCAACCATTACCCAAATATCCAATTTACCTTGTATTGTTAGTTTTTGGCTGTACTCTTGATATTGGGGGGTTAAAAGTTCCCAAAAGTCTCTCAATGACATGAGATAAAGGGAGAACAGATCCTTATGCTATTTCCAACATTAGTAGTTCAGGCCACTTGGAACCTTGGAGATCATACTTTTGGAAGCCATTATTCCAAATCATCCAAAACTAATATGAGGGTAGGGGTAAATTTTTTTTTTTTGCTTTTTTGGAGGTCAATTGGAGTTAAGTGACTTGCCTAAGGTCACACCAATAGTTTTTGTGTTAAGTATCTGAGACCGGATTTGAACTCAGGTCCTCCTGACTCCAGGGCTGGTGTTCTATTCGCTGCATCACCTACCTGCCCAGATAGGGGTATTGTTATGTCCTCTTATCACCTCCAAAGTGCCCTGCTAATGATAGAAGAAATTGGCCTGGAGTTTGGTTCTTTCTGATTGGTGATGTTGGCCTGATAACATGTCTCCAAATCTTTTTTTTTTTTTTTTAAGGAAAAACAGGCATAGGCTTAAAGAATAGCACTGTAATACCTTTACGTGATTAAATGTGTTGACAGACCCAAGACCACTCACCACTTTTGCTTACTACCTTAAAGCACTATGAAAATGCCCATTTTTGTCATTATGATTTTCTCTAATACTTTTAACAGCAGGGTGATCTTCCTGTCCCTTTTCATTTGTTTGGTGCGCATACAACCTTGCATGGTAGTGTAGCCTAAATTTTACACATAAGATGAAATGGAGAGGCTTTAACAAACTCTTATTCAAACCTAAATTACGATGTTCTTTATTTTGTGCTTCAGTGAAAAAAGGCAGATAAAGCCCAGCTATTGCCTGACAGTTTTGACAGTATGATGGCTGCTGCCTTTATCATCCAAACCTGGGTGGTTCAGACTGCCCTGTAATAGGTCAGGCATGTCAAATGCTTGTTCTAAATGTTTATATTCTGTTAGTCATTCAGGCCAGCATCGTGTGTGTGTGTGTGTGTGTGTGTGTGTGTGTGTGTGTGTGTGTGTGTGTGTGTGTGTGTGTGCGCGCGCGCGCGCGTGTGCGTGTGTGTGTGTGTGTGTGGGGGGGTGTGGTGTGTGTGTGTGTGGGGGGTGTAGGGGGGTTGTGTGTGGGGTGTGTGAGTTATGTACCTATATGTATGTGTACATAACTTTTTTTGTATTTACCAGCACATCCTTCCACCTTCCTAAATCCCAAGTTCAGCAGTATTGAATCTTCCAAACTTTCATCCATTCTTAGAGTTAATATGGTCCACGTGGGCTGCTGAAGAGAGAATGATATTGCTACCAAGTCATGTTAAACAGAACAGGTTCTCTCTGTATGCTACAAGAATTCCTTCCACAGACCAGCAGTCTCCTCAAACAGCTGTGACTTTTGGGATGCTCTAGCACTCTCCACAGGCTGAGATGGGAAGGAGGAACCCAATGAGTGACCACTCCTTTTGCAGGAAGGTTTAGAGGACAAAGGCATCTCACGTGTCAGTAATGGAGCCCAGCATGTAAAGACAGTGAAGGGAAAGTGCTGAGATGTATTCAAACTGATCCCCTTTTCATTTGCTAAAAATGATCATTAAAAATCTCATTCAATGTACATTTATATAATGCTTACCAGCTTACAAAATACTTTTCTCCTAATCTTGTGAGAAGTTCAGTATTCATTCCTTACCTCACCCTAACTCCAAAACAACGTTGGCAGCAGAAAGAATGTGAGGAGACAGGGGCATCAGTTAATTTGCCAGAAGTCTGCTAACCCACTTTACAGAAGCAGCTGTAAAACAATGGGATGGAGTAGGGAGGGGGCTTACCACGTGACCCAATGACACCTTCCTTAGCAGTTCTAAGCAGTAAGCTAGCGTTTTGGATGCTCTGATCTCGGTCATTCTATCTTTAGTGTTCGGGGCTGGGGCTTTTAGGAGAACAATTCTTTCTACTTCCTGACACTCTGGTCTGCTGACATTTCCAAAGAGACTGGGTGAGAAGATGTGTCATTTGGTCAGTGGTTGTTTGCTTGACCATGGCTTGCATGCCTCTTTCTCCCACCACTTAACTGTCTCCTCATCTGTTTAAAGTTCATATTCAAAGCTTCCACCGTGCTGTGTTGTTAAAGTCTTCCTTGGATTTGGTTCATCCAGCTAGTTCACTGTTGTCAGGCTTTCCTTCCTTTCCCCCCTTGTGAAGTAGCAGTTTCTTTGACCTTTACATGATTTGAACGTGGACAAGACAAGGTCCTTTTTATCTTCCAGTTTTCTTTTGGTTTCCTTATTTTCTAGATGACTTTTTGTACATTTTAATTTTACTGTTTTCAAAAAAGTTATTCTATCTTTGACAACCTCTGGATTTTTTTCTGTTCCTGACTGTCACAGCTCTAATACATACAACCTATGGGACCCTGGGCAAGTCACTTAATTTCTTTGGGCCTCAATTTTCCAATCTGTAGAATGAGGATGTAGGACTAAATAGACCCTAAGGTCCTTGCCAGTCTTATTTCAGCAAATGTAAAGTGGAGTAAGCAGAGGTTTGGTAATAATGCAGCAGTCTGTGTATGTTATATGAATAAGGAACTAGGAAGCAAAATGGTGAGGTCCCATTTCCCTATCAGTCACAGACTTACAAAGCTTTTCCTTACAAAAAACCCTATGTTTGTTCTAGGAGTCGGATATTTCTTTCTCCTATGCAAACTGAAACCCTTCTAGGCTTTACTAGATGCTTTAATGAGTTGCTAATGAGTTCCACTCTTACTAAAAAAGTCTACAATTAGGGCCAACTCTTTTAATATTCATTCAATAAACATTTATTCAGCACATACTATGTTCTAGGCACTAAGAGCTGGGGATGTAAAAAGAGGCAAAAGACAAGCTGTGCTCTCTCAGGAGCTTGTTAGTGGTGGTCCTTTGTTTTAGCAGAATACCTCTGGCATCATGGAGTGATGTTTTGACTTGTGTGCGAATTGGATTTAGGTGAGTTGCACAAAGTTGTCAGCCTCACTCTGTTCTTGGCCATCCAAGTCTAGTGGGAGGACAAAACTCAAGACATTAGCAATGACCTGGGATGCCATGGATGACCTTGGAGTCTTTGATAACTGATTAAGCTCCACAGCCAGCCACCTCCATGGCCGTTGGAACAGACTGTTATCATCCATCCATTCTGCCCAGGGAAGCCCTCACATTTTGAGGGTAGATAATCCCCAAACTCACCTCTGGGTTTGAGGCCCATCAGTTACCTTAAACCTGATTTAGCCCTTCTGTGAAGACAGTGTCACCAAGGTATGGTCAGTGTGTATGCTACAGCTTCTTGGAGCCACTGATGAGAGTTGAGTGCCAGTTAAGACACCACAGGTGGATGAGCAGCCCTGAAAAGGGCTCAGCATGCCTTCATACCAGAGGTTCTAGTCCTCCCTGAACACTCCATATACCCCTCAAAGAGCTTACAGTCTAAAGAGAGAGATAACATGCAAACAATTATATACCAAGCTCATGAGGAGCTTCTACTCCCATAGCTAGGCTGGTCCTCCAACCACACACAGGCAGTCTAGTTGGCCACTTGAGTTGAGTTCTGAACCCTTCTAGCAAGAACTTGTGTTATGGGGGCACAGTTTTCCTGAAAGTCCTGGTGTCACTTGGACCTAGAAATAGTAAATGCTTGGGAAATGTTCATTGCTTGGATGCCACTATGGTATACTTTTCGTTTGAGAACTCATAGATCTGGAGTTACTGGGCATCTGCCCAATGCTTGCTGGATGTGGAGATCAGAGAGAACATAACCTGTGCCCTTTGGGATCCACAAGTCTGGGTGGGAAGCACACCCACCTATGCATGAAAGAAGGTAATACCTCATGCTTTATATAAAGCTTGTAAACCATTTTGATGTCATCTCCTTTGAGATAATCTATATAAATGAGCTAACCTTTAAAGCTCTTTGCTAACCTTAGAAGTGCTATCCAATGCTAGCCTTTGTTATTATTCGATCCTTTCAACAACCCTATGTTGTAGGAGTTATTGTCCCTAACATTTTATATGTTACTCTTCCTGATTGAAAGTTCAGAGAAGTAATTTGTCTTTGGTCACCCAGCTAATGTCTGAGGTAGGAGTTTGAGCCCAGGTCACAAGTCCAGGACTTCCAGTCACTATACCCCATTGCCTCACTATGACACATACATAAGACAGCAAATAGGTAAGCTCCAAATTATATTGTTCAATCTCTGAAATACTACATTAGATCAGGAAAAGAAGAGACCTACTTGGGGTTAGCCACTGTTAGACCTGGAGCAATGAATGATCTGGGTTGGGGGTGCAGACAATGCTTGTCCTTGTTGGGGCTGAAAGCCACATACCAGAGCTGTCAAAGTTGTCTTTGGGATCAATTTCTGTTCCTGGCAGCATACGACATTCCCCATTGGCCAGTGGAACTGTGACAGCCTTAGGGCCACCGACAGAGACCCAGTCAGCTCCCCTGGGGTGGTGTGGCCAATCTGTGCTGCCAGCTGTTCCCCACTCCTTCAGTGGGTGGGCTGCTTCTTCAGTGGCAATGCAACATAGGTCCAATGGAAGATACTGTTCCGGATGATGATAGTCCAAATAGAGTAGAGTCATTTATTTATTTTTTCTTTTGTGGAACAACTTTCCTTTGCCAAGAATTACAATGAACATATTGTAAAAACACTCTACTGACTTGTGTGATACGGTCCTCTGTGGTTCTGTGGCCAGCTAGCTGCCTTTGCTTTCAAGTGCATATTCCTAATAATGACAATAATAAACAACCACCACTTTGCATTTGGACTTATTTCCTCTTCAAAATTCAATATGCAATGTCTCCTTCCTCCTTGCAGTCTCAAGTCAAAATACCACTGCACTGGTCCAGAACTGCCTACTTTAGAGCCTTTTAGCTCACCAATATAGTTCATTATCAGAGGGGCAAAGGTGATGGGCACTTGAAATACTCAGAAATCCCAGATTCAGTTTGGAAGATCTTACAGTCTCACATCAGGATCATTTTCAAGGATTGGAGGGAGGTTTTTGGAAAATTCTATTTCTCCTTTTACCCTCATATCAGTAGTGACTTGGAGCCAACTCTCGTTAAAGAAAACTGACAGATTTTCAGTATCAGCATTTACATTGAATGCAATTGGCAAATGTATTATGTTGTTAAGAAAATGATGGAGAAAATATAAATAATGCAAGATTAAACTTCAAAGTATGTGATAATTCTTTTTTTTTTCCTGGAGAGTGAGTTACACATTTACCAGGATGCCCCTGTCGCCCATTCCTTCTTTGTTTATTATTCTGAAATGAAAACAAGGTCACTGATCAGTGGTGAAAGGGAGAATGGGAAAGGATGCCCTACCTGAAAGTATGGCACTGAAACTTCCATGCTATCTAATTCATTGATGTCCTCAACCACAGATCATAGACTATTTGAGAATAGTTTAATTTCTTTCTTGTGTCCCTCACCTCCTCTTTCTTGACCCTGACAATGTCTAGCAGGGTAGTAGTGCATGGAAGATAAGACCATACCTTATTGAGACTTCTTCCAGTGGCTTCTACAGAGACAGCACTAGCCTTTCCTCGGGTGAGTTTCATACCAGCTGTTCTTTGGACAATCTCCTACCTCACAAAGGTAAAGGATCCTAAAGAGGAAAAAACCCAGCTGTTCTACATAGGACCGTACTTCCCTCCTTTAATTATCTTAGATATAATTCATAATTGTAAATGATATAATTATCATAATCATTTCTTTTTAAATTTTTATAATCACAATCAACAACACATTTTTTGAGATCCTGCTGTATGGAGGGATTAGAATAGGGATCCTTAACCTAGGGTCTGTGAACTTAATTTTTTTTAAATGTCAATCATTGTATTTTAACATAATTGGTTTTCTTTGTAACCTGATGTATTTTTTTAATATATTCAAAAACTAAGAAGGGTCAAGGGGTCCAAAGACTTCTACAGATTGTCAAAAGAGTCTGTGATTCACAAAAAAGTTAAGAACTTTTGGGTCTACAAGTAACTGCTTTGTACATTATAGGCAATTAATATCTATTACTTAAATATAGAAACAATAGGAACCTTAGGGAAGAAAAACGAACATATGCCTTGAGGTCAAAGAAGAGAACGTGGGGCATGATATGGTATATATCTTTGACTTTAGGCAAAGTAATTTTCAAAAAAATCTAGAAATGATATTACCCCTGTGGCTTTCAAAGGGAAAGAGGGATTAAGAGGAATTAGTGATTCTTAAAAAATGAAATTCCTGTGTCCCAATGACATGTAATCCTGATGAAGAAGAAAAGGGGTAGGTATCTAAAGAGACTAATGTAGGTGCATGGAGAGTCCTTTGATGAGTATATACATGCCCACACGTTTATATATACATATATGTATGTGTGTATTTAAATGTATATTTTAAAAGGGTATATGCAACTGATGGAAGTGGAAACATGTAGTTAACCATGAATATAAAATAGAGACACAGATCACTAAGAAGATTATCAGGAAGGAGGCCAGGACAAATTGGGTCTTTTGAAACACAGTGAAGAAGAGAAAAAAAATTTTAAGGCATGTCCAGAACAAGAAAAATAAGGAAGGGATGGGCCCTTTGCTTGGGTGCTATATTAATAGATAACAAAAAGCAGAAGTACTTACTTAGTTTCTATCTTGTTTTAAGACTTCTCAATCAGGGAAACCAATCTTTGACTCAGGAGGTTAGAAAAAAACAATATTAAGAAGCAAAAAAAATAAATTTAGACGATAACTTTATTATATATTTAAAAGGAATAGTAAGTTCACAATAGATTTGCAGTTTCAAGTGCAATCATCTTTTTTAAAATTTGCATTATGTTGTGGGAATGTTATTTTATTCTGTAAATTAAAAATAAAATAAAATTTTAAAGAAGTAGTCAAAATACAAATTAGTTGGGGAAATAATAGTAAAAGCTTTTAGCAGCTTTTAATATATTTAGATCTCTAGTCCTAGACAAATACATCCCAGGGTACTCAAAGACCTTGTGGAGGAAATTTTAAAACCTGTGACAGAAATCTTGAAGAAATCATGGAGAATGGGAAAGTAGAAGATTTGAAAAGAATAAAACATCTCAATTTCTTAAAAAAAAAAAGGAAGGCTATGATGCTTTATGTTGATCTCTGGACAAAATTATAAGATGAATTATCAAATGAATGATTTGTGAACACTTAAAAAGAGGGCTCTGGTTGCTAAGGAACCAGTTGGGTTCTCTGAGAATCCATTATCCTGGGGTGGCTAGGTGGCGCAGTGAGTAGAGTGCTGGCCCTGGAGTCAGGAGGACCTGAGTTTGGATCCAGCCTCAGACACTTAACACACACACACACACAAACAAACAAACAAACAAAAAAACCTAGCCGTGTGACCTTGGGCAAGTCACTTAAACGCAATTGCCCTCCAAAAAGCAAAAAAATAAAAAAAAATAAAAAAGAATCCATTATCCCTAACTAGCCTCATTTCCTTTATTGAGAAGTTTGCTATATTAATAAATTGGAGTAACTCAGTAACAGGACACCTGGATTTTAGAGAGGCACTTAGCTAAATCTTTTTAAAAAATTCCTCATGGACAAAATGTAGAGAAGTGGACTTGGTTATATAATAAGGGCATGTACAAATTGGCCAGGAATTGAACCCAAGTCTTCTTAGGAAGAATTCTCCCACTAAAACTATACTCACCTGCTCTGCCTCTGATCTCTCTGACCATGCACAGACTTGTAGACTTCTCTTTCTTTCCCCCCCCCCCCTCATCCCCCTTTTCATTCTAGAGTCTTCCACAGACTTATCAAACACAGGCATACTTGCTAAGTCTCAGCTCCTGAAGGAAGTGGGTTGAGGGGGAAGGGATGGTATGGGTGGAATCAGGGTCCTGGGGTGGTTACTTCCTCTTCCTGACATCACCTTTTGGTTGAACAAGGAGTTGACACACTGGGGTCATGTCTGGAAGAAGAGTTCAAATCCAGTCTCAAGAATTTCCTAGATGTGTGACCCTGGGCAAGTCACTTAACCACTGCTGGACTCAGTTTCTCAACAGTGAAATAAGGACAATAATACCGTGTTTCCCCGATAATAAGACCTATCCCGAAAATAAGCCCTCCCCTTACTGTGTAAGATTCCTCTAAAATAAGCCCTCCCCCGAAAATAAGCCCTATTGAGATTGCTACTGTAGTGAAGGTGATCCCCTGCGCTACACGCACGGTCCCTCCCCCCCCATGAAATGCACGCCGCGCTCCGAGCTGCATCCAATCAGAGCTGCAGCAGTGAGCGCGTCATCCTGCTCTTCCCCAGTGATTTGCTTGCTGGTACATTTTTTTGTTCACATTTACCTGTGAATTTTATTTATTAAAATTGCTGCCAATGTTCATTAAAATAAGCCCTCCCCTGAAAATAAGCCCTCTGGTATTTTTCTGTCCAAAAAAAATAATAAGACAGTGTCTTATTATCGGGGAAACACGGTAGCACTTATCTCCCAGGGTCATTGTCAGGATTAAAATGAAATAATATTAATAAAATGCCTGGCATATTGTAGGCATTATATAAATACTAACTCTTGTCATTATGAATACTAGTAATTATTGGGCTCAATGATTGATGACTAAATGGATTAATGGCAGAAGCTTTTTTGTGTCCTAAAGTGTTCTATATTTGTCCCTCTTCTGTTAAGCATTTTTGTAAATCATTTTGAGGAAGGTAAAGAAAATATTCTTACCAAATTTTCACATGACACAAAGTTGGGAAAAACAGCTTAACGATGATGTGATAGTCAAGATTCAAGAAATTTCATCCTCATTCCACCCATATCATTCCTTCCTCAACCCTCTTCCTTCTAAACTGATAGACTGGAACAAACAAGATTAAATTCTCCCATCTTCCTTGTTTCCTTCTTTCTTCCCAGGGTGCTGTTGTCCTTCCAGTTACCCAGATACATGACTACAGGATCTTACCCAACTCTTCACTCTGTCACCTCTCCTATCCAATCAGTTACCAAATTTTGGGGATTCGACTTCCGCATCAGATTCTACTTCTTGTATCTGCTTCCTCCTCTTCCCTAACACATCACAACCCTAGTTCATGTCTTCATCATCTTTTGCCAAGACTATGACAATCATTTCCTCATTGGTCAACTTGCTTTGGCCACTCCGATTCACTTTCCTTATAGCCTCCAACCTGATATTCTTAAAGCTATCTGTCCACTCATCAGGAGTTGCCAGTGTCTCCTTGCCTCCAGAATAAAATAGAGTCTATCTCCTCTCTGGATCTAGTTAACTTTGCACAATCTGACTTCTGCCCACCTTCCCAGGCTAGTTGAATATAACTCTACCTAATGAATTCTATGGTCCAGCCGAATTGGCTGATTTGCTGATTCCCACATATGGTATTTCCATCTCCTAACTCCATACCTTTGTACATATTGCCCAAATGCACTCCCTCCTCTCATCCATTACATAGAATCCTTATCTTCCTTCAAGGTTCAGAGGCCTAAGTGCCCTGTGCAAAAATCTTCATTGCTATGCCTGCCCTCCTAGAATTGACTGTATGTATTTTGTATTGATTTCCCTGGGTACCTGCTGTCTCCCTTACCAGGCCCTGCCTCCCCATAGAGTGTTAGCCCCTTAAGGCTGGAAACTAATGTTTCATTTTTATATCTCTAGTGCTTAACACCTTGTCTCATGTATAAATGGATAAAATTATAGATAAATATAGATAGTCCATTTCTTTCCTTCCTTCCTTCCTTCCTTTCTCTCTCTTTCTTTTTTTCTCTCTCTCTTTCTTCCTTTCTCTCTCTTTCTTTCTCTCTTTCTTTCTCTCCCTCTTTCTCTTTCTTTCTTTCTTTCTTTCTTTCTTTCTTTCTTTCTTTCTTTCT
>NW_027185798.1:37618699-37629674 GCF_028583685.1 Petaurus breviceps papuanus | reverse complement strand
TCTTTCTTTCTTTCTTTCTTTCTTTCTTTCTTTCTTTCTTTCTTTCTTTCTTTCTTTCTTTCTTTCTTTCTTTCTTTCTTTCTTTCTTTCTTTCTTTTCTTTCTTATCAATCACACAAGTACAGGATGCAGAAAGTGTAGATTAGCAGGAAGATAGTGAAAAAGATGTTGGTGATTGGTTCAGGGCAGGAACCTGTGGCCTCTAGGTCCTCAAGTGCAGCCCTTTGACTGAATCCAAACTTCACAGAACAAATCCCCTTAATAAATGGATTTGTTCTGTAAAACTCAGGCAAAGGCCACACCCAAGGACCTAGAAGGCCATATGTTCCTCACTCCTGGTTTAGGTGACCATCAGCTCCATATAAACAAACAAAAAAGCACTATAACTGCTGTAAAAATGTTGCACTAATAGAAATACAGTGTGTATAGAACAAGGAAGAAAGGTATTATTAGTTTCACTGTAGGGTGTGTAAACCATATCATATTAGGAATGATTACAGAAACTGAGGATATTTAGCTTGGGAGGAATGTCATTAAATATCTGAAGAGCTGTCAAGGAGAAGAGTGACGGTAAGCCAGCTATGTGTAATAATTTTATAGCTTTCTGCAGGAACAGAGCACTTTACCTACAATATCTCACTTGATCTTCCATACAACACCTCTCCCTCCCCATGCTGATAATGGAAGTATTGTCATTCCTATCATCCTGATGAACAGTCTTAGATGAAGTAACTTAACCAAGGCTGAATCTACATCTTCTGACTTCAGATTCCATGCTTTTCCCATGACATCACTCTTTGGAGGATCATGGGAACGTAGCTTTAGAGGTAGAAGACATCTAAGAAGTCCAAAATCCAACCTCCTCATTTTAGAGATAAGAAAATTGAGTCCCAGAGATCTGGAGTGACTTGCCCTCAGCCACATAGGGTGGGATTTCAACCCAGGGCTTCCTGTCCCCAAGCCCAGCACGCTCTCACTTATAAGACACTGCCTTTCAAAACTCTTGCCTCTGAAAAGATCAGAAGTAGGACTATGGGTTAGAGTTTGGCTTGATGATAAGGAAGTACTTGTTAATAATTAGTGCTGTTTGTAAATGGAATGGGTTTTCTTGGTAAGTAGGGAGCTCTCCATTCCAGGAAATATTCAAATAGTGACTGGATAAGCATCTTATTAGAATTTTGTAGAAGAAATTCTTGTTCAAGGTAGGAAGGTACACAAGATGACCTCTAAAGTCTCTTTCATTTAGAAGATTTTAGGGTTGTCTCAAGTGTGAAACAGTATTATGCCATCAAAGAGTTGTTAATGTGATTGAGGAGACTGAACAATTTAGGATTGTCTCAGTCCCTGGGATTTCAAGTTCAAACTTAGGGTAGTGTATCTTAGTGCTCTGCTAATCACACATTCTATTCTATTCCCCTTGTCTTCTTTATGAGGTTTACCAAGAAAACTATAATTATGCAAAAACTGGGAACTCCAGGAAAATAGATGCCAATCGATTTTTGAGATTTTTTTTTCTTAAAATATCAATGGGAGATGTCTTACCCCTTGGCTTTGGTTCTATGTTGTCTTGGTGAATCCACATGGGAACTCCACCCCACTAATTCAGATAACTTCTGTAGCTCCTCATACTGTGTAATTCTTATCCACATTTTCCCATTAATCCTCCATAGGGGATTCACCTAGAGCTTTGGAGATTTTCCTTTTGTTCTGTTAGCATCTCAGAAGTACCTGTGTGCCACTGGGGCTAGCCATCTGTCACTGTTTCTCACTACACGACCAGCCCCAATTCCCTTTCTACTTGTACAGCATGGTGACTTTTACATCATTCCAGGCACATAGGTCAACTTCAAAAACTGGTGTGTAACCACAGCAACCCATGAAGCAGACCAAAAAAAAAGTCTACAACTCAAGAAGTTTGCATTAACATAAGTAACATGGTCCCTAGCAATACATTGTCAACCTGGAAGTACATTTTCCTGTCAAAAGGGAAGTCAACGTAAGCAAGAGTCCTCACTGGCTAGATCCCCAACCAGAGAATCAGAGGGTTGAAACTATGATAGATGAAGAGAAGAGAGGAGAAGGGAAGCATGACAACTGGGAGCACATCTGGGATGGAGCAGAAGAGAGTAAAAGTGAAATTATGGAAAGGGGAAATAGAATGAATTATGGTGGGAAACAAAGTGTTCACTTTATTCGGAAAAAAAGTCACCTGTTTTCATGGGTCCCATTTCATATCATCTGAAAGTTGAATGAGCACTAACTAGGCTATGGATCAGGAGACCTTGGACAAGTCACATGGCCTTACTGAGATGTTGTTTCTTGGACTAAGATGTTCTTTAAGATCCCTCCCCAGAGCTAATCATCTATGGTTTGAGATATCTTGATGCTTAGCTGACCACTGTTGCCCAGGTGATCCTGGGCAATGCCATAGCGACTTTTGTGACTCGGGGACCTTGGAATAGGTGATTATAACCCAGGAAATCCCCCCTTTTCCCCACCCCCATTACCTTCACACACACCTCTCAATCTCATTTGATCCCCCTGTTAGTATACTATTGTCCCTGAGACTTTGAAAGAACCTTGATTTCATCATACTCATGGGTACTCCTTCCATGGGGATAGAATGAAACCTTTGCATGTTTTATAAATTACTGCGACTGAAAAAAAAATATTACTTGGTATGCAACCATCTGTATCTATCTGGGGCTGTTCCTTGGAAAACAGACTCTCACTTGGCTAACAATCCATCCCTATTTTATTCCTTGATGTCTTTCCTGAACAATTTAATGTGAAGTCCTTTAGAACAAGGACTGGTTTCATTTTTGTCTATATCCTTAGCACCAACATGGTGCCTGGCACATAGTAGGTGCTAAATAAATATTGATTGGTTGATGGTAGAAACTTCCAGAGCTTAGACTCCTCTGGAACAGCTTTGGAGAGCTTAGTCAATTCCATAGCAGGCTCATTGGAGTGTTAATCATGAATCCTCACCAATTATTTATAAGGCAGGAAAGATACTATCAGTAACAACAACTAACATTTATATAGTGTTTCAAGGTTTGCAAAGCACTTCACACCTGTTATTTTCATTTGATCCTCAGAACAAATCTGTGTGATTGGTGCTATTATTCTCATCTTACAGTTGAGGAAACTAAGACTGAGAAATAAAAATATAATCTATATTATAGAATCATTGATATGTAACAGTTGCTTCTTTGAATCATCAAAAGACAAAAAATCTATTAATGCATTAATTATCAATATTTGTTATTAATTAATGTATTAATTACTAACATGTTTTCCTTCCTCTTTAATATTCTCAATTCTATATAAAGAAAGCCTTAGTCCTTTATAAGTGCCAATTGTGTATTGGGTTGAATTGTTATGATTTGAGGAGTGCTAGGAATGTTATCTAATTTCCTTATTTGTATTTCCTTGTTTCCTTGAAGGCAGTACAAACTGACCCCTCTTCCCCAGCTCAAACCCAAGGAAGGAAAATAGAAATTAACTCAGTGATTATAAAAAGGATCTGGGCACAATATCCTAAAACTATTCTACAGTGAAGACACTTTCTGATTGGCTGATCTCGATTGTTGAATAGACTCACGTAAGGACCAATCCCATTTGGTATTGGGCATCCTTGGATCATTCGAAGCCGGAGGAACTTCTGCTAAATAGAATAGTGTAGATGGTAAACACCCAATCGAGTCTGGGGAGGTTAGTTTGTTTGCTTATAATTTCTACTTCTAAGCCATTATTCACATTTCCGTGTCACTAGAAAGCATTGAGGAGGATTTATTTTCTGAATTCTTCACAGATTTATATTTCCTTTTTCCTTATAAATACTTCACTACTTCCAGGATATGTAATCCTCCTGGTGTCAGTAATCTATCCACTAACATAGATTACAACCTGTCTGTGGTTTAGTGGATGAGATGGCTCAGAGGAGTTACTGGTGGCCAAATAATGAATCACCTCTTGGCTAACCTGCAGATGAATTATCCAACCCCCAATTAGACTGTAGATTTCTTGAACATGGTTTCTCTTTGTATCTGTAGAGGAGATGGATAGTATGGAGAAGGGACCCAAATTGGAACAATGACCCTATAGCAATTTATATATATTTTAAAGATAGGACCAACCTAAGATTTGGAACTCTGTGATCATTGGAGGAATTGTTGAAAAATAAGGAATATGCAAATTAAATTGGTCAAACACAACTAAGAAATTAACAGATTCAGGCTTGCCAGCCTATTAGTGAACTTTTGCAGAAAGTTGCTGGAAGGCCTGGTATTTGTGATAAGGCTGTACGAAGCCTTCAGATAAGCCTGCCAGTTTCTCCTGAACTTCTGGAAGCACAGATAAGTTGGGTAACCCACCCCTTGGGACCCTACAAGAACTCATCCAGACAGAAGAAAGGTGGTTCATTCTTATTTGGCACAAGGGAACGCTCTGAAGCTTCTGATCTGTCATCCCCACACATTAGGATGATCAGGTCAGCAGTTGTATAAAAGAGGGACTGGCGAGAGGAGGGAGAAGACCAATTAGGAGGGGGCTGCATGGACCCAGACAAGAAGTGATCAGGGTTTAACTAGAGCAGCTGTGTGAGGAGAAAGGCAAAGAGGAGTGTGAGTGATGTCGAGGAGGTGAAATTGATGAGACTTATCCATTGATTGGATATGGAAATGAGGGAATGTACAAAACTCAGGATGACTCCAGTGGTGACCAGAAGAATGGTGGTGCCTTCCACAGGGGACAGGACCAATCTATTGCCAAGGCCTGTCTAGTTACCTTAACATTTCTTCTCCCTCTCTTCTCTGACATGGCGACTTCCCCGGTATTGTCCTCATCACCTCCTACTTGGATTATAGTAACAGCCTGTGGGTTGGTTTCCCTGCCTCAAGTGTCCCTACCCCAATCTATTTTGCACTCAGCTAGGAGCCACCAGAGTTGAGTAAGGTCTGTGTTACCCCCCCTCCTCAATCAGCCCTAGTGGCTCCCTATCACCCCTGGGGACTCAAAGTCCTGCACAACTGTTAGCTGTTATCATCCTTAGTTTTACACTAGTAGTTGTAAGGTTCAGGAAAGAGTTCTTAATAATAGCTAGTATTCATATAATGCCTTAAGATTTACAAAAAGCTTTACATGTTATCTCACTTGATCTTAACAACACTGTGAAGTAGGTACTATTATCTCAATTTTATAGATGAGAAAACTAAGGCTGAGAGGGGTTAAGTGATTTACACAGTGATTGCCCATAAGCCATGAAGAATCTGAGACAGGATTTGAAGTCAGTTCTTCTCAATTCCAGGTTTAACACTCTTTACCAACTAGCTGCCTCATATAGAAGATAGTACTTGAGTTAAATCTTAGGGGATTCCAAGGATCTTAGGTGATGGAAGTGAGGATGTGTGTTCCAGGCACAAGGGATGGCCACGGCAAAGGCATAGGTACCACAGATCAAATGGTATGTGTGAGCAACGTGAAGAAGTCCAGTGACCTGGACAATAAAGTACATAAAGGTATGTAATTATAATAAGTCTCGAAAGCTAGATGGAGTCCAGATAGTGAAGGGCTTGAAATTCCATACAGTCACTTGAGGCAACAGGGAGCCCCTGAAGTTTACTGATCAGAGGAGTGACATGGTCAGACCTATCCTTTTGGGAAAATGGAGGTTGTATGTTGGGGGTGGGGCATAAATTGGAGTGGGGAGAGACTTGAGGTAAGGAGAACAATTAGCAAGCTATTACAATAGACCAAGTGAGAAGGCAAAGGAGGGAGAAGGGAAAGAGCCATGTCTGTAACTGGTCCCCAGATTCTTTGCCTAGCTTGACACAATGATGACGCTGACCAAATGCACTTCTTAGAAGTCCCTAACTCTGTACTTGATCTTATGTTGTTTATAAATGACTTGGATAGAAGCACAGATGGAATGCTTATCAGATTTCCAGATGCCACAAAGTTAGGAAGGGGTAGCTAATCCATTGGATGATCCAGAGAAAGGATCTGAAAAAAATCTCTACAAGTTAGAATGTGGGCTTAATTTATTAAGATGCAATTGAATAGGGACGTCTATAAATGTTTGGGTTCATAAATTTACATTCTTAAGTATGAGTTGGAGAAGGCATGACAAGGCAATAGTTTATCTGAAAGAGATGGGGTGTGTGTGTTGGTGAATATGAGCCAAAAGTGTGATATGGAAGCACCTTCCCTCTACCGCAAATCTGATGTGACTTAGCCTGCATTGGGAAGGGATAGTGTCCAGGACAAAGGAGGTGATGGTTCTGATGCGCTGTGATGTGGCCAGACTACATCTCAAGTATTATCCTCAGTTCTGGTGCTACCTGTTATAGGAAGGATCTCACTAAGCTTCAGAGTATCAAAAGGAGGCAATGGAGAGGGTGAAAAGCCTTAAGACTGGTCAGATGAAGCTCATGGAAGGAATGGACAGGCCAGGTGGCAAGTTGGATAAGATCCTAGATTTGAAATCTTGTCTGTATATGCTGTCTCTCCTAACAGAATATAATCTACTTGAGGACAGGCAGGGATAGTTTTTGCATTTTCTTTGTCTCCCTAATGCTTAGCACAGTGCCTAGCACATAATAAAACTGACTGATTGAGGCTTGAGTCAAGAACTCCTTGGTTCTTTTTTTTTTTTTTTTTTTTTTTTGGAGAAGGAAGGACAGGCAATTGGGGTTGTGACTTGCCCAAGGTCCCATGGCTAATAAGTGTCTGAGATCAGATTTGAACTCAGGTCCTCCTGACTCCAGGGCTGGTGCTCTATTCACTGTGCTACCTAGCCGCCCCAAGAACTCCTTGGCTCAAATCCTACCACATTTAATGTGTGACCCTGGACAAGTCACTTAGCCACTGCCTGCCTCAGTTTCCTCAACTTTATTTTTTCCAGTTGAAGTCAAGACTTTATTATAGTTATAACACCCTAAATTCCTGAGCCTCACAAAAACTTCGTGATGTATTTCCTTAACTTTAAAATGGGAATAAATAGCACCTATATTGCAAAGTTGTTGTAAGGATTACTATCTAATATTTGGGCAGCTAGATAGCATAATGGATAGTCCTCACTCTAGAGTAAGGAAAACCTGAGTTCAAATTCAGCCTCAGACACTTACTCTGTGTGTGACCCTGGGCAAGTCACTTAACCACTGCCTGCCTCAGTTTCCTCAGTTGTAAAATGGGGATAATAATAGCACTTAATTTTCAGCATTGTTGCTGGGATCAAATGAGATAATATTTGTAAAGTGTTTAGCACAGTTCCTGGTACATATAGTACTTGTTCCATTTCCTCTTTACCCTCTTTCTGTAAAATGAGGGGGTTGAATTCAATGACCTGTCAGTTTGCCAGTATACATTCAGCACGTCCTGTGTCCCAGGCCCTGCGCTAAGTTCTAGAGATACAAGAAAGGCAGATGACAGTCTTTGCTGTCAAAGCTTGAGCTATCTCTGGGCATGATGCATTCTCCTCTGTGGGTCTTTGAGCTTGGCTCAAAGCTCACCCAGCCTTGGTCAGGTGACCTCTTGTGTTAGGGATGGTGGAGAGAAGAATTCTGCTGTGAGGAATGGAGGTAAAATGGGATTTATGAAGTTGAGAGGTGAAGGGAATTTACGTCTGGCTTAGTGAATAGTCCAAATTAGAGAATATTTTAAAATAAATGTAGTTTTATAACTTTCAAGTTGCCATAAGATTTACAGGCTAGAATCCTTCCTGGTGCCAGCAAGTTCTGGCAGTGCCTCTGGGAGATTCCAAATAAGTCACAGAGAGGTTATTTCAGTTGCCCAAGGGACTCTAAGACAGTAAGTTGCAGGACGGTTGATGTTCTACATGGGAGAGAGAATTTCCTCACTGGAAAATCCCAAGACCAATTAATTTAAATGTTTGGATAAAAAATTTTTTTTCTAGTGAATAATATAAGAAATGAAGCAAAAAGGGCATTTCACAATGGGCCTCTTAATACACTGTAAACAGCAGTCACAACTATTGTTCATTGAAATCTTTTTACTTGGAATCATTATACTTTATTTGAATTACAACAGGTTTTTTTTTTCAATCCAGTCCTTTTTTATGATGAGGTTTTATTGCATCTTCCAAGTGAATATAAATAATTTTATTTATATTCTTAGGGAAAGCATGATTGAGAAGATACGTCCTAGGGAGCATGCAGGCTCAGAGCTGCCCTTCCTGCTTCTAGTGACTTGTGCTAGTTTAGTGACTAGCCCTGTTGGGGATGGAAACTCCTTGGCTGCTGATAGCCATGAGATAGCTCACCACTGAAGTACATGCATGCTTTGAAATGGTGGTAGAGTGCTCTCATTTGCTTCTGGGGAAGAAGAACCTTCATCTGGCTCAGTCTCTTGCTTTGAGTCTCTTAGGGAACGAGCAGTGTGCTTTGTGTCTAAGACTCCCAGTGAGGGAAGTAAAACAACAATAATAATAGCTAACATGTATAGAGCACTTTCTATTTCCAAGCACTGTGCTCAGTGCCTTATAGTTAGGGAGGGAAATGGGCTACATTCCTTCTCCCCATCTCACTGTCTCTCTCAAATGGAGGATGGACTCAACTAGGGAGGCTTGTGTTTGTCTGCCTTTACTACTTTGTGTTTCTTTTCCAGAGTAGGTGATTGAACGGGATTCTTGAGTTGGATATACTCAGTCCCAGATATTCTTGTGAGTCTGAGAATCCCAGAGTTGCTGGATGAAGTCAGAGCAAGGGGAGGAGTCCCTAGACTCTCCAGCACTCTTGGAGAAGATGGCTACCAAGGCTGGCTTAAGCCTGTCCCATTTGATAAGACATAGATTGAGTTGTTTGACTAGTGCAGAGCAGAGGTGAAATGTAAAATGCTTAATCAGTAGTCCTGCAGACTCCTTTACGTCCCAATGAGGTTTAAGCATCAGCCTCCTGAGACAGTCTGGTAATGGTTATAAGTTGTTACCAAATCCTGTTTTAAGGACTCATTCATGGCATGAGTCTTTAATTTATTTGCATTTCTTTTGTGTGTAGGAAATAATATCTGTCCCATATCTGATTCATATTATACATTGCGTACCTGTTTGTTCTGTTTGGGGAGACCTAAGCATAAGCCAAAATCTAATCTGGAAACAGTTTTTCCCCAGGGTGTTTTGGTAGGGGACATGGAAAGCTAAAAAGTTCAAGGAAAGACACCCCAACCCCTTTCAACGAGTTAGACCAGGCTCCCCCCATCCAGTCTGGAGCACTTGCCTGGGGGCAGAGCAGGGGGGAGTCCCTTAGTGGACTAGGAACAGATGCAGCCCCTTTGAGCCCTGCAGTGGATACTTATGTTAGAGGTTTAAAAAAAAAAAAGTGCTAGATTTAAAGTCAGAGGACCTGAGCTGAAATCCCAGCTTGATTGTTTACTAGCCGTATCACCAGGTAGAATTCACCCCACCCCTGGGCATCAGTTTCCTCAACTATAAAAACTGAGAGGGTTGGACAAGATGAGCCTCTATGGTTTCTTCCAACTCTCGGATCTCCTAACCCTATGCCATTCTTGGCCCTCTGGATTTCTTACTGGTTCCAAAACCACTTCTGATTAGGAAGGTTAAATCCTTTGGTTTGCTATAGACCTAGTCTTGAAAAATAGGATCCACACTGTCCTGGAACCAGTCAACTGCCCTAACTCCTAGGGTGCTAGAAGGAAACCCACCTACCTGGGGACAGGCAGGAAAAGAGCAGAAACTAGGAAATCATGGTCACCAAGCAAGGAAGTAAAAAGAAACCCAGAATTAAAACAAACTCCTGCTGATTGAAACACCCTCTTCTGGGAGTAGAGCCAAGGACATGAAGGTGGCTCTGAGAAGGAAGGGACAGGGGTTAAGGCATTGTCCCTTGGTTTATTCAAGGGTAGAAGAGAGATGACCGCAGTAGCCCACTTGTGCATGTAAACTCTGAAAGTGATACAGTCAGGGGAGGGACAGCGGAGTCAAACCACACAGTGTGTATCTCTTGTTATTCTTATGGGGCATAGTGCCAGCTCTGGGTGTTCCTTGGGTAAGGGGGCAATGACGTGCAAACAGAGTGGTTTCATGCCAGACCGGTTCCAGCCAGGCAGAAGCTGCCAGCAGAGAAGTTGGGAATGGTAGTTTGTTAGCTGCTTTAACATAGCTCCTGGTAGGGAGTGCTGGGGGGGATGGGGCAGGCGCATTTGCTTCTCAAATTCTACCCCCCCCCTCCACTTGGAAATAGAGGACAGGGCAGGGTAGTCTTGTGTACAGAGATACCTTGCTGGTGTATGAGGCTACTAGCCTCATATGGGGTAGGTATGGAGATTGTGAGGGCAGTGGCCACAATTTTCCCCATGGTCGTGCATCAATGTCTTCTAACATCCTGATCCCCTTCCATATGGGAGTTGGAAGAATCACATTTCATGCTTTAGATGTTCACACCCTTGTGTAATAGACCTGAGAGCAGTTAGCATGCACACAAGAATGAAGGGCAGAGCAATGAGGAGTTGGCTTTTGTTCCTGACATGGTTAGTGCACTGTCACAGAAAGCAGGCCGGTATGTACTTCCTGGGATTTTCCTGCTTCTCCAGGCTTATAGCTCCCACACCCAGGAAACTGGGGGGAATCTAGGCATGTCACTGCCCTCCTCCATTACAGTAGGACTAACCCTCTATTTGAACGCTTAATTGTTTACAGTATTAGAGAAGCCAATGTTATTATAAAGATCTCTCTCTCATAATTTACAATCTGGAATATGAGGGCTTTATGGGCTGGGGAGCAACAAGTCCTCTTTCTACCCATTGCTTTCTGTGGATTGACAGATGAAAATGGGTGGTTCTGTCTCTCCTCTCCTCTCCTCTTTTTCCTTCCTTCCTTCCTTCCTTCCTTCCTTCCTTCCTTCCTTCCTTCCTTCCTTCCTTCCTTCCTTCCTTCCCTCCTTCCCTCTTCCCTCCTTCCCTCTTTCCTTCCTTCCTTCCTTCCTTCCTTCCTTCCTTCC
>NW_027185798.1:37606273-37618599 GCF_028583685.1 Petaurus breviceps papuanus | reverse complement strand
TCTTCTTCTTTTCTCTCTCTCTGTATTTCTCTGTCTCTGTCTCTCTCCCCCCCATCTCTTCCCCTCCCTCCCATTTCCTCTCTCTCTTTCTCTAATCACTCCTCCTCCTCCTGCAGTCTCTCATATCTTTGCCTGCCTCTCTTAACCACCTAGTTTCTTGGGCCAGAGAAGGCAAAGACAAGTCTCCTCATTTTTCCATTGCTGTCTCCCACTGGACCTTAAGAATTCTCTTCCTCCCATGAGGTCTCACCACTTCTTTTTATTGTCCTTTCCTCCCTCACCCCACCCCCTTTTCTCCCACTTACTGGTACTGTTGCTACCACACACAGAAAGAAAGAAGAGAGGATCCCACCCCTTTTAAGCATTGTTTTTAGTAGAGTAAATGGCATACACCAATCTAGTCATTTTCTCTAGTCTCCTCTTGTGACTAACAGCCTACATTTGTGATGAGCCTGACTGTGCTCATGATTGCAGTTTGTGGTCATGGTATGGAGGTTTTCTCTATATGAATAATAGTAATATTAAAAACATAGTATATAGGACTTCATGTTTTAGCACTCATAGTATTTCTCATTTAGGTCTCACTACAGTCCCTTTATAGGTAATGGGCATGCTATCACCATTTTGCAGATAAGAAAACAGAGGCTAAGAAAGTTAAGTGAACCCCCTAGAACCACACTGCTAATAAGTGGTAGGACTGAGAATAGAATCCACATTTTTCTTAGTCTAAATGCTATTCTCTTTCCATTGTAAAGCTAATTGGATTGTGCCAGGGATGGCTATCTATCCCTTGGCTTCCTTAGCCCCTTGTTTGGGATACTTCTGATGGGATCCAGGACAGGCACCCAAAGGGAAAGTCCAACTTTGCAGTGATCTGTTCATGGGGTAACACTAGCCCTTCTTGGGGACTTCAGGTCATTGTTCTCTTTCTCTAGAGATCATCCTCCCAGTTTGGCAAAGAGGGAAACTGGATGGGGGAGGGGAGTGAGACGAGTAAATTTGATGGCTTTCCAGATATTGCCTAATATAATCATGCAAATAACCCCAGTTCTACAGGCTTACATTTCTCTAGCAGAAACCAAGCTGTGGCAGGTGCAGCTTTCAATACAATCCAAAAATGATGATCCAGAGTACATATGTTGTACTTTAGGATGTGGCCCCACTTGGCATGACATCATTCAACCCATGTGAGAATGACTCTAGTAAGTGCCAATGAAATATAGTGGTTTTGTAGAAATTTGGGGAAGGAAGGATTAATTGATTTGAAAACCATCTGTGAGCCAGGCTGACAGAGATTAGGAGCTGAGCTTGTGCCTCTGGGCTCCTATTTTAGGGCCTATCAGATAATGCCCTCAGCCCAAAGGACTCCTCAGAAATCCCAAAGAATTGCACAAATGGATAATTAAAGAGTGGCCTGTATATACACATACACATACAGACACAGACACATACACATACACATACATATACACATACACATACATCCCATTATCATCCAAGATATTTGCACAGTGTACATTAATTATAAAAAAATCAACAAATATTTATCAACCATTATATGATAAGCACTGTACTAAATGCTAGGTACAGTAAGACAAAAGTCTAATGGGGGATATAATATGATGACTCCACAGGCTCACCTTCATCCTCCCCCCCCCATATATATGTGTATATCCAGAAAACATACAAAATAAACATAAGGTAGTTATGGGAGGGAGTCTACAAAGAGCTGGGGGTCAGGGGAGGGGTGGGGGGATTATGCCTTCATGGAAAAGGTTTTGTGAAATACACATTTGAATTGAATCTTGAAGGAAATCAGTAATTTCAAGAGGCAGTGCTTTCCAGGATTGGAGTACAGTCAATCCAAAGGAATGGAGATGGGAAATATAGTGCCATGTATGAAGAACCTTAAGTTCAGTTTGTCTGGACCCTAAAATCCATGAAGTGAAGTAATGTATAAGAAGGTTAGAAATTATTTTAATCTCACCAAAATCTTAGGAGGTGAGTACTATGGACATTTTTTTTTTTATCCCCTTTAGATAGATGGAGAAACTGAGATTCAGAGAAGGTAAATCATATGTCTGTGGTCACATAGATATTAGAGATGAGATTTGAATCTGTGTCTTCCTGATTCCTACTTAGTTCAGTATGCTGTAGATTCCCAGCTGAAACTTCATTAATTCATCTATATTAGCTTCACCAGGACCACATAAGTGTTGGAAGCTACAGAGCACCCTGAAGGAGAGATAAAAAGCAGCATGTTCCAGGAAGGTTGGGCCACTGCCACCACCTTGACCACCATCTTGGACCCTGATGAGAATAGCCCAGCACCCTGAACCCAAAAAGCCTTTGGAATAGTTATCCTTCTGGCCCAATGCCTGAAGCCATCCCGAGAAGCAACCCCTCTGGAGGTGCAGCCTTGAAATGGTTCTTGCAGGTGCTACAGACAGCTACATTAAAAAACAAACAAAAGTTTTTATTGATTTTTTAATGCCATCATAATTTCTCCTAGTATCCTATCCTCCCTTCCAGAGAGAACTCACCCATGTAACAAATGATATTTTTAAAAGAATTAAAAAAATGAATAAAATGGAAAAATGAGCTCACTCATATAACAAATAGTATTTTTAAAGGGGCCATCTCTAGTTGTCCCGATCTATATCTGGCCACTGGACCCAGATGGCTCAGAAGGAAAAAGTGAGGCTGGCGATTTTGCACAGCTTTCCTTCACTAAAGTCCAATTCATTTGCAAGTCATGGCATCATCTTCCTGATGTCATGGTCCTCTTCGAGAACAAATCACACACAGGTATTTTAAAAATAATTTTTAAAAAATAAGAAGAGGAAAAATCAGCATAATTAATAAATACACTGAAAAAGTTCGAAAAGATATGCAAATGTACATTTGTGGTCCTTCCACCTCTGTAAAAAGGGTGCATGCATGTGTGTGGTGCCTCCTCATCCTCCTTCTTCCAAGAATGCTGATCTTTATAATTTTGTAATATTTACTTTGGATTCTTTTGTGGTTCTTTTTGTTTACATTGTTGTAGTCATGATTTATGTTATTTTTTTGGCTTACTTAAATCTTTATCAGTTCAGGCAGATAGATGCATTGCATTCAACACATTTGTCATTTCTTACATCACAATAATATTTAGTTATATTCATGTGCCACAATTTGCTTAGCCATTTCCTCATCAATGGGGTTTGTTCCCACTGCTTTCCTATCACAAAAAAACACCACTGTAAAAGTTTCTGTATCATGCTAGGATTTTCTTCTTGTCAGTGACCTCCTTAGGATATAACCTAGTATTGAAATCTCTGGGTCAAAGTGTGGAGACATTTTAGTTATTTTATTTGCATGATTCCAAGTTACTTTCCCAAGTGATTATCCTGATTCACAGCCTACCAACAATATACCATTGTGCCTATCTTCCTATAGCCCCTCTGACATTGACTCTTTCTTTTGTCATTGCTATTTTTCAAGATGTGCGATGAACCCTTAGGGTTGTTTTGATTTATATTTCTCATGTATTAGTGATTTGGAGTATTTCATATAGTTAATAGTTTGCAATTCTTTTAAGAAATTTCTTAGTCTTTGACCTCTTATCTATTGGGGAATGGCATCTGTCATATGGACATATACATACATATATGTATTTACATATGTAATATTTATGTGTATGTGTCTGTTAATTGTATGTATGGAGAGATAGATGGGTAGACATACATATGATATACATCTTAGATACCAAACCCTGCTCAGAAAAAATTGATATAAAGGTTTTTTCCTCCATTTATTTCATAAAAGGAATCTGGTAGAGTGCTTTCCTTCTCAGTTTTTAAGAATAATTTGTGTAATATTACTATGTAAATATAGTTCTAATTGTTCTTTAAAAGTCTGACAGAATTTTATCGATTTATTCAATGCCATCCTAATTAAGTTAGCAAAAATCATTTTATTGAGCAAGAAAAAATAGCAAAATTTATTTGGAAGAACAAAAGGTCAAGGATATCAAAGGAACTAGTAAAAAAAATGTAGAGGAAGGAAATACTAGGTCTTAAAGTATATTATAAGGCAGTAATTATCAAAACTATCTGGTACTGGTGAAGAAATACAAAGGTGGATCAGTGGAACAGAATAGATGTAAATACCCTGTATTAAATGAGTATAGGAACCTTTTGTTTGATAACTGTAAATATTTACGCTTTTGGAATAAGAATTCACTATTCAGTAAAATTGTTTAGAAAACTGGAAAGCAGGCTGGCAGAAATTGAGTATAGACCAATATCTGACACTATTTACCAGCATAAGGTCAAAATGGATAATGACCTAGATATAAAGGGAAATATAAGCAAATTAGAAGAAAATGGAACATATTATCTATTAGATTTATGAATAGGAGAATAATTTATGAATAGATAAGAGATAGAGACCATTGTGAGATGTCAAATGAATGATTTTGATTACATTAAAAAAGATTTTGCACAAATAAAAAACAATGTAGCCAAGATTAGAAGGAAAGCAGAAAACTGGGAAAAGTTTTTTATAGATAGTTTCTTTGATAAAGGTTTTGTGTCTCAAATATATAGAGAACTTTGTCAAATTTACAAGAATATGAGTCATTTCCCAATTGATAAGTTGTTAAATGATATAAACAGGTCATTTATTTGCCTTTTTTTTGGAGGGGGGAGGGTAGGGCAATTGGGGTTAAGTGACTTGCTCAAGGTCACATGGCTAGTAATTGTTAAGTATCTGAGGCCGGATTTGAAATCAGGTCCTCCTGACTCCAGGGTTGGTGCTCTATTCACTGCGCCACCTAGCCACCCCAACAGGTCATTTTTTGATGAAGAAATCAAAGCCATATATAGTCATTTGAAAAAATGCTCTAAATTGTTATAGATTAGAGAAATGCAAATTAAAATAGCTTTGAGATATTATCTAACACCTATGAGATTGGCTAAAATGATAGGGAAAAAATGATAAATGTTGGAGGAGATGTAGAAAAACTGGGACACTACACTGTTGGTAGAACTGTGAATTAATCCAACCATTTTGGAGAGCAATCTAGAATTATGCCTAAAGAGTTATAAAACTGTATATACCCTTTGACTCAGAAACACCACTATTAGATCTGTTTCCCAAGGTGATCAGGGGAAAGGAAAAGAACCTATATATTCTAAAATATTTATAGCAGCTCTTTTTTGTGGTGGTAAAGAACTGGAAATTGAGGGTATGCCCATCAACTGGAGAATGGCTAAACAAGTATATGATTGTGATAGAATGCTACTGTGCCGTAAGAAATGATGGACAGGTTGATTTTAGAAAAATATGGAAAGATTTGCATGAAATAATTAGGAATGAAATGAACAGAACTATGAGAACATTCTATACAGTTAACAACAATATTGTTTGAAGAACAACTGTGAACAACTAAATCATTCTGAATATTATATATTCTTAAATCTACAACAAAGGACTCATGAAGGATGATGCTATCCACCTCCAAAGAAAGAACTGATCATATGGTATATGTATGTATGTGTGTATATGTGGTATGTATATATGCATATGTATATATGCACATATATATTTGTATGAGAGAGAGAAATGGGGGCCTTCTCTAGTGTGGGGTAAGGAGGGAGGAAACAATTTGGAACTTAAAATGTAGCAAAAAAAAAGTTTACAGAATTCTCCTATAAATCCATGAAGACCAGGACATTTGTTTTTGGTACTTCCTTTACAGATAGTCCTATTTTCTTTTTTTGATATTTGATTATTTAAATCTCTATTTGGTCTTCTGTTAGTTTGGGTATTTTATATTTTTAGAGGTATTCTATTTTGTATTTAGTTTTGCTAGCCTATAATGGGGCATAAAGGTTCTAAACATTCTTATCTTCTGGTTTTGTTGTAATTTTACCTTGTTTACATTTTTAAAATTTGCTTTTTTTGTCTTTTTAATCAAATTGGCTAAAAGTTTATCAATTTTATTGATGTTTTCATAGAACCAGATTTTAGTTTTATTTATCATTTTTGTAGAGTTTTTTGGCTTTCTATCTATATCTTTTTTTCCTTTTAAATTTATTTATTTTTAGTTTACAACATTCAGTTCTATAAGTTTTTAAGTTCCAAATTTTCTCCCCCTCCTTCTCCTCCCTGCTCTCCCCCAAGATGGCATGTAATCTCTTAAGAATGGCTTTCGCTGCATCCCATAAATTTTGGTATGTTGTCTCATTATTGTCATTCTCTTGAATGAAGTTCTTGATTGTTTCTATGATTTGTTGTGTGACCCACTCATTCTTTAGGATTAGATTATTTAGTTTTCCATTAATTTTTAATCTATCTTTCCATGGCCCCTTATTATATATAATTTTTATGGCATCATGATCTGAAAAGGATGCATTTAATATTTCTGCCTTTCTGCACTGGATTGTGAGCTTTGTATGCCCTAGTACATAGTCAATTTTTATGTATCTGTCATGTACTGCTGAGAAATATTTTCTATTCCAGCCTTTTACCTTTATCCTGTGTGTATCCCCCTGTTTCAAATGTGTTTCTTGTAAACAATATTGTAGGATTATGGTTTTTAATCCATTCTGCTATCCGCCTTCATTTTATGGGAAAGTTCATCCCATTTACATTCACAGTTATGATCACTATCTGTGTTTTTCTCTCCATCCTATTCCCCCCCCTTTTATGCTTTTATTTCTATCTTCTCGCTTCCCCTCCTCAAAAGAGTTTTGCTTTTGACTATTGCCTTCCTCAATCTTCCTTTCCTTCTATCAACTCCCCTCTCTATTTGTTCCCTTTTCCCTTACTACTTCTTCCCTCCCTTCTATCCACCCCCTCCCTTTCCTTTCCCTTTTCCCCTCCTACTGCCTATAGGGCAAGTTAGATTCCTATACTTAACTATGTTATTCCTTCCTTGAATCAAAACTGATGAGAGTAGGTCAAGATGGTGGAGTAGAAGCATGACTTCTGAGAGGCTCCGGTTTCTACCTTCCCCAATCAATGTAAAAAGGGGACTCTGAACAAACTTTGGAGCTGCAGAACCTACAAAATGACACAGAGAAGCTAACCTCCCACTGAGGACAGCCCAGCAGGCCAGCAGGAATCGGCCAGCCCAGCGCTCTGGGAGCCAAGCTCAGGCCTACCATGAGCCGGAAGTTTTAGCCCCAGGGTGGGTCTGACCAACCACTGGCAGGAGGGACTCCAGATCAGCAGCAGCTGTGGCCTTTACTAGAATTATCAACACACAGATGCGAAGGACAAAGTGAGAGGTCAGTGCAGTCTGGATTTGGGGAACCAGTAGTTGGGAGTGCATGGCTTTTTCCCTGGGGTGAGAAGCCTCTGAGACACCGGCAGAGCCAGCCAGTGCCATGGCACAGCCAGCCAGCGCCACAGAACAGCCAGTCAGCACCACAGCACAGCCAGCCAGTGCCACGTGGCAGTTTCAGCTCCTGGCCTGCAGAGTGTAGGGGGACCAAGCCACCAGCCTTAGGGGTAATTGCTCTTGCTTTAACCTGCTTGGATCTGGATTGCAGTCTAGGGTGGAGGTCCTGGGGTGTGTGTCCAGCTTTCCAGAGCATGTGGAGGCCTCAGAGAAGGCACCCATCTAATACCTCCAGCAGCTGAGAAAACCCCAGCGTCTGGGACTAAAGCTCCCCATCTGGTGGCAGAGTCCTACTGTGGCAAAAAGCCCAGGGTCAAGTGACTGAGGGGCAACATGACCAGGCAAAGGAAACAAAGCAGACAGAAGATTCCAACATCAGACTCCTATTTTGGGGACAAAAAGAAGCAAAGCATGGAACAGGAGGAAAACAGTGAAGTCAGAACTCCTGCACCAAAAGCTTTAAAGGAAAATATAAGGTGGTTACATGCCATAGAGGACCTTAAGAAGCAGATAAGAGAAGTGGAGGAAAAATTGGGAAGAGAAGTGAGAATGATGCAAGAAAATTATGAAATGAGAGTCAACAGCCTGACTGAGGAAAATCACACCTTAAAAAAGACTAACTCAAATGGCAAAAGAGGCTTAAAAAGGCAGTGAGGAGAAGAATGCCTTAAAAAGCTGAATTTGCCAGATGGAAAAAGAATCTCAAAAGCTCACTGAGGAGAATCATTGCTTCAGAATTATATTGGAGCAAATGGAAGTTAATGACTTTATGAGAAATCAAGATGCTTTTAAACAAATTCAAACAAATGAAAGAATAAAAGGCAATGTGAAATATCACATTGGAAAAACCACTGACCTGGAAAATAGATCCAGGAGAGATAATTTAAAAATTATTGGACTACCTGAAAGCCATGATCAAAGAAAGAACCTAGAAATCATCCTCCAAGAAATCCTCAAGGAAAACTGCCCTGATGTTTTAGAACCAGAGGGCAAAATAGAGGTTGAAAGAATCCACTGATCACTTCATGGAAAAGATCCCAAAAAGAAAACTCCAAGGAATATTATAGCCAGGTTCCAGAATTCCCAGATCAAGGAGAGAATATTACAAGCAGCCAGGAAGAAACAATTTGAATATTGTGGAAACACAATCAGGAAAACCTAGGATCTGGCAGCTTCTACACCGAGGGATCGAAGGGCTTAGAATGTGATGTTCTGGAGGTGAAAGGAGCTGGGATTAAAACCAAGAATCACCTACCCAGCAAGACTGAGTATCATGTTTCAGGGGAAAATATGGTCATTTAGTGGAATAGAGGACTTTCAAGCATTCTTGAGGAAAAAACCAGAGTTAAATAGAAAATTCAAAATTCAGATACAAGAAGCAAGAGAAGCATGAGAAGGTAAACAAGGAAAAGAAATCATAAGGAACTTACCAAAGTTGAACTATTAACATTCCTACTTGGAAAAAACAATAATTGTAACTGATGAAACTTTTCTCAGTATGAAAATAGTTGAATGGAATAGAAATATATATATATATATATATGTCTATATATGAAGGTATATGGGCATATGAATACATATGTGAATGTGTGTATATATGTTTAGAGGTATACATAGATAGAGGGCACAGGACCAATTTAACAGGAAGGGATGATACTTAAAAGGTGAAATTAAGAGGTGAGAGAGGAATATAATGAGAGGAGATGGGGAGAGACAGAATGGGGTAAACTATCTCATATAAAAGAGGCAAGGGAAAATGGTTACAATGGAGGGGAAGAATAGGAAGGCAAAAGGGAATGGGTCAACCTTATTCCCATTGAATTTGACTTGAGGAGGGAATGAAATACACATTAAATAGGGTATCTCACCCTACAGGAGAGTAGGGATGAAGGGGATGTGAGGGAAGGCAGGCTGGGGGGGAGGGAAATTGGAAGCACCCACTCTTGAAAAGGGACAGGAACAAAGTAGAAATAGAACATGTGGAAGGTGGGCTAGGAGGGAGGGAAATATAGTCAGTCTTTGACAATATATCTACTATGTTAATGTTTTGCATTAGCCACACATGTACAACCTATACTGAACTGCTTATCTTCCCAGTAATGGTGGGTGAAGGGGAGGAAGGGAATGAATCTGGAATTCAGTTTTAAAATCAAATGTTTCTATATATATACACACACTATTATTAATACTATTTCACATGTAATTGGGAAATAAGATATATACAGGCACTGGGGCATAGAGATCCATCATGCCCTACTGGAAAAGTCGAAAGTGGTATGGGAGAAAATATGGGAGAGAGCATATTGGAGGAGGGGATATCCTGTGGGACTGCCATTTTGGGGTAGTTGGCAGGGGGAAAATGGGGAGAAAATTTGTAACTGAAAATCTGGCAGAAATGAATGATGTAAATTACAAGTTAATAAAGCATTTGAAAAAAAATGATGAGAGTAAAGCTCAAACAATGCTCATTGCCCTCCCTTCTTTTCCTCTACTATAATACGTTTTTGTGCCTCTTCATATGATGTAATTTACGCTTTTCTGACTCCTCCTTTCCAAGCAGTTTTCCTTTATGATTTCTTGGAAGATACTGTCCAGGCTCTTTTTTTCATCATGGCTTTCTGGTTGACCAATAATTCTTAGATTATTTCTGCTGGATCTATTTTCCAGGTCAGTTATTTTTTTCCAATTAGATATTTTACATTTTCTTCTATTTTTCATTCTTTAGATTTTGTTTGACTGATTTTTGATGCCTCATAGAATCATTACTGTCTACTTTTTTAATTCTAATTTTTAATGAATTGTTTTGTACCTCCTTTTCTTTTTGGCCAGTTTTTACTTTTAAGGATTTATTTTCTCCAGTTAGGTTTTGTACCTCCTTTTCCATTTGGCCAATTGTACTTTTTAAGGAGTTGTTCTTTCAGTGAAATTTTTTTCCATTTTGCCAATTGTATTTTTAAAATAATTGGTCACTTTTTCTTGTACCTCTCTAATTTGGCTTTTGAAATCCTTCGTGAGCTCTTCCAAGATTGCCTTTTTGGGCTTGAGACCAGTTCATATTCCCTTTTGAAGTTTCAGATGTGAGTATGGTATCAATGCTATCCTCTTCTGAATATATATTTTGTTCTTCTCAGTCTCCATAGTAGGATTTTATGGTCTTACCTTTTACTTTTCCAATTTTTTTTTTTTTTTGCCCATTGTGATTGCCTATTTCCTGGCTTTTAAAGTGAATCTCTGCTTCTGAGGCACACCCCCACTTCTTCTTGTACTAGGAGCTAGGGACCTGGTTACTGGCTTTGTGTGTTGTGGTCTCTGGTTCTGTTGGTTAGAGGTTCTATAATGTTGCAGCTCACCTGGTCCTGAGCTGGAGCTGACTGGTGTAAGCTGAGGCTGAGGCCAAGGCCAGGGCTTTCTGTGTTTTCCGGGAGTTGCACTGAAGCTCACAGTGTGAGGTGTGAGGGAGGGGCGGTTTGGCTGCTTCAGGTCTCCACCTCCCCAACCCTTGACTGGAGCTCAGGAGGGCTTCACTTCTTAATGGCTTCCATACTCTTCTTGGTGGTTAAGGAAGTGAAAAGGATGGTGGGGAGATCCCATTTTATTTATTAAAAACAAACTAGCCTGGGCAAGGCCAATTGGCCAGCAGTCTCCAGTGGAGCTGAGAACAATGGCTAGGCAGCATTTTTATGGTGCTTTTAAGATGGGCCTCTCTCTCTGTCTCTCTCTCTGTCTCTTTGTCTCTCTCTCTGTCTCTCTCTCTCTCTGTCTCTGTCTCTCTCTCTCTCTGTCTCTCTCTCTCTCTCTCTCTCTCTCTCTCTCTCTCTCTCTCTCTCTCTCTCTCTCTCTCTCTCCCAGAAAAGTGAAATAGCTTCATTTTACATTGGGCTACACGTGCCCACACAAGCATATTTTTATCTCATTTGATACTCAAAACAACCCTGTGAAGTAGGTTCGATTAATATCACCACTTGACAGTCGAGGAAACTGAGGTCGAGAGGTTAAGTGACTTTTTCAGGGTCATAGTGTCTGAAGAAGGATTTGAATTCAGGTTCTCTTTATCCTAGCACTCTATTCATTGGACCTCTTAACTACCTCAGCTTCCAGGGCAGTGTCTGTCAGATGACAGACCACAGGACCATCAAGATATCTCCATTTCTGTCCAGCTAAAAGTCTCACCATGGCCACTAAGGTTAGTATGGAAAGCCCCATTGTGGTCAGTGAGCATTCCCTCAGGCACGTGCCTTCACAGAAACTCCTTTGCTGTCAAGTTTCATTTCTGGCAGGTGGTTCATCTAAGCACTGTTTCTCTAGCCCCTTGTGGCTCATAAACCCTTTCTGTCCCCATGTGCTTTTTAAGAGGGAATTTAACACCAAAATGGCCCAAGACTCCGAAGCAAGAGCAAACCTCCCATGGTCCAGTCACAGACAGAGCCAACCAACTGGAGGGAGGCATGAGCTGTGTTGTCTCTCTCTGTTCCTGCCCAGAAAAAAAGAAAAGAAGATGCAGGAAGCAGCTAGCTTTGCAATCTCTTCTGCTGTTCCTCCTCCTCCTTTCCTCTGTCCCCTCTCAGCTCCCCACAGGCCATGTCGGATGCTTCGGGCTCTGAACATGTGTGATCCCTAGATAAGCATTTCCAGTGAACTTGGCTAGCTGGAGTTCAGTTACTGACCTGATAGGATGGTTATGTAATGCCTGAAGGGTATTTCCTGGCAATCAGGCCTGAAGAGCTTAAAATATGCCATTTCATGTGACTCTGGAAAGTGTTAAATATATATATTTAAAAAAACAAAAACAAACAGTTTGGGGTCCAAGTCAGGAGCAAGTAAAAATAAATTCCTTCTGGCTTTTGAAGAGTCTATTACAAGTGAAAAGCTGTAATTCTTCTCTCTTCTCTTCTCTTCTCTTCTCTTCTCTTCTCTTCTCTTCTCTTCTCTTCTC
>NW_027185798.1:37486178-37606263 GCF_028583685.1 Petaurus breviceps papuanus | reverse complement strand
TCTTCTCTTCTCTTCTCTTCTCTTCTCTTCTCTTCTCTTCTCTTCTCGTCTCTTCTCGTCTCTTCTCTTCTCCCTTCCTTCCCTTCTCTCTTTTTCTTTCTTCCTCCTTTTTCTCTCTGTCCTCTCTTCCTCCCTCCCTTTCCTTTCCTTTCCTTTCCTTTCCTTTCCTTTCCTTTCCTTTCCTTTCCTTTCCTTTCCTTTCCTTTCCTTTCCTTTCCTTTCCTTTCCTTTCCTTTCCTTTCCTTTCCTTTCCTTTCCTTTCCTCCTTCCTTTTTTCTCTCTCTCTCTGTCTGATTTTGAAAAGTGAAATAGCTTCATTTTTTTATTGGACTACACATACCCACACAAACTCATTCACGGTACCTAACACCCTGAAACAGCCATCACATGGCAGTCAAATTTTAACACCCATGCTGATTCATGGGTTTATGCAAACTCAAACATCGACCCAGTGTAGGCATGCATGATAAACTCTCATTCTGTGAATTATAGAACCTGAACAGAAAGGCTATTCCCCCCCCCCCCCCCGCCAAGGCTATAAACATCTACCTCATGGGTATTTACCAATTTGCCATTTGTAAGGCTCTTTCCTCTTGAAAACCTTGTGAGGGAGGCCCATGCTAGTGTCAGCATCTCCACTTTTGCTCCAAATGAGTAAACCAAGGCTCAGAGAGATTAAACATCTTACTCATGGTCACAGAGGCAGAGAGATAACACTAGAATTGTAATCTTAGATTCTCACATTTGTAAGGAAGCTCAGTGGTCATACAATCAAACCCAATAGCATCTATAGAGCTCTTTAAGTTTTATAGAATGCTTTGGATATTCTTTCTCCTTTGAGCCTCATTGCAACCCTGGGAGGGAGGGAGGTCCTATTATCATCTCCCTTTTATACATGAGGAAATTGAGGCTGAAAGAGGTATGATCTGCCCAGGGTCACACAGTTGGGAAGTATCTGGGGCAGAATTCAAATTTAGTTCTTCCCAGTTCCAAGCCCAACACTGCATCCACTGCATTGCCTACTCTGGACCACCATTAGTGAGAGGAGCCCAACTCCCGAGCTGGCCTAGTCTTCTCTCTCTAAGTCTCTTTTTCTGTCTCAATTCTCTTTTTACTGTGGTGCTGGCATCACCCCATGCCATACCTCAAACCTCTCCTACAATAATCAATATGTCAGTCAGTAAGTGCTTACTATGTGATAGGTATTATGCTAAGGGCCGTAGATAGATAGAAAGGTAAAAGACAGTCCCTTCCCTCGAGCAGTTCACTTCTGATGGCAGAGACAACATGCCAACAACTTTGTCCATACAAGAGACACACAGGTTTAATGGGAAATGATCTTAGGAGGTGTCCGGGAAAGATCATTTCCCCAAGTCCTCATTGGGCTCCTTGAAAACCTCTAGTGATGGGAAGCTCACAATTTCCTGTGTCAGAAAGAAACCATTCCACTTTACACCAACTCTAATTATTAATCATAAGTCAGCGGAGCTTTAGTGCGTCAGAAAACTGGCCTCGAATCCAGGAAGATTTGAGCTTAAATCTCACCTCTGACACATTGATTATGTAACCCAGTTAACCTCTCAATGTTCCAAGGAGCTCTCAGTTGCCAGACCACATTGGTAGAGAGCGTTTCCTCATAAGAAACTTCCTCTCCCAATAAAATCACAAATGCCTCCTTCTTCTAGAGAGGAAACATTAATAGAAGGTTTTTCTTTATATGGAGCTGAAATTTCTTCTCCATCTCTCCCTAAGTAACTTCCAACAGTCGGTTCTCATGTTTCTCTCCAGCGCCAAATAGAATAATCCTAATCCCCCTTTCACACAAACACATTAGTGAGAACAAACTCTCTCACAAAAAGACACATACATGTAACATTTGCCTGTGAAATGAGTGCTGTCACAACATGTATTTTGTTAGAGTTCCATGGAATGATTTGGTCCCAGACTGTTAGTTTAGATGTAAGTCATAGTTCAGAATAGCAGCTCTCCCACAGACTGGGTTCAGTCTTTGATGGCATCTCCTTAATGAACCTATGTCTCCTTTTTGCCAGGGAAAAACCCTGGGGACATCTGAATTTGGTTCATTTCTAGCTCTCCCTTTCTCCAGTTCCCCTTATAAGCTTTCTGGGGCTTAACCAAAGCATTTAGATGTAGAATGGGTTTATAAATTATATATGTAAATGGAAGCAAGTTGCACATAATAGCTTTTCAGTTTTATGTGCAATCATTTAAAAAAATTGTGCTATGTTACAGAAATGCTTGTCTGGAATACTTCCAGAGATGTGGAACTCATTACCTAACAAAGAAGGCCTCTCTGCTGTCTGACAGTGAATAACTGTTAAGTTCTTCCTGGTGTTCAGAGCCACAACCAGGGTGGGATAACAGGGTTTTGCTCTAGAGCACTGCCATTTAAAGGGGCGCTGACAATACTCTGACTCCATTTGACTCCATCGAGTTAATTAGTGGCAATAATTAGTTCAAATAGGTTACTACCATATGGTTTCTTCCTCTCTCCTCCCTACAAAGCTGCACACAATCTTAATTTCTCCTTGGCCTGGTTCCATCTTACTCTCCCCTCAGATGGTATTCTCCCTGACATCAGCCTCCTAGTGTCCAGGTAGATATGGGAGCTGGGTTTTAGGAACTTCTCTTTTCTATTGAATTTGTTTTCATAAAATGATTGTGGGAGGGAGGGCAGCTGGTGATACAGTGGGTAGAACACCAGCCTTGGAGTCAAGAGAACCTGAGTTCAAATCCAGCCTCAGACACTTCCTAGCTATGTGACCCTGGGTAAGCCACTTAACCCCAATTGCCTCCCCACCAAAAATGGTCTGAGGGTATGTTTTATACTGACCATCTTGGGTATGTTTTGTGACTCAGTTGCCAAACCAAAATCTAGCTCTTAAACTTTCTTTCCAGAATCTCACCCTTCAATTCACTAGCAGCTTGGGGTAAAAGAACTTGGTTGTTCAGATTTAAACTGGTGTAATCCAGTGTTGAGTGGGAGTAGTGATAATAGGTAATGTGGCTACTGGGTTCCACGGTTGGTACAGCTTAGAAACAATAGTTAATGGGTGCTTAGGTATGCATGAGGAGGCATTCTGTGAACCATAATCATGGATATGGGAGGGACACGGTAGATTTTGTTAACTTTTTGTGCTACCTTTCCAATATGCAAATACCCTACTCTCAGGTAGTTGATACCTGGGGAAAAATCAAGTCAATATCATATTCTCATGGATATATTGTCTTTTCTACTTGAGGCTAGTGCCATGAATGTCTACAGGGAAGAGGACTGTATTTTGTGTGTGGTTTTATATGATCACTCAATTCAATAAGCATATATTAAACACCTAGGATATGCAAAGTACTGTGGTTAGGTTCTGATGATACAAGGTTGAAAATGAAAGTCCCTACTCCTGGAGCTAAATTTTCATGAGGGATTAGGTGGAATATAACAGAAAATTGAACAAATAAATTTCAGTAAATACAAAGTGATTGAGAAGGGGAATCATTAATAACTGGGCGGCTCATGGAAGACCTTGTATTAAGAGGTGGTATGGGAGTGGATCCCTAAACAGAGGATGTGATTCTACAAGGTTAAGGTCAGGAAAGAGAATATTTTAGAGATGGGGGAATAACCTCTTCAGAAGTACAGAGGTGGAGATGGAGGAAATTGACTGTTATGTACAGGGAAGTGAAAGTTTAGGCCAGTTTGATTGTAACCCAATAGGCCAGAAGTGGGATTTTTTGGTTATAGCAACTCTTGACAATCATTCACCAAATAAAAGAAGAGCTAGAATTCTGTAAGGCATAATGCATAGAGTATTGGGTTTGGAGTCAGAAGACCTGAGTTCAAAACCTGCCTCAGATACTTTCTAGATGTGTGACCATGGGCAAATCACTTAACCATCCCTAGCCTCAGTCTCCTCATCTGTAATATAGCACTTTCCCTCCCAGAGCTGTGAAAATGCAGTGAGATAATATTTACAAAGCACTTGCAAACCTTAAAGCTCCATATAAATGCTAATTATAAAAGGATAATTTCCAGGGAATGGAGAATCTTCCAAATCCTTCCCCTCTACCCCCCCCCCCCCCCGGCATTATTCTCTCAAAGAACCACAGAATTTTAGAGTTCCAAAGGACCTCAGCCACCCACTGAATCTAACCCAGGTCTGAAAAAAAATCCCCACTACGACACACTCAACAAATCATGGTCTGGCCTTTGCTCGAGCCCTGCAATGGAGGGAAACTCATTACTCTCCAAAGCAGCTCATTTCATTTCTAGACTCTCCTGTCTGACTTTCTTTCCATGGAATGTAAGTTGACCTGTTTGCAACCTTCCTCCATTGCTCCTGGTTCATTTCTGGGGGACCAGGTAGAAGGAACTTAATCCTTTTTGCACATGATGGCCCTTCAAATATTTGGACAAAGCCAGTGTATTGTGTTGCCCAGAGTCTTGCAGTCAGCAGACTATTTCCCAGTTCCTTTGATTGGTCCTCAAGGGGCATGGACTGCAGACTTTCTTCACTATCCTGAATTGTCCTCTCTGAATTTTTTACTTTTCCTCAGTGTCTTTCCTAATGGGTAGTTCTCAGAACTAAGTTGTTGTTCAGTCGTGTCCAACACTTTGTGTCCAACTCTTCATGACCCCCTTTGGGGTTTTCTTGGCAAAGACACTGGAATGGTTTGCCATTTTGTTCTCCAGATCATTTTACAGATGAGGAAACTGAGTCAAAAAGAGTTAAATGACTTGCCTGGGGTCACCCACTAGTGTCTGAGTCTGGATTTGAACTCAGGTCTTCCTGGCTTCAGGCCTGGCTTTCTATCCCCTTTTCCACCTATCTGCTAAACAGTACTCTAAATGCAGTCTGATCAAGTCTTATTACAGTGAGACCATCACCTCTTTATTCTGGAAGATAAGCCTCTTTTAATGTAGTCTTGCTTAGTTCTAATTATTCTCCACTCTAAAGTGTTGCAGAAGCTCTGCAAAATTCAGATCAGTTCAATATTCATTTAATACAGACTGTGGGCAAAGTCACTTAACCTCTGTCTCAGTTTCCTCAACTGTCAAGTGGAGATAATAATAGCATCTGCTTTACAGGGTTGTTGTGAGGATCAAATGAGATAATATTTGTGCTTACCACAGCACCTGGCACATAGTAGGTATTTAATAAATGGCTATTTATCATTGAGTATTTTTATATTCCCTTCCCTGAAAGGCACTGTGCTAAGAGCTGGAGAAAAGGAGAAAAACAATAGTGTATAGACTCTGCCTTCAGAGAGTTTGCAGTATAGGATAGGGATTGCCGCACATAAACAAATAAGGCGATAAGGTGATCTAACAATCCGCATCCCCAAAACAAAGTGGATAAAAATGTATATTATTAAGATTACGATATACAGTACTATATTTGGTCCATCTGTGTGTATATGTACTCACAATTATTCATATAAAAGATCCAGAATTTTTCTTCTCCATAGAACTGTCTGCTTTACATAGGCACTAAATGTGGAAAAACATTTGGGTGGGCAGTATAGCTACTCAGAATGAAATCTGATTCTGTCACCACTGAGTGGTGCTTTGAGCTGAGGCTCCTTGAGTCCCTTCAGTATCACATATTCAAAGAGAAGGACCACCTTTCTGGACCTCTACATAAGTGGAAATAGACCAGCCTCAGGTTACATTCAGGTCTTAGCCTAGTGCTTTTTTCTAAGGTGAAAAGTTTAAAAAAATAACAATAATTCACAAGTTTATCACAATAGCAAAAACCCCACTCCATCAAGATGCTTATCTCCTTCCCAACTACCAGTGACTCATATTATAGACCAGACTACATTTAGTGAATGAATTTGAAAATAAAAATGAAGACTCCCAAGTAGCTGATAACTCAGTTCTTCTAGTTGGGTCTGAAATTCCAATTCCCCTCTCATTGGAAGCCCATTCAAAGAGTGAACTCTCCAGTGTTCTCTCTTCAAAGCTAATTGGACTGTATCAAATGATCAAAGCCACAATCTTGGCTATCTGAGCACCTGAGTTCCAACCAAATAAGCTGGAAGTCTAACGCTAATATACACATTCTCTGAAAACCGGTAAAACTGGTGCGAACAAGTAGAGAAAACATTACACCCAAGGGACCTCAGTGGGCATTCAGTATCTGGTTTTCATGCTTTCTTCATTGTACTTGTTTATATTTGCTGTCCTTATAGGAAATCTACGCAACAAAAATGTGCAAAGAGAAGAGAAGTAATTCTTTGCCAAATTCTCAGAAGATGTGGCCTGGGGCTGCTCCATTCCATGTTGAGGCAGCTCAGTATCTTTGTATTTGTCAGTGCACCCACAGGGATGACGGCAACCAATTGTCATATTGAATTGAAATGGATTTGGGAAGTTCAGTTATACCACCTCCATTGGAATATCAGACCCAATTATTTTATATCTGTACCTTTCTCCTGCTTGAATTATCAGGTTGGACTATGTAGAGGGCCCTAAGATGGTCATCAGTATGGAGGAAACACACTTCACAGGAGCAATTTGATCCTATTGATAAGTGCATGATACAAACTATTCAAATAACTATAGGGGCTTCCTTTCCCCAGTAATCAAAAGGTCAAATCAGTGAGCATTCTACTATGTGCCAGGCACCATACTAAGGGCTTGGGATACAAGGAAAGATATAAGACAGTCCCTGCCCTCAAGGAGTTCACATTCTAATTGGAAACATGCAAGCAATCATGTTGATTCTAAGAGATGAAAATGAAGAAAGAATGCTTTTCTGATACAAGAACATATCTGTGCAAAGGCAGGGAGAAGAAGATGAGATTTTAACCTTGATTTCACTCATTATTGACTAAACAGTTATTTTCCTGCTTCTGGAGTTGTTTTCTTTTGTGTAAGATATGACACCAGCCTAGACTAGTCATAGAAGTATTATGAGGGCATCCTTCTCCTCCTCCTCCTTAAAGGTAGTTCCTCCCCATGTACTTAAAAAATTTAATAATATTTTCCACTAATTACATTCCAAGATAATTTTCAGCATTCATTTTTACAAGATTTTGAGTTCCAAATTTTTTTTCTACTCCTCCCTCCCTCCCCTCTTCTGAAAATGGAAGGCAATTTTATATTGGTTATACATGTACTATTATATAAAACATATTTCCATAATAATCACAGTTGTAAAAGAAGAAACAGATCAAAAAGAAAAATAACATGAAAAAGAATAAAGTGAGTGAAAAAATATGCTTTGTTCTATATTCAGAGTCCATCAGTTCTTTATCTGGATATGGATAGTGATGAGGGATTGATGAGGTATGGGCTCTGGGAGCCCCCTTGACCTGTCTTTGAGTACTTAAGGTGCAGGCTCTGGGAACCTCTCTTGGACTCTTGATTAAATCATCCCATCTGATGAGGAATTTGCATGAGGCAATAAGCCTTACATTGTGGCTGAGCCCCAGCCTCTGTTACTAGACTTCCCACCCTAGAGCCTATCAGTGTCAATCCACCCTTGAACGGGCCTACCTCACCATTATTTGTGGTCTCCAGGTGCCCTCCAGCAACTTCCCACCCTTAATCACTCCTTGACCTCATTAACTCCTCCTGAAGACCCTCCCCAAACTCCTCCCCTAGACTACCCCTAGATTCCTCCCACAACCTTCTGTATATAAGACCCCATTCTGTCTTCATGTTTGTGAGAGTGCCATAGAATAGTGAGAGCGCCATGGAAGAGTGAGAGTTCCATAGAATGACCTAGCACAGACTTACTCTGTGTCCAATACAAGTGAACTTTTAATAAACTTTACTTTTCTTTGGCTGAGAGAAGACTAGAGTTGCATTCATTCAGCAGGACCCAGCATGTTGGTATTTTGGGGTCTCCAGAGCAACCTTAACCCTCTTTATGGGTAACCTCTTCAGTATGGGCTCTGGGAGCCCCCTTGAGCTCTCCTTGAGTCCTTGAGGTACAGGCTCTGGGAACTTGAGGTCAGGCTGAGCATGGAACAGCCTCCTAGCTGTCTGACCTAATGGGACCTGAGAAGTCAGGCCCCCCAAAACACACACACACACATACACACACACACACAAAACCACAAAACAAACAAACAAACAAAAAAACAACAACTGAACTTCCAAGGTACTAGGGAAAAAGAGAGGCTTATGTACCTTCCAGTCCTGGCTGCAGAAGAGCTAGAGATTAGCAGTGTTCCTGGTCAGGGAACCACAAAAATGAAGAGGTTACCCACAAAGAGGGTTAGGGATTCTCTGGAGACCCCAAAATACCAACACATCGGGTCCTGCCAAATGAATTCGCCTCAAGTCTTCTTAGCCAAAGAAAAGTAAAGTTTATTAAAAATTCACTTGTATTGGACACATAAGTCTGTGCTAGGTCATTCTATGGTGCTCTCACACATGGAGGGAAGATGGGATCTTATATACAGAAAGGTTGTGGGAGGAACCTAGGGGTGGTCTAGAGGAGGGGGAGGGTCTTCAGGAGTCAGATGAGGTCAATGAGTGATTAAGAGTGGGAAGTTGCTGGCGGCTACCTGGATACTACAGACAATGGTGGGCTAGGCCAGTTTAAGGGTAGATTGATATTTTGATAGGCTCAAAGGTGGGAAGTCTAGTAACAGAGGTTTGGGCCCAGCCACAAAGTAAGGCTTATGCCTCATCAAATGGGATGATTTAATCAGAGTTCAAAGTTGGTTCCCATATCCTGTACCTCAAGGACTCAAGGAGAGCTCAAGGGGGCTCCCAGAGCCCATACCTCATCAGACAGCATCTTTGTGAGTCCTTTGTACTTGTATTGGATCATTGTGTTGCTCAGAAGAACTGAGTCATACATATGTCATCACACAATGTTGCTAATACTAAATACAGTCTTTTCCTAGTTCTGCTCATTTCATTTTGCATCAGTTCATAGAAATCTTTTCAGGTTTTTCTGAAATCTTCCTGTTCATCATTTCTTATTGCACAATCATATTCTATTCCATTCATACACCACAGCTTGTTTTGTTATTCCCCCTCTTTCCTAGTATTGCTTTAGGAATCACCCCTCTTCTCTATTATATTTTTAATTTGTCCCTCCCCTATTTGTCTTATAAACATGCTCAGATTTCATCATTCCTAAAAAAAGTTTTTTTTGATTCAAAATTTTGGCTCTTGCCAGTACTATTTTGGCTCTTCCTCCCCTTCACTGCTGAATTTCTTGAAAAAAACTGTCTACGCCTGATTCCTGTCCTTCCTTACCACCCATTCTCATCACACTAACAATAATAGCCAATTTATATGTAGTGCTTTACATGTATTATCTCACTAGAGCCTCATAATAACCCTAGGACATACTCTGTAGCACAGTGGATAGAAGGGCAGCTCTGTAGCACAGTGGATAGAGTGCTGGGCTTGGAATCAAGAAGACATCCTCTTGAGTTCAAATCTGGCCTCGGACACTTTTGAATTGTGTGACCCTTGGCAAATCACTTAACCCTCTTTGCCTCAGTTTCCTCATCTGTAAAATGTACTGGAGAAAGAAATGGCAAACCACTCTAGTATCTTTGCCAAGAAAACCCCAAATGGGGTCACAGAAAGTCAGCTGTAACTAAATATGAGCTAATTTTGTATTATATAATTATATATTATACATTATATTATTATAGAATTATAATTATGTTTTATTCATGGCTGCTAAGAGGCCACTGGGCCTGGAGTGAGGAAGATCTGAGTTGAAAACCTACCTCAGTTACTTTCTTGCTATGTGACCCTGGGCAAAGTCACTTAATCTCTCTTGATCTCAGTCTACTCATTTGCAGAATGGGAATATTAATAGCACCTACCTCTCAGGGTTGTAATGAGGATCAAATGAGATATTTGTAAAGTGCTTAACACAGTGCCTAGCATACAGTAGGTGCTTAACAAATACTTATCTACTTCTTTCCATGGTCCCATAGCTAGTTAGGGTCAAAGTCAGAATTTGAATTTGGGTCTTTTTGACTGTAGTTCCAGTATACTGCACATGTCACCAGTTACTTGATCTCCAAATCTGCTGTTTTTGACAATTTCGAAGCACCCACATTCACTAGATATTGGTGTCACAGTACATTGGGGAATGAATGAGGAGGCGGAAGAGTTGTCACTCTCTCATACCCTACTCCTCCCCCTCAACAATGAAGCCTTTATGTAGGTTGAACTACTTCTCCAGTTTTTGGTGGACTTTCAAGTTTGCTTGGTCCTCAGGAGGAATGGTTTTGCATTCAGATCAGGAGTAGGGATGCCCACCCAATACCAGGCTAGCTGGTTAGTTAGCCTATTTGACTGCTGACTCATTTGACTTGAGAAATCCTGATAAAATATTCTTGTTGCCCTGGAAAGTTGTAAATAACTCCAAACCCCTAGTCAGAGTTCATGGTTTGGCAAAATACTGCAGTTTTCAATCTCTACCTAAACCATGGTATTCCTAATTTCCCCTCTCAGTGTTATATTCCAATAATAAATATACATGGTTTAGCCATGTAGGTGGTGAACAGCTTTATCACATTTGACTTACAGGAAGAAATAAATGTTCTTTTTTAATGGGTAAAGGAACTTTTAAAAAATTTATTTTTATTATGAACTTAATAAACATCTATACACACGAATATTTCCGTAAGAAAAGGAGGATTTTATGTGAATATTTATGATGTATGGCTAGTTTCTTTTTAAAAAAGTGTTGTGTCTCCGTCTGCACTTCTTTCTGTTGTCTTCTATGCATAAAAGGTTTTGCTGATACTCTTTTCTTTCTTTTCCTCATTTCCTTCTTTTTTTTTTTTTTGGCATGACTATCATCAATTACCCCCAACTGCCCCTCCTCCTCAAGCCCTTTCTTCTTAAATAAACATAGTCAAGCAAAATCAATCCACATATTGGTCTGAAAGTATATCTCATTCTGTACCTCTAGTCTATCATTTCTCTATCAAGAAGTGTCAAGCATTCTCCATCAGTCTTTGGGGGCTGTAGTTAAGCATTGTGTTGATTAGAATTCTTAAGTCTTCCAAAGCTGTTTTTCTTTACTGTATTGTAATCTTTGCATAAATTATCTTGGTTTCATTCACTTACCTTTGCATCTATTCATCTGCCTTCCTGTGTTCTTTTTTTTTTTTTTTCTGAATCTGCCCTATTTGACATTTCTTATAGAGAAATAATATTCCATTACATTCAAATGCCATAATTTGTCCAGCCCTTCCTCAGCTATTGAGAACCTATCCTGTTTCTAGTTTTTGGTTACAACAGAAAATGCCGCTTTGAATATTTTGGTGCCTAGAAGTCCTTTCTCTCTTTCTTTGATCTCTCTAGGGTATGTACTTAGCAGTGGCATAAAAGGGCAGACACACAAATCGCAAGTATGGTGCCCCACATGATACCTGAACCCCATTTCTGTCTCTCTGGGCTATTTCACTTACCTGTTCTCACAATTGCATGTTTAGGAGATTTCCACAGAAGTGGGATTACCGACATAGCCACCACCGTATGATTGCTACTCAAGATCTCTTTCCGGGGGGGTTAGGGATAACCTAGTATGGGAAGATATTCCTTCCTATTCACCTATTCGCCCTCCTGGTATGCTTCCAATTTATATAAAATAATCTGTGATGACATCATTAACATCTAAAAATGAAACATTTATGAAATGACAAGCTGAAACAGGACTAATCATAACATTTACTCAATAGAACCAAATTAATAGGAATAATCAAAATATCACAGTCTACCCTGTCTCACACTCTTCTAAGTAATAGTGCACATGGTGTCCATGGGGGACAATGGACAGGCACTTATAGAAACCTAGAAGGTTTCCATAACCTCTATGCCTAGAACAGTGCTAAGTGTAAGGGGCGTAAAAACCAAATCTGCTTCCTAGACACTTAGATTCTATTGGGGGAAGACAATGCATAAAGGTAAGGTGGAAAGTGGGTGGGTGGGAATTCACATTGCAGGATGTCTGGTGTGGAAGTGGAACACACTGGAGCACATTTGAGAGGGAGTAAGTGAGCAGGGTGGCTGGGACTTCTAAAGACATGGTGGGGGAAATATTTAGGTTATATAAAAAATATAGGGAAACTTGTCTGCTCAGGGCAACTCAGAACCTTGGAGAGCTGAACTTGGCATGCTCGGGCTCTTTAGAGGACAGTTAGTACCACATGTCATGTGCTAGGCAAATTCACTTCTCCACTCCCCTTCTGGTCCTTATAGTTCTCCTGAGTAAAGTCACTTTTACTCTACTCTCAGGCCACTGAAAAATTGACAGCCTCTTTTAGCATTCTCTAAGTACCCTTGGCAGGGTATCAAGAAAGTGCTGAGCTCTTTCAGTGACAATTCCCTTCCACCCAGAAAAATGTCAAACTTCTCAGATCTTCATCGAAACTCTGAGGAGTTTTTCCCCTTTCAAGATTTCAAAAGTGATATGACTATGCAGCCTTTTTTTTTTTTTTTTACAGCAAATTCACACCTATTCTCACAGCAAAGCAGATGCAAAACCTATCTCTTCCCTTCTGCTTCTCTCTCTGAAACCAGAGAGGTAAGTAAAGGCAAACACAGGAAAACCCCTGAAATTTATTCTGTCTCTTAGGCTTTAGATGATGCTAGAGGGCAATCCTTCCTTTCTCCAGCCAATCAGCTCTCGACAAAGCCATGCATCTCTTCCATTCAGCACAGTTCTCAGGCAAACAGATGCCAAGCCTGCCTGTCAGTTTTGATCAACTCCTATGACTTCTATCCCTGGATCTTTCTGTTCTCAGCTTCTTCCTATTTCTGTCTTTATCTGGTCATTTCTTTCTTTTCTATATTCCTGGCTTCTAACGCCTCAAATCAGGACCTTCTTGTAGTTAGTTCCCATCTCTAATTTATGATAAAAACTCTGAAGATCTACTCTTCTGTCAGATGTGACTTTGGAAGTCCTTATTTAATTATTTAATCTTCTTATAGTTCCAAAACACTTATTTGATGAATAGTTTATCAGCTATAGCCTTCAAAAATCTGAAAAAAGAAATACAAAAAAACCCTGATGAACTACAATGTAATACAGCCATCTTTACATCAGTCAGTGCTCTTATCTTCCAAGAGGTCCTCAGAATAGTTTGTTTCTGCTCAGTATTTTATCTGAGAGATTGTTTCTCCTCAAGCTTCTTTATCAGAGTTCTTTGCTCAGATGTTCTTTTCTTACCCCTTTCAGTAACCGAAATATCCACAAATGAAATGGAAAATGTTTAAACAGAACTTGGTGACTTTATGGGCATAATGTTTTCCAGGGCATACCCCTGATATTTTGCTCATATACCTTAGACCTAGCATTGCACACTGGTGACCTTGTGGCTGTAGCCCTCCTCCTCCTTCCATGGTGGGCTGTCCTCTCAATGCTTCTGCCTCTCAGCTCTCACAACTTGGCTTCTCTTGTTTGAAAGTCCAAAGGAGGAATAGAGAGAGGTCTATGAGTAACAGTTATTTCCCCTCTACATGGCTTTCATGTTCCCCCAAACCATCCATTCTCCAGGCTAAACATCCACAATTCTTTGAACTAATCTTCACTTGATGAATTTCTTCTTGAAACTGCAATATCATCAGAAGTCCCAGCCATGACATGCTGCTTACATCCCTCCCTCCTCACTGTTCCAGGATGCTCTTCCTTCAGAGTGGCTGCCTTGCTTTCTCTTAGGATGGCTACACCAAGAAGCTGATTGAATGACTGGTGAGTCCTTCTCATTAGAAGTCTAGCCACCCTGTCCACTTACTTCCTCTCAAGCATGCTCCAGTATGCCTACCTCCACATCAAGCTTCCTGCCATGAGGGTCCGCCCCACACTTTCCACCACATTTGTGCTTTGTCTTCCCCCAATAGAATGTAAGTGCCTAGAGAGTACATCTGGCTTTTGTACCCCTGGCACTTACAGTTTTCCTGGTATATAGTAAGTGCTTAATAAATACTCTATCCATCTATCTACCGTTTGGCATGATCTCAAGGGCTCCTCCCATCCTGGTTGCCCTCTGTTGGACACTCTCCGGTTTATCAGTATCTTTTCTGTAATGAGTTGCGCAGAATGAAACACAATACTCCAGATATGGACCTGTCAAAGCAGATTATAGCGGCACTTTGACATCTCTAGTCCTACTCATGATGCTTCTCTTTGTTGTTGTTTTAGCTATTTATTCCGAAAGTTTTATTTGTATTTTTTACATTTATATCACATTAATTCCCCAAATATTCCCCCTTTCTCTTATACAGAAACCCTTACCCCATAACAAAAAATTTAAGAAAAAGATCGGCAAAACCAACCAACACATCAACTGTGGTAACTTATAGCATATTCAGTATTCCACACTAATTGTTCCCCACCTCTTCAACAAAAGGAGGAAGGTCCACTTTCTCTTCTGTTTTCCAAAGCTGAGCTTGGTCATTATAATTGCACAAAATTCAGTTTCATTTTATCGTTCTTTTGTCTACATTGTTGTAGTCAAGACATCTGTTATTTTCCTGGTTCTGCTAATTTTACTCTTTATCAGTTCATACAAGTCTTTCTGAAAAATTTTCTGTTTTTTTTTCCTGAATTCCTAATATTCTTTATTTTTCTCAGCTCAGTAATATTCCATTACATTCCTGTACCACAATTTGGTTAGTTATTCCCTAATTGACAGCTACTCAATCTGTTCCTAGTTCTTTGCTACCACAAAAAAAATTCTTCTATAAATATTTTGGTATATACGAAAACTTTCTTTCTGTATTTGACTTCCCTTCAGGTATGTACTCAATAGTGAGACCTCTGGGTCAAAAGGTAACAATATTTTAGTCACTTTTCCTATCTCTTAAAAAAAGTAATGTGGAGAAGGGAAATTGAGTACTTCTAACTCTTCTCTTACTGTCTCTGCTGTAGATCTTCCTTTTGCTTTTCTCTCCCCACCTTCCAATTCATCTCCTATTCTTAAATGTGTTTTGATGGAGGACTTGCCAATGAGCCCAGCCCTTAACAGTATTCATAGAGTGCTAGACTGATGCAATTCCAGCGTGGACTTTGGAGTATGTGAAAACATCCAATCACTGGTTCCAGACCACTAACCATGTGTTGAAGGAGAGACTCTTTGATTGGCTAAGGAGCATGAACTGAGTACATTGAAAAGATACCAGGCAACCTGGGCCTATTTCTTTTTGGTTTGACTCTTTTCTGATAAGAGAAGAAAGACAATGTGAAAGGCCTTGAAGCTCTTCCCATCTAAGGCTGACATGTGCCCTGTGAATTTAGACCACAGTTATTTGTCTTGGCATTTATTGTTTCTGCTTTTGGGCAAAGGAAATGGCTTTGACTTTATGAGCTGCTGAAGGTCAGGAGATTGAGATGCCAGGAGGTCCCAGAGTATAGCAGATGGTGGGTTTTACAATTAGACAGTCCAGCATTGAACCCCTGAGGAACAACCTTCAGGACTCAGCTGAAATGTGAATGCCCCTTGTGGCTACACTGCATAGCTACTTGAATTTGGCGGGGACCAGTTAAGGTTGAGATCATTATTCCCATAGACCAAGGGGCAATAAGGAGAATATACTCTTGAGATGTACAGTAAAAATTATGGTATATCTTCTTGTTATATCTTTAAAGTATGTATAATTTTTATGTTTTTAAAACAATTTTTTATAAAATTACAAATTTTATAATTTGTAAATGAAAGATCATGTCAGTTAAATGGAACTGGAGCATTAATCACTGACAGCTAACAATGGGGAAAACACACTGGTGGGGAGCCTTGAACCGATAGCATTAGAGATATCCTAACCCCTCAGCCATACCCCTAGAACCCTGGAGTCGGGGGTGGGGGAATGTAACTAGACTCACTCTGGAAGAATGAGGCCAGATTAATTATTACAGGTTGCTTGGCTCTTGTCCAATCCAGTTCAACAAGCATTTAATTAGAAGCAGCTGTATGTGGCAGGGTTAGAGGACTTTACTCCCAGGTTCGGCACTTACTATTGTGTGGCCATGAAGAAGTCACTAAACCTCAGATTATTCATCTATAAAATGAAGGACATTGGTCCAGATGCCCTCTCATTTCTCTTCCAACTCCATTGTTTTTCAGTCATTTCACTCGTGTCTGACTCTCCGTGACCCAAGTCTGGGGTCTTCTTGGCAAAGATACTATAAAAGACATCCTCGGAGGGAGAGATGAGGATAGAGCTCATTCCAGTGACTGAGGGACAGCCTGGTATGGAGGCAGGTCTGAATGATGGTCTGAAGAGGAAAGAGTAGGTCAATTTGATTCTAGAGGAGAGTAACATGGCATAATCCTGGAAAGGTAGACTGGAACCAGATTGTGCAGGGTTTTAAGGGCCAAGCCATGGGGAGAATTGGCATTTCTTCTACAGGCAAAAGGGAGGGAGTGAATTTTCTTGAATAGAGGAGTGATATGGTTAGTCTTCTGCCTTTGGAAGATTATTTTGGCTGCTCTGTGGAGGATGAAGAGGGGAGAGCCTGGAAATCAGGGATCTAATTAGGAGATTGTTGCAATACTGAGAATTATGGAGATGTGTTAAGAGGAAAGAAAAATGAGTAAATTTTTTTATTGCATTTTTATTTCATTTTCTAGGGCCAAGGCTGATTGTTTAAGTAAAGGCTTCTGACTTGCTTATGGGCTAATAAATTAAGTGTGTCTAGATTTCACAAGTGATTTTGTGTTTTATGAGCCTTGTTCATACCAGCAAGCTCAGCAAATATGTTTTTCCATGTTAAAAGCTCTGCTTAAGGCAGGATCTTTCAGTCAATTCCATTCGTTTTGTCAAGAGAAGCAAAAGAAATGTATTCATCAACTTGCTAATTATCCTTTCCTCATTTTGAATATTGGCTTTCATATAATCTTGACTCTATGCACATATATATCTGTACACCTGGGGCTAGCAGAAGACAGGCACTTATGAGCAAATGATAATATGTTTGAATATCCACAATTATGTTCCAGTTTTGCACATTTTACAAGGTATAGCAGAAACCCAGCCTCCATTACCATTTCCACACTGACACTTAATCATGGCATAGACTCTTACTTTATAGTTCTGTCATTAAAGATAATTATTAGGTGGCACAAAGCTGAGAATAAGGGCTGACACTTTAGATGGCAGAATCAGCATTTGAAAATGGCCTCTAGATGGCAGAACATCAGGATGCAGCTAATAAAATTAAATTTGGGAGCATGAATGTAAAGACCTTCACCTGGGTTAAAAACAACCTACTTCATATGTGTAGGATAGAGGAATGACTAGACAGCTATTCTTATAAAAAGGGATCTAGGGGATCTAAGTGGAGTTGCAAGCTGAGTATGAATCAACATTGTGAGACACCAGCATTAAAAGCTATTTGGATCTTAAGCTGCATGGAGAGGCCTAGAATTCCAGAACAATGGGAGTTAGTTTCACTGGGTTCACTACCCTGTTCATACCATATTTGGAGAATTGTGTGTTCAGTTCTGGGTACCACATTTTAGTGATGGAATCCTGATAAAGCTGCCCTCAGCCCCAATATTCTAAACTTCCTTATGGGCCTCACTGAACAGCAGACATGTCCGGATTTCACCACACAATCTGCCTTTAACCATACCACAGGCCCCCAGACTCGATATCCCAAATATGCCTCACTAGAATAGCAGGTATGTTCATGTGATGGAATCCTAGCCACTGTCTCTAGCTAGCCACTACCCCCAGACCGAATTCTCATATTTCTCACAGAAGTAGCAGGTGTTTCCAAGAACTTATTCTCAAAGAAACAGTAGGTGTGCCCATGCACTCAACCACAACCACATCTATCTAATCTCAGACAAGACCATAATACTCAGCCAATCAGAAAGCAGCACCCCCAGCATGCCTGAGCAGGAAGTGGACCCCAAAACAATAGAAGGGACTTTCCCTAAGTAGGCACCTGTGCAGTAATAGGACAAGCTGTCCTTTAGGTGAACTTATGATGTATTATAATATCATTATCATACATACATGCTCCCCCAAAAGGGTTTTTTGTGTATGTATTGTGGGTAATTGCATGTGTAGTTACATGGAGGCTGAGACTCCTCCCCTATTACCTAATCCCTTAATAAACTCCTCTTATATTTTAACATTCATATGTTCTGTTAAGTTGCATCTTTTGCCCTATAAAAATTTGTCTTGCTTTCACTAAGCTGCTGGTTCCTTTTTGGAACTCAGCCCGCTTCTGCGAGGCATGATTCTCAAATAAATGCCTTTTCTTGGGTTGGAGATGGGTCTGTGAATTCTTTCCCCCACAACACATCATGAAACTGTAACATCAGGAACAATGTTGACAAACTGGAGTATATTCAGAGGAAGCCAAGTAGAATGATGAAGGGACTGGAAACTAGAAGAACTGATTTGTGAAAGTGATGGTGTTTATCTCAAGAGAAGATGACTTGGGGGCTCATAATAGCTATCTCCAAGTGAAAGGTTATCTATGGAAGAGAGATTCTCTTTGTGGTTACTGTTATTTCCCTCCTCTTCATACTAAAATATAGATAATTATCTATTTACTATTTTGTCTTCCCTGGTAAAATTTAAGCTCTTTGAGGACTAGGTATATCTTTTGTTTTGTCTTCATAGTTCTAGTACATAGTATGGTATCTTGCACATAGTAGGCATCTAATAAATACTTGTTGGATTAGATGGTGTTGACACAGAGTCGGTGAATTATTGAGTCACTCCTTAGTCTGACCATAGCTGGTGTACTATTTTCAGTTCTGGGCACCATATTTTAGGAAGGATGTTGGTAAGCTTTAGATAAAGTAGTAGCCCTTTTCCTCAGCAAGACCAAACTTACAAGTACCCTTGATCCTACCCCCTCTTGTCTTCTCCAACCAATTGCCCCAACAATCATCCCTTTTCTATCTCATATTCAGTCTCTCCCGATTTGCCTGATTCTTCTCTGATGCTTTCAAACACACCCAAGTTTCCCCTATCCTTCAAAAAACCTCTCTAAATCCTACTGCCACTCAAGCTATCATCCTAATTCTCTCACCCATTTCTCAGCCAAATCCCTAGAAAAAGTCATTTACACTCATTGCCTCTACTTCTTCTCTCCCTCTCCTCAACTCTTTTGTACTCTAGTTTCTGACCTCCTCACTCAACTGAAACTGGTGTCGTCAAAGTTGTCAGCGATCTCTTAATAGCCAAATCTGATGAATTTTTCTCAGTCCACATTCTTTTTGATAACTGCAGCATTTAGCACTATTAACCGGCCTCTGCTCCAAGATACTTTCTTCTCAATTGGGTTGCTATCACATTCCGCTGTTTTTGGTTCTCATGTGATTTCTCTAATTGCTCCTTCTTAATCTCCTTTACTGGATTGTTAACTGATGATGCCACCTAACTGTAGTTGGGCTCTAATTGTCCGTCCTGGACTCTCTTCTCTCTACACTCTCTTTGATGAGCTCACATCGATTTAATTATCATCTCTGGGATGATGACTCTTAAATCTGCATCCCCAGACTTAGCTTCTCTCCTGAACCCTAGATATTTTGAACTGGTTGTCCCATAGGCATCTCAAACTCAGTATGTCAAACACAAAACTCTTTTTTTCCCCAGCCCCACCTTTCTTCCAAACTTCCCAAATCTCTTTCAAGGATACCACCACCCACCTAGTCACTCAGGTTTGTAATCTCAGCATCACTTTCCAGTCTCCAGTTTCACTCCACATACCCAATCTGTGGCCAAATCCAGTTATTCTTTCCTCTACAACATCTCTGGAATCCATCCCCTTCTCTCCACTCCCACCTCAGCCGTCCTAATTCGGGTCCTTATTGCCTTTTATCTGGACTACTGTAATACTCTCCTAAGAGCTAAGTAACTCAACATAGAGGGTATGGGAATTAGAGTCAGGAAAACCTGAGTTCAAAACCTCTCTCAACCTAGAGTTCCCCACCTCTGCAAACAAGAACTATTTCATTCTAGTCTTTGCATTTAATATGGCTCCTGGAACATAGGTAAGTCACTAAACCTTCCAACCTCAGTTTCCTTATATGTAAAATAGGGATAATAGAATCTACTTCATAGAGTAGTTGTGAAGTTCAAGTGAGATAACCTGTATAAAGTTCTTTGCAAATCTTAAAGGGCATATAAAGGTAGATAGTATTATTATTAATAATATTATTTCATTGATCTCCTGCATTGTTTCTCTCCATTCCAGAATATTCTTTATATAACTGCCAAAGGGATTTTCCTAAAGTTTAAGTTGTCATATGATTACATGTGGGCAATTAGACAGCACAGTAGATGGAGTGCTGGACCTGTAGTCAGAAAAAACCCGAGTTTGAGTCTGCCTTTAGATACTTACTATCTGTGTGACTCAGGGTCACTTAACCCTGTTTGCCTCAGTGTCCTCATCTGTAAAATGCTTTGGGGAAGGAAATAACAATTATTCTAGTATCTTTTGGCAAGAAAACATCAAATGGAGTCATGAAGAGTCAGATATAATTGAAATGACTGAACATATATCACTACCTTACTCCTTAATACTTCTAGGATGAAATAGATATTCTACTGTTTGGCATTTCAAGCCCTTCCTAACTTGGCCTCATCTTACCTTTCTAGTCCTGTTACTCATTATTCTCCTTCATGAACTCTTTGATCCAGCCAAAATAGCCTTACCATTCCTCATACCAATGATCTATCTTCACTCTTTGTACCTTCACAGTCACTGTTCCATTTCTTCTCCATTCTCATGGCTTAATTCCATGAGCTGCGTTGAGAAGTTGTAGGTTAACCCTCACTAAAGACCTTCAAGCAAAGGCTGGACAACCACTCACTGAGGAGGTTGTAGAAGGATGAATTGGAAAGAGGTGTCTGAGATTCCTTCCAACTTTGGGATGATTATGCGATTCTGTGAATTTTAGTCCATGAATTTGCTGGTACTACTCCTTTGTGGACACTGCTTGTTCTCCAGTAACTTTCACCTTCTTCTAAGATAAATCCCACTGCTTAGTTTAGATTAAAAATTAATTTTTTTGTTGATCTCTTTTGTTTTTTACATTACTTTCATTTTTATTTCCCCTACCTAACACTGAGGCATCCTTTGTAACAAAAAATAAAAAAGCAGGAAAAAAGCAGTTTAGTATGGCTAATCTTTGATCAGTCAAGCCTGACAGTACATGTGATGTTCCATCTTGCAAACAAGAGATTGAGGTGCATTTTCTCATTTCTTCTTCAGGAACAAGCTTGGTTATTTAAATTCTATCTTATCTTTTATATTACATGTAATGTCCTTGAGGACAGGGACTATTTCATTCTAGTCTTTGCATTTAGTATGGCTCCTGGAACGTAGTAGGTGTTTAAGTAAGTGTTTGTTGATTGATTTTATCTTTCTTTAAATTTTTAAAAATTAAATTTCATTTTATCAAGTATTAATCTTTTTTTCTCTCCTATCTCCCTATCATCTTATCCTCTACCCCTAGTGAAGAAAAAAGAAAAACAAAATCTTAGTAACAAATAGGTATAATCAAGCAGGACAAATATACACTTTGTCCATGTACAAATATATGTCTCATTTGACTACATTTATTTCATATGTAGTCTGTCACCTCTCTATCAGGAGATGGGTAGTATTCTTCATAGCCCATTCTATGGAATCTTGGTTGATTTTTACACTGATCAGAGTTCTTAAATCTTCTAAAATTGTTTGTTTTTACAAAGTTGTTATCATAGAAATTGTTCTTCTAGTTCTGCTTACTCTACTCTGCATCAATTTATGAAAATCTTCCTAGATTTCTCTGAAACCATTACCTTCACAATTTCTTAAAAAACAACAGTATGTCATTATGTTTGTGACCTTCTGTAATGTAATGTCAAGGAAAGGCAACTTCCCAAGGTTCAGGATACCAGCATAGGTGCTCTCCATTTTATTCAGTGACCAACCAAGAACAGAGAAGATTAAAACATGACATCATTTCAAATACAGCATTTACTAAGTGTGATTAAATAATCTCCAAGCACTACCCCACCCCAGGACCTTCCAATCATTCAATCAATTACAAAGTCTCTGTTCTAAATACTTCTCCACCCCTAGGCTATACCTTCATTTAGTCCACCACAAAGCCCCTCTTCTCAAATGGAGATTAGTTTCCAAACATAAGGTCAAAAGTTCCCCACCCCTGGATCACAATTGAATCTACCCCAGAGTTACATCAAGTTTAAACACAGCACTTAATACCCAAATGGAGGTCTTTTCTTCATCTTGACACGAGGCAAGTTCTCAGCAATCTTAGTTCCTGGGGAGACAAGGCTTAGCAAGGCCATAAGATACATTGCCAGTCCCTTCATGAATTTATCCTCTGTCTGTAGAACAGTCCTAGAACCCCTGAACACATTAGCAAAGCCCTCTCCCAGGATTTCTGTAAACATACAACAAGAAAATCCTTCTTCAGGGCTTCTGAACCAACAGAAAGGCTCCCAGACCCCTGCAACAACAGCACTGTCCTTCACCAGTGGACAGTATTCACTCTGTCTGCAGGACAGTCTCCAGACCCCTGCAACAACAGCACTGTCCTTCACCAGTGGACAGTATTCATTCTGTCTGCAGGACAGTCTCCAGACCCCTGCAACAACAGCACTGTCCCTCACCAGTGGACAGTATTCACTCTCTGTCTGCAGGACAGTCGCAGGCCTTCTTAGCGAACAGCCAGGTTCCAGGACTTCTTCAGCAAAAGGACTGTCTTTCACCAGTGGACAAATCTGGCAAAACAACATCAAAACAGACAGACAAAGTACCAGCAAAACAGCCATGTCTCCTCAGTCCTTGGCAGCTCAGGGGGCAGGTCTCAAAAGTCCAGGGCAATTCAAAGCGGCCACCAGCAATTCTCTTAGGGTCTCTCTCTCCACGAGGTGTTGCTTCCAAAAAGATCTTCCGCCTCTCTCTAGTGTCTCTCCAAATCTACATCACCAGCTCCTCCCAGTTCAGGACTTTCTTTTCACATCAACAAGTCCATCCCACAGGTGGGATTAACAAGCTCTGGGTTTTAACACAATCAATTTGAAAACCAAGCCAATACAGGGGAATCTTTAATTGCCATTACTATCACACCTTCCACTCAAAGGGTCAGTTGTATAGGACTCTTTCCTTATTGGTGGAGATGAATTACTCAGTGCCCAGTGTATGAAAAACAGGTGGAATTGTTAAGAGTGGGTGAGAAGAATTTTGGGTTCTTTTGACTTTCAGCTTTGAGAGTGAAAACATGCAGTTCCAACAAAAAGACTGGGAAGTTGGACAAAAAGACTGGGAAGAAGCTGACATGTAGAGGAGCCAGTGATCGGGTCATGTTTCTTTTCCCAGGTTATTACACTAGAGATTTCAGGAATTTCCCATTTGGTGAAATCTGAAACACTCACTCTTAGTTGAGCTGAGTTATTTTGCTTCCAATGGGGGAGCTCATTTACTTTTTGTATTGTCTGGTATATATTCTCCTAGGTATACTTTCTTTGATTTGTTTTACTCTTGACTAGGATAAATGAATTTATTTGCTCTTTGTTAAGTGTTTTCATTGAGGAATTGGGAGTCAAGTCTTGGAAATATATTGCTGGGGGTTCTCCTTCCCCATTAAAGAATGGAGAACAGGAGCATAGATAGCTTGAACCTCAAAATTACTTTCCCTAGACTAAAAATATTGAAGGGAGCAAATAATTTTAGATTGATATCCTCTCTCTCTGAGGTGAGCAAAATGGCCAATCTCTGACCTCAAACTTCTGATTCTCTTTCTGACAGGAATCAAAGTCTTCCTCAGAAAAAGGCGATAGGAGACACTATTCTTATTTCCCTGCAGACCACATGTGGACAGACACATGTAACCTCCATGGGCCAAAACAAAACAAACAAACAAAAAACAAACAAAAAATTCCCCACACCTTAAACATCAATATACCATCATTTGTGTAACCATTTCCCAATTGATAGACACCCCCTAGTTTCCAGTTCTCTATACTACCTCTAGGTCACTAGAATAGGGGAAAGTTAGCCAAATATTTGAAGAGGGACAAAGCTCAAATCTTCCCTTCCAAGAAGCTTTCCCCAATCCTTTTTCCTTCATCATATCCCTGTTCATAATTCGTTAAGATGGGGTCATAAGATTGTATTTCTTGAGGTGGAAGCCATCTAGACCAGCCTTTTCCTTTAACAGATGAGGAAATTGAAACCCAGAGAAATTAAATGACTTGCCCAAGGTCACACAGGTAGTAAATTGCAGAACCAGGGACTCTTTGCATTATGCCATTATTCTTCACTCTGGTACCTAATGACATGTTTGCTTTATTATTTAACCATCTCACCTGCAAATGTTTTGAGGAAAAAGCACTATACCTGGAGTCAGAGATTGTGAGTTTTAGTCTGTTCTGCTATTTTTAAACTGCTTGACCTTGGGCAAAATGACAGCTCTGAGCCTTTACTTCCTTATCTGTAAAATGGGGAAAATAATATTTCACTGCCTGTCTGATAGGGCTGTTTTGAAGGTCAAATGCAGTGACAGATGGAAAGTACCTTATAAATCATAAGTTGCTATGTAAACATAAATTAATATGATATATTATATAATATATAAATTGTGTTTAATAATTAATTATATATGATTTAATAATAATAGTTGGCGTTTCTATAATGCCTTAAGGTTTGTGAAACACTTCAGAAATATTATCTCAGTAGATCCTCATAACAACCCTATGAAGTAAGAATTATAACTATCCTCATTTGATAGATGATGAAACTGAGGTTAAGTGATTTTTCCAGCATTAGAACTCAGGTCTTCCTGATTCCCATCAACACTTTCTCTGGTCCACTATGATAGAAGCCTTAACGTGGTAAATAGTAATAGGAGGGAACATTTACTATGTGCCAGGCACTGTGTTCATCACCAGACACAAATACAAGCAAAAAGAAAGGCAGTCCCTACTCTCATGGAGCTTATATTCTAATGGGGAAAGGCAACACAGAAAAGAAAGCCCAAAAGCAGTGGAGGAGGGGCAGGAAGGGTGGATGTAGGCACCCTATGAAGGCGAATAGGACTGGAGGGAGGGACAGGGAATGTTCAGGGTGAGTTAGTAGTAGAGGCATAATTCTGAACTCTGGAGAGCCAGGAATAGGACTGGGAGGAGCAGAATTCCAAAGGCTACTAATGTAAGTTGATAATTTACATACTACTACTTTGGGAACATGATGTCTTTTGGTCCTTATGGCAACTCCACGAGACCAGAATCATGGATATTATCCCCATTTTACAAGTGAGGAAACTGAGATTCAGAGAGTTTAAGGGGTGTGTCATGCAAATAAATGTCCAAGGCAGGATTTGAACCCAAATTTTCTTGGCTACAAATCCAGCACTCCATTCACTAAAACACATGAAATTTAAGACTTCGGGAAGTCCCTCATCTTTCTCTTGTATCCCTGCTAGTATTCCATAGCACCAGGCTCATAATAAGTCCTCAATAAATACTTGTTATATTAAATTGGATTGGATTAAGACGTCTACTGAGAGCCAGACAGAACTCAGTTGTGTATTTTGACGTATTGGACAAGGGCCAACTGGAGTCCTCAGAAACTTCTTATATAACATCCAAAATGGCCCTTGTGGTCCAATGCCAGGCTAAAGAGGATTGAGTGGTGAGGAAAGATCTGAGGAGGTGAGGATGGCATTTGCCAGGCACCTGGCAATGTCTGCTCTCCATCCCATCCCCCCACCAAGCAGACACTCCCATCTTGTCCTTGTGTAGGCTTAAAGCAATTAGTTCCGAGATGAACGGCTTGTAATCAGTTGCCAGACACTTCCCCTTGTGCTACCAACGTCCCAGTCTCCGGTTCCTCCCTGAGTGTTTTCTATTTTCTGCCCTGTCTGGACAGACCCGATTGTCTAGCCCTGTCTCCTCCCAGCCTTCCTTAGGAAAACTATGTTCCCTCCCTCCATGCTGATGAGTGCCCTGGCCGTCCCTCCTGCTCTGGGATGGATTCTTACACGTGTTGGGAGGCTAACAGGATGAAGAGAAACATCTAATTTCGGTAGCCTGGTGGGCTGCCAGGGAGAAGAATACCCTCAGGCTGTCACTACTCAGGTCCCACTTCTCCACAGCCAGGTTTCATTCATGTCTTCCTGCCCAGAGGCTTATTCATTCACTGCTTCCAGGAGCTAGGAAGGAAGGAGAGAAGGGGATGGGGCAGGGAAGGAGAAGTACAGAGAGAAGAGGGGAGGGGTGGAATGAGGAGAAAGAATTGACAGGGAATGAAAGGGGAGGAATAAGTGAAGAACAGGCAGAGAGGATGATGGGGGAGAGAGGAGAGATGGTTGAAGGAGGGCTGATGGAGAGGATGGAAGGGGGAGGGGAAGGAGGAATGATGAGGATGAGAAGGCAGGATAGGGGAAGAGAGAATGGCTAGACTGACAGGAATGGAGAAGGTTCAGGAAAACTGACAGAGAAAGTTGGCTTGGAGGAGAGCAATGTTTCTTGTGACCTTTCTGAATTTGGGTAAAATGAGCACAGAAATCAAGGCACAGCTATGAGGTGTGGAGGAAAAAGAGATGAGGGAATCTGGGCTTTATTTCCACCTGGCTGCGTGGCCTCAGTTAACTTTTCATTCTCTATGTTTCAGTGAAGGCTTGGACAAATCATTCAGTTTCTCTGGGCCTTGGTTTCCTAATCTGTATAAAGAAGGCATTGCACTAGATCCTTCAGTCCTTTCCAGTCCTGACATTTAAAATTCAGAGGGTTCAGAGCTTTATCTAGGGGCCTAACTGATCCTTTACTCCAACCCCCTCAGAGTGGGAGTGGCAGTCCAGGGTTGTGCTGATTAACATTTAACTACCAGCTAGCCAGAAGAAAAAAAAAAGTACATGCACCACACCTTTAAATTTAATCTGCATCATTAACATTTTTTCTCCTCACTTTCTCAGGTCTGGACCATCAACAAAGCAATAAATCTAGCCCTGATTTGTAGTGCTTGCCAATTTTCAAGGTCTAAAGGCATGCACTCAAAATTCAACCATCAGCTCTTTGGAGCCTGTAGAAGTTGGCTCCAGGACACCCCTGGGAGGTACCTCATTTCATAGATGAGAAAAATGAGGCCCAAAGGGGTAAAGTGATTAGCTGAACATCAGAACTGGTATATAAAACCAGGTCTTCCAACTATAAATCCAAAACTCTTTCCATTACGCCCCTAGTTGTATGTGACTGTGACCCTACAGGATGATCCAGGTACTACAGGAAGAACTCTATAAGGAAGTGATTTGAAAGGTGACTGAGAGTGAAGTCATGACCTTCCAGAGGAGGGGAGCAGGAAAGAAAAACATTAACCCTTTCCTGACAATATCTTCAACCAGCATTACTCTTTGTGAATGAGCTTTTTATGTTATGGATAAGCTTATTTTATGTTATGAATAAGCTTATTATATGTTATTATAATTATATTATATATAACTATAATATATTGACATATTATTATATGTTATGGATAAGCTTATTTTCTTGGTCCAACAAGAAATAGTTAGAGGAAAAATTTTTTTATTGTTGTTTTGGTAGATCCATCAACTATAGACACAATTCCATGAATCTTTGAGCCTAGAATCTGCTTTTAGGGAGCCATTTGGCTGTACAGTGCCTCAGTTTTGCCACCAGGATAAATGGGATCATACGGATATTGGCCCTATCATCCCACCTTAATACTGAAAGGGTGAATATTCTAATATTCTTAGGGAGAATGAGAGGGAGGTAGTTCTCAATGTATAGGGTGACTACTTTTGAGGTAGCCATCAGATTAGTATTTTTATTATTTTTGACAAAACATGCAGCATGGCTCAGTATCATAAATAAGTATACCTTCTGCTGACTGAAAAAAATGTCTCCAAATACTCTTGTTGTTTAGTTGTTTTTCTGTCACGACTCCTTTTGGAGTTTTCTTGGCAATGAAGTGGGTTTGCCATTTCCTTCTCTAGCTCATTTCTACAGATAAGAAAACTGAGGCAAACGGGTTTAAGTGACTTGTCCAAGGTCACACAACTAGTAAGTATCTGAGGTAGGGATTTGAACTAAGGTCTTCCTGACATCAGCCCCCGTGCTCTATCTACTGCACCACCTAGCTGCCCTTATGTACTATTGTTCAGTCATTCAGTTGTGTCCAACTCTTTGTGAACCCATGGACCACAACCCATTAGGCCCTTCTGTCCTCCACTATCTCTCAAAGTCTGGCCAAGCTCATATTCATTGTTTCTATGACACCATATATCCATCTCATCCTCTGCCATCCCCTTTTCCTTTTGCCTTCAATCTTTCCTAACATGAGGGTCTTTTCAAATGAGTCCCATCTTCTCATTATGTGGCCAAAGTATTTAAGCTTCAACTTGACCTTCCAATGAATAGTCTGAATTAATTTAAGTAGTGACTGTTTTGATCTCCATGCTGTCCAAGGGAGTTCCAAGTCTTCTCCAGCACCGCACTGTGTAAGCATTGATTCTGAGGTACAGTTCTCACAGCCATACCTTGCTTCTAGAAGAGCCATAGCTTTGATTATACATATGTATTTGTCGGCAAGGTGATGTCTCTGCTTTTTAGTATACTTTTCAGATTTGCCATATGTATACTACTATTTTCCAAATGTATGTCAATGCTGTCATGATGAAGAAAATACACATTCATTTTAAAGTGTTACTAGATTCCTAATGGCTTTTTGTCATCATAAATTTTCGGAGCCTGGAATGCTCTCCCTCCTCATCTTGGCCTCCTGGCATCCTTCAAGCCCCACTTTCTGCAAGGAGTCTTTCCCTGTCCTCCTTAATCTCTAGGGCCTTACCTATTGATCATCTCCAATTTATCACTACCAGCACCACCACCATCATCATCATAGTTAGCATTTATCCAGTCCCTACTATGTGTCAGGTACCATGCTAAGCCTTTTACAAATATTTTCTCATTTGGTCCTCACAACAATCCTGGAAAACAGGTTCTATTATTACCCCCATTTTATAGTTGAAGAAACTGAGCCGAATAGGGATTAAACAGCTTGCCCAGGATCACACAGGCAGTAAGTGTCAGTAAGGTCGAATTCGGACTCAGGTCCTCCTGACTCCAGGGTTGGTGCCCTATCCATTGTGTCACCTACCTGCCCCTGTTTACATATATCTTCATTATATATAGTTGTTTGCACACTCCCCCCCCCCCCCATTAGACTGTGCCCTCCTTGAGAACAGGAACTGGTTTTGTTTTTTTGGCCTTTCTTTGTTTCCCCAGTGCCTGGCACATAGGCTTAATAGTTGATGAGAATGTATATTGTTAGAACAACTATTATCATGGAGTAGGGGAAATTAAAGAAATGTTTTAAAAAATTAAAATGTTTGAATATGCCGGGAATCACTAAGGTAGGGTTTTACACTGTGCTCACTTCAAAGGACAAATATTTGCCTTCTTTTCTTCTCCAAGAGATTATAGAATTTAGATTTTGAAGGGAAGTTTCCCATTGAGCTATATATTTCCCCAAGGGATAAGAGAATGTTGTTAAGGAGGTACAAGGAATAGTTGGTAAATAACTATATTGAAATATTCAAAAAATAGGAGTTAGTGAAAAAAATGCTATATACTAAATAAAATTCTCTTTATAAAAACAATTAAAATCTTTACACTATTTCTTATATGCATATGTATGATAAACTCTAGGATTTACTTGATTTCATATCGAATGTGAGCTCCTTGAAAGTAGGCAGCTCAAGCCCTTAACAACTGCTTTTTCATTCATTCGTTCACCCATTAAATCATTCATTCATTCATCCATTACATCATTCATTCATTTATTACATCATTCATTCATTCATAGCATACCCCCAGACCTTTACTTGCTGTGTGTTCCTTGGCAAGTCACTTCTCAGTCTGTTTCCTCATCTGTAAAATGGGAATGATAATAAAACCTATAAACCTTCAAGGGTTTCAAACCTTTCTCAGATCCAATTCTCTCATCCATGAAGTAGTAAATATCCCAATGAGAGACCATGATCAATGAGTGGATAGAGAGCTGTCTTCAGAGTCTGGAGGACAGGAATTCAAATCCTATCTCTGACACATACCGACTGTGTGGTCTCGGTCAAATCAGACTCTCAGGTTCCAGTCAACCCTCTAAGACCATAAATGGCAGAGTAGATCCTTCTTGGACTGGTAGAGGGAAGTAGACCAATGGCATCATAGGACCTAGGCCCCCCAAAAGGTAATGTCCCTGAAGTTCTTACCTCACAGGAAGGGTGGAGGGCTCAAATCAGATAATGTATGTTAAGTGTTTTTCAAACCTTAAAATGCTTCGTAAATGTTGACCATGTTTGATATTATTACACCAAGGCAAAGACTTATAATTATGATATACATTGATGTTCTGGGATCCCAAGCAAATGAGACATAAAGTAAGTCTTTTGTGTGAATAGCACAATTCGGGACTTTCTGCTCTGGTGCAAATCCTTGTCTCCCTCTCCCTCCCCCATCCAACAATCCTGGGGCTATTTGGGCAGTTATACAAGCTGTGGTTTCTCCAGCTGATGGTCCTCTTCTCCCACCTTGGATTTATTTATCGACATCTTGTCTCCCCTCTCCATAGAATGGAATAAACTCCTCGAGGTCAGGGTCTGTTTCATCTGTCTTGGTATCTCTAACACTTAATTTATGGCTTGGGATCCCAAAACTGCTTAATAAAATGCACATTGAATTGAATCGAATGCTGGGCTCATTTTAATTCCCATTATCAGAACTTCCAGCTGTGTGGCCCCTTATAATTGCAGAGGTCTTTATAGCCACTTGATTCTGGCAACGGATTTGTAAGGGAGGTAGTACATTAGACTGCTGTTATCCCCATCTTTCAGATGAGAAAACTGAGGTTCAAAGGCAATGAAGTGCATTTTTCAAGCCCTTACACTTAGTCACAGGAGTTTTTTGTGCCCTTTACTTGCCTTGTAGTTCCTTATGTGGAAAAACCCAAAAGCTAGTGTGGAACAGATGCTGAATTTGGAGTCAACATCTGAACTCAGGTCTTTTGACCTCAGGTCAGCATTCTTTCCACTGAGCCACGTGATTAGGGAAAGCCTTCTGTTTTAGGTGGCAGCTTTCTCAGGAATCTTGAAAGATACTTAAAATAAGTTATGAGGTCCCTGTGGAGAGATGAAAAGAGAATGACCCTCATGGCTAGCACACAGATGCATACAACCTCTGCAGTTGGGAGTGGGGAGAGGTTGCAGTTAAGGGGAACAGAGCCAATTTCTCTTGTAGGTCCGCTCCGGGATATATGCTTTCAGGGGACTCCCTCCTTCCTGTGGTGGTGGCCCCGCAGGCCTCTCCTGTGGCCCAGGTTCCTACTGACATGCTACCGGGAAGTGTGCACAGTCCTGGAATCTTGATCATTGCCAAGGGTCACCAGCATCAGTCCTGGGGCAGAGATCTGAATGGCAGCCAGGCTGACCTCTGGAGGTTGGGTGTCTTCTAACTGCCTCAAGGTGGCTGGCTCAGATGCGAGGATTCTCTAAATAATTATAAGGAAGACAGTGAAAAAATGTGTGTGTATATATATGAGGAAGGTAGGTGCTCACAGAAATATTTTCCTATCATGGATTTCCTCATAAGCAGTGAACAGCCTCCTCCCATCATCCTCCCCTAGGGTTATGGCCCCTAGGACTGGCTCGCTTACTGCATTCCCTAGCTCTGACTCCTCACTAGCCGCCTCCCAAATCCCAGTCAGATATGTTTTCCACCTCATTTGGCACTTGTCAAAGGTGCTTGGTTGATACAGCCCCTAGCAGAGCAGAAGAAGGCCTCTCTTTTCCCCAGGCTGATGCCAAGAATTCCATTCCTGGCTTCCTAGCAGGAGGAACACAAAGAGAATATTCTCTCTGAGTCACTAAGGACTCCAAGTTCATTGGGAAGATAGTCCCGCCAGAGGCCAAGGTAACCTTTTGTCTGGGTAGGAATGATTAGGAATTACCCAGGCAGATACATGTTCCCCTGTGCTCCCCACCCAGTATTTAAAATGTCAGCCTCGTTACAAGAAAATGAAGCTGCCTGAGAGGTAGAATTTGGATTGGAAGCATATGGAGGGATTTGGGAAGGATAGACTGACATCTTCAGACACGAATATGCTGAAGCCAGATCATACCAGCTCAATAAAGTCAACTTAAATTTTCAGCATGAACTTTTTTGCCTTGAAAATTGGCAAATGCCAAATTAGAGTTTGATGTATTATTTTGTTGATTGTCTAGATTTAAGAAAGTGATGGAGAAAATGCAGATTATAATCTGTATTATAAATAATGCAAATTAGATGTTAAAACATATGTATATACATTTAAACATTTAATTTTAAAATAGTATATATGTATATCAATCTATCTGTCTCTGTTTCTCTATCTATCCACACAATTTTTTTTTTCCTAGAGAGCCAGTCATTAAACATTGACCAGCTTACCTTTATCTTCAGGTGGCCCTTTGGTGTGTCAGGATGCACATCTGATGAGAGAATTTTTGGAACTGATAATCTATACTAGGAAGGTCCCACTTTATGGAGGCAGCAGGCAGGAGCTTGACTGATCCTCTCTGGACCACCAAATATAAGGTTCTAAAGCCTTGGACTTGCCAGGGCTCACCTTGGTAATTAGCTGATTTTAGGCTTATTCCTTGACCTCTACGCTTCATGTTTCCATCTGTCAAATGAGTGTAATTCAGCCAACCCTAATTATCACATGAGATGAGGAAGGCCAAAGTAACAATGAAGATACTTTGGGGATTAAAAAAGTGATATTCTGATATAAGGGGAAATTATTATTTTATTGCTTTATAGAAACAACACAGAGAATCACTGAGGCATAGTGTATAAAATGTTGGACTTGGAAGCCAGGAGACTTAGATTCAAAATCTTCCTCTTTGTGACCATAGGAAAATGATTTAACCTCTCTGAGCTTCTGGTAACTCTCAAAGACTGTGAGTTACAGAGGATTATGATCTAAATGGTTTGTTCAATTGTTTCTTCATTACCCCATTTGGGGTTTTCTTGCCAGAGATAGTAGAGTGGTTTGCCTTTTCCTTCTCCAGCTCATATTACAGGTGAGGAAACTGAGACAAACAAGGTGAAATCAATTGCTTAGGGTCACTCAACTAGTAAGAGTCTGAGGCTGGATTTGAACTCATGAAGATGAGTCTTCCTAGTTCCCAGCCCAGCACCAATGAACTGCCCCTTATGATCCATGTAAGTGGAGGGAATTCCCACATTTCATTGTAAGGTCCTTCAGGCATGGATAATAGTAACAATTTATTATTATAATAGCCAATATATTAATATAACCACTAAGAATTAGTATTGTCATTATTATAGCTAACATTTATATAATGTTTACTATCTGTTAGGCACTTTGCTAAATACTTTACAATTGTTATCTCATTTCATCCTCACAAGAACCCTGGAAGGAAGGTGCTATTATTATTCTTATTTTGCTGATGAGGCAAAGAGAGGTTAAGTGACTTGCCCAGGGTCACACAGATACTGTAAATATCTTAGGCAGGATTCAAACTTAGGTTTTCTTGACTCCAATACCATTCAACCTACAGTTTTAGAAGGTTAAAATTGACAATAATATATTTTTAAAGTATCCAAATAAAAATCTAGATAATATTAATATAACAATGATATTAATTAATATAATAATATTAATGAACCACAGGGTTCTCTAACTCAAGGCAGCTATAGAAAAAAACACTTTCTTCCCAAAAAAGGAGGGACAAAGAATTGAAATTATATGATAAGCAGGTTTAAGACCTCACAGAAACACCTTGGAACCATAAGAGACACCACTTTATTAAACACTAGTAAAGGCTGACAAAAGGTCCACACCACTGGGCTTAGGAAATGTGACCCATATGGCTTTATTTCTGAATGGACCCAAGAAACAGCTAAGAAGGAAGAGTAGAACCAAGAAGTCCTCCATGGGTGACACCTACATGGACTCAGCCAACAATATGTCAACAAAGAAGGGTTGAATGAATTACTGAATGATGTGGATTCATCCACAGAAATGATGAAGTTTATGATAGCAAAGAAAGAATGAGCTCCTTCCTCTCAGAAAGTACAGAAGGATTATCCTCAAGAATAATGAACCTATTGGTTGAGGAAGATTCTTGCAAGGAAATGGTAGAAGCTGAGCAGCAAATTGCTGCAAGTTGCCAAAATTTGCCACTCATGAAATACCCAAAAAGACATAATCAAGTGGTCAGAAGCTCACTGTCCTTCAAAACTATCACTACGGTTCAAAAGCTTGGAAGACAAAGGGAAGTTAGGTGGTGCAATGGATAGAGCACTGGGCCTGGAGTCAGGAAGACTCATCTCCCTGAATTCATCTTGCCTTAGATAGTTAGTAGATGTGTGACCCTGGTTAAGTCACTTTACCCTGTTTGCCTCAGTTTCTTCTTCTGTAAAATGGTCTAGAGAAGGAAATGGCAAACCACTCCAGTATCTTTGCCAAGAAAACCTCAAATGGAATCATAAAGAATTGGGCATGACTGAACAAACTGAACAAAAACACACTGTATCTGTAATTGGTATCTTAGAGACCACTCTCAAATACTAAGAGATTAGATGACAGTCAGACACGTCTGAACAATAACAACAATGGTTCAAAACTATATGACAATTATTCAAAACGAATAGAAAACAATATCCCATATGACAACTGCAAACCCCAACATATCTTAAATATTAAACAAATAAAAACATTTTGGAACTGAGCCTCATCACAAAAATATTGCCAACAGTGACCTAGACATGACATTGACCCATACAAATTGGCCAACAATGTTTTTAATAGATGCTGCCCTAGTCAATGCTCATGACCTCCAATCTACGTAGAGAAAATCTGTGGCTGTGAGTGTCATTTGCATAAGACTCTCCTCATTCATGGAGATTGGGAAAGTGTTATGCAAATGGATTGAGCCACAGCTTACATAGAAAGTAGTGCATTGTGGGAGGATCTCCACTCTATTGATCCAGTTTGTCAATGTCCTTCTGAAAATGCCTTATCCTTATTTGATTCCAAGGTGATGGATGACAGGATCATCCCTGGAAGGGACCTTAGAGGTCATCTAGTCCAATCCCCTCATTTTACAGATGGGCACAGAGATTAGGCATGGAGATCTCACAGCTACGGGTCTGATCTATAGTAGTCAAGCTTCTAATCAGATCTTCTGACTCCCAATCCAGTGTTCCATCCATTGGACCACAGTGCCTCCTCATAAGTAGGAAAACTCATTCTGATGATTATTTCCTGCCAAAAGGACTTTTTTTGATTCATATAGCTTTAATGAATGGCTTTCAAAAAATTAAATGTAGATTCATTATTAGAAAATACAGCTATGGATTTAGAGCTAGAAGAGACTCTTATAGATCAATTAGTCTAACTCATTTCATCTTGCAAAAGAGGAACTCACCCCCAGGGAAGTAAAGAGACTTGCCCAAGGCCATACAGGGAGTGCATAGTACATCTGGGATTTATGATTCCAAGCTTAGCCCATTTCTCAATGCACCATACTTCCTCTTTTAAGAGAATGTTTTAGGCCAGCAGTTTTCAAACTTTTTTGGCTGTCTTTACACTCTTAAAAATTGAGAGCCCTACACTGAAGAACTTTTATGTAAGTTATATCTACTGATATTTACCATTTAAAAAAAACTAAAATGTCATAGTAATATTATGAAAGTAGTTCTGACCTTAAGGACCTCTTGGATACCTGGACCACACTTTGAAAACTACTGATTTGGGGGAATGATTGAATAAATTATGGAATATAAATGAGAGGGGATATTATTGTGCTGTAAGAAATGAAGAGTTGGTCAGAGAAAATTGGAAAGATTTGTGTGAACTGATACAGCATAAAGTGAATAGACCAGCAGAGCTATTTATACTACAACACCATTAATGTGAAAATGAACAATTCTGAAAGCCATGAGAGCTCTGGACACCCCACTGATCAACCATTCCAGAGAACTGATGATGCAAAATGCTACTCATCTTATGACAGAAAGGTAATGGACTCAAGAATAAGACACACATCTTTGGAGAGGTCCAATGTAGGACTTTATTTTGCTTGGCAATACTCTTTTATTACAAGGATTTTATTTTTCTTTTTTTGCTCTAAGAGTTGAGGGGAAGGAGTGAAAGGAAGGGAAAAAATGCTTGACAGTTGAAAAAAAAGAGTGAATTTTTTTCTTTCTTTTTTTTATTTTTTTTTTTTGCTTTTTGGAGGGGGGAAGGTAGGGCAATTGGGGTTGTGACTTGCCCAAGGTCACATAGCTAGTTTTGTTTTAAGTGTCTGAGGCCGGATTTGAACTCAGGTCCTTCTGACTTCAGGGCTGGTATTCTATTCACTGAGCCACGCAGTTGCCCCTATAGTGAATTTTTTAAAAAAGGAAAGAAAAAGACAAAGCAATTATTTGCAGAGACTATGCTTAGACTTTGGAATTATGTTACATGTATTTGGATATATACATGTAACATATTATATATAGATATATAATACATGTATAGTATATATATGTTTATGGAAATATTCTATTCAAAATCCTTTCTATTCTCCCTATCTCCTGGAACTTTAGAGTCCCCCTTCTTTCCCAGAAATGGTTAATTTGTTTGCTTTTTTTTTTAAACCTGTTGCTTTTTAGAGAGATAAGGGTATGACTTATAGATAGTTAATGAAGTTTAATTGTATCTATTATCACTTATCTCCACTGTACATGCATATATGTGTACTTGGGCATATGTGCATATATGTACACATACATTTACATGTACATATATGTACACAAATGTGTATATATGTATACACACATATATGTATATACACACATTTTGGAGCTGAGATCTGTGATTTCTTCAATTAGGGCCCTTCCAGGGAGGAATTTCCTTTACCAATCAAAATTGTCACATTCTCTGAAATTTATAATCTTAAAGAGAGTTTCCATACCTGGGGCATGGAAAGATTAAAAGTAAGACAGCCAGAATGAGTGAGTCAAAGGCAGGACACAAACCAATGTCTTCTCAACTCCCTCAGCCAGTTCTCTTTTTGTATCCCATTATCTCATCCTTTCTCTCATCTCTCAGTGCTACTGTGTACAATAAAAATTCACTTCTATATGGTAGATTGAGGTTTACAAAGGGTTTTCTTTTTTTAAAAATTATTTTTTCCAGTTACAAGTAAAAACACTTTTAAACATTTGTTTTTTTTTAATTTTGCATTACAAATTATCTCTTTGCCTCTCTTCTTGAGGAGGCAAGCAATTTTATATAGATTATACAGGTGCAGTCATGTAAGACATATTTCCATATTAGCCATGTTGCAAAAGAAAACAGACTAAAAAACCCCACAACAACCACCTAAGAAAGAGAAAGAAAGCAAAAAAAACAAAAACCACTTTGATTTACATTCAGATTCCATCAGTTCACTCTGGAGGTGAAGAGCATTCTTCACCCTAAGTTCTTTGGAATTGTCTTAGATCATTGTACTGATGAGAGCAGCTAAGTTATTCACAGTTGATCTTCCTTACAATACTGCCATTGCTGTGTACAATGTTCTCCTGAATGTGCTCATCTCACTTTGCATCAGTTCATATAAATCTTTCCAGGTTTTTCTGAAACCATCTTGCTCATCATTTCTTTTTTTTTTTTTTACTATTTTTTTTGGAGGGTAATTGGGGTTAAGTGACTTGCCCAAAGTCACACGGCTAGTAAGTGTGTCAAGTGTCTGAGGTTGGATTTGAACTCAGGTCCTCCTGACTCCAAGGTCAGTGCTCTATTCACTGGGCCACCTAGCTGCCCTGCTCATCATTTCTTATAGCATAGTCATCATCCATCACAATCATACACTACAATCTGTTCAGCCATTCCCCAAATGATGGGCATCCCCTCAATTTCCAATTCTTTGCCACCACAAAAAAAGCTGCTATAAATATTTTTGTACACGTGGGTCTTCTTCCTTTCCCTTTGATGTCTTTGAAAATACAGACCTAGCAGTGGTATTTCTGGGTCAAAGGGTGTGCACAGATTTCCAATAATCCTGTGAAGTAGGTAGGGTAGGTGTTGTTATCTCCATTTTGCCAATGAGGACACTGAAAAAAAGAGGTGGTTAAGCTCCTTTCTCAGGCAGGTAAGCAGGTTAAGTGGAAGCCAGGTCTTCTCATCCCACTCCACTCTCCTTGTTTGACTCTACCTTCTGGCTTTCTGAGATTCCTTAGAGTCCCAGCTAAAGTTCTGCCTTCTACAGGGAGCCTTCCCCAATCTCTCTTAGTTGTGGTGCTTTTGCTATGTTGTTTCCTTCCTGTCTATCTTGTATGTAGTTTTTTTGTACTTGTGTGTTAGATTGTGAGCTCTTTGAGGGCTGGGCCTCTCTTTTGCCTTTGTTTGTGTCCCCAGGGCTTACAGCAGGCATTTAATATATGCTTACTGATTCTACTACATTGACAGCTGTGGATATGCTTATGGCTGACAAAAATCATCTTTTGAGAACTGAACAGACTGGTTGTCTGAGGCTTCATGAAATGATCTAGACATAGAAAGCACTGACTCCAAAATCCTGGTAAGACTTGCATTCATTTTACTAATTAGTCTATAGAGGTACCTCTGGGAACATCTTAACATGGGATTCCTAATGTTTATAAAATGATCACAGGGGTGGCCAGGTAGCTCAGCAAGTAAGAGCACCGGCTCCAGTGTCGGGATGACCTGGGGATCAAATCTGGGCTCAGATACTTAGCACCACACCCAGAAATAACTGGCCATGTAACCTTGAGCAAGTTACTTAACCCCAATTGCTTAAAAAAAAAAGAACTATGACTATAAAATGATCACAAAATGTATACACTCTAAACACATCAGGGAATGTAACTTTTCTCTTTAAAGTTGCATGTTGTACAACTTTGAGCTTTAACATATTTTAAATTAATAATAATAAATGTTTATATAGCACTTACTATGTTCTAGGCCCTGTGCTAAATATTTTACAATTGTTATCTCACTAGATTTTCACAGCAACCTTAGGAGGTAGGTGCTATTATTATCCCCATTTTACAAATGAAGAAACTGAGGTAGATGAAAGGTTAAGTGACTTTCCCAGGGTCACATGGCTAGCAAGTGTCTAAGACTGGATTTGAATTTAGGTTTTTCTGACTTTAGGGCCAGCACTCTATCCACTGTGCCACCTAACTGCCCTGTAACTTAAAAAAGATACCAAACAAATGCCCCTTGAAGAGGCTCTGGGCTTTCCCACCTCCATGCCTTTGCTCAAGCTGTTTCCTGTGCTTAGAACGTCCTCCTCCTCTCTCGGCCTGTTGAAATGCCTACCCATGCTTTGTTGTTGGTGTTTGCTCTTTGTTCTCAGAGAGGACTACGATACCAGGTTAAAGCCTCTCGTAAGACTAACTTCTCTGAATTCTGATGTCTTCTGCCCATAATGACTTTCTTCCTCGGTCAGAAAATTAGCATTTATGAAGTGCTTACTGTATGCCAGGCACACTTGCTGAGCCTGGGAAGACAAACACAAGTTGAAAAAATAAAAGATAATCCCTGTCTTCAAGGATCTTCCAATCTAACGGAGGAGACAACAAACAAATGGGTACCAACCAGCCAAAACAGAAACTGGACCCAGATGGCTCCAGAGAAGACAGTGAGACTGGTGACTGCACAGCTCTCCCTCACTGGAATCCAATTCACTTGTATGTCTTGGCATCACCTTCCTGATGTCACGGGCTTCTTCGAAACAAACAGCTATGACAGCAACGAAGCCATATACACAACAAATAGGGAATAATTAATAGAAGGAAGGCACTAGAATTAAGAGCAATTGGGAAAGGCTTTCTGGAGAAAATGGGGTTTTAGTTGGGACTTAAAGGAAGCTGAGAAGTCAGTAGGCAGAGATGAGGAGTGAGGGTATTTCAGGCCCTTGGGATAGGCAGAGAAAATGGCCAGGATAACAGTCATGGATGAAGAAATAGAGAAATAACAGCAAAGGAGAGTAGAAGGGGATACTGGTAAGAAGGGGGCTGTGACTAGGCCTGCTTTGTGGCCACTAATATTGCCTTGGTTTTAGTGGGTTCCTTCTTGCCTTAAAAGAGATGAGGGGTGTGTAAGCGCAGAGAAAGCAGGAGATCAAGGTCCTGGCATGTTTCTGGGCTCTTCCTCAGCCTCTCTCCTACCAGATTATGTCAGGGAAGTTATAGAGGGATTACTTGTGGTAGGTAGAAGGTTGGACTAACTGCTGTCTAGGGGCAGTCCCTTGCCTCTCGAAGCATCTGTGATGGGGAGACCCTGTGATTCTCCAGGCCCTGGTCCCTTCCAGTGCCTGAGGGTGGCAGCTAGTCTAGTAGCAGTAATTTCAGAAGACTCAGTTAATAGATGACAAGGGACAGGGAAAGCTAGGCATGAGGGATGGTGAGTGCCTAAGAGGTAGCAATGAAAGAGATGATCCTGCTCTTAGCTTCTGCATCATGAACAGGGCCCTGCTGAGCCCCCAGTCCTTAGCCTGACATTCCATGACCTGAGGACATTCAGCAAAGGATAACACAGAAGGACCTTTGTCCAAGCAAATCCCCTCACTGACCCACCCTAAGCCTTCCTCTGCTAGCTTAAGTCCTAACTATCCTTCTGAGGCAGTCAACAGGCATTTATTAAATGTCTAAGCCTTCCTCTTCTAGCTTAAGTTCTAGCCATCCTTCTAAGTCAGTCAGCAGGCATTTATTAAATGTCTAAGCCTTCCTCTGCTAACTTAAGTCCTAACTATCCTTCTGAGTCAGTCAGCAGGCATTTATTAAATGTCTAAGCCTTCCTCTGCTAGCTTAAGTTCTAGCCATCCTTTTAAGTCTGTCAACAGGCATTTATTAAAATGTCTAAGCCTTCCTATGCTAGCTTAAGTCCTAGCCATCCTTCTAAGTCATGTTAACAGGCATTTACTAAATGCCTACTATGTGCCAGGTTATACTAATATATATATAATATACTATACTTATATATACTAAAAAAAAGTGTGTGCATGCGTGTGTGTGTATGTGTGTGTGTGTATGTAAACCACTCCCCACCCACAAGATTTCAGAGTTTAATGGGGGAGACAATATGCAAACAACTATTATAATCAGAGGAAGTCTCAGCGAAAAGACACCAAGGTTAAGGAGAACCAGGAAAGACTTCTTACAGAAAGTGGGACCTAGCTGAGACTTGAAGGAAGCCAGGGAAGCCAGCAGATAGAGATGAAGGAGAGAGATCCAGGCATGAGGGATGGACAGTGAAAATGCCTGGAGTTGGAAGCTGTGGGGTCACATCTTAGGATTGGCAAGGAAGCTAGGATGGCTAGAGGTATGGGTCCTTCTGAAGTGACACATCTTCCTTGATGTCTTCCACTGCTCCAACTTACAATGATTCCTTTTCTGGCCTCCCCTGGTCATTATGATCTGTTCTACACATTCTGTGCTCTCCCACTCATTGACTTTGAGTATTTTGTTGTAAGAGACTTTGTTTCTTCTGTCACGTGTGTGTACACTTATGTCTACCCACCATTGGAAAAACTCTTCAGGGCAGGGACTGTCCTCATGCTTCCTTTGGTGTCTCCCCCTATTATAATAATTATAAATATACCCATACAATATTAACACAGCATAAGGTGCTGAAATTCACCCTAAGGAAGTCATAAAAAATACCAATACTACCACATCAAAAACAAAAACAAAAACAAAGGCTATTAGATATTCTTAGAGCAAATAGTTAACAGGTCAAAAACTATGGAAATGTTTTTGAAACAAGCAGATGCCATTTCATTGAGCAATAATAAAGGAAAATTGAAATTTGTTGAATATAACTTAATGTGACTTACCTCTGAGTGGAGCCCATGATATGACCAAGATCCAGTAATGGAACTAAAAGGCTGAGATCTGCAAGAACTAGAAAACAGTATGTTGACAAAGCAGCATCAGGCAAATATAGCTGACTCATACACATTTTGTGTTTGTGTGTGGAAATGAAGGGGTTTGGGATGGTAGTTCTGAACCAGGTCATTGACACCAGAAATTACTGAAAGTTGACCCTTCCTTTATGAGCCCAGACTTAGTGACCAAAGAAATGGTTCAGGCTGTGAAAGTTCAACACTTCCTTAATACCTGGTAGCTAGAATTACACATCACAAACTCACTTTCTTTTGTGAACTTGCAAATAAATTCCCATACTACAAATGCAGACCTCAGAAAACCCTGGAAAATTCAACCAATAAATGCTATTAGAACCAGATGGTGATCCCAGAGAGAACTGTCATTACTGGATCATAACAGTAATGGATCAATACATTGATTCTTAGAAACTTTTTAAGTTTAAAAGACAATTTTTTAAATAGATGTCACCAAATATTCCTAATCTCAAAGCTGTGTTAGAACAAAAGATTCCAAAGTATTGAAACTGATCAGAATCTGATGAGAATCAGAATGAGTCACATAGGAACTCTGTTGTTCTGCCTGCTATGGAATTATAGTAAGGATACTCTCAGTGAACCTGCAGATGTCCCTATACGCTAACATTTTTTATTCAACTACAATATGAACTTGAACCAGAGTCCATAGAATATTGAATTTAAAGGAATAATAACAGGAGAGTTACTCGTCCCAGGACAGTTTGTTTCTGAACCCCGTAAAAATAAGGGGGAGGGGAGCAGAGGAATAAGCATTTATTGAGTCTTTATTATATAGCAAACACTGTGCTAAAGTGCTTTTTATAAATATTATTTCATTTGATCTTCTCAACCTTTAAGGTAGGTGGTGTTATTATCCCCATGTTATAGTTGAAGAAACTGAGACAAACAGATTAAGTAACTCACCCAAGGTCAAACAGCTGGTAAGTGTTGGAGGTGGGCTTTGAACTCAGGTCTTCCCAATGCTCTAAGAGCCATGCCACCAGCTGCCTCTGAAAGTAAGAAGATAATTATATTAAAAGGAGGTCTATACATCTCCTTATATTACACAAAGCACATTATTCACTATTTCATAGTCCTCACAGCAACTGTAAAAAGTAGACATTATTATTATCCCTACTTTATAGCCAAGGAAACCAAGGCTCCCAGAGATTGTGTCTGATAAATGATTACATAGCCACGAACATGTGGAAGGCTGAGTTCAAACCCAGATTCTTTTGACTCCATATCAAACCCCTCTCTCCACTCCATGACGTTGTGCCTAGAGCAGTGCTAGTCTCATGCTGAATTGAACGTTTGTTGTTGAAATGTTTGTAAACATGTTAAAAGCCTTCCATCTTGGGGTTAACCACTCTGGCCACAGCTAAGCTGGTCACACCTTTGGCATCGTGCCAAACAGTCAGCACAACTCTGCTTGGGGCTTGTGACTTTCCATGCTTGCTACTGCTACCAGCTGAAGCAACAAAAGCATCTTTATTTAGTTAGTTTTTTATGGTGGGCTCCCATTTTATTCTTCCCAAAGCATTTTCATGTATATTTTGTGTGTCATCTGGAGAGTCTGTCTTCTTGACCATCCTCCTCACGTCCATAGATATGTGATGTTCAAGTCTGGAATTAAAGTTAAGACAAAAGCCCATTTCTGAAGCCTCACAGCTATTTTTGGCTCCACTTGAGTCCTGTGCAGAGAGCCCTGGACTCTCAGCACGTGTCAAAGCCACAAACTTCAAGCCCGGCCCAAATCGGCTCTTGAAATTGTTAAGCCAAAATTAGCCCCGGGCACAAGAAGGCAGGATATGGGCCAGGACCACATGGTGTGGCATTGCCCATAATAATCCCAGTGCTCTGTCTCTATCTCCTCTTTCTTTCTCTTTTTCTTTCTCTTCCTTCCTTCCTTCCTTCCTTCCTTCCTTCCTTCCTTCCTTCCTTCCTTCCTTCCTTCCTTCCTTCCTTCCTTCCTTCCTTCCTTCCTTCCTCTCTCTTTCTTTCTTTTTCTTCCTTCCTCCCTCCCTCATTTTTTCTTTCTCTTTTTTTTAAAGGTGAAAATAGTATGCTTTAATCTGCATTCAGACTCCATAGTTCTCTCTTTCTTTTTTGATCTCTCTTTCTTTTCCTTCCTTCCTTCCTTCCTTCCTTCCTTCCTTCCTTCCTTCCTTCCTTCCTTCCTTCCTTCCTTCCTTCCTTCCTTCCTCCCTCCCTCCCTTCCTCCCTTCCTTCTCTCTTCTCTCTGTCTCTGTCTCTGTCTGTCTCTCTCTCTCTGTCTGTCTGTCTGTCTCTCTCTGTCTGTCTGTCTGTCTGTCTGTCTGTCTCTCTCTCTCACACACACACACACACACACACACACACATTGCTTTTTAGTTACAAGGTAGTTAGCTAGCTTAGCTCAGCCTGGAATCAGAAAGATGTGATGTAAACCTCAGACACTTATTAGTTTTGTGGCCTGAGCAACTCACTTAACCTCCTTCTACCTTGGTTTCTTCAACTGCCAAATGGGAACCTTAACAGCACCTTCCGCCTTATTGTGGGGATCCAATGAAATAATGGCTGTAAAGCACTCAGCACAGTATCTGAACTTGTGGCAGGTGTTTAATAAATTCTTGTTTCCTTCCTTCCTTCCAAAGCGCTTCAGATCCATTATCTCATTTGCTTTGCATAAAAACCCATCTGGGTGGGCAGTACAAGTAACATGATCTTCACTTTATTAGTCAGGAAACTGGGACAAAATATTAAGGAACTTTCCCAGGCCACAAGGCTATGAAGAAGCAGGTCCAGGGCTCCTTCTCAGGTCTTCTGATTCCAAGGTCAGGGTGCTCATCACTCTAACTAAAACTTACATTATACTTATGGCTTTGCAGAGCACTTTGGACATTATCCCTCATGGCCCTGAGAAGCAGGTACTATTATTGCCCTCATTATACAGATAAAGACTTCCAAATGTTAAATGACTTGACCAGGGTCACACAGCTTACTAAGTCTCTGGGGTAGAATTCCAACTCAAGTCTTCCTCACTCCAAATCTAGCTCTCAATCCTCAGCTATCTCCTACTTTCTCAGGTAACTAACTTTTGCTAGGATGGCTTTAGCCAAGGTTAAACGTTAGCCTTTTGAAGCTCAAGTCAGGCCAGAAGGTGGGATAAAAGTGACATCTTTCCCTAGGGAGCACGGGTCCAGTCAAGGATGCTCTGGCAAGCTCTATGTCTCTGTGCCATCAGAATGTACACATTAGGCAATCACATACGCAGATGTCTCTGTCTCTCCTGGTTCAAGATACTGCCGCAGGCAGAGAGGTTTTCCACTGTGAAAGTCCCCAGGGAGGCTACTGGAAGATAGCCCAGAAAGCTGTATGGGTTCTGATGATGCACCCACTTTCTCTTCCCTTTGAAGGGCAGTCCTTAAGAAGGTCCTAAACTAGAAAACACAGGGCTAAACTTAAGAGTGAGAGTAGAAGCTGGAAGGGACACCAGAAACCTCCATTTTATAGATGGGGAATCTGAGGCCCAAAGAAATCGAAATGTTTTGCCCAACATCAAGCATATAAGTCATCAGAGGCAGAATTTGAACCCAGGTCCTTTGACTCCAGAATTAAGTTCTAGTGCCCTAGTCCATGCACTTCCCTTTAGTTTAATTATTTACCTGATCTGGAGTATCCAATTGACTCACAAAACACCATTGCTTAACATAGTACATTTCTGTCCCTATACTTATTGTATTAAACCTTCACCAAGACTTTGCAGCAAAATTGAGGAAGAGAGATGCATGAAATAAAATACTGAGAGCAGAAGGGTTTGTTTAGGCCTCCTGTCCCTTTGCCCCAGTCTTTACTTCCTCCCTATTGGACTCTATTGTTGGACTTGGTGTTGGTTTTGGTTTTGGTTACGTCTGAGGGATTATTTACAGAGTGCTATCAAGGACTGGCATCAGCGCTCTCTGGGCTCCATAAATCACTGTCTGCCATAACTAATTCAGCTGCTAAATCCTCTAAATTTCGAGAATGGGGCTTGATACACTGAACTTAAAACTGGAAAATCTGGGTTCAAATTTAGGTTCTCCATGAAACTAGCAATATAGCCTTGGGCAGGACTTCACCTTTAAAACTGAAAGAGGGGGCAGCTAGTTGGCAGCTAGGTGTCGAAGTGAATAGAGCATTGGCCTTGGAGTCCAGGAGGACCTGAGTTCAAATCCTGACTTGACCTTTGACACATGACACTTACTAGCTGTGTGACCCTGGGCAAGTCACTTAACCCCAAATGCCTTGCTTCCCCCCTCCAAAAAAAAGAAAAGAATTTGCTTAAAACTGAAAGAGGATACGGTACCACCTGCCACTCACAATAGCTGTTTAGGGGAACAAATGAGATAATGAAGGCAAAGGGCTTTTATAACCATCAGGTGCTGTATAAATGTGATATCTGTCTGTTTAGTCATTTTTTTCAGTCATGTCCAACTTTCTGTGACCCTACTTGAGATTTTCTTGGCAAAGATTTACCATTTCCTTTTCCAGATGAGGAAAGTGAGGAAAACAGGGTTAAGTGACTTGCCCAGGGTCACACAGCTAGTGAGTGCCTGAAGCCAGATTTGAACTCTTGTCTTCCTGACTCCAGGCTGAGGCACCTAGATGCTCCATAAATGTGATCTCCCATTTATTTAGCCAACAAAGATAAAGCTTACTCAGGACACTGAGCTAGGCACAGGGGAGGCAGCATTTATATAAGATTAGATCTCCACACTCATAAAGTTTATAGTTTGGTTTGGTAATAAGATACAAAGACAGATAACTATGACAAACTTTTACAGGCATCCATAGGACATTTGCAAAATAAAGTTCTATGGGAATTCTTAGGAGGGAGATTATTGCTGACCCATTGAAGAACAGACTTCCCAGATAAGATAACAATTGAGGGGGGCTTTAAAAGGAGAGCCAGCCTTAGGACCAGGAAGAAAAAAAAATTGCTGTGATTTTTGGGAGACATTAAAATTCTCAGTGCTTTAGACAGATCTATAATAATAATAATAGCTGTTGTTTATAGAGAATAACTCATTTGAGTCTTGCAACAACCCTGGGAGATAGGGTCTGTAATTATTCCCATTTTACAGATCAGGAAACCATGGCACAAAGATTAAGTGACTTGCCCAGAGTCACACAGCTAATAAGTATCTGAACTGAGGTCTTCTGACTCCAAGGCCATGCTCTATGGGTCCACCTAGCTGCCTCACAAGTCTCAAAGAAACTGTTGACTTACACTGGTAATTTTCCCACCTGGCAGTTCCCAATCACAGTCCAGTTTAAAGGAGGGATAAGAATATAGCAGTAGGTGGACCTGGTAAAGAAGATCATTGGCACTAATTTACCCAGCCTGTTGAGAGTTATTTCTCCCATGACTCTAGCCTGTATGAGGAAAGAGCAGTGGGGAATGAGATGGAGGCAGACAGGTTTCATTTTTTCCTTCTCTCTAGGCTCAGATGCCCACGTAGCCCAAATGTCCTATTCATTTGATAAGTTGTGTTCAGGAGGGCCTGAGGATAAGGCCTGACATGAACCAAAGGTAAGAAGAGGAGCCTTTCTGAAGTTTTTCTAGCTGTACCAGCAGTGATGGAAAGGAAGCTCATTTCTAGCCCATTAAGCTCAGTCACCATGTACAACTGAAGGTTCCCCTCCTCCTTTGGCGCAGATCTCAGCAGATTGGGGACAGTGTAGCGAGGATTCGTTTCTATTTTAGCTGGGAGCAATTTGCGTGCCTACCAGGAAAGCAGGGGTGGGATGAAAATAGAGAATTGCTCATGTGCTCTTGCACTCATGATTCAACACCTGGCTGTTTCTTGGTGTCCGTTCCTGGCTTAAAAACAAGACAGCAAAGGTAAAAATGTAAAGAAATGCAGAGTAGAGACTCCCCAGTATGCCTGCTGCTGTTGAAAGACATGGGGGGGCAGCTCTGAAGGAGTGAGTACGAACCTGATGAAATACTAGTCCCATCTGGAGAATATTTATAGGTTCATAGCATTATAGACTTAGGTGTGGAAGGGAACTTAAAAATCCCTCAATTTACAGATAAGGAAACTGAAGCATTATGTGATTTTTCTCAGAATCACGCAACAAGATTTGAGCACAAAATTTGATACTGACACAATACTGTAGTTCTTACTTCATACAATCTGCTATTTTAGTAGTGTGGGTACTCTTTGAATCAGATCACAGACTCTCTATGCCTTACTAGACAGTCTAATAAAACTACCCAACAGACCTAAATCCCGACTACCAGGACAATAGTTTTAGAAAATATGCACATTTAATTCTAGTTTACATTAGTTTTTCTGGAATCAACAAGTCATAGATTTTAAGGGTGAAGTAAGACATAATCTAGTCCCGGGGTTCTATGTTTTTTCTTTCATGGATCTCTCTGGCAGTCTGATAAAGCCATTCTCAGAAAATTACTTTTAAATATATAAAATTAAATGCACAGGATTACAAAGGAAACCAATTATATTGAAATACAGTTATCTATCTATATTATATTATATATGTCTATGTAAACACAGGTTCATGGTTAAGAACCCTGAACCAGTCCAACTCTGTCATTTTATAAATAGGGAAACTGAGGCCCAGAGAAGAGAAATGTCTTTTCCAAGATTGAGGTAGACCTAAAAACCCAGGCCTTTTGCTTTCCAGTATTCTTTGCCTGATACTGTTTTTCCTTGTTTCTAAAAAAAAAAAAAAGAAAGAAAAGAAAATGAAACAAGCTTCTAGATTTTAAAACAAATAACTTGTCTATTCTACTTCCTCAACCAACATCTCTTAATATCTGGTCCCTTCTCTATAATCAAGCCATAGCTACCCCAGTTTGGGCCTTAATAATCTCTTATTTAGACTATTAACTCTTGATTGATCATCCTGTAATCTGTCTTTCTCCTCTCCCATTCACTCTTCACACAGTTGTCAAAGTGATGTTCCTAAAATACAGCTCTGTCTATGTCAATATTGTGCTTCAGAAACTTCACTGGCTCCCTTTTCCCATCTCCTGGAACCCTTTCTGCCCAAGTACAATAGCTAATAACTTCTTGACCCCCCCTCAAGACAATTTCATCCTTCAGAAGGTGTGGGAGCCAAAAAGAGGGAAATTCAATGCAACATCTTACTATGGTAGCTAACAGGGAATCACTCGTTTCTGGGAGTGTAGATGAAGATAACCATGGGGAAAGGCAGAGAGGGAGGGGGTCAGAGAAATGACCACTCCCTCCTGGGATTTATGAAATATAAGGAGAAGAAAGCTTTGATGTAGACTAGATGATAGTGTGATTATATGGGTTTAAACCTGGTTGGATGGTTAGACTCAAAGGTATTGTTAAGGGCTCAATGTTGACCCAGCAGGGGGTGGCCAGTGGAATGTCCCAGGGATCTGCATTTGGCGCTGTACCATTGTACATTTTAAAATTAATTTCTTAGACAAAAGAATGAGTAGCGTGCTCGTAAATTTACAGATGAGATTCATCTGGGGAAGGCAGCTAATGCCTTGGATGACAGAATCAGAATCATGAAAGATACCATCACATTAAAGCTTTGGGCTGAAATCCAATAAAATGAAATTCAATAGGGTTAAAAGGTAAAGTCTTATACTTGGGTTAAAGAAATCAATCTAATGGGTGTAGAATAGGGTGAAGGGGCCTGTTTAGAAAGGAACTGGTATGAAAAAAGATCTCTGTCTTTTTCTGCAATCAAATATAGACTCCTCCATTTGGCATTTTATGGAGTTGTATGCTCAGTATGAGTCAGCCCCAGGGATGTGGCTGCCAAAAAAAGTCAAGACAACCTTGGACTGCTTGTTTAATTCTACCTCTTCCAGAAATGAGATGAAGATTCTGCCATACTCTCCCCTGGCTAAATGACCTATGAAAGTTGTGTTAAGTTCTAAGCAGCATAGCTTAGGAAGAACAGTAACAGGATGATGGCAAAGTTTCTCAAGTCCATGCCATATTGAGATTTGGTGGAGGAAATGGGGAACAGAGAATTGAAAGTGGGAGGAGAGGTAAATTATAACTGCATTCAAGTATTTGAAAGGCTGTCAGGTACAAGATGAAACTGACTTTTCTTTCTTGTCCCCCAAGGGGTACCAGCAGCAGCAGCAATGAGTGGACATTGTAGAGGCAAATTTTGGCTTGATATTCAAGAAAAATTTCCTACCAGTTACAGTTAACCCAAACTGGGCTGCTGCTGGAGGTGGTGGGTTCTCCCAGGTTTGTGCTGGTAAATGTTTAACAACTAACTCTCTGAGGGAAAAAGAAAAAGAAAACTGTATCCTGGTCATACTTTTAAGTTTGTTTTGTATTTTAAGGTTTTCTCCTAAGTCTGGATAATTTAAAAAAAAAATGAAGCAGGCCCTTATTTGTAGAGTTTGCTGATCTCCAAAGTGTAAATGCTCACACTGAATATTTAACAATTGGCTTTCTAGAGTTGGTAGGAACTACTCTGGAACATCTCTGGTTCCTTCTCACTGGAAGTCTTTAAGGCAAGGCTATATGACCATGTCTTGGATATGTTAGAGTTAGGATTCTTTTTGGGCTAAGCTTGAATTGAATGACTGCTAAAGTGCCTTGCAACTCTAAATAAATTCCGTGATTCCATGAGTGTCTCTAAGATAAAATATAAACTCCCATTTGATATTTTAAGTGCTTCAAAATCTGACTCCAAACTAACTTTTCCCCTTGTGCACTCTATGCTCCAGTCAATCTGGCCTCCTATACACAACCTGTGCCTTTAATGACCCCCCTCCTTGAGCTGGTTAAGCTCAAGTGCCCTCTCCCCAATGAGAGAAGGTGTTTGAGAGAGAACCATCCTCCCTGCCCCTCCCCCTCCCCAGGTCACTTTGTATTTATTCTGTAAATATCCTGTCTTTACTTTCCTATAAACATATATATGTCCATGCAGTGGAATGTATGTTCCTTGAGGGCAATCCCTAGCTTGTTGCTGTATTTTTATTTCCTAATGTCTAGCACAGTGCCCAATTCTGATTGATTGGCTCTTAATTCAGTGAAATTATTTAAATTGAAGTTTAGCTTAGGAATCAGTAAATAAATGAGGTTGTTTTCAATTGCGTGTTAAGTATTATTATTATTATTATTATTTTGGTCAGGATTCCATGGCCTGAGATAATAAATTAGGGTTCAGTACTTCAGTCATCTCTGTGCCTAAGATCTCAGGCAGTTTATAGAAGAGAACATCACACAACATGTTTCCAAGAATCTACCAATACAGAAGAGTACAAATAGAAATGGAAAAGCAACCCAGGTGCCTAGCAAGCCTCACTTCTCTTCGTCATCAGGGGGGTCTCCCCGGGTTCCTTCCCTGGCAAAACATGATTTCTGCAATTCTAGTACAACGAGCACTGACTTCATTCCAGTAGGGATTGCAGAGATTATTGAGCGCAACACTCCCATTTCACAGATGAAGAAACAGAAGCCCAGAGGAAACAATGAAACAATGAGAATAATAGCAGCCACCAGATTTGAACCCATGTCCTCTAACCCTATGTCCAGGACTCTATCTACTTCATCACTGCCAACCTAACACGGGTCCAATCTTAGAAACTGCTGGTTGCAACTGCTGCTTTCCCATTCCTACAATTCTATAACATTACCTCCATGATTATGGCCAGATGGTTCCAAAGGGCTCCAGAGGGGACAATTAGGATCAATAGTTGGGAGTCCCAGAGAGGAAGCTATTGACTCAGTACTGAGGAAAACTTCCTGACAATTGGAGCTGGCCAAAGGTAGAATGAACTGTTTTGTGAAATAATTTCCCCGTCTAATTGGTCAAGCAGAAACTGGACAGCCACTTGATAGGGATTTTGTAAGGTAGATCCATGTACTAGGCAGAGATTTAGATAAGATGATCTCTGAGACCCCTTGCAACTCTGGTATTCAATGAGATTCTACCCCAAAGACTAGGGCAGACTATTTGTCTTTAATGATGCATCTACTTCCTGCTCCCTGAAAGGCTCTCCTGGTCCCCATGGAACACTATATGAAGAGTAGGTCATGTTCTACCCAGAGGTCAAGGAGGGAAAAATCCTTCTTGCCCAAAAGGAGAACAAGGCAGCTTCCTTCCAGAGTGAAACAACCATCTGTGAACTGAACTTGGGTTTCCCCAGCTGCAGGCTTCTGGGGGATGTACCTGAGAGTGTTCAGCATGGCTGACTAAGACCTCATCTCTTTCTAAAACTCTCAGACAGACAGGTGTAACTTATTAAAATCTTCAGTGCATATAATGAGTCTCTCTAAGGGCAGCTGGCATTTTCTGTCTTGCAATGAAAAAAAGTGAGAAGGATAGCTAACTCCACACATACAGTGTGTTCATGAGACTTCCTTGTGGGGAATTAGTTGTTATCTTTCAGTATCTGATTCTCTCTCATGGGGATGTAGAGAGTATTTGCAGGGACTGATGCCTAAGGAGGGACAGTACTCTCAAGGCAATATGATACAAAGGAGAAAGAGATGAATTTGGAGACAGAGGACCTGATGTGAATCCTTCCTCTATCTTTTGCTACTTATAAAATCTTAAGCAGGATACTTCCTGTCTCTGAGTCTCATTTTTCATATCTGTAAAATGAATGGGTTATAGCCATTCTGGAGAACAATTTGGAATTAGAACCAAGATATCACTAAACTGGGCACACTTTTTGAACTAGCAATACTACTACTAAGCCTATACCCCAAAGAGATCAAAGGAAAAGGACCCATATGTACAAAAATATTTATATCAGCTCTTTTTATAGTGTCAAACAGCTGAAAGTTAAAGAGGTATCCAAACCGGAGAGTGGCTGAACAAATCATGGCACTTGAATGTAATGGAACATTACTGTGACATTAAAAAAATGGTAAAAGAGATTGTTTCAAAGAAACCTGAAAAGACTCATATGAATTGATACAGAGTGAAAGAAGTGGGGCGGCTAGGTGGCGCAGTGAATACAGCACTGGCCCTGGAGGCAGGAGGTCCTGAGTTCAAATTTGAACTCAGGCACTTAACACACACAAAAAACTAGACATGTGACCTTGGGCAAGTCACTTAACCCCAATTGCCTTCCAAAAAAAAAAAAAGCAGCGTGAAAGAAGCAGAACTAGAACAATTTACACAATAATAGCAAACCATGGCAAAAATACAATAATGGTAAAACAATAGCAAAAATGATAACAAAATAGTTTTAAATTATTCAATAATGTGAAGTATTATATTAAAACTATAATTATATAAAATTGATATATTATTGTATTTCGAACAGCTTTGAAAGACTTTAGAACTCCAATCGATGCAATGGTTAACCATGATTCCAGAGGGCTAATGAGGAAACATGCTACCCACCACTTGCCGACAGAGAGGGTATTGGTTAAAATATGGAATGAGACATACGTTTTTGGAATGTAGTCAATGTGGGAATCTCTTTTGATTGTATATATTTGTATAAAAAATTTTGTTTTTATTTTTCTCCTACTGGGGGAGGGATGGAAGGGAAACAAAACAATGCTTGGTAATTGAAAACAAAATAAAATTAACATTTTAAAAAATGAATGGGCTGTACTGATGAACTCTAAAAGTACTTTGCAGCAACAATCTATGATCCTATGGGATTTCACTGCTAGAGAAGTCTATGATGAACAAATTCTTCCAAAGCAGGTCAGTACCTCTTCTATTTATAGAGTTACCTAGAATACTGAGAGATTAAATAACTTACCTAAAGTTACATAGCCAGTACGTATCAGAGCAAAGCCTTCTTAATTCCATGGCCAGATCTTTGTCCATTACACCACGTTGTCTCATGTGTATTATTTTGTATTATAGTTAGCAATATTTGTGTCATATTCCTCTACAAGACTGTAAGTTCTATGAGAGCAGAGACTTTTTTTTAAACTAAACTCTTAGAAGGGAAGATGTAAAATCCTCTTAAATTCTCTGATTACCTTAAAGACTTCTTCCTGATGGAAGGCTTTGGTCCTATTACTCTATGGCTTCACCTAAGGACATATAGTTAGACAGATTGACATCCTCCTCCTCTGTGGACCTCACCAGACTAACTGACTTCCATGGCCACAGCTGGACAGAGTGACTTTATCCCTCATAGACCTGATCCACATTCCTCACAGACACATCTGGACAGAGTGATTCTGATGTCCATGCAGACATCATGGAGATGAACAGGCTGCCTCGCTCTCCCCTCTCCCTCACAATGGGCATGGCACAATGGACTAGCACAATAAAATGAATGGTCTTTGAGGAGAGAGATTGTTTTTGTATCTCGAGCCCTGGCATAGTGCTCTGCATATAGTAGACACGTAATCAGCCATTTAATAAAAAACAAACAGGAGATTCTGTCTTTATAAGAACACTCAGGAAGAGTTTGTCTGTCTACTTCCTTTGTGATCACAAAGGTGATTTGCTTTCCTGACTACCTCCATCCTCTGTGCTGCCCCATATTGCTGCTTATTTAAAAATTTATTTTTAAGAAGCTAAAGGACACAGACAATATCTTATACTTTCTTGTCTCCTTTGCACCCAATGCAGTGACCTATGCTCATAGATGGCAAATATAATAGTAAGGAAAAAAATGCTGGGGTAGCTAGGTGGCATAGTGAATAAAGCACTGGCCCTGGAGACAGGAGGACGTGAATTCAAATCCTGCCTCAGACACTTAACACTAGCTGTGTGACCTTGGGCAAGTTACTTAACCCCAACTGACCTGCCTTCCCCCTCCAAAAAGGAAAAAAAGAAAAAGAAAAAAAAATTGCTTCTTATTTACATGAATGAATATAAGGGAGAGCCTATGACTTTTCCTATAATGTTAACTTCGCTTAAAATATAACTTCCATAAAACTATGAAGCATAAAATTACTAATGTCTAATTATTATATATAAAAAGTGACAAACCATTTAGAACTTATATATGAATACCCCAGTATAATTTGACAACTTTCTTACCCTTAACTGAAAATAATCATAACATAATTTAACCTTGGCTGTCCCACAAATTTAAGGCTATATCACTTTTCTAATTTGACTCGAACCTTTTCTTAAGAGACAAAAGTCTTCCTGGTTGGTTATAGAATTTTGGCTCTGGTGCTTTGGGGCATCAGAGAATCTTGGTGTTCTAAGGGCTTGGAGGAAGCTTCTGTTTAACCTTTCCTTTCATTAGCATGAAATTTTCCATTAATTTTTTTTTTTTTACTCTTTGCTTAAAACTTATTAGAATGAAAATGGTAGGACACTTTTGTTGGCATTCTTTGGTAGTTTTTTGAGCATTGCCCACTGATTTTGACTTTTTTTTGTATCTTCCTCCTTGCATAAAGAAGAAAGAAAAGAGAAAAATCAAGGTACAGTGTAAAGATCTTTTTCCAGTCAAAAGAGAATTTGATAATAATTTTACCAAGATATATTGTCTTCAACGAAGGGATATGGAAAGAGTAAATGGAAATGGAGAAGCAAGAAAAAAGCATTCATTCACCCATGTTTTGGTTATGTGAAGAATGGGGTGGCTTCACTGGCCAAGTTAAGCAAAATCAAAGACTAGAGTTTTTAAAGTTTGAGCATCCAGGTCAAACTTTACTGCTGATTGCCTGGCAGCAATGTTACATGATTTCCCTTAGAAAGGAAAGATGTAAACTCCGCTTAAATTCTCAGTGAAGGTGTCTCTTTCACTGCTGTTTTGTTGTTGTTTAGTCATTTCCAGTTGTGTGCAACTCTTTGTGACTTTTCCTGGCAGAGATAACTGGAGAGATTTGCCATTTCCTTCTGCAGCTCATTTTGCAGATAAGGAAACTGAGGCAAACAGGGTTAAGTGACGCCCATAGTAAGTAACACAGCTAGTGTCTGAGGCCAGATTTGAACGCAGGAAGATGAGCTTTTCTGACTCCAGGCCTGTTACTCTATCCCCTGTGCCACCCACTCACAGTTATTTCCTAGCACTTCCTCTTTATGATTTAAGAGGTGATCATTCTAGGTCCTCAGTAATTTGGAAGTTGCTTGTTTAGGGCAGTGCTGACGGCTCCCAGAGCAATGAAGCTTCCACTATACAACAAGCCCTTTGGCTATAAGCTCTCAGCTGAATTACTGCCTGACAACTTCATTATTGCAGGAGGCTGAGACCCCAGTGGCCAGGCAACGGTACCACAGAGCTCAACATAGCAACAAGCCCAGACTAAACATTCACTGACCTCAAGGTTGTTGGCATTTAGTTATCGAGGAGAGAATCCAAGGGTAGTCTCAGGAGGTATTGCCATTCAAAGACTGGCTCAGATTACTATTCCCAACCCCTTCTGTTTGGACTGGCCACTAATGATCCTAGTTAAGAGAATCTCTAAGAAGCAGATAGCCCTCCCTGCAGAAATCTCAAGATCCTATAAATAGTAGCCTTGTTTTGCTACTTTATGGGTAGAGAATATGCCTGCCCTGGGCCAGCTCTCCTTGAATTCACTCAGGTCTTCTGGACTCCAAGTCTGGTTCTCAATACAATTCTACCTAACTACCCAAGCTCAAAAGACTAAGGCACTTTGCCTCTCTCTCCTCTTCTCCCCCCCCCCCCCCCCCCCTTAAAGTGGACAGGAGCATGAATTCAATTCAATTCAACAAGCCTTTCTTGAGTGCCCACTATGTTCTAGGTACTGGACTAGACCCTGGAGATACAAATACAAAAATGAAACAGTCTGCCCTCAGGGTGATTACATTCTGAGGGGAATATAATGAAGGCATATCTCAGAGATATTGCTGAGGTACAAAGTCTGCTGTGGTTTTTTGCTTTGGATAACTGCCTTTGTCCTCTATTCCAATTTGCATATGGGAATAGGCCAAGAGGCAAGGCATCACCCATTTAGGATTGAGAAGCCCCATGGACTCCTAGTCCAGATCTATTTCCATTAGAATGAAACTCTGTTCCATTTTATTAGGGTTGGTTGGGCGAGGGAAAGGAGGGGAGTTAAGGAACACCCAACATATGTTTATAGAGCATAAAGAAATCAAATTTCTATAAAATGTCTGTCCAAGGAAAGAAAAGATTCCATTTTTTGGGTGGGTGGTAGACTTTGCATGGTGTCCTTCCAAGAAAAATATGGTAGTGAAGTTATGTCAAGTGGGAACACATTGGGTGGGATGCTCTTCATAAAAGAGAGGCCTGCTTGTTTTGAAATTCAATGCTCCTCTTCCTCTCCTTCCCCTCTAGCTGACATCTGCTCCCAGCCACTTCTTTTTATTTTCCCACATGGTTTGTTCATGGCTAATGACCAACAAATACTGTGAGCTAAGGATATGACCCACGGGCAGCTAGGTTGCACAATGGATAGAGCCCTGGGCCTGGAGACAGAAAGATTCATCTTTCTGAGTTCGAATCTGGTCTTAGACAGTTACTAGATGTGTGACCCTAGGAAAGTCATTTAACCCTTTTTGCCTCAGTTCCTCATCTGTAAAAGAAAAAATAAGCTGGAGAAGAAAATGGCAAACTACTCCATTATCTTTGCCAAGAAAATGGGGCCATGGAGAAGGACTGAAATTGATTGAACAATAACAATCATGACCCAAAACCTTAAAACCAATGTCAGTATCTGTAATCTGCAGTACTTTTTGAAAGAAAGAAGGAAATGAAGGAAAGAAGAAGGGAAGGATGGAGGAAGTAAGCAAGCAAGAAAGAAGATAAGAAAGGAAGGAATGGAAGGAGGAAGGGAAGAAAGAAAAGAGGGAGGGGGAAGAAAGAGAAAGAGAAAAAAAGGAAGAAAAAGAAAGAGAGGAAAGGAGAAGGAAGAAAGGAAGTAAGGAAAGAAGAAAGGGAAGTTTCACTAGTGCTTAAAACATTTTAAAAATCACTTCCTAATGCCTTCCTCTCTCTGGCTCACCCTCAACCAATTAAACCTTCTTTTGCAACAAAGAAAGTTAAGCAAAACTAATAAAAACATGCACCATGTCTGAAAATGTATGCCCCACTCTGCACCTGTATTCTACCACCTCTTTTCTGAGAGAACGGGGTGTGCTTCACTACCAGGTCTCAGAAGTCATAACTGGTCCCTGAATTGATCAGAATTTTGATATTTTGAATTTTCTTTTCCTTGACATCAATGTGGTCATTGTTCTCATGGCTCTACCTAGCTTCTTTCTGCATCAGCTCACGCAAGTCTTCCCAAGTTTCTCTTAATTCTTCTAATTCATCATTTCTTATGAGTAGAATGATATTTTGTTTCATTCATATAGTGCGGTATGTTCAGTCATTCTCCAGTTGATGAATACTTATGTCCCCACCCCGCTCTCACTTGTCTGCTACCCTTCCCCCGCCCCCTCAACCCCCCCCATGCACAAATTCACTTTTTTCCTATGGTGTCTGAAGCATTGTTACAGACTATGCTATTGCTGCTGCTGCTGCTACTCCTTCTTCTCTTGGTAATAATAATAGCTGGCCTTTTAAAATCACTTTAAGGTTTGCAAAATGCTTTACATACATAAACTCATTGAACCTCACAATAATCATGTATGGTGGGTGCCATGCTGGGCCAACTATCATATTGGAATTGTTTATGCAGGGCCATGGGCTTGTGGTGGCAAAAGGCCAGATCTCAGAACAAATCGCTTGTATGTCCTTTGCAAGGTTTGAAAAATGTGTCCCTCTTCACTAGAGGCTTTGAACCCATGGTATTACACATGCAACTTGACTTTTCACAAAATAAATACATTATAAGTCAGAGAGTAGAATTTCCTGGTGTTAAAAAAATATTTACTTACAAATAAAATTATAATGAAAAGATTCCTTTGTTGTACTTCCGACTCTGCCCCCAACTTTTTTTTAATACTTTGATAACAATATTTCAATAGAATCGATTTCCTTTGTAATCCTATGTATTTTATGCACTTAAAATATTATTATGAGAGGTGGTTCATAGGCTTCAAAAGACTATCAATGGGACCATGACACAAAAAGGTTAAAAAACCCTGGTCTTAGATGATCAGGACACTAAACCTTGCTGGGCATGATCAGAGCATGCTACAACTCTGAAAGGTTAGTGAAAGCCATGACGTGAGTGGATGGGAGGAAGTATGATATATGAGACAGAGAATGGGTTTAGGAAATGATGGATAGATAAATAAATGAATGAATGAAAAAGCATTTGTTAAGTATTTACTATGAGACAAGCACCTTGCTGAGTGCCGAGGATACAAAAATAAGCAAGCAAGACAGTTCTTGCCCTCAATCTAATGAGGAAGACGATGTATAAAGAAGTGAGTTGGAAAGTTGAGGGATGGCCATGATTGGGTAATGTTGAGGAATTGTCATGGTGGTCAGGTTCCAAGCAAGATAAGCAAAAAGCTCCCCTTTTAGAGACCAGGGACTGAGAGGAAATGTGTTATAAACCATAAAACACTATGCATAAGCTGTTATTATTGAGTCCCTAAATTGGGCCTTAGAGAGAACATTTCCAGATACACATGGCATATGGTCATGATTCATGAAAGGTAACATTCCCTTTTCTTTGCTTGTTCCATGGAAACAGGACGGTCTTCAGTGCATGATAGGCATCTGGAAAGGGTTGCCCATTTTGTAAAAAGTTAACACCATAACAGACTTCTGGCTTAAGCTAAAACTCACATTTTGAGATCATATCCTTCATGGTTGATTGATCCCTAATGGTCTTTTAAGGAGAACTTAGTGACATTTGGAGCACATTCCTAACCTTTTGAAGTAAATGTCCCAGAGGGCAAATACCGTGCTCACTTCCTGGGTGCCACTATCAGGAACAGAATGTTGGACCAGCTACATCATTGGTCTGATCCAATGCAGCATTTCTTATGTTTCCACGTACTCTAATCCTACTCTGGCCATTAAAGTGAAAAGACATTAACCTTGACATTAACATCAACCATTTTGTTTTTATCTGTATTCATTCTCCTTATATACATATGTATGTGTAAACACGTATAAATACACGTATATATATATATATATATATACATATATTTTATGTCTCTCAGACTGTAAGCTTCTTGTGAACAGGGTGCCACACACATAGTAAATGTTTAATTTATTCTGTCACAAAAGTGGTCATTCTTATCTTCCTATGCTAAAATCTGCAGAACATTAGCTAGAAAAGAATAATAAGTGGGGAGTGACTTGTCCTAGCATCATCTCTAACTATACTTACTCAGAAAAGATATGGAAAAAGAACCAGTGATTTAAAAATGCTGTCCACCTCCAGAGAGAGATCTGTTAAACTCTGAGGGCAGATTGAAGGCATACTTTTCCCCACTTTCTTTATGTTTTTTGAGTTTTTTTTTTTGCACTATGGCTAATATGGAAATATGTTTTGCATGACTTCACATTGATAATTGATATCATTTTACTTGCCTTCTCAGTGAGTGGAGGGGCAGGAGGAAAGGAATTTGAAACTAAATTTTTAAAAAATGAATATTAAAAGTAAATAAATTTATTGTATTTGCAAAAAACCGAACAAATAAAAATGATTAGCAAAATAAATGAGGAAAATGAGATGATGATTATAGTATTAATGTCACTTGATGTCCATGGGTAACATCAAATTATATGGTTCCACTAAAAAAAAAAAACACACCATACACTAAACAGCTTTAGTAACTTTTTCTAGTGGTATAAAGAAATGTCACTTGGACTTGAAAAATGTAAAATTCTTAACGTGTGCCAAGGAAAAATAGAGACTGAAGGTTATGAATGAAGAGGTCAAATTTAACCAATGGAAGAAAACCACTCTTATAAATGTCTCCATATTCTCTAAGTGAGACACATTAGACACAACACTGTCAAGGCTGAAGTGAAGTATATTAAGAACCTGACTAGCAACCTGTAGTCAAAGGTTAGTAGGAAGAATACATTTAGAGTAATTCACACCTAAGTAACTATGAATCTAAAACATGTCCAAAAAACCCACCATGCAATATTAACGAAACACAGGATTCATCACTCCAAGACAGCTATAAAAAGATTTGAAACTTCTTCATCAAAAAGAAGGAAGAGGATAGATAAGATGTTGAGAGAGCCATGATAAAAAAAAAAAGGTTAAAAATGTACAGGAATACTTTAAAACGTATAGAAAACACATACCTTATTTTATGAAGTAAAAGTAAACAATTGCAAGAAACCTATGCCAATGGATTTGTTGACTACAACTGAGTCTGGACAGTCTATAAAATGGCTAAGATCCAAGTGTGGAATCCAAAGGGCTTCCATGATCGACATCCACATGAACTCGACCAACAACATGTCTATGAAGGAAGTAGTTAGTTGTGGTAAAATGGTTGGAAGGCTGCACTGGAAGACTTGAAAGCCTAAGTCTGAAGTCTCCCTTTGCTACTTACTATCTGGGTGACTCTGGGCAAGTCATCTAACTTCTTTCATCCACAATTTTCTTCAACTTTAAAATCATAGGGTTTTTGAGAAGATCGAATGAGAGAGCCCATATAAAAGTGCTTTGTAAACCTTAAAATCCTATATTATTGTTATATGAGTGGCAACAACAAAAAAAAATGGTTGAATCGTGAGGATTTGTTTACAGAAATGGAGGAATTTTGATAGCAATTCAGGACCAGGTCATTGCTGCCGAAAATTAGAGAAAAATTATCCTTTAAAAACTCAGCTTTACTGATCACTGCAGATTACATAATGAAATGGTGGAAACCATGCAATAGTGTTACTACAGGACATAAAGATTTAGTATCCAACAGATACCTAGAAAGACATAATCAGATTAGAATGTAACAGACATTTATGATCTTTTGTAAACAATCATATGACAAATCCCTGTACTACAAATAAAAACATCCCAGAGGACTCAATAAAAAAATTAAACTGGAAACAGAGAATCACTACAGACAAAACTGTAACTCACAACAGAGTTATGAGAGGAAAAAGCAGGCAGTATGAACAAGACATTGTGAGATAGCTTAGTAGTTACAGGTAATCTAGGACAGCCTATTTCCTATTCCCTTACTACCTCTCTACCCCTCATGAAACCTGAGACCTCCCTTAGTACTTTGCTTTTACCTTTATAATGTATTTGTCAAGTATTATGATTATTTGAACATGTATCTTATTCCTCACCAGCTGTAAACACCATGAAGGTGAGGATGGTGGCTAGATACAACTTTGTACCTCCCTCAGTGTCTAACACATTCATCTAGACATAACAAGTGATTAAGAATATTTGTGGGATCAAATTTGGGGGGGGGCTATCTATTACAAACAGAAGCTACAGTCATAGATATTTGATGTCTTGGACACATCTTAGTGGCAATGGTGTCTATTAGGTGGTTGGTTATAACAGCTATTCTACAAATAGTGTTTAGCTTCCTATGTTAGCCCACAAAAGCCTATTAATACATGATGTGGTTAAACTGTAGCCTTAATTGTACTGAGGAACCCAAGCAGCCCTCTAAACATTGTTTTTATGGGAAAATGCATTCTAAATTTCAATTTGGGGGGCTTGCTGGCATCCAGGGGGTGAGAAGTTGGGGGAAGAGAGGTTGTTTAGTCTCTATGGTAGATCAATACAGGTAGGCAGGTGATATAGTGAATTGAGAGTGTTGGATTTAGATTCAAGGAAGACCTGAGTTCCTATCAGGCCAACCTCAGATACTAACCTCTCCCAGGCTCAGTTCTTCATCTGTAAAATGGGGATAATATAACACCTACCTCTCAGGGCTTTTGTGAGGATCAAATAAAATGACAAATGTGCTATATAAATGCTAGCTATTAGTATTACCATTAGGAACAGGGACTTTTGCCCATTATGTCTTTTTTATGTAATTTTTTTTTTCATCACACTTTATGGGAACTGCCTGTTCTACTTTCTCCTCACAACCAAAATCCTGCAGCCAATTTCACTACAGGTTAAAACACAGAAGGGGGGGCTAGGTGGCACCATAGAGCATAGAGCACCAGGCCTGGAGTCAGAAATTCTCCTCCTCCTGAGTTGAAATCTGACCTCAGACACTTACTAGCTATGTGACCCTGGGCAAGTCACTTAACCCTGTTTGCCTCAGTTTCCTCATTTGTTAAATGAGTTGGAGAAGGAATGGCAAACTACTCCAGTATCTTTGCCAAGAAAACCCCAAATGGGGTCACAAAAAGTCAGACATGACTGAACAACAAATCCACAGAAACAACATCATTGTTAATTTCTCATATTCTCACATATGAGAAATTTTTTTTCCTCCAGGGAGCTGAGGGATCAAAATAGATATTAACCATCACATTTACATTGCATTTCATGGTTCACAAAGTATTTTCCTTACCACCCTTGTGAGGTGACTAGAACAAGTATTCCCATTTCACAGATGGGAAAACTAAGGCTCAGAGAGTCTAAGTGATTCATGGCTAGTAAGTGGCAAGGCTGAATTTGAACCCATGCCTTTTGGGGCCAAACCTAGGTCACATTCCTCCTTTTCTGACATCAATTCCACATGGAGTTTCTTTTTCTGCCTCTAAGGTCTAAATGAGTACCAGGCAAGAAACCATACCATAAGCTCCTCTTGCAGGCATAAGGAAAGGATATCATTATGACTATAAAACTGTTTATAAAGTTCTTATTGTAACTGGAAGAAAGAAACTGGAAACATTAATAGCTAGGTCCCAGATCGGCTTACACCTCATTAAACAATAACTCCCAGGAACATAATAACTCAGAGGTACTTCACAAATGGACCTAAATAAAACCCACATCCAGAGCGGGTCTGAAGGCAGCAGATACCCAGGGACCCATAAAGGATCCCACAGCTCCAAAGTCAGGTGCATGTTATCATGTCACAAACCGTCTGGACTCTCTGTCACATCTCTGAACTGAAAAACCCTGAGTATTTAAATATAGCCTTCATGAGCTAACAGCCCCACAGGGGACCCAGCAGGTCCCCTATCAGAGAGAGGAGAATGGAACTGTGGCCAGTACCTCTACTCCCCCAGGTTGCTAGAAATAAAATGCTTGAAAAAGGTAATTCCGGTTGGTTCAGTTCAGTTTATTTCAGTTTAATTTCACTAACTGCAGCATCTTCTCTCATGCGGTCCTCTGAAAACTGCTTTACTCAAAACCATAGCAAGTGAACTCCCACTGGGGTGCTTCCTTTATCAGAAAACCGAAGGATGCATCAGCTCAAAGGAAAAGACCTAATTAAACAATATAGCAAAGAGATGCAAGATCCCTCCTGCATCCCGGGAAAAGACTCTCCCATTCTAGCAAATCGCCAGTGGGGAGGGGGGTGCAGGTCAGCATCAAACTTCTTGGATGCCTAAGGAGCAGTCATAGGGGGATGCAGTCATGCGGAGATCAGCACAGCCAGGGTTCTCTGCCACTGAAGCGGTTGTGGCTTTCTGCCTCACAGAATTGCCAATGCCTTTTGGAGATAATGCCCAGGCGTGACAGGCTATCTTTGGTGACCTGGGTCCTCCACCTATTTCTCTGGTCTTCATGCTCAGCTGGTGTGTCTTGCTGAGTTGCTCTCTACTGCCCTCTGCTGCCCTCTTCTGGTGCAACTGCTGTGCAGCCAATTCCCCCTTAGAGTAAGGGTAACTAGGTCTTGCAGCAGTTAGGAAGCTCAGTGGAGCTGGACCTGGAGTCAGGAAGACTCATCTTAATGAGTTCAAATCCAGTCTCAGATGCTGAATATCTATGTGGTCCTGGACAAGTCACTTAACCCTGCTTGCCTCGGTTTCCTCATCTGTAAAATGAACTGGAGAAGGAAATGGCAAACCACTCCAGTATCTTTGCCAACAAAACCCCAAACAGGGTCACAAAGAGTTGGACACCACTGAGCAGCAACAATCTGGGCCTCAGTTTCCTTATCTGGAAAATGAGAGGGCTGGGACAGATGACCTCTAATTTCCTTTCCAGCTCTAAATCTATGCTCCTTTTTACCTATCTAAATAATCTTTATTTCTTTCTCTGTGATTTGTCCTCCCATCAAGCTCCAACTCTGAGGGCTTTATACAGTTTATTAGTGATTTGTATATTGATGGAACTATCCTTTCAAGTTAACATCCAGTTTCCCTTTTCTCTTTGCTTCTAAACTTTGAGAAAAAGTAGTCTACAGTCCAGCTTAGCTGCCATGTCTTCCCATTTCTCAGAAATCTGGCTTCATATCAATACTTTGAATGCTTGAAGATGACTATTTTACCCTCCAGGTTGACTATAAACCCTTTGGGTTTATAGGATCGTAGCTAAAGGGGACCTTAAAGACATCTCTTCTCCCAAACGCCAGTAGTTTCTTTAAATAAAATGCCTATCTTCAGTTTTCTCATTATTCCAGTTGTCCCCTTCTTGTTACACATCAGCTTATTTTAATCTTTCTCAGAATGTGTCCCTGAGAACCAAACACAGTGCTTCTGGATTTATCAGTATGGTAGAATTACCACTTGCCTTGTTCCTTCTGGACACTGATATTCCTAATGTAGCTGAAAGTAGCATTAGGTTTTTTTGTTTTGTTTTTTTTTTGTTGTTTTTGGCTACCATAACATACTGTTGACCCACATTTAACTTACAGTCCACTGACACCCCAGATCTTCTCCAATATTTTTCATTAGGACTGTTATCTAGGCATTCTTCTCTTCCTTTTCTTAGTAAACTGTCATTTGGAATCAATATTTCAAATTCTATATTTGTTGCTATTAAATTTTACCTTATTCAATTGAATCTATTGTCCTTTAGTTACTGGTGGCATTTAACTAGAAGAGTATCATGTGTCCAGAAACATAGAGAGATGTCACCGTGAAGGGAGATATTTTTTTAATAGTCCCTAAAAAGGCAGGGGGAGAAGGTGAGGCAGGAAGAAAATGGATAGATTGGTGAAAGTTTACATCTACATCATGGGATGAAGGGTGATTGGACCTAAATGAACTCATCTCTTGCTGAAAGCTTAAGTTTTCTGGTTGAGACTAATTTTAAGGTTGATTTTGATAGAAATCTGAGACTACTTTTGAATTGAATAGAACAAGTCTGCCATCCAGGAGAAAAAGAACAGGTTTTTTTCCTATGTACCACAGGGGAAAACCCCCCAAACCAAAAACAATAAATAACAGGTTTTGTAGTTTCCATATGTCCAAGGATTATAGAATAGGCAATACCATTGTGCCCATCCCCTCTAACATGGCAGGACCTAGATATTTTCAAGTGTAGCTAGATAGGGCAGTGAATGAATAGAGCAATAGACTTGGAGTCAGGAAGACTTGAATTCAAATAATGACACAGATACTTACAAACTGTGTGACTCTGGACACACAACTTCAGTTTTCTTATTTGTAAATGGAGATAATAATATCATATGACTCAAGGAACAAATTAGGGGCAACTAGATGGCACAGTGGATAGAGTTCTGGGCATGGAGTCAGGAAGTTACATATTGAGAAGCAAGACCTCTGATCGGCTCCCACCTTCCCCAATCAATGTAAAAAGGGAACTGTGGACAAACTTTGAAGCTGAAGAACCCACAAAATGACACAGAGAAGCTAACCTCCCGCTGAGGACAACCCAGCAGGCTGGCAGCAAGGGGCCAGCACAGCGCTCTGGGAGCCGAGCCCAGGCTCACGTAAGCTGGAGGTTTTAGCCCCAGGGCAGGCCTGACCAGCCACTGACTGGAGGGACCCCAGATCACCAGCAACTGTGGCGATCCAGAATTATCAACACATAGATGCAAAGGACTAAGTGAGGTCAGTGCAGTCTGGACTTTGGGACCCAGTAAGTGGGAGTACGTTGGCTTTTTTCCCCAGGGTAAGAAGCTGCTGAGACACCTGGCACAGCCATCCAGGGCCACGTGACAGCTCCAGTTCCTGGCCTGCAGAGTGTAGGGGGACCAAGAGACCAATCTGAGGGGTAATCACTATTGCTTTAACCTGCTTGGATCTGGATTGTGGTCTAGGGTGGAGGTCCTGGGGTGTGTGACCAGCTTGCCAGAGTGTGTGGAGGCTTCCGAGAGGGCACCCAACTAATACCTCTGGCATCTGAGAAAACCCCAGTGTTTGGGACTAAAGCTCCCCTGTCTGGTGGCAGAGTCCTACTGTGGCAAAAAGTCCAGGGGTCAAGTGACTGAGGGGCAACATGAACAGACAAAGGAAACAAAGCAAACAGAAGATTCTAACATTAGACTCCTATTTTGGGGACAAAAAGGAGCAAAGCATGGAACAGGAGGAAGACAGTGAAGTCAGAACTCCTGCACCAAAAGCTTCAAAGGAAAATACAAGCTGGTTACAGGCCATAGAGGAGCTTAAGAAGCAGATAAGGGAAGAGGAGGAAAAATTGGGAAGAGAAATGAGAACAATGCAAGAAAATTATGAAATGAGAGTCAACAGCCTGACTGAGGAAAATTATACCTTAAAAAATAGACTAACTCAAAAGGCAAAAGAGGCTCAAAAAGGCAATGAAGAGAAGAATGCCTTAAAAAGCCGAATTTGCCAGATGGAAAAAGAATCTCAAAAGCTTACTGAGGAGAATCATTGCTTCAGAATTAGATTGGAGCAAATGGAAGCTAATGACTTTATGAGAAATCAAGATGCTGTTAAACAGATCCAAACAAATGAAAGAATAGAAGGCAATGTGAAATATCTCATGGGGAAAACCACTGACCTGGAAAATAGATCCAGGAGAGATAATTTTAAAATTATTGGACTACCTGAAAGCCAAATCATCCTCCGGGAAGTTCTCAAGGAAAACTGCCCTGATGTTTTAGAACCAGAGGTCAAAATAGAGGTTGAAAGAATCCACTGATCACCTCCTGAAAAAGATCCCAAAAAGAAAACTCCAAGGAATAATATAGACAAGTTCTGGAATTCCCAGATTAAGGAGAGAATATTACAAGCATCCAAGAAGAAACAATTTGAATATTGTGGAAACACAATCAGGATAACTCAGGATCTGGCAGCTTCTACACTGAAGGATCGAAGGGCTTGGAATATGATATTCCGGAGGTCAAAGGACCTGGGATTAAAACCAAGAATTACCTACCCAGCAAAACTGAGTATCATGTTTCAGGGGAAAATATGGTCATTCAATGGAATAGAGGACTCTCAAGCATTCTTGATGAAAAAACCAGAGTTGAATAGAAAATTCAAAATTCAGATATAAGAAGCAAGAGAAACATGAGAAGGCAAACAGGGAAAAGAAATCATAAGGAACTTATCAAAGTTGAACTATTAACATTCCTACATGGAAAAATAATAATTATAACTGATGAAACTTTTCTCAGTATGAAAACATTTGAAGGGAATAGAAATATATATATATATATGTCTATATATGAGGGTATATGGGCATATGAATACATATGTGAATGTGTGTATATATGTTTACAAGTATACATAGATAGAGGGCACAGGACTAATTTAACAGGAAGGGATGATACTTAAAAGGTGAAATTAAAAGGTGAGAGAGGAATATAACGAGAGGAGATAGGGAGAGACATAATGGGGTAAACTATCTCATACAGAAGAGGTAAGGGGAAATGGTTACAATTGTGGGGAAGAATAGGAAGGCAAAAGGGAATGGGTCAACCTTATTCTCATTGAATTTGTCTTGGGGAGGGAATGAAATACACACTAAATAGGGTATCTCACCCTACAGGAGAGTAGGGGGGAAGGGGATGAGAGGGGAGATGATGGAAGGGAGGACAGGCTGGGGGGAGGGAAGTTGGAAGCACCCACTTTTGAAAAGGGACAGGATCAAAGTAGAGAATATAACAAGTGGGAAGTGGGATAGGAGGGAGGGAAATATAGTTAGTCTTTTACAATATATCTACTATGTTATTGTTTTGCATTAGCTACACATGTACAACCTATACTGAACTACTTATCTTCCCAGTAAGGGTGGGTGACAAGGGAGGAAGGGAATGAATCTGGAATTCAAAGTTTCAAAATAAAATGTTTAAATATATATGTATATATATATGCATATATATATATACTATTATTATTAATACTATTTTACATGTAATTGGGAAATAAGATATACAGGCACTGGGGCATAGAGATCCACCATGCCCTACTGGAAAAGTTGTAGGGGGTATGGGAGAAAATATGGGAGAGAGCAGATTGAAGGAGAGGATATCCTGTGGGACTGCTATTTGGGGGAAGTGGGTAGGGGAAAAATGGGGAGAAAATTTGTAACTCAAAATCTGGTGGAAATGAATGATGTAAATCGGAAGTTAATAAAGCATTTGAAAACTGGGGAAAAAAAGGGAAGATACATATTCCTAAGTTCAAATCTGGCCTCAGATACTTACTAGCTGTGTAACCCTGGGCAAATTACTTAAACCCTGTTTGCCTCAGTTTCCTCTTCTGTAAAATGAGTTAGAGAAGGAAATGGCAAATCACTCTAGTATCTTTGCCAAGAAAATTCCAAATGGGGTCATGAGGAGTGACAAGGGGCACTTGCTACCATGGAATAGGTGGCTGAATGACTGAGAAGCACCCCAACATCCACTGGCTTTGGAAGGATGGGGTTGAGATCCCAGCTCTGCTATTAACTGCCTGAGGGACCCCAGAGGAGTCACTTTTCCAAGTCTCAGTTTTCTTATCTGTAAAAAGAAGGAGTTAGAACAGTTGCTGAATAATAGCAACAAGGATGAAGTAAGATGACTTAGGTGAAGGGTTTTACAACCCTTAAAGTGCTATGTAAATGTCAGCTCTTGAGGATGATGATGGTGGTGATGGCAGCTATGTGGTGGAAGAGGGATTTGGCTTGTTCTGCTTAGTTCCACAGGGTGTTATTATTACCCTCATTTTACATTGGAGGTCTGGGTGCCCTCCCTTCAATGGAGGCTCTGGGAAGAACTCTTTGCTCTGCCTTCCAATCTGACAGTCCTAGGGCAGAGGCTACTGAGAAGGTCAAGTCTCATGCCATCTTCCAGGAAACTGGATTGCAGCTGGGTGGGAAATGAAAAGAATACTCACTATTAAAACTCCACAAGTGATCTTCTGCCTTCTGCTTGAAGATCTCCAAGGAAGGGGCACCCACCAGCTTTCCAGGGAATGCATTCTGCCTTTGGAAAGCTGTGCTTGTTAAACAGTGTTTCCTGACCAACCTACATTGGCCTTCCTACATCTTCCATTCATTGCTTCTGGTTCTGACTTCTGGCCCCAAACAGAATGAATCTAGCCCTCACTCCACTTGACATCCCTTTGAATCACTTGAAGACCACTATCATGTCCTGCCTGAGTCTTCTTCTCTTCTCCAGGCTAAACATTATTTGTTCATAAAATGAACACTTGCTGAACATCTAAGCTGTGCGAAGCCTTGTGCAAGGGATATGGGTGAAACAAGGATGAATAAAAGTCATGTGATCATGCTAGCAAGAGTTAGACAGCACCTGTTCCAAGAAGTCCTTCATTTTAGAGATGAGGCAGATGAGGCTCAGAAAAGTGACTCCTCTGAGTTCCTTCAGATAGTAAATAACCAAGTTGGAATCCAAACCCCATCCTCAGACCCCAAAGCTAGAGGATGCTGGGCTGTTTCCCATTCATTCAATCACTTATCCCATGAGGGCAGGAATCCTCATATCTCTGTGTCTCCTTCAGTCCCTAATTCAGGAATGGAGTAGGAACCTATTAAATGACTCACAAAATCATTGTTATCCCAGAGCTTTGAGGAACCTACAATTCAACTGGGAAGAGAAGGTATTAGAAGTAGCCACATGGGATGTTCTTCCTGGCAGTAGCAACAGCCAGGGCTTTTCACCATCATTGAGTTTCCTGAAAAGTCATCCTTGAAACTAGATCTTGGAATTGACCACATTTGCCTTATATTGAAATCCCAGAGATGTTATTCTCTTTGCTTTTGATTATTCTTCACTTGGCAGTGGCTCCTGATGCTCAACCATAAATTTCTCTGCCAGCCCTTAATTTCTCTGGCAAGTAATAAACAAGCTGTAGATAAATACTTAAATGCTTGTGGGACATTTAAAGGAACTCTGCAAAGGAATTCTTTAAAGGAATCCCTTTAGAGTGTTAATAATCATTGCCTACTCCATAGCTCTTTGGTAAATGAGGGGGAACCTTAGGACCCATGTGGGATACTTCGGAGGAACCTTTAGTTCTTGCCCCATTGGGACTAGGGATGGCGTGTCTCCACCCTCAGCTTTGGGACTCTAGGTCAGTTTATGAAGCTCCTTGGGGTTGTTGGGCTGAGCAAGAGATACAGAATGCAAGTGAAAATTAGGGTGGAACTGTCCAGCACTGCCATGTGGTCCAGGGAAAAGAACACTGGACTAGGAATGCAACAAGACTGAGGCCAAAGTCCAGCTCTCCCATTTTCATAAGGCCTAGATGCTGGAGCTAGAAGAGCTCTTGGAGATCATCCAGCCCAACTTTTACCAATTAAACCACTCTGAGACCTAGTTTTCTAAAGAATAAGACTTATGTTACACAGTGTAATGGAAGTGCTTTGTGAACTGTAGAAATGTGAGCTGTGGATGATGATAACAATGGTGATGATACTGGCCACCCTAGGGGCCAAACATGGAACTGGATGGCATATTCATCGAATAAACAAATTAGCAATTAATTGTTCTGTAACAACTTTATAAAATTTTGTTGTTGTTTGTATCCAAAGAGTTGTGTCCAACTCTTTGTGACCCAATTTGATGTTTTCTTGGCAAAGATACTGGGAGGGACTTGCCATTTCCTTCTCCAACTCATTTGACAGATGAGGTGAATGAGGCAAACTGGGTTAAGTGACTTCCCCAGAGTCACACAGCTATGTCTAAAGCTGGATTTGAACTCATGAAGACGAGCCTTCCTGATTCCAAGCCCAGTGCTCTATCCACAGTGCCACTTAGTTACCTAATAATATATAACTTTGTATAATACACTATAGTAGACCTTTGGGAAACCCCAGTAAAGGAGAACCTCCATGTGGGTTTCATTCTGTTGGAAAGAACAGTGACTTTGAGATCAATGACCATGAGTTCAAACATGGCTCCTAATGCTTTCTACCTGTGTGATCTTGGATCACAAAGCTCTCCATGATTTTTTGGTTTCCTTACTGAAAAAATGAGGAGATTGGGCTAGATAATGTCCCTTCTAGTCAAAATCCTATGACTCAATGATCCTGCTTGACGTCACTGGTGTATTTTGGATTGAATTAGGAATTCCACTTGTGAGTGAAATAATCCTCCAAGGAGGACCACTCAAGTATCCTTGAACAGAAACCCATTGGCCTGCAGCAGACTGGAGATGTTTATTTAGCTGTTTTCAGTTGTGTTCAATTCTTTGTGATCCCTTTAGGGTTTTCCAATAAAGATGCTGCAATGGTTTGCCATTTCCTGTTCCAACTCATTTGATAGATTAGGAAACTGAGGCAAATAGGGTTAAGTGACTCTCCCAGGGTCACACAGTTCAGTGTTTGAGGTCAGGTTTGAGCTCAGGTCTTCCTGACTCTAGGTCCAGTGCTCTAATCACTGCATCACCTAGCTGCCCCTGGCACATCGGAGGGGGGGGGGAAGGAACTGTTTCTTAGAGCAGCCCCTCAGAGCCTGGCCCATATATGCAGATGGACATTGCTTCCCAGAACTCCATGGTCAACTCCGTACCCTCAGAATGCAGGTTCAGAGTCTATCTATCCCCCACCTTCCACCTCCATTCAGCCCAGCTGTACCCTCATCTGTGAAATCAGATATCTTAACGGTTTCTTCTAGTGCTAAATCCTATGATGTTATTGCCCTATTCTGAAAGGTCTGAAGGGGTTGGTTGAGGGTTGGCCAGTGGGATAAGACCACCATTCTTTATTTTAGCTGAAGTTTATTAAGAACCCTTTATGGGTTCTAGATAGCATGGGTGCAATACCTTTGGTGGTGGGTTCACGGGCTTTTGTGCATTTTCTTACCTCTCCCTCAGCATTGTCTGGATCTTTCCCAGCTGAGGGAGATTCATGTTTAGGAAGTCTACTGAGGATTCTCAGCACTTTCAAAATCTACCTCACCACCTTGGCTCAACGTGTGGGACTTGATCTTGATACCAATATTTATTCATTTGGTCCCTGCCCTGGCGTCCAATGTGTGAGGTTTCAAGGTCTAAACAACAAAATTCTCTTCTTCTCTTTGTTGCTGTTCAGTAGTTTTTCAGTTGTGTCTGATTCTTTGGAGTTTTCTTGGCAAAGATACTTGAGTAGTTTGCCATTTCTTTCTCCAGCTCATTTTATAGGTTAGGAAACTGAGGCAGAGTTAAATGACTTGTTCAAACCAACACAGTCAGTAAGTGTCTAAGGTCAGATTTGAACTCAGGAAAATGAGTGTTCCTGGCTCCATACACAGCGCTCTATGCACTATGGTGCCGTCCAGCTGCCCCACTCTTTTATTGCTGAAACCAATAAGGGCAAAGCGGGGAGACAGGAATTACAGGTCAAAAGTGGAAGAGGCACAAGAAAAAGGAGAAAGGTGGTGGAGAGAAGGGGAAAGGTGAGATTGTGCTGTACAGATGTCACAGCCTTCCTTCTATTTCCCCTCTACCTACCATTTTTTCCTTATCATATAACCCCATCCTCAGTATGATGGTTCCTTCTTTTGGCTTTTCATAACTGCCATTTCCTCCTTGCTAGTGCCTTCCCTCAGAAATTACCTTCTCTTTATTCTGTATATACTTTGTATGTACCTGGTTATTTGCATTTGTCTTCCCACTAGGATAAGAGCTCCTTGAAAGATTTAAAAATTTTTTTTTATCTTTCCAGCACTTAGCACAATGTGTGAACACATAGTAGGTGTTTAATAAATGTTTATTGATTTACCAGCTGACTGTAAACCCTTAATAAATTTTTGTTGACCGATATGTTCCTCATTATTCAGTTTTACTTAAGGGAAGCTGTAGGTATTAACTTTTCTACCCTGCTGTCTCTCAGAGCAGTACAGGGATCTTTGGTCTTTTAAAGGTTTCATTTGTTTGTTTTTATTTCTATTCAATTCAAGGAAGCATATATGATTGTGAAATAGTCGATGAAGCCTGAAGTTGCAAAGTGGTAGTTTTTAGAAGTCTTAACATCTTTCCTGAATCTTCAGGGCACATGCAAAGTGGTAGGCCAGCATCTGTCTTGGTTCAAAACCCCTTCTACCAGAACTTATCCTGACAGTAAGCTGACTTGTATGAGGATTAGATACTAGTTGAGCGGATTCAGGTTGCTGCTAAGAGAGATTGAGTTTTGTGAGTGTGCTGGCTTCCTTAGCCTTTGCAGAAATTGCTTTCTCAACTTGGTTCCAGGTTTGGGACCCCTCTGGAGGCATTTTTTTTAATCCAACCCAAAGATTCTTCCCTTGATCTCTTACCCAGTCAGATTATCTCATAGCCAGCTCTCTTTCCCTCACTGAAGTTCTCAGGGGTTCCAGCTTATGCTAAATCCTACTTTGCTGTGGACCCCTACCCAAAAAGGCTCTCTTCTATATGACCCCCCAAATTCCTTCAGACCATCTTGCGCTTACTCCAAAGCCATCTTCACTCTCCTGAAGATGGTGATCATCCCTAGAAACTCTCAAACAGGCATCAAGGTGACATTGTGGATAGTCCATTGGATCGGAATGAGGAAGGACTTAATTTGAATCCTGTCACAAGGCAAGTCAATAACTCCTCAACCTCAGTTGCCATGTGTGTACAATGGGAATAATAGACTATTAATCTAATCTACTGCAATGTAATATATAATGTAACATAACGTGACATAACATGACATGACATGACACAACATGGTATGACATGGTATGACATAGTATTACATAATCTAATGTAATATAATCTAATATGATATGATATAATGTGATATATGATATGATATAATATGATATAATGTGATATATGATATGATAAATATAATATAATATTGTATAGTATGGTATTGTATGGTATAGTATAGTGTAGAATAGTATAGTATAGTATAGCATAATATATAATAATAGACTACTTACCTTACAAGGTAGTTGTGAGGATCAACATAGGCAAAGCTATTTGCAAATCTATACAAATCTATACAAATGCTAGCTGCTATTGTTGACTCACCCTGGACATTCCCCATTGTGTCTTGCTTGGTTTTTCCGAAGCACATTTGTTAGCCAGTTGTTGTAACTGACTATCCTGTAGATAAAGCTTATTTTCCAAGAACTCTGTTACCCTAGATTATAATGTCTGCCCCATTTCTTTCTAGAAAGATGTGACGTGGTTCCAGGGCCACAGATTCAGAACTAGAAAGGACAGTAGAGGTCACCTTGTCCAAATTCCTCATTTCACAGATGAGGAAACTGAGGACTCAGAGTTTAAGCCACACAGGTAAGGTGTGACTGAAGTGTAGGGTCTGCCCTCGCCCTACTGCCACGAGCAAGAGTTCTTGACAAGGTCTACTTTTTTTTCTGTTTAAAAGCAATGATTGGATTTGCAGTATTCCTCTTTCTGGTTTTAGTCCCAGCTTTGATTTGTCAAACTGAGACAAGGGACAGGTCCTTTGCATGGCTCAGGTGACTATTGTTACTACTTCTCAAGTGCTGGAAGTGACAAATTATCCAGGAAAAATGAGAAGAACAAGAAATGAATGAATAGTGGTAGTTGGGGGTTTACTGCTGAAGGGCTACTGAGGCAGCTTTTGTAACCAAACATTAAGAGTGCTTCCATTGAACCACCCCACTCCCCACCCCAACTAACACCAAAGTACCAGGGGGATGACTATTCCAAATTCAGGGTATTCTGTGGATCTGTGTTCCTGAAATTATAGCCCAAGAGCCCCTTCTAATATGTTTACATTATTAGTCAGCCTGAGGACACAATGTAAAACAAAGACATTTACTGAAATAGCATGCTGACAAAACATTGCCCCTACAAATCTGGGGTTCATGCACTACCAATGTAAACACCATCAGTGGCACATTCATAAAATACATTAGCAAAGGAGGAACACATATAGCTAAGGGGGCCCTGCAGAGATGTCTGTGGTTCTCATGGGGTCGGCATGCTGCTCTCCCCTAGTACAGTCAATCTGCTGGGCAGGTCATTCTACTGGGCCCTCTTCTGTCCTCTCCTAATCTCACCTCAGCTCCACTGTTGGACTCTGCTAAAGACAGTATCTCTTCTCTCCTCATGCACAAATTGTCTTCTGGAAAAATACCAATCCTGCTGGGGAATAAGGGGAGGAAGAAGGACAGAGAATGGAAGGGAAGGATAGGAATAAGCATTTTTTTTTGTCTTTTTGGAGGGGGAAAGGGAGGCCAGTTGGGGTTAAGTGACTTGCCCAAGATCACACGGTTAGTAAGTGTTAAGTGTCTGAGGCTGGATTTGAACTCAGGTCCTCCTAACTCCAGGACCAGTGCTGTACTCACTGTGCCACCCAGCTGCCCTAAGAATAAGCATTTCTACAGTGCCTACTATGTGCTAGGCACTGTGTTAAGTGCTTTACAAATATTATCTCATTTGATTCTCACAAGAACTCTTTGAGGTAGGTGCTGTTATTATCCTCATTTTATTGTTGAGGAAACTGAGTCAAACAGAGGTTGAGTGACTTGCCCAGGATCACACAGCTGGCTAGTAGGTATCTGAGGCCAGATTTGGACTTAGGTCTTCCTGAGTCCAAGCCCAGAACTCTATCCAATGAGAAACCCAACTGCCTATAAATGCCCCCTCTCCCCCATGCTCCACTCTGGGAGAGGCACAAGGGAATAGACACGTCCTCTGGGTTCTCCCTCTATAACTGACTCGTTTCTTCTCTGCCAGGGATGGCCCACTTTCAGTTGATATTAGAGCTGGATGGCTTGTTTTTATTTTTTAAAGGCCAAGGGACCTTTGGTCTGATACATCTCAGACAATTTTTAACACTGAAGCTACCTATTAGTTTGTCTGCAGCTAATGATCTATTATTCCTTCATAAATACAAAATTTTTGGCACCTTTTAAAGCAGTGAAGAAATGTGAACATTCCTTATAGTTTCTTTACAAGCTGTGAATTTGCCACCCTTTATGGAGGTCACTCAGCTGGTAAACTGATACTTGTAAGCCAAGACTTCAGACACTCAGAGTCCTAAAGAGGCACAATCACATGTCTCCTTGTCTCTGCTATCTGCCCCCTAACTTCTCATAACCTCATCAAGTGGGTTGGGGGACTCAAATGATCAGGTAACTCTTGATATAACCACCCCCTCACACACATTAAAAATAGAGATGTTGGGGCAGCTAGGAGGCACCATGAATGGACCACCAGCTCTGGAGTCAGGAGGACCTGAGTTCAAATCCAGCCTCAGACACTTGACACTCACTAGCTGTGTGACCTTGGGCAAGTCACTTAACCCCAATTGCCTTGCTTAAAAAAAGAGATGTCTTCTGTATTCTGGGGCATGCATTCAGGATGTGTTGGAGACTCTCCCAAGACTTGTGGAAGCTGATGACTACCCGCTTCTGGTCATCCATGTGGCAGAAATGTTATTGCCTGGAAGCACTAGAAGTCATCACTGAGAATCATGAAATACGCAGAAGGTATGTGGTAGTGACGGGAAAATACAATAGCTACACAGATATGTAAACACAAGATAATTTAAGGAGAAAGGAAATACTTAACCTTGGAAAAATCAAGGAAGATTTAATGTAGGATGTCACATCTGTCATTTGAGATTTGAAGATAAAAGAGTGTATTCCAGGCATGGGGATAGAGGGGGAACGTGAGAGGAGATTTCAGTAAATGACTATGTTTTGGATATACGACTGTATTGTAACAAAATTCCATGCTGAGTTAGGTAACAGTCGTACTGTTTTCTTTTTTTAATTCTTTTTTTTTTCTGAGCCTGGGATAATGATGATATGAGAAGAGAGACTGACCAAGCAGTTCCTGGTAATTCTGGCCCAAATGAGAAAATGAATGCTCTCCCAGCTTCTCACTGGAGGTCTCCGCTCACAGCAAGAAGGAAGCCATAGGGGAGAGGGAGGACAAAATACGTTCCCTAGTGTGGAGGGCAGCCTGCTTCTTTTTCTTTCCACTGCTCTTGAGATTTGAACTTCCAGTTTCTCTTCAGTTGATGGGGTAAGAACAGATGTTGCTCTGGGTTTTTGGTCATTGGGGCTTCCATAAGATAGATCAGAAAATTCAGGAGTGTGACTACTGGAGATCAGCTATGAAAGGATGATCAGATTTTGGAGTAGAGAAGAACACTGTTCCAAGAGGAAGGGTCTTGAGTCTCAAGACCCATTCTCTTGGTGAGCTGGAAAGAAAGACTAATTTCTTTTGCTTCATTTTCCTGGTATAGTCTGTGATTCTCAGGTAGGGACTCAGTACTCCACTCCTTTCTCACTTGTTCCTTTTCCATAAACTACGGGCATGAATCAGGGGTGCCCCAGTTGAAGATTTGGGAGGTCAAGTGGGAAAAGGTTTAGGAGATGACTGGACAAAGATGACTCTCTGTAGGAGTGAGTGATTTATTTCCAGTTTTATTTTCCTGTGTTCAACAAATGATGTGATTACTATATATTAAGTATTGGAGTCCTCTTAAGAGGGGAAAAGGACAAGTGGATGGGTTGTAACCAGATAAAGGAGAGCACAGGTAATGAGAGCTCTAGGGCTATGTATAGATCATAGACTTTAGCATTTACTTTAGTTTTTAGTATTTTACTTTAGTATTTAGAGTAATACTTACTCTATTTTATCCTCTAGAATAATTATAGATGTGGACAGCCCCAGGTTCAGTAGTAAGGGGAAGCAAGTATAGGCCTTTGTAGGCTGAGTACCCTCTGGTGGTCAATGGTGATACTGTATCATTTTAAAGCTAAGCCATGCATTTTCCAGAGACTAATGAGTCTGGAGGTGTTGAGTGAACAACTCAGCTGGTCACAAAATAGAATGCTACCTGGTGGGCAGTTTTTATATGCATTCCCTTACTGAATAATTGATGCAGTGACACATTGTCTTTCTGTAGGCTTGGGGAAGGCAACACAAGCCATATGAGCTGATGATACCATGAAAAGTGCCAGACAGATTATAGGTATCACAATAGCATGGATGCTGAGACTGTTCAAGGGTCTGATTCATGTAACTCTCTATGTATCTGCCTGAGGGGGAGTGATTTTCCATTAAAAGATGAGGTTTCAAATGGAGGGATGTTAAAGTTCAAAAGAAAGGGAAAAAATGCAGACTGTGACTGAAGATTATACAAGGGGGATACCATAAAAAAAAGCAGCAAAAAAATCTTTCAGGAATATTCAAAGAGCTTCAGCAGTCATGGAAAGTTTAGCACTGGGGAAGATGTCAATAATCTTGTCAGGGGTGCCAGCATATCATCATGTTCCTAGGAAGGGGATTAGTCCATGCCAAAGTCCAGTATTACTATGGTCCATGGACAGAGGGGACTCAACAGAGTTGCCACAGGAGGAGTCTGTACAATGAGGAAAAAGCTTGGAATTTGGAGTCCACAGAAATTTGGGCTCCAATGCTATTATTAGCTGAGTGACATGCCACATATATGTGCATAGGTGTGTTTACAAAGACATAGATTATGCACAAAGTGGTCTGGGAGGAGAGGGCACTAGCAGCTAGGGGAACCAGGAAAGGCTTCATCTAGAAGGCAGAATTTGAATTGAATCTTGAAAGGAAACCAGGGATTCTCAGAGGCAGAGATGGGAAGGGAGTGCATTCCAGACATAGGGGATGGCCATTGCAAAGATACAAAGATGGGAGGTGGCACATTAGAAGTGAGAACCAGAAAGTTGGCCAATGGGGCTAGACCAGAGAGTTCATGGAGAAGAAGAATGTGTAAGAAGATTGGAAAGATGGAATGAACCAGCTATAACACCAGAAGTATTTAAGTCTAGGATAACACAGATACACCTGAGGAAAGTGACGTTAAACATGGCATCAAATCAGCTTTTTTAGCCAGGACAACATGGTGCAACCATTGTTGGAGTGGGAGTAAAGTATGGTTTTGATGAGAGAAGAGCTTGCCTAAAGTAGAAACACAAGCAGACAGAAGAAGGCCAACTGGTAGCTTCCTATTTTAAGAAATTCTGTTGTTTCTACAATGCTGAAAGATGGCGAGGACTTTCACTGCCCTCTAAACTGGACAAAGACCCAGTTTCCTCACCCTAGTTATGTCTTTGTCTGACATGCTCTGAACCAAGGCCAAAGTTTCATATTCACCACCTTTTGCTCCATAGCAGCAATCTGCTTCCTGCCTGATGTCCATAAATATTTGTACAGAATTGTCATCCATCATTTCCCTCCCTAGCTCCTCTGTGGCAGTGAGAAACATCACCATCTGCCTGGTTTTCCTTTTCCCAACTCCCCTACATCTGGATATCCTGACATAATCCATCACCCAACAGATGGAGATGCCACATTAACCGACTGGATCCAAAAATACAAATCCATGATCATCTCATGAGACTGTTGACAGGATGCAACAAATGTGTCTGGAGAACCTGTGAGGTGCCAGGCTCTGTTATCTGGTACAAAGATAGGATACAAGCCCTGCCCTCAAGGGACTGAAAATTCAATGAGAGGTATGAAATGTACACTAGTGTAGGGAATAGCAGGATGTGATTAAGGACAAAGGAAACAGCAAGATAAGGTGCTTTTGAAAAATGTGAGGAGGAATGGCTCACTTGCACCCAGGGTAGAGGGAGTAGGAGAAGGGAAGGCTTCGAGGAAGAGGTAGCATCAAAGCTGGGTCTCTACTTCCCTGCCTTCATTTAACAAACATCCATAAGCTTCTGTAATGAAATAATATTTCTTTTTGCTTTTAAGTGGAGGAGGGTTGAGCAAAGTCACCAGCCTCACTTTCTCCTCTGGAGTCATTGGGTCCAGTGGCAAGACATAGGTCAGGATGGCTGGAGATGGCCCCAGATGCAGTGGGAGACCTTGGTCTTTTTAAGCTAAGGTCTTTCCCAGGTTTGTGTGAGGCAATGCCCATTCCCATGATTAAGGCTAGGTAAGAAACAAGGCAAAGAATGACCTCTTTTACCTCGTCAAAAATAAATCAATCTGGGAGTGGAAGTCCCTCAGGATTTCTGGCCAAAACAGAAACAATTGCTATTTACACTAGCTCTGAACCATCAGAGCTCAAACAGTGACCAGTTGAGGCTTGGGCTGCGACCTATTGTTGACCAATCAAAGACAACCAGAGTGCCTTGGGTTTAAATAAAGCATGGTCCTTAAAAAGAAATCTAGCTGGTTATAACCCCAAGATACTTGTTCAGCTTCAGTGATCAGAATTTATATTCCTTTGGGCAGTGCACCTGCAGATAAGGGTATGATTCTCTAAATGGACAGAGGGAGAGGAAGGAGGGAGAGAAGGAGAAAAGGGGAAAAGGAAGGAGAAAAGGAGGAAAGGGAGGAAGAGAGGGAGAGAGGAATGCTGTCCCTGAAATCAAAAAGACCTGTGTTCAAAGCTATCTTCAAACACTTACCAATGGCATGACCCTGGGCAAGTCACTTATCCATTCATTTGTAAAATAGGTTGTTGCCTTTCAGGGTTGTTGAAAAGATCAAAATCAAATGAGATAATATTTGTAAAGTGTATTACAATTCTCACAATGCTATACAAATGTTAGCTATTATTAATAGTGCCTCCCCTCTGACCTTGTATGTACATAATTTATTTGCATGTTGTTATTTATTTGCCCTTTGGCATGTAAGTTTCTTGAGGAAAAGGGAGTCAAGTTTTTGCCTTTCTTTGAATCTCCAGCTCTTAGCATAGAGTCTGGCTCATAGCAAATGCTTCCCAAATATTTGTTGATTGACTGATAGGAAAGGTGCAAATCAGAGTAGATTTGAGGCCAAATAAAGATTAGTTACAGCATTAGGGACACAGAAGGATTATAGGATTTAGAAAGGAGAGGAAGTTAAAAATTACTATGCCTGAATCCCTCATGTTAGAGATGAAGAAGCAAGTACCCAAAAAACTTTGGAGCCTTGCTCATTCAACTCAAAAGTACTAGGGTGAGGATTCGAGCCTATGTCCTTTGACTCCAAAATCGCTCTATCTTTCCACTCTACTATCCTGCTTCTCCTTAGAGATGAAGGCCCTTAGCTAAGACTGTTCTCAATTCTGGTTTCTTTCTGCCTAAGCATTATATCCATCAATGGGGCTGAAACTTTGAGGTCAAACTTGTTCCAGAGTCTGATATGGTGACCAGAGATGGGTAAGAGAATAAACTTAGTGACCAATTTTATGCTTCATGAAGTAGGAATAGCCATGATCAGGGCAAACCTAGCCCTTCCAAGAGGAAGACAAAGACCCAGCTGAGACCACAGGTGCCAAATCTGCAGAACAAGGAACTGGACAGAGCAGGTATAGACATAACACAGTGACCTTCCATGACATCAAATTTTCTGTCCCTTTCATTCGCTATGTTTTCCCTCAAATACCTATTTACTGGTCATAGCATAAAGGCTGCCAGAGAAGCAAAATTCACTGGAGATTTCATAATTAGTTGAGGTCTCCACCTTTGGGGTGCCAAGACTGATCCACAAACTGTGATTTTGGCTGACACTGGCATCATTCAGAGTTGGGGTTCTGGGGAATGCCTGTTCACCCTCACCACCTCAGGACTCCCTTTCCTCTTGGTCCTTTAGTGGGAGTTTCATGTGCCTGATTCTGATGGTTGTCACTGCTACTTTTGGTCCCAGAATAGATTCTCATATATCCAGGTAGACAGGGATGATAAAAGCCCTCTGGTCAAGTTCCATTGTCTGTTTTATCTTATATATGGATGAGGAGAAGAAGCTAGGGACAGTTTAGGGTTTTGGTTATGATGCCATTTATTCTGTCTGCAGCCTCCACTAATGGGTAATCTGATAATATGTTGTATCAGGAAGCACCCCAAGCGTCCTCAGGGTTTGCTGCCAACACAGGTTCTTGGATCTGCTTTGATAAAGGAAACCAACTCAAAATGGGTTAACAAGCTTACTTTAATCAGTCAAATATGTATTGTTTACCTAGTTCAGGGGAAAAAGGTCAGCACCCCGAACTTCAGAGTATACAGACAGAATTATCAAGACAGAAACAGATCAAGTAGACAGCTTTCCAAACTGTCCAACCATTGCATCCATACCAAATCAACATCTGGGTTTTTCAAAGCCGGGGGCGGGGCTCTCAACAAGGCTTCCCAGAGTCTCATCAGATCAAATCACAGAACACTTCTCAAAGTGAGCCCCCAAAACAAAGCCTCAAATCAGGGCTTATATAGCCTTCTCCTGGCTCAGAGAATGTAACAACCTTCTGGACCCACTGGCCAATCAAAAAATATCTACTGAAAAACAAGCCTCTCACCCCAGGCTCCAGGTGTACTTTAGCTTAGGGGCAGGGAAGATCTTTAAAATTTACATTCCCATTACACATGTTTCTGAGGCTTCCTCCTTTTCCTATTCTTAGATTTATACCTGAAGAAGTGAGCTTTTCCTCACAGGGTGTGCTGGGAAGGGGCCGAGCATGTTCCAAAGGGGACAAATGAAAGGAACAAGGTGGAGTAGGGTAGATCTCAGAGAATCTGAATTTCAGCATCTGAAATTGGGGTCATCTTTTATGATCATATTGTCTCCATAGGCATAGACTCCTACCCAAATGTTTTCTCATTCAATCATCCATACAATCAATAAGCATTTATAAAGTATCTTATCTGCTAGCTTTAGTGCCTTGTTATCAGACTCTGGTCCTGCCCTCAAGGAGCTTATAATCTAATAGGAAAGATAAAATTGGTATGAAAGTACAGTACCCTTTCAAATTGGCTGCCCTGCTTCCAGTCTCTGCCCTTTAAAATCAACCCTCTACTTCAGGGGTGTCAAACAGGCATCACTGCTGCCTGCACCTCTCCTCAGTGAAAAACGTATGTGATTGGTAAATTTGAACAAAATAAGCAAAAATACAATAGAATATGGATAATGTGCTATTCTAAGTCAATATGAAACCTTCAAGGATCCATATGTGTATTTAGTAGCCCCCATTTCTATTTGAATTTGACACCACTGCTCTACATAGATACCAAAATAATCTTCCTAAAGCATAGATCTAAGCATAGTGTGACCTGAGGGGTTGAACTCAAAGGCCTCTGAGGTCCCTTATGGCCCTAAATCTATAATTCTGTAATCCTTCAGGGGCTCCCTATTACCTCTAAAATACAAACTCTCAGCATGGATCCTGAGGCCCTCTACACTATGACTTACCTCTCCAACTTTATTTGATATTAATCTCATTCACATATTCTATGTTCCTTTCAAACTGGCTTATTAACTATTCCCTGAACTCAATATTCCATCTTTTTTCCACTGTATATTTACACAAGACATTCCTACGTGCCTGGAAAGACTGGAAGAGGCAAAATTGGCATGTTTTTGGAGATAGTGATTGATCACTGAACTTAGAGTCACAGGATTTAAGCTTAAATCTCAGCTCCTGCCACTTATGTCCTTTGTGACAAGGGCAAGTCAATTATTCATTCAGTAATGCCTCTGGGGCCTCAGTTTCCTCACGTGTAAAGTGAAAGGGTTGGACTAGATGAGCTATAAGGCCTCTTCTAGCCCTAGATCTATGACCTGATGAAGAATCTTTCCCAAAGGCACAAATAATGGGGGTTTGTCACAGGCCTATAACTCCTAAGATGGCCGTACCTGCATTGAAAATGCTAGAAGGACCTACTTCAGGGACACAGGGGAATTGGTGCATGAATGACTATTCTGTATTGGCCTACCATGGGGTTGGGAGCAGCCTTTTTCTATTGGCTTGTGTAGACAGAACTTACCAGAACTGTCTGCATCTTTAAAACTGCTTGACAAGACAGTGAGGCTTATTTTCCCTGCATTTCCATCTGAGGTCAAAAGATTTTTTCACTCATACTATGATAAGTAAGACGGGCTATGATTTTCTTCCATCCATTCTTAGGGAATGTGACTCAAAGCAAAGGACCTGAGGTTTGGGCCCTTTCCTTTTTGTCCTTGTCAGCTCTAGTCACGGGGATCTAGGAGTCCAAGAATCTAAGTCAAGTATTGTAGCCACCCCAGCAGCAAAATCCCGGGTTCAGGGATACTTACTCAGCAGAGTTTGGAACTGGAACTTAGTGGGACTAATGCTATGAAGAACTGAGCTAAACTGTGAACCGAATCCTCTCTCACTGGCCCCTCCCTCACTGGCCCCTGAACTGAGAGACTATGGGGGCGTGGGGGGTGGGATTATGCCCATGAGGTACTCTTTCTATATTTTTGAAATACATATCCCTTTCTAACTTTGATGTTAAGTGGTTAAGTGGAATGCAGTGCCAGTAACAGATCCCCTAAAATGGGGGGAACACAATGAGAAGGGCCATGAACCGATGGCAGAGAAGAGAGAATCCCCAATCCTGGACTATTGGTGATGGTGGTGGTGGTGTAAAATTTAACAGACCTGGCCTTCAGCCTGTTATGCACAGAAGGGAAGTACAGGACAATACCCTGCTAAGTGGCAAACAACTTTACAGCTCAGCTGCTCAAAGGGAAGATTGGGGGGCAGGAAAGGAGGGTGCTCAATACACTATGCGATTTCAGCTTTACTGCATTGGTTTAGCCCAAGGATCCTGAAATCTTGATAGAGGCTAGAAAATTGACTCTAGTGTAAAAGCCCCTTGGAAGCTGCCTTTCATTCTTTGTGCTCCAGAAGCTGCTTAGAGCAGGGACAAATTCATGTTTGTTGAATTGAACCAGAAGCTGGGGGTGGAGGGTGGGTATGGAGAGAGGAAAGCATGATTGTCAACTCCAATGGAAGTTGATATTGGGACTGCCAATGGAACATGAAAGCTCCCGCAAGGATGGAAGACATGGTCTGTCATGGTCACTAACTGAGTTAACCAAATAGCCTTGGGACAAGCCCTTTGTTGTTCCAGCTTTTGAATGATGATGCTTGCAGTGTGTGTGTGTGTGTGTGTGTGTGTGTGAGTGTGTGTGTGTGTGGGATGCCACAGGCTATGATTTAAATAACTGCTGCCTGTAAATTTTGTTTTGCCTTTGGAAGGAGTATCTTCCTGGTTTTTAAATTATTGTTGTTGTTTTTTTTCTCCAGAAGTTGTTTTAAAAACCAGGACCTATAACAGAAGGTCACAAGGACACCTGCTGGCTTCAATTTAGACTAAAGAACTGCTTCATGCTTTGTATTAAAAAGGAAACCCATTCATTAAAGGGCACTCATGGGCTTCCTGGACAGTTGAAATACAAAATCAAAAACTTTTTGCAATCTAGAGAGAACATGGTATTAAAATGAATTCTTTCTCTGAGTCTTAATTTTCTCATTTGTTCAATGGAAATAATGATAGCCTTGTTCTACTTTCTACCTGTGTGACAGTGGGCAAGTCACCTAACCTATTTGGGTCTCAGTTTTCTCATCTGTAAAATGAGGGCAACCTCTGATATCTCTTCTAGCCACCCCCCATACCACAGTTCTTTCAAACGTCCCTATTTCTGACAATGGCTCTCAACCCTCAACTCACACATCCAATCCATTATCTATAATGACAAATTCACTGGATTGTTTTGAAGAAAGTACTTTACAATTTGAAAAATACAACTCCAATGGGAATTATTATTATTGCAATTCTGGTGTCGTTCTGCTCCAATAAACACATTAAGTGCCTAGAAAGTATAAAGTGGCATGCTGGGTGCAGGGGGGCACAAAGACAAAATACCCTCAAGGAATGCATGCTGTGCTTGGGGAGGAAGGATGCAGTATATATTTGATAATTGGAGGAGGGATCTAGCTCCCTGCTGGCCCATCCTCTGGGGACCCTTGTATCACGATCTCACTAAAGGAAGGGGAAAGGTAGGAAAGGTAAAAAGGTAGTGGTGAAGGGAGATTCTTACTCATTATTCTATATCATGGTTAAAATGGAATTTATTATCTACCCCAATCCTACCTGTGTTTCTTTCAAACTTCCTCATTTCCCTCAAGGGTTTGCAACCTTGGGATCTTCCCCCACTCAATCTCTCTCGCTCCACTGATCAAATCGGTCGCCCAGTCTTGTCACCTCCAAAACATTTTCTCACATTAATCCCTTTCTCTACATTTACAGTCTCCATTGTAGTTCAAACCTTCATCGAGGCATTACATATGGCAAAACTGAGACCTAGAGAGTTCAGATAATTTGTTCAAGGTCCCATAGTAGAACAACCTAGATTTGAAAATAGGTCCTCTGCTGGGTCTGGAATCAGGAAGACCCTTCTTCATGAGTTCAAATCTGGCTTCAGACACTTAGTGGCTATGTGACCCTGGGCAAGTGAGTCAATCCTCTTTGCCCTCAGTGTCCTCATCTGTAAAACGAAGTAGGGAAGCAAATGGCAAACCACTCCAGTATATTTATCAGGAAAACCCCTAATAGGGTCACAAAGATTTGGACATGGCTGAAATGACTGAGTGACCTCTGACTCCAATTACACTGTGCTCTCTCCAATGATGGATGCCACAGCAGCCTCCTGTGGGCTAAATGTAGTTAGGATCTAGGTTACCAGTATGGCAGAAGCCAAACCAAAGGGAAAAAAAAACTGATGGAAAGTTATAGTCCTGGGAACCCAGATGTCAAGTTCTGGAAGCTTTTCCTGGCCAGTGGTCATCAGTTATGAAATGGACCTGAAAAGCCAGGTCCTGATTTTCCCCTTCTGAGGCAACAGCTGCTTGACTTCTCTTCAGAACTGGGTAATATTTAGTTTGGGCAAACAAGACCTTGAAAGGACTGGGCACTCTCCTCATTTTCCATGATCACTTGCCTAGTTTTATTTAACCACAAGGCCAAGGGGAAATTTTCCATTGGTTTACAAATTTTGCTCAGGAAATGTTATAATACTCATTGTCAGTCTAGAAGAGGCCTTTTAAAAAGAAAACTCACCCACAAAAACCCAAATTTATGAAACAGTTTAATAGAGGGAGGGGTATGATGATTAACATTACAAAAAGATAATTATCTTTTAATTGGAGTTCCTTTAACTATAAATTCTTTCATTGCTTTCAGGTATCTATTTACCTGAGAACTATTTGGACATAGCTTAGAGGAGAAACTTAACAAACTGTTCAGCCTGTTGTAGGAAAGCAAGTGCTAAGGAAGATGAAGCATTTCTGAGTTGAATCCACAGGAAGATTACTAGTCCTGTGACTTTGAACAAAGTACTTCTCATCTCAGGGCCTCAGTTTCCCCATATGTAAAATGAGGAGGTAGTATTCCATGCCTGCTGAGGTTTCATTGACTTGAGGAGCCCTGGTGGTTTCTGCCTGCTCATTCCCGGGATTTGGAATCTGGGCAAGCTACCTCCCTGACCCCCAGGTTCCAGGTTAGTGGTGAGGTCAACAAGAAGAAACATTCTTAATTATCATTAGGTAGTCCAATGTAATTTCTAAAATCACTGCCACATAATAACAACAGGAAAAAATGCAGAGGTCCTTACAACCCTGTGAGATGGAGCACAGAAGCTTTGTTATCTCTGTTTTGCAGATGAGGAAAGTGAATATCACTTTAATCCCAAAGCTCATTAGGATTAATCTCATCTCCTTATTGGTGGAAATTGATGTCCCATGCCTACTTGATGGGTGGGACAGACTTGGTAAGTCAAGTAGGAAAGAGTTCCATACCAATGGGCATATGTATATCTATATATACACACATGTATATGCACACGGATGTGTGTGTATATATGTGTGTGCATGCATGTGCATGTGGATATACATACACATATACATACATACAAAATATATATCATATATATGATGTATATCATGATACAATACACACACACATAACCTGCTATGTACTGGGCACTGTGTTAAGCACTTTTTACATATATTGTCTCATTTGATTTCTCTTTCTGAAGGTTTTCAAGAAAAGGCTAAATCAAGCAGAAATGGAAACCTAGTGGAGACAACTGGCAGAGGCCCCCAGCAAAGAGCAGAAGTTAATAGCAGAAAGTCACAGTATGGCGACATCAGAGGCTCTGCCCCAAAGGAGGTATGAGTGGCCCCAAGATTCTATGAGTTTTCTGGCCAAACTTGTCCCCTGTGTGTTGCTGTTCAGTCGCTTTTTCAGTTGTGTCTGACCCTTTGTGACCTCATACAGGTTTTTCTCGGTGAAGACACTGGAGTGGTTTGCCATTTCCTTCTCTGGCTCACTTTACAGTTGAGGAAACTGAGGCAAATGGGGTAAGTGACTTAATCAGGGTCACTAGGGCCAGATTTGAACTTAGGAAGATGAGTCTTCCTGACTCCAGTCCTGGCTCTCTGTGCACTATGGCTCCACCTAGCTGCTCTCAAAGAGACACCCCTTTTCCATAATGGGCTTTTAGAACCTAGGCTAGAGCCACACCATTATGAGACATTAGAAGAGAAGGTCAGTGAAATTTGTCAATGTCCTCCATAAAGCTTCCATGATTCAGAACTGACTATGAGGATTCAGATGAGGACTGACTGGGGCAGAATGTATTGAGACTACCATCCTTTCATTCTGGACACCGTCTCTGTCACCTTAGCCCAAGTATCCATGATGGCTGCTTTGTTACACTGTTGATTGACATTAAGCCTGCAAATCCACTTTTCTTCATTTTATTCTAACTGCTATCTAGCCATGCTTGGCCCATCATGCAATTCTGCAGTTATTTGCCTTGCCTCCAGTATTATCCTATATGTTATCCCAATTTGGAGACATAACCTCAAACTCAAATGAAATGGGTCTATTGACTTAGGATCATGAGTTTGGGACATTTGGTTAGAGGACTTTGTCAAGGGCTTAATTTCATATTCTACAATAGTACACTAATTCTACAATATTCCACTTTTTAACATTCTAAAATAGCTAATGGGATTAGAGAATCAGAGTTCAAAGGAACCTTAGAGGCAATAAAATCCAACCCCCTTATTTTATCAATGAGGAAACTAAGATAATAAGTGACCTTTTCAGAGTCAATGAATCAACAAACATTTTTTTAAGCACCTACTATGTGTCCGGCATTATACTAAGTGCTGGGCTTACTAAAAGAGACAAAAGATAGTTCCTGTCTTCAAAGATCCCAATCTAATGGGAGAGACAGCATGCAAACACATACCTTTACAGGACAATAAGAAATAATTCATAGAAGGATGATATTAGAGGAAAGAGGCATCCTGTCAAAGATGGGATTTTAGTTGGGGCTCACAGGAAGTTGGAGAGACTGAGCTGAGGAGGAAAGCATTCCAGGTCTGGAGATAGCCAGAGAAAATGTCTAGAGCTGAGAGAGTGTCTTGTTCTTGGAAGTGGAACACCCAAGAGTCCGGGGTCACTGGATGGAAGAGTATGTAATGGGGAGTAAGGTAGAAGACTGGAAAGGCAGGATGAGGCAAGGTTATGAAGGGCATTAAATGCCAAACAGAACATTTCTATAGTTGATCCTGTAGGCAATAAAGAACATGAATAGGAGGTGACATGATCAAACCTGTGCTTCAGAAAATCACTTTGGTGGCTGAATGGAAGATGGATCAGAGTGGGGAGAGCCTTTAGGGTCACACAAATGAGAGGTGTCTGAGGCAAGATTTAAACAGAGGGGGGCAGCTAGGTGGCACAATGAATAGAGCGCTGGCCCTGGAGTCAGGAGGACGTGAGTTCAAATCCGGCCTCAGACACTTAACACTTACTAACCGTGTGACCTTGAGCAAGTCAGAGAGAGAGAGAGAGCTGTTAAGTGTCTTTCCTAGGGTCACATGGCTAGTAAATGTATGAGGCAGTATTTGAATTCAAGTCTTCCTGACCTCAGGCACAGTACTCTATATATTGAGATCCAGGTGCTAATGCAAACATTTTCTTGATCTACCAACTGGAAAGCCGTGGTACAAAAGGACAGCACCACTTTATACTATAAATTTGCTTATAAATATTTTACTGAAGAGGGTAATGGAAAATTATGGCAAGTAGCACCTAATAAAATAGGTGGAAATAGGAGAAATCAGTGGAGAATAAGAACTACTTAAAGAAATCTTAGCAAGGCACCTAAGAAAGCCATTCCATGGGCATTTAAGAATACAAATCAAAGGAAGTTGATAAATAGAAAAGAGTTTCATAATTTTTTTTAACTGGAAGTAGAAGAGTAGAGAGAAATAGAGACTATATTTTGTCTCTTACATCATGGTGCCAGATTTTGCTCACTTAACCTCTCTCTCTCTCTGCCTCAGTTTCCTTATCTGAAAAATAAGGGGTTTGTACTTGATGACTCTTAAAAAGTCCCTTATGACCCTCAATTTTATTTTCAACAAAGCCAGAATATCTATAGAAGAAGCAGATGAATAGAAGGATGGCTTCTAAGTTCTCCTTTTGAAAGATGAATAAAGAAGTTGTTAGAGTTGATTTGATGTATGCAAAAATACCATTTTGTGGGGCATTTGGTCATCTTGTTTTTCAGGGTTCATGATAAACATAAGCAGACCATTCATTCATTTGACAAAAATTTTCCCAGCTCCTACTAAGCACTAAGAGATAGAAATGGCTTTAAGGTGAACAAAGGTGGTATAAATAGCTGCATTAACCTCAGTGTACATAGAAAAGGTCTGTGCTGGTGTTAATCAAATGTGGGTGTTGAAGGATTAATTTACAAGGTATCAGAAGGAGGAAAAGATATGGAAAAAATCTTGACTCTTATCAGTACCCAAATTTTAAAATGGCAACTGAGAGAACATCAATTACTGATCTATATGCCTACTTTCTCATCTTTACAAAAATATTTATGAGAATAAACTAGATATGTAGCAAAGTGATTTTCAGTAAGTGTTAGCAGGCAGCAGCTTTTGTAAATAATATTCCACAGCAGACCACATCTCTACTTTCATATAACTCATGAGAAGATGCAGAGACTACAAGAACCCCTTGTGCTTATGTTTATTATGGAAATGCATTCGATTCCATAAAGCATAAAGGCACCATAAATGTTCTCTTCTAATAATGTGTCTTCTATCCATCCATCAAATAACACAAGATTCCTTGAAAGCCATTAACATTAAGAGAGGCACAAAAAGAAGGGATGTATGATTACCAAAGGTGTTCACATTGCCATTGAGTGGACCAAGTATAGAGCCCAGGTTGAAGATGTTTTCGCTACAGAAGCTCCTGTTTGCATAGCACTTTATGCTGGTTGTATCCAGCCCTGGAACATTGCATGAACTCCAAGAGATCTTTAGCGACTCAGGAGAGTTTGGCCTACCTATCTACTAGGCAGATGAAGAATGACATGTTCAAATTTTGACATGTACTTAGGTGCAACAATTTATAGAACTCATCCATCAGAATGTTTCTATCTTAGACAGGCAGTATAATTAGACAACAGTCGAAGACCAGGACTAAACAGAAGGAAGAGAATGGGCTAAATTGCCTTTGGGAAATTACAAAACTCCTTTAATAACCCTAATTTTTTGGCCAGAAACAAAGGCTCATTTCTAAAATGTCATTATCTACCAGTGGTATAATACAACTGTGATTCGTAGAATGCTATAGTTTCTGAAAAAAGAAAAGTTGTTTTCATTGCATTGACAATGGAGAGTAAGATGGTGGGCAAATGTAACAAATAAGGAACCATGAGGAAGGACCAGAATGAAGATTTATCCTCCAAGAAATATAAAATTGAAAAGGAAGATGGGATGGCCACATAGAGAGACTGATAACAGGTAAACAGCACATGAGCTCCATTGGTAAGTACTTTGTTAAGAGAAATTGAGGCAGACCTCCAGCATGTGAGGTGGACTTCTGATGTCTAATTTGTGGGAGGATGTGTATAAGAGTCATGCAAGATGGACAGGCATGAACTGGTCTTGAACTGCTTCATTGGAAGGAATACCCCTGTTGATAGGATCACAGAACCAGTTTGTTATTTGTATGCCAAAATTCTTATTTAAAAAAAATGCATTGAGAAGGATTCCTGGCTTTATAAAGAGAATATGTGAATGCCTTAGGAATGAACCTTTCTCATATATTTAAAATACAATTTGGTTGACAGAAATATCGTTTTGGTTTAATTTTCTTATAACCCTTGTGAACAGTCTACCTCTAGTATAGTCCTTTTTTTTTTTCTAATGAAACCTGCCCCAAATAGCAAAAGGGATTGTGTTAAGGTTTTTCTTCATGGAATCTCCTAAAGAGGTAGTTAGTATGCATAAGTAGACTGAGGGTGTGTCCCAGAGCCAGGCCATCCAGGGCTCAAGACCCACCTCTGACATACACTGGTTGGGCAACCCTTGGCAGGTCATTTAATCTTAGTACTCTAGACAACTCTCTGAGACTATAAATTGCAGAAAAGGTGCTGACTTGCTTTGGGAGGGAGTTTCCTCACCTGGGAGTTCACTACACAGTGAAACTCAGGTCCAGTCTCTCCCTTATTCTCAGAGTCCATCTAGTCTAACCCATATGGGAGAAATGAATCTCCTCTAACATGTACTTGCCAAGTGGTCATCCAAGCTTGACGTAAAGTCTTCATCCACGTGGCCATGATCCGCTACTTCCTGAGGCAACTTCTTCTACCCTTGGATGGGTCTGAATGTTAGGAAGTTTGTCCTGCCATGAAGCCCAAATCTGACTCTTTATAACTTCTATCTATTACTCCTGGTTTTGCCCAATGGGGACAAATAAAAAAAAGTTGAATCCTTCTTGCTCATGATAAGGCTTTAAATATTTGAAGAGAGCTGTCTCTAAACTTCTCTAGTGACTTGAAGGTAATTTCATATGACAAGTTCTCAAGGTCCTATACCATGCTGGTGGGCCTCCTTCGGACATATTCCAGCTTTCGCTGTGCTTTCTAAAATGGGATTCTCAGAACAGATGCAGTTTGACCAGGGCAAAGTACAGCAAGATTCTTATCTCCTTCTTGGCAGCTTTGAACCTCTTAATGAAACTCAAGATTCCATTAGCTTGTACGGGTGCCACATCACAGTGCTGACTCATGGTGAGCTTACAGGTCACTAAATACCCCAGATTTCTGTTAGAGAAATTTCTCCCTCACTATGGCTCCCCTTCTTGTATGTGTGGAATTGATTTTGCTTTAACCTAGCTCCACATTAAATTTCATTTAGATTAAGTCCAATGTTCTAGCCTGTGAAGCAGAACCTAGAGTTTCTTCTCTCAGGCGGAAGAGTAATGACTCAAGGAATTGTAAGTGGGGTGTGATTGCTTGCCTTGGGGCCCACCAGCATACTCATAGTAACTTGATCTTCTGGGGGATGGGCATCTGAGGGCACTGACCAGGGACCTTCATATTTGTGCTTTTACATAGATCTTTTCAGTCATTTTATTTCCTTCCCTCCCCCCACCCCCCATTTCCTCATTGGGATTGTTGGTCTTTGTGTGAAAATTTTATTCTTGAGAATTTCCCATCACTCCTGGGCTAACTTCTTTTGTCAGATTTTCATTAGTGGTATCCCACCTATTTGTCTTGTAAACCCTCAGATAATTGCTCTCCACATATCCAGGGTGCATGTCACCCTATGCCTGGCTTTCCTCTCCTCCACAAATTTTATGAGGGTGTGGTCCCTGCCTTCCAACATTCTAATAATTTCTCTCCCTGTTAGTGAAAAATGGATCTAGAATAGAATTTCCATTTGTAGATACTTAACTTTGGAAAAATGGAATGATCATTAAAGCAGAGAGAAAGTCCACATTATTGAAGTCCTCTGTCACTTATATGTTATGTCTCAGATTCAGGCTCCCTGAACTCAATTATAACTTCTTTCTGACCCAGTGGTATACTACATATTCTGATGCTTCCAAATTACTTTCAAGAATGGCTGGACAAGTTCACAGATCCACCAACAGTGCATTAATGTGCTTGTTTTCCCAAAGTTCCTCCAGCATTTGTCATTTTCTTATTTTGTAATCTTTTGAGGTGGAACTTCAGAATTGCTTTAATTTGTATTTCTCTAATTATTATAAAAGAAGCTCTTTTGCTTATGACTGTTAGTAGATTGGATTTTTTACTTTGAAAACTGCTTCTTCATATCCTTTGATGATATATCAATTGGGAATGATTCTTATTCTTATAAATTTGAATTAGTTCCTTATTTACCTTAGAAATGGGAACTTTATCAGAGAAAGTTCTTGCAATTATTTTTTCCAGTTTTCTGTTTCCCTCTACTTTTAACTACATTGGTTTTGTTTGTGCAAAAGCTTTTAAATTATCATCCTGACTTTTATTTGTCATGAACTCTTCTCTTAGCCATAGATCAGGAAGGTAATTTCTTTTTTGCTTCTCTAACTTGTTTATAGTGTGACTATACATACACACATGTATGTATGTATATATGTACTTATATATATGTAATTTCTTTTTTGCTTCTCTAACTTGTTTATAGTGTGACTATACATATACACATGTATGTATATATGTACTTATATATATATGTGTATATCTATCTGTCTATCTATCCATCTATCTATATATCTATGTATCTATCTATGTATCTATATATCTATGTATCTATCTATCTATAATCATCTATCTGCCTTATATGTATTTGGAGCTCAGTTTTCCCAGTTTTTTTTTTTGTTGTTGTTGTTAAATAGTGAGTCCTTACCCTGATGGCTGAGATCTTTGGGTTTATTAAGTGCTATGTTACTGGTGTTCACTAGAGTTTGGAATTATTGAACATTAGGCTACTAATTAATTTGCTGTTGCATGTTTCTGTTACACTGATTGATCTGTTTGTTTTTTAATCAGTATCAAATCTAGTCATCTTCCTTGATCTTGGAGTAGTTGTGGAAGAAGTTTGGGCTATGTTGCTTCTTCTTACTTCACCATTGTTGCTAACTTAATAATATGGTTTCCTACCTTTCCCTATCTAAGCAGCCTCTCACTGTATCTCAGTAGAAGCCTGAAATGGTCCCCTGTTAGACCCGGAGACTGATGTTGGCACTGGATCCACAAACCCTTTTGTTCCTGCACTCTAGTGAGAGAGGGAGTAAAGAGAGGGATTCATGGGAATATTCCCACTATAAATTTATGCCTGACTCACAGTATCCAAATGGTTTATAGAAAAGATCCTTTTGAATCAGTGACATGAAGTATGGGTGAGTATGGGGTGGGAGGTTCCTTATAAATACCCCCTTTTAGAGTTCTGACAAAGTTAGGCTCCCAGGAGGAATATCCTGCCTCCATTGTGGAATCCTCCTTCAACAACTGCCCCTCCCTGTTTATTACTTTTGCATATTTGGAGCAGGGCAGCCTGGCTCCAGATCAAAGCCCTGAAGATCTGGATATAACAGTCTGGGAGGGAGGAGGGGGCTGCTTCTGATTAGGGGCTATTGCCTTTGCCAAGAGGAGATGTCCTCTGTCTGTGGACAATTAAGTCATTCTCACGGACCAGCCACATGGGCACAGGAAAAGGTTGGAATGACCTCTTTCTCTCCCCTCTCCCCTCCTCTTGTTCCTCCCTCTGGCTCAGGCCTCTGCAGATTTGGGAAATCCCACAAGGTTCCTGTCTTCCACGAAAGCCTTGAAATCTAGCAGGTGTTGGGTGGCTCTTGAATCAAACCTAGACCAAGCCTGCTTGGCTGGAATTGAATGAGGTACAGCCAAGGGTAGTGGTGGTGCTAGGGGTTTTTTTGACCCCAGGGATAGGCTGGTGGTTGGGGGCATTGCCAAGAGGGCAGGATCCATGTCCAAAGAAGGACAAATGGTGTGGTAAAGGACTTGGAAGCCATCCTGTATAAGGATTCATTGAAGAACCTGAGTCAGGACCTAGAAAATGCCCATAAAATGTGACCTTAGGAATGCTCTGGCCCCCATCTTTCCTTCCAGCTTGCTAATACTTGAAATTCCGCAGTTAGATATTCTTTCCTTTGGTTAAGGTTTTGTCTCTTAGGAAATGCAGTAAATGGGGAGAGGAAAAGAGGGAAGTCGCACATTAAGTCCTATCTATTATTTATATCTTAGTGGAAATAAGTATTAAACCCTTTCCTGAAAGCAGATGTCAATGCTGGGGTTGGGGGTGGGGCAAGAGGAGAAGGGAGGGAGAAATGAAGAAAGCATGGGGACAATGGGTGCTTTGGGAAGGGAAAGATGTGCCACTGTTGAGGAGAAAGGCATAGAAAGGGGGAGATTGTAGAATGTAGAAGACAAATATTAACCACTTTACAGGTGGCATTGCTTAACCCTTTCCAGAGGTCTTGAAATTTTAATAGGAGCCCCTTGAGGACCAAAGGCAGCAAGATCCAAAAGAATAAATCTCTTGGACAGCATTTCCCAAGATGCTTTAGAGATTTATAGAGTGCAATTGCCCAAAGGGCCCTTAGAAATCATCTAATCTCATTCTTCCGTTTTCAAATTTTATTTTTTAAATGTGTTATAAATGTCTGTTGATGGCCTTTATAAAAAAAAAAATCACCGTCACTTCGCAATGATTCTCTGCACCCTCCCCCATCCCACCACCCAATAGAATGCTCCCTTATAACACATAAGTATAATTAGGTCTAATAAATCAACACTTGGCCACATCTGAAAATTTATGCCTCATTCCACACCTACTGTCCACTACTTCTCTGCCAAGATGAAAGAAGCACTGGTTCTCTGAGGTCACCAACAGTCACTGTGTTTACTAGTTCTGAATCGTTTCGATGTTTTATTTTATTGCAGCTACATCATAGTTTTGTAGTAATCATATATTGATCTCCTCCTTGCTCTCATCCTACAATTAAGAGTACTAAATTCTAGCAGGAAGAAGGGGCTTACCCAAGAGCTACCCTGCCAGAAATTCCTCCATTAATGATTCACTCCTTTAGATCTGAAGGGTTTTCTATCTTTGTAGTCCCCTATTGAAATGCAAACACCTCCTTCCCTTCACATTAAGTCATTATCAGCAAACACCTAAGTGGAATTAGTTGGCAGCCATATGAGAGCAAAACTATGGTAATAGAAGTAGAAATAAAAATTATGATAATAACAAGTAGTAATAAATATTATAATAACAGCAATAAAATTATAATAGCAATTTACATTTACACCGGACACCCTTTAAACTACTTTAATGTTTACAAAGCACTTTTTCCCAAAGACTTTTGAGATTTAGGTTAACAAGTATTATAATCCTCATTTTACAAGTGAGAAAACAGGTTTGGAGGTAAAATTATTTATCTACAATCACACATGTAAGCATCAGAGAGGGGATTTGAACTCGTTTCCTATCTATGATTCCAGTGATTTTTGTACAAAAGCATCTGGGAAGCTCTGAGGAAGCAGAAAAAGGGCACTGGGAAAGTGTGGGTTGGCATTAAGGACACACTTTGTCTCTTCATGATTTCACACACTGTGCCCTTCCCTGTCTCCCAACAATGCAAGAGGGTATTTAATTTTTAAAATAATTAATTTTAATCAATTTTTAATTTTTAGCATTCACTTCCATAAGATTTTGAGTTTGGGAATTTCTCCACCATCCTTTCTTCCCCCTTCCCCAAGATGGTGTGCAATCTGATATACACATTAGTCATGATATAAAGAAGAATTAGAACTAATGGGAGGGACCACAAGAAAGAAGAAACAAAATAACAAAATATGCTTCCATCTGCATTCAGATTCCAAAGTTCTTTCTGTTAATGTGTATAGCATCTTCAATCATTAATCTCTTAGAATTGTTTTAGATCCTTGCATTGTTGAGAAGAGCTAAGTCTGTCAAGGTCAGTCATCACACAATGTGCCTGTTACTTGTACCAGGTTCTCCTGGTTCTGCTCATTTCATTCTGTATCAGTTCATATAAGTCTTTCCAGGTTTTTCTGAGGTCCACCTGCTCATAATTTCTTATAGCACAATAGTATTATTTCTCCAATAAGTATTTATCAAGTGTCTACTATGGGGAAGACACTGAGCTAGGCAATAGACACAGTAAAGACCAAAACAGTTCCTGGTCTCAAATAGTTTATATTCTTCCATGGAGATAGAATAATTATACATTGTATATGCCAGGCATGAACACTAACAACTAAGAGGATGCAGAGAGGCTTCCCCAAGGAGATGTCACATTGAGCCTTGAATGAGGTTTCTAAAAGACAGAGGGGAGGACAGAGTATGTTCCAGGGATAAGACAAACCTATGCAAATGCGGGAAGGCATTGAGATGGAGTGTTGAGTAGGAAGGACAACAAAATAGAACAATATAGCTACATTTAGGGCAGCGAGGTGGTGCCATTGTGGTTGGAGTATGGCATTACGTCAGGAAAATTTATTTTCTTGACTTCAAATCTGGCCTCAGATACTTACTAGCTGTGTGATCCTGGGTAAGTCATTTAAACTCTGTTTGTCTCAGTTTCCTTATCTGTAAAAGAACTAGAGAAAGAAATGGCAAATCACTGCAGCATCTTTGCCAAGAAAACCCCAAATGGGATCACGAAGTAGGACACAATTAAAACAAAAAATGAACAACAACAAATGACTAGAATGATATGGTGTGATATGTGTGTGTGCATGCACATGTGTAAAGGGGAAGAATGCAAAATAAGTCTAGAAAGGTAGGTGGGAATTATACAAAGAAGGTCTCTGAAACAATGAGTTTGGATTTTATTCTAGAAGAAATAGAAACCTATATGTATATTTCCCTTTCCTGCCACAGCACCATTTTGTGAAATACAGCCCTGAAGGGCAAAGATATGTCCAGTGTCCTTACAGCACGCCTTGTTAACAAAAGCTTGAATAAAAGGGAGGAGGATAGAGTTGGAGGTGGGAACTTGGGGTGGGAGCAGCATATGGAATTTTTCAATGATTACAGTGGACTGAGAAAAGCAGTGTTCAAGAAGGACCTCCTTTCTACACTGGGATGTAGGCTCTAGGGAGTAGAGGCGGCATTTGTCTAGGAGTGTCTGGATCCAAACACTTTAAGTGGTTGCATGATTTGCCTTCTGTAATAGAGCCTAATTAAATCCTTTGATAGCATAGCCAGTATACTTGTTAAAAGGGAGTTGGTGCCAAGCCTTTGGCTCCCTTGGCAATCTCATTCACTCTCACAGCTTCAAGTACCACCTCTATGCAGATGACTTCCTAATTTTTTATCTCTATATCTGGCTGTACTTCCAAGCTCCATACGCACATTTTTAACTGCCGACAGGGTTTTTCACCTTGGATGACCCCTTGCCAATAATACCACAAATTCACAAATTGAAAACTGCATATTGATTTTCCTCCTAAGCCTGCCTTTCATTCTGATTTTAGGATTTTTGACTGTGGCACCCTGATTCACCACGTCACCCATGTTTTACCCAAAGCCTTTCCTGATTCCTCTGACCCTCTTGGATATTAATGCCTTCCCACAAATAGTTGTTGTTGTTGTTGACTCATTCAGTTGTCTACAACTCTTTGTGACTCCATGACTCTAGTACACCAGGTCCTTTTAAAATATTCTGCTATCTTGTGAAGTCTGTCCAAGTTCATGTTCCTTTCATGACACTATCCATTTAATTCTTTGCCATCCCCTTCTCCTTTTGTCATCAATTTTTCCCAACATTAGAGCCTTTCCCAATGAGTATCATGTATTTATTTTGTCTATATTCTGATATTTAATTGCCAACTGCCTAAGAACAAATCCCTACCCCAACTCTTCCTTTTCATTTTCTCATTCCCATCCTCTTCCACCCTGCTTCTCAAATGTTCCATTTCAACTCTTTTACTGTGCCCTCTGGAACTCTTGTTCCATAACGAATAAATCTTTTCATTTTGAACTCTCCTTCCAACTTCTGGTATTCACATAGACCTGGTTTCCCCTAGATGACATCCTCTTCAGAGTTGCTGCTTCCTTCTCTCATACCCCAAATCACATTGGTCTCAGAGGCAGAGCTGGAATGCTCCTTGCTTTGTGCTGCTATTTCTAGTCTCTCCCTTTGCTGCTATCACTCAGCAACCTCTCCTTTGAAGTGTAATCTAACAGAATTTATCAGCCAATCTAGATTATTATGAATATTTCTTGACAGTTCCCAAGTTATTCTTCCTTCTTTCTCAAGGTATATAGTACTTGGATCACTGTCCTCATCTTCCCAATTTCAGCCTTTATAATAGGGGACTTGAATACCCATCCCTCAAACATCCTAGCCACCCAGTTCTTCAGTATTCTCATATTCTATGACTTCTTTACTTTATCTCAGCCATACACAGAAAAGGCCATGACCCAGATCTCACTATTACTCATAAATTAATTTTCCATAATTAAAAACCCTGACATTTCTTTATCTGTTCATCACCTCCCATCATTCTAAATCTCCCAATGTTTTACTCTCCTACATCCATTTTTTGTCCTCATCATGACTTAGCACAGTGCCTGATAATTAGTAGGTACTTAATAAATGCTTGTTGATTTGATTCAATCACTCCATCTCTCAGCATTTTCTTGAGCCACTACCCATGTGCCCTGACTATACTTGGCTCCTTTTCCAATCCCAACCCAAGTTCAACTCCACTCTGTCATCTACTTCTGAATTGCTCTCGCCCTTGTACTATTGCTACTTAAGAGTTGCCAAACTAATCTTGAATTACACTCATCATTTTCCTTCTCTGCTCCTATTCATGAGCTGCTGACCAGAGCTGAGGGGGTCTACTACAAATGGATTTTATCTAGACTCAAATGGGTCCTTACTCCAGTAAGGAAAATGTGTTGTTCAGTCACTCAGTCATGTCTGACTCCATGGACCATAGCATGCCAGGCCTGTTTAACCTCCACTCTCTTCCAAAGTCTGTCCTGGCTCATATTCCTTGCTTTCATGACACTATCTATCCATCTCATCCTCTGACATCCCCTTTTTCTTTTGCCTTCAATCTTTCCCAACATCAGGTTCTTTTCCAAGGAATCCTGTCTTCTCCTGTACCTAAAGTATTTAAACTTCAGCTTCGGCATTTGTCCTTCTGATGAATAGTCTAAATTAATTTCTTTAAGTCAAATTGCTACTCCCTAATTGATTTTCTATTCCATAGAGAAATGAAAAGGTTATTTCAAACAGAGGTCATTCTCATCTATTATCATTTTAATTCAAATTATTTTTGCAGAATTGAGTAATTAGAAGGGGCTTCAGTGGCATCTATTCAAAATATATCTGAATAAGAATTCCCTCTACAATCCAGATTGTGCTTGAAGATCTTCTGTAAGAGGAAATCTATCACATATAAAGCCACGGTAGCACCATCCAGAGGTTATTTCAAACCTCTACTCTCCTTGAACTTCCCATACTTCTCATTTTCTTAGCTGAGGACCTCTCCAGAGAAGATAGAATAGTAGTAATAGCTAACATTTACTATGTGCCACATTCTGTGCTATACTTATCTCCTTTGATCCTCACAACAAATCTGGGAAATAGGTACTATTACTTTCTCCATTTTACAGATGAGGAAACTGAGGCATGCAGAAATTAGGTGATTTTCTCAAGGTCAAACAACCAGTATGTACTGAGGCTGTATTTGAACTCATATCTTCCTGACTTCCTGACTCAATCCACTGTGTCCATTCAGCTGCAATTTGCTGAGCTGATTTGATGAGGTCTCCCTTTTCTACCTGTATCTTTAGCGTAAAACCCCTTGACTTCATCCCCTTCTTTCTCTCCCTTGATTTCATTTTCTGATAATAAGATGACTTGTCTTGTCAAGGCCATTCCTTCAACATCAAAACAAGCTCCCAGGAGAGGATTTCATATTAGTTATGGTTGCTGAGGAGGTGAGGCCTCAGTATCTGCCCAGGCAGTTGCTTGGTTTTATCTCTAAAGGTTTGCTTCCTTAGAGGATGAATGAAGGGGAATGGGGTGGGGAATGGGTTAGAAGAAGGGTTGGTAGTTTGGGAAGTGCTGTTATCACTGAGAGTTCTTGAGCTTACATGCTTATCAATGGCAATTGGTCAATCAATTAGTCAACCAATTGGTGTTGTTAGTGCCAGGGATGGTGGGCCCCTTCTCCAGGGTTGCTCTACTGGAATAGGGTTTTAAGGGCTAGTCCAGAAGCAGGGCTTGTGGTATGGGAGGATAAGCCCATCCTCTTGGGCTTATGGTTCTAGACCATCTCCACTGTCATCTGGAGGGAGATGATGGTGATATGACCTGCCTAGTATTTTCTGCCTCCTGTTTCTTCCTCAGGGTACCTTATTGCTTTATCTAGGCTGGTTTGATTGCCTTACTAGTGGCAATTGGTACTGGCCTCTTAATTGCCAAGTCTAATAGTCTCTTCAGTACTCATTCTTTTTTACCTCTCTGCAATATTTGAAATTGTTAACCCATTTCTCCTCCTGAATATTTTCTCCTTTCTGTGTTTTTGTGACACCTCTTCCTCCTGGTTTTCTTCCTGCCTGTCTGACTATTCTTTCTCAGTTTCCTTTGTTGAAGCTTCATCCATGTCATGATCTCTAACTGTAAGTGTCCCCCAAAGCTCTGTCCTTGACCCTTTCTCCTCTCACTTGGTGATCTTATTGACTCTTATGGATTCAATGATCATTTCTATGCTAATGATTTATGGATCTATATTATATACAGTCCTAGCCTCTCATCTGAAGTTCAGTCTTGAATCACCAAGAGTCTATTGAACATTTAAAAATATATATACGACCCCCTGGGGACTCAAACAACATATACAAAAAGGAACTCATTATCTTTCTCTCCAAAGCCATCATTTCTCAAACTTCCCTATTACTGCTGAGGGTACCATCCTTGTCTCAGACACTCAGTTTGCAGCATCAGTTTCATCAAATATTACCACTCATCCCATATATTTAATCAGGTACCATAGACCGTGATTTCTACTTCCGTAGAATTTCTCATATATGTCTTTTTCTCTGCATTCAAAATCACCATGCTAGTTCAGGCCCCAACCAGTTCTTCATCTCCCTACCTCATCTCTTTCTACTCCAAATCATTTTCCACACGGCTGGTAGGTGCCACAGTGGACAGAGAACTGGATCTTGAGTCAGGAAGATCTGAGCTCAAATCTAGCCTCAAACACTCATTAGCTGTCTTGACCATGGGCAAGTCACTTAACCTTTGTTTGCCTCAGTTTCTCCCTATGTAAAATGGAGATGATAATAGCACCTACTTCACAGGATTGCTATGAGGATCAAATGAGGTAAGAACTGTAACTCAACACAGTGCCTGGCACATAGTAAGCATTATATAAATGTTGTTGTTATTATTTTTAAGGTATAAGTATAATCATCATTCCCCTCTTCAATATTTATCATTATTAGGTAAAGGATCAAATATAAAGTCCTCTGTTCATTTTTTTTTAAAAGCTCTTGACCCCTTGAACTTGGCCATGAGATTGACAGGGAAGGAAAACCAACAAAATGGGTGAAAAGCGGAGCAAAGACTGGAACAAAAGCAGGAGAAGTATGGAGAAGAGGAGAATTCTGGGTATGTTACTATGATTGAGAAAAAATCCCTACCATTGACCCACCAGCTCCTCTGAAAGGAAAGTCATTCCCCCATCCCCTGTATATACACAAACACTCTACCAGCTTCCAAGCTGACTTTCATTATCTTTGGCAGATCCTGAAATGCTTCAAATCTGTCTCATCCATGACTGTGGTCAGTTGCTATAATGCCAGAGTGTGTGGAGCTGGCTGGCCTGTAGCCTTGCATAGCATGGGCGTTTGGGTTGGTCTCCAGGTTACTGAGCATCTTTTAGCAATAAAAGAGACAATTATCCTGAGGAGCTCAACATCTGTGTCTTAAGTGGGATAGCTAATGTTCCTTTGGGGCTTGTAAATGAAAGTATGCTTTCTGATTGAGGAAGGGCATGGGGCTGATTTTCCCTATGAAGCAGCTTGAGATTCCTTTATAGAGCCGCTTCTCTAACAGTGTGTTTGTGCTTCCAGAAACTAAGGCCACTAGCTTGCACATGCCCAACATTCATGATGTTGATTGTCTCCTGAGCCCAGCAGAAGATGACCAGAATTAACTTGCTTTGGGTTCTTCCTACTAACTTAACTTCTACATGGAGTTCCTGATGGAACCTATGCCAACAGTTTGGGATCCATAGGCTATCTTGGGAGTAAAAAGATTCTGAAGTCCAAGTGTTTGAACCATATCTATTCACTACAAGGAACAGCACAGCTCATTAGGATTGGAATCAAAGAGCTGTATCATTTAAACTGAGGGTTGAAATGTTATCTAAGCCCAGGAGACCTGAATCGGGTTTGCAATTAAAATTTTTAAAAACATTTTTATTGATGTATTTCAATATAACTGGTTTCCTTTGTAATCTGATATATTTTGTTTTATGCACTTGAAAACGTTGTTCTGAGAAGGTTTCATAGGCTTCATGAAATTACTAAAAAAAAGGGTTAAGAACTGGCCAGATGAGGCTATGAGTGAGAGAGAGAGAGACAGACAGACAGACAGAGAGATACATACACACAGACACACACAGAGACAGAGAGATAGAGACAGAGATAGACACACACACACAGAGTTTTGCTCAAGATCACACAACTAGTACAATTCTTAGATTCAATGCTCTTTTGACTATATCATGCAATCTGACCAAAAAGGGACATACTTGATTAAAAAGGAGTTGAGTATTCAGAAAAGGAAAGCTGGGATGATGGTCTTATTCCCTTCTCCTTCCCTACAATTGATTCCATTTGATATTTAGGGTGAGGGTTCCAATCTATGATGTCATTAGTATGAGGAATTCCTGGTATCAATACTCCCTCCACCAATGCAGACCCAGTAACTCTCTTGCATTTATTCACTCCCCTCTGCTCACATCATAACCACCCTAGTTCAGGCCTTAAAGGGGTCACTAGTGGAAAAAGTTTAAGAAGCTCTGGTCTTAACTATCCTTCTAACTTGGCCACTCATGCACAGTCATAATGGAGAATCAGAATGGTGCATCCTCCAGACACCCATATTCCAAGGTGTGGACAAAGTTGCTTCACAATTTCTAGGCCTTTAACATGTGGGATGGTGGGTGGAGCACTGGACTTTAAATTGGGAAGACCTTGGTTCAGAACCTACCTGAGACCTGACTGCTACCTCTTTAACCATTCTGAGACTCAGGTAACTCTCAGAAATTCACCTACTAAATTATGGATAGATGTTTTGATGGAGGAAGTTTCCAAACCTACAAAAATCATAGATCTTGTTTGTCAACATGAGTCACATGGGAAATGGAATCATTTCTTCATGTTTTAAGTCAAGACCATCAAGCAAGCTGCTGGTCCAAGATATGATATATAGTAGGGCTGCCTGATATATATATATATATATATATATATATATATATATATATATATATATATATATATATGTGTGTGTGTGTGTGTGTGTGTGTGCACACACACACACACACGTATACACACAGAGATATATTGTTTTTTTTAACCTAGAGACCTTCTCTTGGTCTCCTTGTCCAAACCAGAGATGAGCCCCTCCCCTTTCATTTGCACTCAACTCTGAAAAAGCTATGGGAACTTTCCCATTCTACAGGAGTATACTCTCTGGATTCTACCAAGATCTTCCCTGGTTGGGATTATGAGGCAAAGAGATCTACATTACCAACCTGCTCTTGTCTATGGTCTGGTTCCTCATCCATACCTGCTTCCCAGTTCCCCAAACTTTGCAAGTTGGCTGTGAAGGATTTTTTGTATTGGACCCTAGTCTCATTTGAGGCCTGGTCTTACCTTACCCATTTGTTTGTGTAGATGAGGACAGAATTGTCAGATAATCCTAAAGGTAGCCTGGAGTCAAATGACACCATAGGAGGACACAGGGAAAAGAGCAGGGAAAGCTTCTCTTCCCTTCTATATTCAGGAAAAATCTACTCACTGACTGTAATGGGAATGCAGATTTGGAAGATCTTCCCTGCCCCTGGGCTGAAGTGCACCTGAGGCCTGGGGTGGGAGGCTTGTTTTTCAGTAGATGCTTCTTGATTGGCCAGTGAGTCAATGGGGTTGTTGCATTCTCTGGGCCAGGAGAGGGCTGTATAGGCCCTGATGTGTGGCTTTGTTTTGGGGGCTCACTTTGAGAAGTGTTCTGTGATTTGATATGGATTCTGGGAAGCCGTTGTCCAGAGCCCTCCCGGCTTTGAAAAAACCCAGATGTTGATTTGGTGTGGATATAATGGTTGGACAGTTTGGAAATCTGTCTACGTGATCTGTTTCTGTCTTGATAATTCTGCCTATATACTTTGAAGTTCAGGGTGCTGACCTTTTTCCCCTGAACAAGGTAAACGATATATGTCTGACTGATTAAAGTGGCTTGTTAACCCATTTTGAGTTGCTTTCCTTTAACAAAGCAGATCCAAGAACCTGTGGTGGCAGCCACCCTGAGGACGCTTGGGGTGCTTGCTGCTACACTGACATACAAAAGGAAGGTTTGAACAGATTGCTGGTAATGGTTCAGGCTCAAGGCTGCATTGTTTGTTGTTGTGCTGGGAAAGATGGGAGGGCAGAGGAGGAGGGAGGAAGGCATGGCTACTGTCCTGTCTTGGGCTGGTGATTCTTTGCAAGAAGCAAACTGTTACTCTTCAGAGCACCATTGTCTCCTTTCCCTGTTGATTTCCTGACCTAGTTCTAAGCAGGGTACTCTCTCCTCATGGTACTTAAAACAATTATACCCTAACACCAACCTTGCTGACCTGTTTGTCCCCTGGGCATATGTTGATCTCAGCACCCTCTTCCCTCTGATTGGAGGGCTGGAGGGTGAAGCAATGAATTCCTCCCAAGGCCTCCCTTTATGGAAGGCTCAAACTTTTCTAGCTAACTTCATTTAATATTAGCTATTCTCCTTTGGTTTCAATTACACAAACATCATATCCTACCACCCAGGTACCCCATAGTGCCACCCCCTCCATTTCAGCTTCCTTTTGTGTTTTGTGTTCCCTAATTAGACTGTAAGCTTCTTGAGGGCAGAGACTCTCATTTTGTTATTTGTATCCCCAGTGCTTATGTGCCTGGCACATAGTAGGTGCTTAATTAACATTTATCATTTTCTGTTCCCATCCCTGCTTGGCATAGCCTCTAGCTAAACCCTCCCAGTTCCTAAGGACAATCCTAAGGACTGCTGGATCTTGTGAAAAAAAAATGTTGTCTCTTCCCTTTTGATGGGTTCCTTATGTCTCACTGATTCAATAAAGTCATTTTATCCTAATGCCCTCCAGCTGGATTCTGACAGCAAACTCCCCTCCCCCCCCCCCCCCCTTTCCTTTTTTCTAAAGCTTTCTTTTTTCCCACATCTCCCCGAACTCTGATTGGGCAAAATTAAGTATAGAGTAGCACTTGCATTCTCTGCTTCTCAGCAAATTGAGCCAAGAATTTCTTATATGGTGTGCTTCTAAATCATATATCCAACAAATGCTTCAATAGTGATGCATCATTTAGCACATTATGCTTCCGGGCTAGTTTTGCAATCAGTTAGGAAAGCATTGCCCATATCCTCTGGCTGTCTTGGAGGTCTCTAGGCTCTCCCACAACTATAATGTTCTTGTTTTACTTATGCTCACCAAAATGCTCTTCAATATACTAATGCCCCCAGGCAGGGGTGTGCTGGAGCCAGCTCATACCTGCATTTTAGAACCAATAAATAGTCAAATGTTCAGTGTGAGCATTTATACCTCAGAAATTATCAAAGGAGGGTGGCTAGGTGGCACAGTGAATAGAGCACTGCCCTGGAATCAAGAGGACCTGAGTTCAAATCACCTCAGACACTTAACACTTACTAGCCACGTGACCTTGGGCAAGTCACTTAACCCCAATTGCCCTGCCTTCCTCCCTTCAAAAAGAAAAAAGAAAAAGAAAATAAAGCAAAAAAAAAAAACAAAAGAAATTGTCAAAGTGTACAAATCAGGGCTTGATTTATTGTTTTGTTGTTGAAACTTAAGAAAGCAATGAAGAAAATGTTAATAATGCAGATTAAACTTACAAAATGTGTCATATATACACTCCCTTCCCCTCCCCCCCTTCCCCCAGTAAATATTTACCAGCACTCCTATGCCTTCAGGTATATAGATTTCCACACAGGTATAAATTATCTTAACATAAACATCACTTCTACATTTCTATTATACCTGTTTCTATTCTTTCACTATATTCCAGTCACAAGCCTCATCTGACAAAATTTCAGTCATCTAGACCAGGGCTTCTTAAACTTTTCCATCTTGGGACCCCCTTTTGCATTTCAGCAGTAGTCCTGGTGTTACATGGACTCTACACAGTGCAAAGTGTACATGCATGCTTTGTGTTCAGAACCAAGGCTGCAGAGAAGTTGTGTGATGCAACACTACCAAGTACTGCCAGAAATACCTTGGATTCTTAGCACATTTGATTTTTATTAATTTTTGGTTTTTGTGCATTCAGAAAACTTTTACTGTTGCCAAATTTTTCACAACCCCATATACAGTCAAAACCCATAGTTTAAGAAGTGTTGATCTAAACAATCCCTGTTTCTTCAACCAGTTCTCATGTGGGCTTAACAATTCTCTGGATGTTCTCTAGGGTATCAGTGACCTCGTGGACAGGGATGTCTTTTGATTCTTTTTGTGTCCCTAGTACTTAGCACAGTACTTGGCACATAGTAGGTGCTTACTGAATGTTTATTGATTATTTGTATCCCCAGTCCTCAGCACAGTGCCTGACACATAGTAGGCGCTTAACAAATGTTTATTGATAGATTATTTGTATCCCCAGTCTATTTTAATATTCACACTGTAACAATACCATGAAGGTTATAAGGCTATAACTTCATAATCTTCTCTATTTTCTTCTGAGAAAATGGTTATTCACTATTTTGTTCACTATGGTTATTCTTTCTAGGTCCTAAGAATAAAGATTGCTAGACCTAAAAACTGCATTAAATTATCATCTCATTTTACAAATAAAACTGAGAAGTCAAGTGCCTTTCCTGAGGTCACACAGTCTGTAAGTAGAAAATCTGGGATTTGCACCCACATCTTCTGACTTTGAATCTATTGCTGTTTGTTCTTTGTTCTCAAAGAGGACCTAGTGCTCAAATCACTGTGCTATGTTGTTGTTGAATTGTGTCCTACTCTTCATGACCCCATTTGGGGTTTTCCTGGCAAAGATATTGGGGTGGTTTGCCATTTCCTTCTCTAGCTCATTTGACAGATGAGGAAACTAAGGCAAAGAGGATTAAGTGACTTGCTCAGGGTCATACAATAAGTATCTGAGACCAGATTTGAACTCATGAAGTTTCATCTTCCTGACTCTAGACCTGGTGCTCTATACCCTATGGTGCCACCTAGCTGCCCCTCCACTATAGCAAGTCTTCGTAAACTTTTTCTACTCACCACCCTTTTTTGTCCCACGTGACCCTGGGTATATAGGTATATAAAATAAGTACACAAATCAAACATTTACTGATAATAAATCATAAAGAAATTTATTTTAAAACAATTCTTTGGTGTACATATATATTTTTTTTACCATTTATTAAAGATAAAAGCAAATTTGCATACTAATGAGATGGATGTGCTTGTTTATTTTTACATAAAGAATTAAATCTTGGTGGAATTTTGATACTGCAGAATGCAGAGCATCTTCAATGTTTTTGAGAGTTGATTGATATTTTGATTTTGTTATCGTCAATGCTGAGAATGCTGCTTTGCATGAACATATAGTACAAAATGACAGAAGTATGTTTAGGGCCATTTTGGAAATTGTTGGAAATTCGGTCCTAATCCCAAGGCAAAATTCATTTAACGATTTTGTTTGTATAGTAAAAACACTGCAACTCATAACATACAATAATCTCAAATCTTAGCTGAGGTGTTTCTGGCAATGTTTGTTGGCATCAGCATTCACAGTGCAAAGATCGAATGTTGTATATTCAGAACCAAGGCTGCAGTGAATCTGGGTGATGCAACACAAGAAAAGGCTGCCAGAAACACCTCAGATTCATTACACATTTGATTTCAAATTAATTTTTGGTTGTTGCACATTCAGAAAACTTTTATTGTTGCCAAATTTTTCCTGACCCCCCGAATTCAGTTATAAAGTCCCCATATGGGGTTTCAATCCACAGTTTAAGAAGTGCTGTACTGTAGGACGGTCTCCATCATATCTGGCTTTCTAGTTGTGGGAACACATTCTCTTTCCCCTTCAAATTTCAGTTTTAAAAGCTTGTTGGTGCCTTTGGTGTCAATTCCATGCAGACAGTCATATCAGACACAGAGTTCAGTGGGACCAATTGCTTGACTGCTCTAGGAAGACAGAATCCTGTTGGGTACCAGTTGCTAAAGTTCATGTATCCTTCTTGGAATTTTGAGTGTGGGTTGCTGGTTCTTCTTCATAAAGCCTGAAAAAGGGGCAGCTAGGCAGTGCAGTGAACAGAGTACTTGCCCTGGAGTCAGGAGGACCTGAGTTCAATTCTGGTCTCAGACACTTGACACACTTACTAGTTGTGTGACTTTTGGCAAGTCACTAAATACCAATTGCCTTGCCTTCACCCCTCCAAAAAAGGGCAGAAAGTCTGAAATACTCAATCCACAAGCATTTACTATGTGCGAGATTAGGATGCATGGAATACTCATGAATATATGTTAAAATTGAATACTGACAATGTGCTGACAGTGCATATGACTATGTGACTGTGCTAAGTACACGAGTATACAGATCTGAGCAGAAAGAAAGACCATCCCTGTCCTCAAGAAGCTTATGTTCTAATGGGGGAAGAAAACACATCAAAGGAAGCTGAAAATTGTAGGGAATGAAATTTATTTTCCCTACAGAAAGTGTGTATGCACACCTGTGTGTGTATGTGTATGAAGAAATGGTTGGCTCGGGCACCCTGCTTTAATGAAATCTCTGAGAGGAATCATTCAGTAAGAAGGTAGGGTCCTTCCAGTGTGTGAATTCAGGTTGGTTGTGAGCTTCCATGATGAAGAGGTGTCTGGGGGAAGGTAGAAAAAGTCCTAGAGAGGGATGAGAAGGGAATGGAGAATGAAGGATGGAGATGAATAAATTGTGATGAATGAATATAATGGAATACTACTGTACTGTAAGAAACAATACTATGAATGCAGAGAAGTTCTAACACACATAAAATGATGCAGAAGTAAGGAGAGTCAAGAAAACAATATATACAATAACTCCAACAATGTAAATGGAAACGGCAACAACCACAAAGCAATCATAAGTGAATGTTGCAAAGTTATAAAGAACAAACTCGGCTCCAAAGAAGAGATTATGAGAAGAACCCCCCCCCCCATTCTCCTTGGCAAAGGTGAGAGGTTTACGGGTATAGGGCAGTGGATACATGTTCAGATTTTTGTGATGTATTAATTGATTTTGTTATTTCCTTTTTTTGGTAGAAAATTTTATTTGTTATATTGGAATAACTCTGGGAGAAGGAAAGGTGAGGATACTGGGAAAAAATTTGGCCAAGTAAGAACAAAAAGTATCACATTTCACTGTTATTGTCACAGATTTTATGCCAATATTTTTTTTGAAAAAAAGTGGGGTGTGACAATTATATGAAGTTTTTATAAAACAAATTGTGCCAGTATTCCATAAAAATCATTTGTTACTAAACTGTCTTTGGGGCAAGATTAGGATGCATGAAATTCTCGTGAATTTAGATTAAAATTGAATTCTGACAATGCCCATGTGCTGAGAATTCTAGGCTTAGGCTTGCAATGCAGATAAATGCAGATCCGTATGCCACTGGTGAAAACTTTGCTTCTCTGTTTACCTTTTAAGCAGCATGACGAACAGAATTATGCTGTGCAATGAAAGGTATAAATCCATTTTTTGAACTTGAAAAAGAAAAACAAACAGGGCATGATGATTATGGGGTGAAATACAGTATCATTAACATTGATTTTAAAGTTTCTCCCCCCCTTCCCCCTCCCCCCAAATCCCTACAGAGGTCTGGAGTTATCAGAACCTCACACCTATTGCATAGCCCCAAAGTTACTGTTTCCTTTCTCCTATTTCTATGCCCCGTTTCTTTTTTGCTCACCATCCTTTGGACTCTTTCTTGCTCTGATTCTTCTTAGTCCTGTTAAAATATTTTTCTCCCTGCCTCTCTGCCTAGAGGATTCCTTTCATGCCATCTAGGAATTCTTTCTTTTCCGTGACTTTCCAGATGGCAGAAAAACATTCCTCAGGCCAACCCCCTCTAGAGGAGAAACCAGCCTTCACACAAAGCAAGCCTGCCTAAGGCGAGAAGACACACATAACAGAAGCTCTGCCGTGGCTGAAACAGATCTTGGTGTCCATATTTTGAGAACATCAAGGTGACATTTAATCCTTTGTGGCTTTGTCCTGGAAATTTCACTCATAAAAATTACCACTGCAAATAGCTTTGTTTTTGCAAATCGGTCCTTGGGTCCCAGATGTCTAGTGCTGTTTTTCTGACTCTTTAGGACCACTCCTCTCTTACAGGCCTACCTTAGCACAGTTAGCCATGAACAAGGTGTTAATGAGTACTCTTCTGATAAAAATTCATGAACTTATGTGGCCACCTAAGGAAGATCTTCCTATTTAGGCTTTTAAACAGAATCTCTCTTGTAGAATCTCCCTGGCAGGCCGTTCTTACAGGAACAAACAATGCCTCGTGCACCTGCCCCATCTGAGTGTGCCTGAGGGATTTATCTGTTTCAAAGAAATGTTATTTTTTATCATTAATTCAGTCAATAAACATTTATTAAATGCTTGCTCTATGCCAAGAACTATGCTAAGTGCTGAAGACACAAAGAAAGGCAAAAACACAAACAAAACTAAACACAGAGACAAAGACAAACAAAAAAAGCCAGTTCCCCACCTCAAAGAATGTAAATTCTAATGCCCTAACCACTGCCAGGGTCAAGAGAGCTAAGAGTGCTGGGATACGCCTGGCAGAGAAGGGTAATAAGGCAGAAGCCACTGAGACCTCCTGCTACTGGGGAAGCGTCAGTAGCTAGATGCAGTCAGAGTGGTCAGGGCTGAGTCAGAGGGTCAATAGCTGAGGTTCTGAGCTGCCAAGGTTAATTTGACTCTAGGGAAGCAGCTGAGTGATGGCTAAATCTAAAACATTAAGAGGTAAGCTTGAATTCCAAAATGCCAGGGAGACTGAGGAGTCAAGTGAAATTGCCTGAGGGGGATAGAGCACCTGGTTAAAGCCACTTCTAAGTAAACAGAGAATAAGAATGGGGACAGGAACAGGATCCTTACTGTGGTAGTGTTAGACTGTTGCTTATTGGCCACACACCTTCAGCACTCTCTTATACTTTCTGATCTTGATTACTAGGCATATCTCTTAAAGTTTTAAGTAGTGAGACAGCAGCTCCAATGGCGGCTTTGGGTGGGTGGTACTGTTAGGCTGTGTTTGCACATTAAGTAGCAAACTGTGACAGATTCTAACTATAATGTTGATGAACAGTGGTCCTCCATAACAGTATGAACAAAACAAGCATTCCCCTAACACTATCTACTGAGCATAGCACCATCTAGGCTAGATTGGGACTCCTACTGTCTCTTACCCAATCATGGGCCAATTCCTATTTCCACTTCTGATGGTAATATCTCTCTTCCATACCTCCTTCTTTCTACCTGGACTATTGCAATAGCCTTATAGTTTCCCTGACTAAAGTCTCTCCCCACTCTAGTCCTTCCTCCATTCAGTTGTCAAATTGGCCTTCCTAAAATGTGTGTCTGAATATGTCACCTTCTATTCAACAACCCTAGGCAACTGGGTGGTTCCATAGTGCCAGGAAAGTCAGGAAAACTCATCTTTCTAAGTTCAAATCTGGCCTCAGACACTTTCTAGTTGTGTGACCCTGGGCAAGTCACTCAGCCATGTTTACCTTAGTTTCCTCATCTGTAAAATGAGCTTGAGAAGGAAATGCCAAACCACTCCAGTATCTTTGCCAAGAAAACCCCAAATGGGGTCATGAAGGGTAGGACAGGTCTCAACAACAATCACCTTAGTGGTTTCCTGTCATCTCAAGGATCAAACATAAAACCCTTTTTGGTTTTTCAAAAACCTTCATAATCTGAATCCCTCCTACCTTTCCAGTCTTCTCATGCCTTATTCTCCTCTACATACCCTGGGATCTAGTGAAATGGGCCTTCTTGCTATTCCTAGTAGAAGAAAATCTGTCTCCTGATGATGCATTTTCACTGACCAGCATCCTTTCCCAGAATGCTTTCCCTCATCACCTCTGCCTCCTGGCGTCTGTGACTTCCTTCAAGTCTCGGCTAAATTCCACCTTCTGTGAGAAGTCCTTTCCAGCTCCATTAATGTTAGTGTCTTCCCTCTCAGGTTATCTTTAACTTATCCTATTTCTGTCCTGTTTGCATGTTGTCTCTCCCATTAGACTGTGAACTCCTTGAGAACATGTACCATCTTTGCCTTTCTTTGTATCTCTAGTACTTGGCAGGTAACTGACACATAGTAGAATAATAAATGTTTGTTGGTTGACTGGCTGTTCTTAAAGAAGGCTAAAGTCAAAATCATTTTGTAATGACCGAACAACTGTTCACAATTCAACTCTTTGTTTTTAAAGAGTATAGTTGGGGAAGATTGATAAATAGAAGAAAACAACAAACAAAATGTCTAGTTTGTTTTGTCAAATCAACAAAAAATTCAGTATTGATTTGAGGTGCCATGAAAAGCAAAGTTGGTTATAGTTGGTTCTTTGCTTAATGGAATCAACTCCATGACTTTGTGTAATTTAAACAAGTCTACAGACTACTGCAGAGTGACTTTAGGGAATGCATAGAGTTTTACTGCAACATGGATAAACAAATTGGCCTTTTCCTTCTGAGCTGCTATATCAGGATAGGATCAAAAAGTCCAAGAAGACCAAGCTGAATTCTGGAGCAAAAGAATAAATCTACAGTAAGGGTCAAGTCATTGAGTTGAGACCAGAAATTAATGAAAAAGCATTTATGGAACACTTCACTATATGGCAAGCTCTGTGCTAAGTGAAGTGGATACAGATTCTATTTAAAAAAAAAAAAAGACAGTCTCTGTCCTCAAGGAGCCTACATTCTAATGGGGGAGAGAACACACAAAAAGGCGTGGTGGCCATATTGGAGGACTTCAGTGCTCCCAAAATTATAGGTATAGGGAGTGGGGTCTTCAGAGAGTAGATTGACACAGGGTTTCAAGAATAATGGCAGAGCTGATTAGATCAGGGCTTCTTAATCTCTTTCTGCTTGTGACCCCTTTCCAGTTTGGGCATCATTGGAATTGCATGACCTGATGGTATGCCTAGTGCAAAGTGCACATGCTTTGTGTTCAGAACCAAGGCTACAGTGAAGTTTGAGATACAATGTGGGCATGCTCTGCCAGAAACACCTTGGGTTCATTGTGAGTTTGATTTTGAATTAATTTTTGGTTTTTGCTCATTCAGAAATCTTTTATTGTTGCCAATATGGGGTTGCATCCCACATTTTAAGAAGTGTTAGATTAGATCATGGCTCTATTTCTAGAACTGGGAAAAAGGGATATGAGATAGGGGAGAAGGTGAGATGACCAGAGAGTCAGAAACAAAAGCTGTGGTTTTTCCTGACATAATGGTCTCACCATGCAGGTAGTCACCAACCTGGAGAGCTGGTCATCATGGAAATTTCCACTAGAAACACAAGAGAGTAGTATAAAGAGCACCAGATTTAGAGTCAAATGCCCTGAGTTCAAGTCTCAGCCCTGCCAATTACTAGCTGGATGGCCTTGGGAAAGTCACTTCCCTTTTTTGATTCCCAGTTTCTTGATTTGTAAAAAGGGCGATGTAATGATTATACTATCAAAAAGCCTTTGGATAATTGTGAGGATCAAGTGAGAAAATTCATGTCTAGTGTGTTACACACTAGAAAGCAGTGACTAATGGAGATGTTAATATACTTATCAGAGAGGAAATGAAAAAGAAGCAAACAGGAAGGGATGCCAGGAACTCAGTGGTGACAGTCAGGTCATAAAGCCAAGATCAGAAATATGAGACCCGGCAGGTGGGGGTTGGGCAGTGGCTGGGATAGGGGATGGTGAGACAGAGACATCAGGAGTGACAGAAGCTCCTAGAGGGCCCTCATTCACCATCTGGCAGCTGCTGGCCCACTCTTCCTTCATCCAGCAAGAGGCTCTGGTCTACCTGCCTCCCTGAAGAGTTTGGCCAGATGGAGTGGGACTGAGACCAAAGGACAGAAGTGGGGTAGCCCCTCTTACACTTCTCTGCACACAGATGGTGGAGGTTCCTTCCCCCCACCCCCCAACTTTCCCTCTTCAGCTCATTGATACTTAGCCTTTTCTGTGGAGAGTTCTTTAAACAACATAAAGCCAAGAAACACTTGCTGTAGCCTGATTTGCCCCCAGGCAAATGTACAAAACCTTACCTGTACCTCTTTCCCCACATCCTCGAGAAATTTCCCATTTGTGGCTCTCTGACCACATGCTACAAGCCACACAGCAATATCCCATCTCTACACTCTGACATTTATTATTCCCCACCATTGTATCTTAGAGCATTCTCTGCCCTGAGGCTTCTGCTATCCCAGCCTTCCCTTCCCCCCCACTTTTGGCCACTACCATTTCCTGGTTTCCCCATCCATTGAAAATTAGCTTAATAAAAAAAAAAGAACTTTCCCTTCATCCCCACCTCCACCCCCTCCTCCATTGTGTCTTCTCTGATTGTATTGTGCTTAGTTATTATATCCTGCTTTCCTTCCTGGATGCCATCTATGCCCTTGGGTCAGGTTCCCTCCCTCACCAGCCTGTGTTTGCAGTATTTCTCCATTTGGTGTTCTCTGCACATTTCTTTGACATTTGTTTATTCTGTCTTCCAAGTCACTAGCAAAGATGTTAAATAATGCCAGATCTAACCCCATCCCCTCAGAACTGTCCCTAGCTCTTCCCCCATACCCTCCTGTTCTCAGCTGCAGCCATTCCTGGATCCATATATCATTGTTTTATTTATGGTCTCTCAGCCAATGGTTCAGTCCATGTGCCTGTGTTCCTATCCAAGGTAATTTGAATTTGCTGTCAGTTGAAAAGGCAAAACATGCTGAGTGAGAATCTTTGCTCAAGCCCTTTCCTAAAGATCTGACTGTTGCCTGCTTTTCTCCTTTTCTGGTTCTTTTAAACTAGCTCCTTCCCCCCCCTCCCCCCCCCCCCAACTATTCATGACTCTGTCCCTTTCAGATGTCCATGGGCTTCCACTCCTAACATCTGCCCTATTACTAGGGATACCCAATTTACTGACAAGTAATTTCCATGATTAGTCTTCTTTTACTTTCCTTTTTGAACATCAGCCCATGTTTGACCCATGTGTATGACCCCCCTTCCACTCTAAGACATTACAAGACTTTTTAGTTCCTTCTTCATTGTTCTTTCAGGTTTTTTTTTCAAATTCTTTTTAGTAAGATGTGAGGACTGTACTCAATCCCCTGCCCATTAACACAGGAACTTGTACCTCAGCAGACATGTCGGTCTTCCTCAGAGTCAAGGGCTGCTATAGCCAAGGTCTTTCTTGCCCAGATATGATCAGATTACTCCCCCCCCCCTTCCCAGAATCCTTATCTTCCTTCAAGGATGAGCTCAGGTGTCAAATTTTCTGTGACATCTTCCCTAATCTCCCTTGCTCTTTTCCTCTTCAAATTACCTTGTATTTACTCATCTCTGTAGGTGTTATATCCCTTTGGTATAGTGCTCTCCAAAGTGGGGGCCAAGTACTGGGTGGTGACATGACCTTAAGTGGTGTCTCTGCCACAACACTTCCCCTCCTTTTTTCTTCATCAGCAAGTTGATCCTCATCACACACACACACACACACCCACACACACACACACACACACACACACACACACACACACACACACACACGCACGCATACACGCACAGCCTCCCAGATTGCCTTATGGCTACTGTAACAGGTACCCCTTACCAGGTGGTCTGTGGACTAGTGGAACAGAGGCCACTCAGTAAGAATGACCTCCCTTCCTTTTTGTTTTCAGTGAAATTGAGTGGGCCACTGGGCCAGCAGATATGCATGGGTTTTGATCTCCATTGCAGATCTTACTATATTATCTTTTCTCTCAAATCTACCCATCTTCTGAACTCCCCTATTTCTGTAGAGGGCACCATGAACTTTCTAGTCTCCTGGCTTTTCAATCTCCTCATTGTCCTTAACTTATCACTCAAATGACAATACTATCTTGGTTGTTGTTGTTTGGTTGTTTAGTTGTGTCTAACTTTTTCTTGGAATTAGTCCATGGGATTTTCTTGGCAAGGATACTGGACTAGTTATCTATTTTCTTCTCCAGTATGTCCCCATTTTACAAATAAGGGACTGAGGCAAATAAATGACTTGCCCAAGAACACACAGCTAGTAAGTGTTTGAGCCCAAATTTGAACTCGTACCTTCCTGATTCTGGGCCTAGTACTCTATCCATTCTGCCATCTAGCTGTCCCATGTAAATCCGATGGTCTTTTTTCAGTCATAGAGCTTATTGACTTCTTTATAGTTGTTGACTGCCTTCCCTTCCTGGATATTTATTCTTTCCTCTCTGTGTTGTTAAAAATGATCTGTGTCACCTACAAAAACTGTCATATCTTCAAAAACTTGGAAATAATTTTGACCCGTTTAAAAGTTGTTCAAATAAAGAGTTTCAGGAGTTTTGGAATACATTTGTTAAAATTTGTAAAAATGCACCATTTGATGATTAGTGTGCAAGAAATACTAATGGACATTAGGGTCATGTCATTTGGAGGTGATTGATTAAGTCATATACTGTGTACAAGCAAGCCACATATTTAGATTTGGGAGCTCAAACAAAGAACCACAACAGAGATGAACTGATGATGTACAAAAAATCCATTTCCTAGAAGAGAAGTAGGTATGTTCACTCTAAGGAACTGTATGGTTCTGGAGACCACATGGTGTAAGAGGATAAGGGCCTATTCTGAGGTAGTGGCAGCAGCAGTAACAGCAGCAACAGTAACAACAGCAACAGCAGTAACAGTAACAGCAGCAACAGCAGTAACAGTAGCAACAGCAGCAGCAGCAACAACAGTAACAGCAGCAGCAGCAACAGCAGTAACAGCAGCAGCAACAGTAACAGTAGCAACAGCAGCAGCAGCAACAGTAGCAACAGCAGCAGCAGCAACAGTAACAGTAGCAACAGCAGCAGCAGTAACAGTAACAACAGCAGCAGCAGTAACAGTAACAGCAGCAGCAGCAGTAACAGTAACAGCAGCAACAGCAGCAGCAGCAGCAACAGTAACAGTAGCAACAGTAACAGTAGCAACAGCAGTAGCAGTAACAGTAACAGCAGCAGCAATAGCAGCAACAGTAACAGTAGCAACAGTAACAGCAGCA
>NW_027185798.1:37369889-37486168 GCF_028583685.1 Petaurus breviceps papuanus | reverse complement strand
CAGCAGCAATAGCAGTAACAGCAGCAGCAGCAACAGTAACAGCAGCAGCTAGAGGCAGTGGGTCCAACAGGAATTTCTGGGCCAATCCTAGATTCAGTCCTAGGAGTTAGATACTTTTTGTTGCCTTGACAATGTTAGATTCTTGGACAAAATGGAAGAGCCTGAGGTGAGCTTTCAAGGAGACACCAAGGAGGGAAAACAGGAACCAGAGCTGAGGAGCCATGAGTGTTAGTGCCATCCATATGGATGAGGAACTTGGGTTTGCTCTTAGTTTCTGCTGTGAGTTATAGTGACTCGGCAGTTCTAGGGGGAAGGAAGCTGGTTTTCTAGAGATTCCAAGTTTTTCCTCCTCTTGGGTGGCTACCAATCACTGGGTAGCACAATAAGTATGGAATATGTCGACGTTTCTTGGGGGATGGCTTAAAGAAATTATCAGAGAGATGTCTTGGCCATATAAGAACTCAAGGCTTGATTATCTCATTTTTTTGTATTTTCTGTCAGGTAAAATAAAATCTATATTTGATATTTTGCTAACCCGAGTGCTTGCGTGGAAACAGAGCATTTTAAGTCTTTCTTTAGAGACATAAGAATAACCTATATTTGAGTTTTTTAAGGCAGATTTTGGGTGATAGGAAGACACTGTTTGGGAACTTGAGCCAAACAGAGAGATTTCAAAAGACAATCCATCACCGAACCATTGTCCTTGACATTTCAAAGTGACTCAAAAATCACATGTCAGTTTTAGTACTAAAGGATGTAGTTTCTCCTGTTCTAGTGACTTGAACACATTTAAGGCAAGTGAATACTTCCTTACATTGTCTTTACTTACTTAAGGTTTCCATTCCCTCCTAATTTTCCCCCTAAAGTTACAACAGCTTTATTACTTGCAGCTAATTAATTTGAATACCTCTAATTCAATTTCATAGCATAGGGACATTATAATGGATGACAAACAACTACATAAAATGAAAGTGAAAGAAGGATGACTGCCAGAAAATATTGATAACCTTCAACAAAGCAACAAGAACATAAGATATCTTAGATGCTTAGGTGACTTCACTAAATCCATAGCATATATTGACTGATCATTCAAGAAGTGTTTGTTAAGTCTTGACTATGTACCGGGCATTTTGCTAGGCTCTGGGCATACAAATTCAAAAACTGAAATAATCCCTACTCACAGAGAAGGAAGCAAGTATTTATTAAGCACTTATTATAATTATTAGCACAGTACTTGTGCTAAGCACTTTTACAAATATTATATCATTTGGATCTTCATGACCCCCTAGTAATTGGGTGCTATTATGACAGCTATTGAACAATTGAAAAACTGAGTCAGACAGAGTTTAAGTGATATGCCCAGGTCACACACCTATTAAGTGTCTGAGCTTGGATTTGAACTCAAGTTTTTCTGATTCCAGATCTAGTGCTCAATCCATTGTGTCATTTAGCTGTCCCCTAGTCTAGTGAGGCAGAATAAGACCATATATAACTATATGAAGAATAAACATAGAGACTGAATACAAAGTAGTTAATAGAAGGTAGTTTGGGAGAGAGAACACTAGTATATGGGGGTAAGAGGAAAGGATTCAAGGAAAAGGTGCTACTTGGGATCAATATTGAAGGTGAGGAGAGAGTAAGGGGGGAGCACACACTTTGAGAATCATCCTTGAGTGCCTCTCCCAATTACTTTGCATATGTCTTGTTTTTACTCATCTGCATACACATTATTGTCTGCCCTCTTCCAAGTAGAATGAAAGTTCCTTCAGAGAAGGAATCATCTTTTTTTTTTTTGGCTTTGTTTTCCCAGCACCTCATGCAGTTCCTAACACACAGTAGGCACTTAATCAGTAATTGTTGGACTGTATTGAGTCCTCAGTTATCTGCCATTGCTTCCATCTTCTATTTGTGTCTTGATCTGAATAGACTGGTAGGGTCTACATTGCTTTCTTTGGACAGTAACTCCTTTCCTTCCTGGTTGAAATCAATTTTGTTCATAACTTCAGAATTTCATTCTTGAGAATTTCCCATCTCTCTTAGACTGACTTTCTCTACAGAATTTCAAGCCATTGGGTCTTTCTAATTCTTTCTTTGAACCCTTTTGGAAGCTACTCTCTCTAAATACAGCACACACAAAAGTCTTAGCTTTTCTCTCCTTCACTAAATCAGAATTTTAGTCGTAGAGGTGATACTAACAATCACTTAGTCCAAACCCGACCTGAAAGCAATTGCCATTATAATATGCCTAACAAATAATCATCCATAGATAAAAGATTTAGAGCTGGAAGGGTCCTTAGAGACCATTTAGTCCAAGCCATTCCCCAAAGGAAGCCACACTATAATATAGCCAATAAGTGTTTTCTAGTCATTGCTTGAATATCTCCAAATACTGCTCTCAAAGCAGTCCCTTCCAGTTTGGGACAGCTCCTATTGTTAGGAACCTGACATCAAACCTACAGTAATGTCCTTTTAATGTCCACTTATTGCTTATGCTTCTGCCCTCTAGAGGACAACAGAACTGATTCAATCCCCCTTCTAAATCTAATCCCAACATGACAAACCTTCAAATACTTGAAGGCAGCTATCCTGCCTCACTCCTTCCACACCCCATCTTCTCTTCTCCAGGTTAAACATCCCCAGGTTCATAAACAGATCCTCAGATGATTTGACATGGACTCAAGATGCCTAACTTTCCCAAAATGCTCTCCTCTAGACCCTCTCTTGCTTATCAGTTCCTTCTTAAAAGTGTGGTGCTTTAGCCTTCTTTTTCATGAATTCACAATGGTGGTCAGTTGCGTCCAATGTTCCAAGCATCTTTACTTCAGGAACCACTTTCTACTTATTGATGAGAATCAGGTTCAAGAAAATAGCTCCCTCTCTCACTTTCTCTATCTTTGGAAGGTTGAAATGATTCAAGCAATTTATGAATTTATCTGTTTCTCTGCTTTTGACAGAGAGATCAAACAGATACCCAGTTAGACAAAGTTCTCAACTGCTACAATGACACATTGTGTCATTGCCTGAATTCCTATTCGGTAGCCTCCTTCTTTCTTTTTCCTTCCATTAATTCTCATTCAAGTATTTGTGGCCTCTGTTTCCTCTTCAAAGTCCTATATTTTCTCACACAAATATATCTTCTTAATATGTGAAGCTAATCCCACTGCTTTTATGATTTTGACTTCTATTCACTCTTTGACTTCTAGACTTCTTTCTCCACTGTGACTCAGAAGCCTTCTCATCCTGGAAGATCCTTCCTCCCCTTCTGTCCTTTTCTCTGATTAGGCAGCTCCCCCCAGAAACTCTTATTTTAAAGAAATTTCCCAAGCTAGCCAAGCTTATCCCTTCATTCCTCTCTGGGCTCTACTCCTGACTCTTAAGACTCCTTGCTCTACCAACATGCCCCATTTGAATACCCTCCCCCTTTTAGTTTCTTTTTATGTGCTATCTTCCCCCATTCGAAGGTAAGTGCCTTGAGGACAGAATATAGCTTTCTTTTAGCTTACATTTGGCACAGCAATAACCTAGCGATTAGCAGAGTGCCTGGTGCATAGAAAATGTTTAATAAATGTTCATTGACAACTTAATATCCACCCTTCCAGAGTCTTATTCCATTTTTGAGTTCCATCCTAAGTGTCAGCTATACCTTTTATACTTACTTTGAGGATCTTTAATTTCATTAGTTACTGTGCTTTTCTCTGACATGATATAGGTGGATTTATAGCAATCTGTCTATAATTTAGTAGAAGGTCCTCAGACTTGGTCAAACTCTGGAAAATTTATCACACCATGACCAACCTGGTGATGAGGCATTCAAAACTTAATTTGTCTGGTTGTAGGATAAGAGGTCTATATTCCATTGCTGTATCCATATTTGAAAACTCCCAACTTTGATAGAACCTACCAGACTTTGTATACCCCTACCATAGCCTTCAGGAGCCTAGGGTCACCTCAACACAATGATGAAGCATCACTGAAGAGATCATCTGCGAACCTTATCATCAGATGCTAGTGTGTTCTTCTCCTCTACTTCCAGAGAAGAAGAGAAAGATAAGGTAGTGAATAATTGGACCCAGGTCTCCAACTCCAAAGAAAAGATATTGGAGGGCAATTTCTGAGAATAGACATTTGTCGTCACAGAAGGGAGAATCAAACAGAGTGCCCCAGTTAGGGGCAACCAGGTGGCAAAGTGGATAGAGGGCTGGGCCTGGAGTCCTGAAAACTTGAGTTTGAATCTGACCTGACAACACTAGCTGTGTGACCCTGGGCAAGTCATTTAACCTCTGCTTGACTCAGTTTCCCCACTTTCAAAATAAGGATAATAATAGCACCTACTTCCTAGGATTGTTGTGAAGATCAAATAAGATATTTGTAGAGTCTTTAGCACAGTGCCTGGCACACAGTAGATGCCATCTAAATGTTAATTTTTATTGTTAGTTATTATGATTTTTTGCTTAAACATAAACTTCTAGTTGCCTTGTGTGCTGATCCATGCTAGTCTGGGAATGAAATCTGCAAATCTAAAAAAATCCCATTTTCTTGGAATTACTCCTCGTCTTTATCCCAGTCCTTGAAGGAATGTGGCCAGAACATTCCCAGAATGCCAGGAAATCTGCTCATTTTTGCATGGGACAGATTATGGCTCTTGACCTTCCCAAAGAAGGCCTGGTGCCTAGTCACTAAATCAGCACCAGAGAGGCCTGGAGTGGACAATCCCAGGAGGTGATTGTTCCAGGAAATAAATTTTAATTTTCTGATAGATTCCAATCCAAACGTTCTCTGTTAGAGTAACCCTGGTGCATGTGTTACATATTTCACTCTGGCAGGGGCAGCCAGTGAGTGCTTACATGTGTAAGCAGAGTTTGATTATAAAGGGACACAGATGCCCTCACTTTCATTTTTCCTGGAGGGAGTGGCAGCTTGGCAGAAATTAGGGTTCTTCACTCTCCTATGTCTAAAGCCTCAGGCCTGGAGTCAGGAAGACCCAAGGTCAAATCTAGCCTCAGATACTAACTAGCTATGGCACCCTGGGCAAGACACTTAACCCTGTCTGCCTCAGTTTTCTCACCTGTCAAATGAGCTGGAGAAGGAAATGGCAAACCACTCCAATATCTCTGCCAAGAAAACCCCAAATGGGATCATAGAGAGTTGGACGTGACTGAAACAACTGAATCAAAACAACAAAATGGTGACAGTAATAACACCTTCTTCCTAGGGTTGTTGTGAAGATAAAATGAGATAAGATTTGGGAGGAAAAAAAAAGGGTTTTGAGATACGATGGGAAGCAGGTTGCAATCCACTGCTCAGTCTTTACTGTGGCACTGAATGTCTATAGTCAGACCATCATAGAATCTCAGAGTCAGAAAGGGCCTTACTGGTCATCTGGTCCAACTCCCGTCACAATCTAAGGATTCCATCTAAGGAGCAGCTAGGTGGTGCAATGAATAGAGCGCCAGCCATGGAGTCAGGAGGACCTGAGTTCAAATTTGGTTCTCAGACACTCGACATGCTTACTAGCTGTGTGAGCTTGGGCAAGTTATTTAACCTCAATTGCCTTGCCTTCCCCTCACCCCCCAAAAAAGAATTCCTTCTCCAACAAGCCTGATAGATAGGAAAGGTCAGAGAGGAACCTCAAAGTACTCCACACCCCAAAGTTTCCAATGCTCCTAGTCTCCCTTCCCTTCTCCTACCAAAGATTTGACTTTTTCTCCTCCCTTCTTGTGAACGTGTTATGACAACCTCACATTGTATAACAACAGCAACATTTATATAATGTTTGCTATGTGCCAGACATTGCACTAAGCCCTTTGCAGTTATCATCTCATTTGATCCTTACAACAACCTTGAGAGGTAGATGCCATTATTATTATCCCCATTTTACAGATGAGAAAACTGAACCAAACAGAATTTTTAAGTGACTTACCCAGGATCACACAGGCTAGTAAGTGTCTGAGACTGGATTTGAACTCAGGTCTTTCTAGCTGCAGGTCTGGCACTGTGCCACCTAGCTCTCCTCAATTCTAGTGGAGAAACAACAAGTACATAAATAATAAATATCAAGAGAATGAATTCAAAGAAACAACCACCTCTTGTATTAGTATAAGTTATCTATGGAAGACAGGGACTTACATTGTTTAAAGGACCTTTCTGTACACAGCGATTGTTTAATAAATGTTTGTTGAATTTGATTTTGATGGAGGGAGGGAGGAACAAACTCCATCCTGAATTTGTTCCAAATCTTGCTTTAGGACAAGTTTTCCTGAAGTTTTTCCTCCCACAAGAATCTCTACATCCTTTCTCCCACAACATCTAGCAAACAAAACAAAACAAAACAAAAGGATGACAAAAAACAAAACAGTAACACCCACTCATGTCTAAACCTACTTCCCAGCAAGGTCTTTAACAGGCTTGGATGGAAAAAAGGGAGCTCACTGGGGCGTCTAGGTGGTACAGTGAATAGAGCCCCGGCTCTGGTCAGGAGGACCTGAGTTCAAATGCGGCCTCAGACACTTGACACAAAAGCTAGCTGTGTGACCTTGGGCAAGTCAATTAACCCCAATTGACCTCCAAAAAGAAAAAAAAAGGGAGCTCACTTTGAGTGAAAACCAGCTCACTGTTCTCAGCTGCTATCTTCAATCTGCTTTCCAGAGTATTGTGAATCCCACCCCAACCCTTTGATCTCTCCAGAGCTCCCTTGTGACCTTTTCCTCTTCATTCCTCTATCTATATAGAGTTTTAAGTCCCTCAGTTTGAAATAAACCCCCCCTAGAGGTCCTTGTAGATGTCCAAATAACCAAGACTCCTGAAGTCAGGTCCTCCATGAATAAAAAGACGTGCCTGAATACTTACATAAATCCCCAAATGAAAACCAGATGTGATGGGATATTGGCAAAGCACTGTCTGTAGAAGCAACTTTTCCAAGGGTGGCTTGTTCTCATAATGAGCTCTTTTGGTTCTCCTGAGATAGAATCCCACCTGTTTCTACCCACTGAAAGCCTTTCTAACAATGGGGTATCTGGTAAGGTCTTTCTTGGAATTGAAGTTTTAAGTTCTCAGGAAGCACTGGCCTAGGGACATCTTTTTTATTTCATTTTATTTACTCTGTTCTAATTGGCTGCAATGACCTCATCTTCCCATTCTCGTAAGAAACAGACAACTGAAGACCTGTGGTAGTATCCTCAGGATCCCTCAGCTCAGGAAGCCAGAAACACCAGAGGGCCTGGCCCACAGGGACCTCACATCTATCTAAGATGACATTCTTGGTGGTTAGAGTGGATAGAGAGATCAACTTGAAGTCAGGAAGGCCTCAGTTCATAATTTCATGATTTAGAAATCTGAATTTCCTCTCTCTAATCATTACATCCCATCCTTCCATCTCTCCTTCTGCCCTTCTCTTCCTAAGCCAATTTTTTCATCTTTGTCAAACTGCAACCTCCAGTCTCTCAATAATATCCCTATTCCAGATCAGTGGTTCTCAAAATGTGGTCTGGAGACCTCTGGGGGGCATCCCTGAGAGGTAGCTAGGTGGCAAAGTTGATAAAACAATGGGCTTGGAGTCAGGAAGATCTGAGTACAAATCTGGCCTCAGATACTTTTTAGCTGTGAGATCTTGGGAGAGCAACCTATCTTTTGTCTGCCTCAGTCAGTTCCATCATCTGTAAAATGGGGATAATAATGGCACCTACTTCCCAGGGTTTCTGAGAGGATCAAATGGGCTGATCTTTATAAAATGATTTACAAAACCTAAAGTACTATATAAATGTGGGCTATTATTATTGTTGTTATTTTAATTAATTTTATTTCCATATCTTTCACATCTATCCCCCTGTCACTACTCTGAGGGTCACCACTGTAGTTCACACCCTCACGACCTGTCACTCGGATTATTGCATTAGACTCCCAGTTGGGCTCTTTGTTTTCAGTCTCTCTTTTCTCCATTTCATCCTCCACACAGCTGCCAAAATCATCTTTTTAAGGCACAAATCTGACCCTATCAGGCTCCTTCTAAGACAAAAGCAACAGTAACAACAAACTGTTGGTGGCTCCCCATGCAAACTCCCCAGCCCTCCATAATGTCACTCTCATCTAACATTCTAGACATATTTCAAACTATTCCTTTTTATACAATCTATGTCCCAGCTAAACTGGGCTACTCTCCTTTCCCCAAATTTAGCGCATCACTTCCAGCATCCATGAATTTGTTCAGAATATCCACCCTATCCTGAGAATGCCCTACCTACTCATTTCTATTTCCTGAAATCCCCAGCTTCTACCCAGATCCTGCTAAGGGGACACTGCCAGTTCTCTCATCTTTGCATCCCCAGTGTCTAGCACAAGACTTTTTACATTGTTTAATAAATCTTTGAGGATTGACTCCCCATCTCAAGTTATTAAAATCCTAGCCGTTCAATATCCCCTTTATGTTTCCATTGATCCAACATAGGAAAAAAGTTATTATTTTCCAAATTAATTCATAGGTTGGATGCAATATCCACTAAGAATTAGATAAACCAATTTAGATAACCAATTTATATGGGAAAAGGAAAAAGACAAGAATATCGAGGAAAACTATTTTTAAATGGTTGATGAAGGGGGAGATGTTTTCAAAACATAATATAAAGTGGTAATTATCAAAGCTATCTAGTACAAAATGCAAAAATGTTTTAAAAACAAATCACTGCAACAGACAAGAGAGTCTAGCAATAGAACAAAAAGTGTACAAGAGATTAGTGCTTGATAAAGCCAAGATTATAAAACACTAGGGAAAGGATCGTCATTCAATAAAAATTCTTGGGGAAAATTGTGTAGCAGTGTGCCAAAAAGTGAGTTTGCATTCATACATTACACTATATCCATTATATAAACATAAAAATTCCATTAAAACATGAAATGAAAAAAGCAATATATCAGGCGTCCCAAAAGTCTGTCAAGTTTTGATACCTGTCCCAAAAATCTTAAAAAGTTTTAAGCTTTAATGGTTTAAAACCTGATATTACTCTAAGCTATTAAAGATGAAAACTGTACTAAGACTTTTAGAACACCCTGTATAATCTAATAGTAGAGAGAAGAAATTTTTTTCTTCCCCCCAAAATGGAAGAAATTATTGGAGGTAAAAAAATATAAATTAACCTCTCCCCCCCCCCAAATTACATACTTTATAACCAATTTTAAAAACTCAATCTGTGGAAAATACTTACAATAACTGTATTTGATATATCTGACTGACATTTAGAATCTTTAAGTACCTGATACAAATATATAATACTTAGATCCATCCCCCAATTTTCAAAAGAGTAAACATGAATTGTAAATGATCAAAGGACAACAGATTCAGAACTGGAAGAAACCTTAGAGGTCATCTAGATCAACCCTTCTATGTTATAGATGGAGAAACAGATCCTCAGTGGGAGTCACACAGCTAGTTATCTTCTGAGGTAGGATTATGAACTCAGGCTTTCCTGACTGTAAGTCTAGTCAACTGCACCACCTTGCCGTCAGTCACTTGAATGTTGTTCAAATTCTCTAATGATGATGGAAATGCATATTAAAAGAACTTTAGAGTACTTCTTAAACCCATCAAAATGGCCCAAAGTGGTGGGCTAAAGAGAGATAGACATTTAATTACCTTGCAATGCAGGGCAGTCTTTTTGAAGAACATTTATTTCATACACAGTAAGAATTTCAAAGCTGATGATGCTAACTATTGGTCTGGCGATCCCCCTCACTAGGACTCAAGCCTAAGGACGCGATTCAGTGTTTTATGTAGTTCAGTTCTGTTTGTTGTGGATACTAAGGAGCGTGTGTTCGAGGACAGAGACTATGATTAGATGGCTATAAGCAAAACAGGTGACATTATACCTTGAACTGATACAATAGGAAGCAATAAAGCAAGATATAACCAAACAAAGCAGGAAAAACCAAAGAGCAATTATCACGCTGCCTGTTTATATTGGGATAGTTCCTTGTTGAGACTTAAAAAGAGGAGTGTCAGCTTTGTAGAAAAATCAATGAGTCAGTCAATACTAAAAGCTGAAAGTCCTTTTATTGATAATGTTTAAGGAAGTAAATGTGACTTAACTGGAGCTTCTAAACCTTCAGGGAGCTCAGAGTGAGAGGTGGAGGTACCAAAGCAAGGACTCCAGGGACATATCCGACAGTCCCTACAGCTGTAGGTAGCTGATGCCCCTAAACAGAGGGCAGCACCCATCCCCAACCTAGAGCAGCTGGTGACATTACCATAATAAGACAGGGAAAGGATGCAACTAGAGGGGTCATCAGATTCTTGAACCTAATGGTATTTGGGCCAGGAAAGGAGGAAGGAGTCCATAGTGGTCCTTCAAGGAGCTGTTCCAAGGACTTGGTGCCTCTTCTGCCAAGGTCTCTCACTAGTTTGGTGGGTGGAGCTTCTGAGTCTGACATCATTCCATATTTGAGGATAGCTCAGGCACCCTAAGGAAAACATGTATTTCATAGGGAGGTGCATGGTCTCAGTCAGGTGCATCTGACGGGTTTCCTATCTCTGATGTCACAGGCAAGGAGGTACTAATCAATGAGATCACATGAGAACATGAAAAGGGATATGTTTTGCCCATTAGGTTCCAAGACAAAGAGGAGATGCTAGACAAGAGAAGGAGATATGCCTAAGGCAAAGATAATCTATTAGAGAAAGTTGAGGTTTGAAAATCAAGGGATTTTCTGAGACTACAACAGTTAACAAATTTTAGTCACCCTCTATGAAAAAGAATTAAGAAATGGAATAAAAAAACAGAAAATAAACATATGCTATCAAAAATACATTTAAAGCATAGGAAGTCACAGATTTAAAGTAAGGAACTGGAATAAAATTTGCTATGCTTCAACTGAATAAAAAAATAATAGCAACCATGATTTCTGATAAAACAACAGTAAAATCTAGATTTTGCATAAAGAGATAAAGAAATTGATATGCTTAAACACATGATAGATAATTAAATAAAAACAATATTAAATATATGTATTCTGGGTGGTGTAGTGACTAAATGTCCAAAGGAAACAACCAAAGGGCAAAAGGGCAGAAAATCACAGCAATTCGAGGAAACATTCAGCTTCTTTCAGAACTTGATGAATCTAGTAGAAAGTGGACAAGAAAGAAACTACAAACTAGGCCAGAATATTGAAAACACTGGATTTGCTAGATCCATAGAGACTATTGAATGAGAATCTTGGAAGGTGTGTTTATTTTCAGAATCAAGTGGGATGTTTCAGACATTGATAAATTTCTATAGCAGAAAGAATTCATAAATATAAAAAGGAAAAAAATAATAAATATTCTCTATCGACCAATAACATTTTTATCAAAAGGTGAAATATGAACAAAAGATATAGACCAAAATGAGAAATTGTATGATCCCATCCAATAAGCATTTATTAAATTTTTTATTATGTACAAGGCTTAGCACTAAATGCTGATAATACAAAGACTGAACAAAAAAATTGTCCCCACCCTCAGTGAGATTAAATTGTATTAGAGACCAAAAATCAATATTTTTTTCTACTGCATAGATAAAAATCAAATCATAGAAGCAGTGAAAATTATATTAAAAAGAATTGTCATAATACATTTGTGGACTACAACTTAAACAGTCTTTAGAGAAAAAAATACGCATCACACAGATACATACATACATACATGAAAGTTCCCAAATTAGCATAAAAGGAATAATCTAAATAATCCAATCTCAGAAAAAAAATCAAGTAAAACATAAATGAAGTCTCATGAGTGGAAATTCAGGATTAAGCAGATTTGCAAGTGAATATTTAAGGAACAAATAAACTCTACATTACATAAATTGTTTTTAAAAATAAAGAAAAAATTGTCCAAAACTCTATGAGTCAAATATGTTCCTGATATTCAAATTAGGGGAAAATAAGGCAGAGAAAGAGAGTTAGATACCAATATCACTAATGAAAAAAATAAAATAAAAACACAAAAATGCTAAATAAATATTGGCAAAGAGATCCTAGCATTATGGCCAAACATGATTCATTCTGACAAAGTTGGATTTACACCACTAATGCAAAGTCAGTTCAACATTAGGAAAACAATTGTTATAATAAATCATATTAATAGGAAAAACAACAAAACCACATAATTATTCCAATAGACATAGAAAAATCCCCCAATAAAATATAGCACTCATTTATATTCAAAATGCTACAAAGCATAGGCATGAAAAAACATAAAACCATCATATTCCTAAATGTTTTTCTCTAAAAACTAAGAGTTATCATTCTTTACCATAGAGTGCCACTGGAAGCTTTCCCAATAAAATTTAAAAATGATGTTGGAATGCCCATTCTAGACATTATTATTTGAATCTACTAAAAATACTAGCTATAAAAATGAGACCAAAAAGAAACTAAGGGAATCAACATTGACCAGAAAGAAGCAAAATAGTTCTGTGAAAGATAAAATGGGTTACTTGGAAAACCCTAAAGAATCAACAACAACAAAATTTATCAAGATAATTTCTGCAACATTGCAAATTAGAGCAACAAAATCATTAGTATTTCTGTGTATTATTAGCAGAAATTATTGAAAGATGGCAAAGAATAGAAACATGGTGGTGACTCCAAAAAAGAAAAAAATGAAAAAAAGAAGAAAGTCATTGAAACATTGTTAAAAGTGCACAAAGGAGAACAGAAAAAAAAGATTAGAAGAGATCACAATCATGTAGGGCAGTTTTGAAATTTATATGTTTAATTTATTCTTTACTTTTAAAAAAAATCAAGCAATATGAGGTGTTTTTATTACTTCATTTTTTTTTGTTTTTATTACTTCATTATTTTATTACTTCATTATTTATTACTTCATTGTTTTTATTTGTTTTTATTACTTCATTACTTTATTACTTTGTTCTACTTTTTATATAGAAAAGAGAATTTTATTTTTGAAGTATGGAATAAAAAAAGCTAAATTAAAACGACAAAAAGTAATTTAAGACAATAAAAAAATCAGTGAGTCCTCTGCAATAACAAATGTATTAATTAAAACACAGACTCAACTACTTGGGAGGATAAGACCACCATGTAGCACACCATAACAAAGAGGCCAAGGAGCAGAATTTTTGCCCTACCCTACAGAGAAATCCTAGTTTCTCTCTTAGATATTCAGAGGTCAGAGGCCAGTGCCAGAAGGATGTTGGAGACAAAAGAGATTTATGAGACTCAATCAAAAGAGAAAGTAGAGATGGAATAGTATGGTGCTGACTGAGAATTTCAGGGAGAAGGTCAAAATGTGTCCTAACCCAGACTCCTCTAGTGAACACCTTAATTAGCCACAAACCATGTGGTGAAGCAATACATTTTAGACCCTTTGATAGTGAAGTTTTCCCAGGCAAGTCTATGGCTATATAAAGTTGTCACAGAGGAAATTTCCTTATGGGTAGTTCTTTAAACTAATCACAAGTCTGGATCTAAAAAACAAACAAAGCATGGTAATATTGGGGGGAGGAATGAAGTATAGCTGCTTCTGTGAATACTTACAAAGTGTCAAGTCAGTCATTTAAATGGTTAGAGACCACAGTTATCCCTTCCACATAGTAGGGGTTAGGGACCCAGAGCCCCCATAATCTGAAAAATCTATGTAAAATTTTCTGACCCTCCCTTTGTACCAGAGAAGAAGTCTGATTTTTTTCTTTTTCTTTTATGGGGTCTTTACAGTACCTTATTGTAAAATTTGGGTCAAGTATTTGTTCGTGTGCTCTTTGTCATCTGTGGCTTCTGCAAAACTGCCCCCAAATTCCCATTTAGTTTCTTATGCCAACCTGTGATGTATCGAAATGGCTGTAGGGAAAGTCACGATGGGGAGGTAATAACTGCACTGCTAGGCAGGGAGCTACATGGCTCTCTATTTGTAGCCCATCACAGTCTTTTTAATTACAATTTCTAATAAAGGAACTCCAGACATTCATATGTTTTGTTATTTGTTGTGTTAAGAATCTTCCAAGGAAGTGAGAAATGAGCTATATAACAATACTATATTTGGAGTTTCTTGCGGTCTTAATTCCAGGTAGGGGCATAAGGCACCAAATGAGAGATTTATTTATAAGATATCATATGTCACTGAAGTAGCATTTGAAAGTGAGCCTAGAAGATCCTGTGCCTTCCAGATACGTGCCAAGTTATGTGTGTACGTGTTTGCATGCACACATGTAGGTATTAGGTAGAAAGGAAATGGTGCCTGCTGCAAGAAGATAGCTTCTTAAATTACTATGATTTAGCTATGATATCAGCCTATCCCTTGGAGAATATTTCTACTTAACAGGAGGACTGCTACTTTCCTATACTCTAAATGAAGTGATCAATTAATAAATATCCTTCCTACATCAGTGTTGGAGGGTCTATGTAAATCTTGCTAAACCTTACTTTCCATCATGTATGCCTCCATTCAGTAACACTGGTCTCCTGGCTGTTCCACAGTCAAGGCACTCTATTGGTTCTGGGCATTTTCTCTGACCATCCCCCATGCCTGGAATGCTTTCTCTCCTCAACTCTATCTACTGACTTTCCTAGCTTCCTTTAAGTCCCAATTAAAATCCACCTTTTATAGGAAGCCTTTCCCAACCCCTCTTAATACTAATGTCTTCATTCTATTAGTGATTTCCTATTAATCTTGCATATATAACTTGCTGTTTATATATTTGTTTACATGATGTCTCCTTCATTACCTTGTAAGCCCCTTTAGGATAGGGACTGTCTTTTGCCTCTTTTTAAATGCCAGAGTTTAGTATAGGGTCTAGTACATAATAGGCACTTAATAAATATTTATTAATTGGTTGATTTGAAACAAGCATTCAAATTCACTGTGATATGGCTGTGAATTGATCCTATAGTTTTGAAAAGATATTTTGAATTATGCATGAAAAATATGAGATTGTTTATATTCTTTGACCCAGCAGTCCCACTACTTAGTAGGTTTACACAGTCTCTTTCCTTCTTTCCCAAAAGAGAGCAAAACCCCTACTATACAAAATAATTTGTTAATTACAATAGCCAAAACTTAGAAACAATACATGTGCCCAGTTCTTGGGAACCCATGTACAAAATGTTGCATATGGATATAACTGAATATGGTTACGTACAATGAAAAATAAAATAATGCTAAGAAATGTGGAAAGAGTTATATGAAGTGAGAGAATAGGAAATGTATAACCAAAAGGACAATATATGCAGCAGGGACAATTCCATAAACAAAAATTAACATTAAATGGCAACAAAAGTCAGGTCACCTAAGATGGATAATATTGATATTAATTTAGGTGTTTTATTGTTACATTTTAAGTTCTGAACTGTCTTCCTCCCTTCCAACCCTGCCCTAAAGAAGGTCACCATTTCACACACACACACACACACACACACACACACACACACACAAAACATTATACATGTCTCTCTCAGTTCTTTCTCAGGAGATGGATAGCATCTTCCTTCATAGGTCCTTTGGAGCTGATTTGAGTATTTATAATACTCAGAATAACTTGGTTGTTCACAGTTGTTATTCAAACAATAACATTCTCTTGATTCTGCTCATTTCACTCTTTGTAAATTCATGCACATCTTTCCGTGTTTTTCTAAAATCAACCAGCTCATCATTTCTAATAATATAGTAGTAACCCATCAAAATCACATATCATTTGTGATGAGTTGCTTATCAAAAGACAATTTATCAATTAAAAATTAGAATGAGCTAAGTATGAGTATAGTGTGAGTATAGATATTATAGACAATTTTTAAAAGTGGGTTATTAATTAGTATGTATTATATTAGCTAAGTAGAATTACTAGATATATTATGTAAATATTAATTACCATTATTATAATTAGCTATTATTATAACTCATACTTTTATAACTTTATTGCCTTTGGCTTCCAACTTTCTCTGCTTGACAAGGGAGATCAGATTTTTGCTGATACAATTGGTTCCTGAGTTCTTTCAGTTTCAGGATTATGTCTCCTGATTTGCCTTCATTATGTTTTCCTGAGAAATGGTACTGAGGTGGATCCTCATAGTGGTTGGAGAGAGATCCTCAGAATCCAGGAAACCTGAATTCAAGTCCTTCTGACACTGGCTACATGACCCTGGGCAAGTCATTTCCTTTTGTCCCATCCAACAATTATAAGACCAGTAGTGACTGATCTGTCTTGGTAGAGTGAGTTTCCTTCACCAGGTATTCCTTAAGTCAATCAGATCAAATCCCTCTAATATGGTAATAGTTAATGTCTTTACTTTTATCTATTTTCCATTTTGAAAAAAAATCTTTGTTGTTGAACAAGCCTTTCTGAAGGCAGTTGATTGTGAAATTACTATTACCTCAGTAACCATTGTCCTCTTTGTTAAGATATAGTCAATTTCACTTTTGATAATGTTTGGCGCTGGCCACATCCAGCATCTTCTGGCTCTCTTTTTGAAATGACTATTTATAGTTTACAGGCATTAGGCTTTCCAGTAGTGTTCAGACCCTTTACCTCTCCCATTTCTAGTTTTCAAATAATTTTCTAACTCATTTCTCACCATTTTCCCATGTGCCTACCTTCCCATGAAATCACTAAGTATAAATGTACATGTTAACTTATTTTTGGAGGATACCATCAAGTTTTTAATAGAAATAGAATTTCTCTACTTCATCCTCTGCAACAGATGTTAAGAAAAAGCTATAATTATCTTCATGGTGGTCTGCTTGCCTTTGCTCTCTGTGATCACTGCAAAGTGAGATGATGTAATTAAAAAGATAGGGGAAAACACTATCTGTACAAATATATTCATGGTGACTTTACTTCTTACAGAGAAAAACAGGAAATAATATGAATATACAATGACTGGGGAATGACTAGATAAATTTTAGCCTATCTGTGGAATGGAATAACATTATTTTGTTCAAAATTACCACTATAAGAAAGAGAAAATAATATGGAAAGACTTAACTGGAGTGATTCAAAGCAAACAGACTTATAACAATAAGATACACATTGACTATGACTACATAAATAACACTAAGACATTATATCGACACAGATGGAAGAGATTGGAAAGTTGTTGTTGTGTTATTAAAACTTAAATTACTTTTTTGTAAATAGATCCAAGCATATGATTTTCTTTTTGTTTTTTTTTTAAAGCAATTGGGGTTAAGTAACTTGCTCAAGGTTACACGGCCAATTATTTCTGGATGTGGTGCTAAGTATCTGAGCCCGGATTTGATCCTCAGGTCATCCCGACACTGACGCCAGTGCTCTTACTCGCTAAGCCACCTGGCAGCCCCTAAGAAATTGGGGTTAAGTAACTTGCTCAAGGTTACATGGCGAGGTGTTTCTGGGTGGGTGCTAAGTGTTGGAGCCCGGATTTGATCCCCAGGTTGTCCCGACACTGGGAGCCGGTGCTCTTACTCACTGTGCTACCTGGCCGCCCCCAAGTATATGATTTTTCTTAAGGGATTTCTTATTTATTTGTAGAGTTTGCTCTTGTTTATGATGAACATTAGTTTTTAAAAAATTTTACCTAGCTTTTATGAATAAATATCACCTCAACTCAAATGCCTCCACCTTAGGCTGCTGGTGGCATAATGATGTCAGGAAGACCTAAGTTCAAATTTCACTTCAGACATGTCCTAGATGTGTGTCCCTGGATGAATCACTTGACTTTTTTTGCCTCTGTATTTTCAACTGTAAAATAGGCATAATAACAGTATCCATCTTGCAGGGTTGTTGTAAGGATCAAATGAGATCCTTCACATGCTAGGTGCTATATAAATGTTTAAGGAAATGCTTATTCTCTTCCACTAGTCAGAAAGGATCTTGCCTTATATTACATACAATATAACAAATATTTATTAGGCCCTACTGTACACAGCAGAGGTATCAAACACATTCACACCACTCCCCCCATCCAGTATGGCTTGAACCAGATTAAAATGTAATTAAGGAATATTTAATAAAATAGATAAAAATACAACAAAACATAGATCATTTTAACATGTGGCTTTCTAAATTTCTATGCATCCCATAGATATCTTTATCTATGGTTTAGTGGCCCCCATTTCCATTTGCGTTTGACATCATAAATTTGAAGTAATACATCCCTTAAGAAACTTGTTTCTCTTGTAACATATAGCACCTTTTAATTCTGTTAGTTCTATTCTGCATTAGTGCTATTTCTGTAGGCATACATAATCCCCTATCCCTGAGAATATAAGCCAGGAATTTAAGGGATGGAGGGTGGGAGTGGGGAGGGTTAAATGACTCTTTCAGCTCCAGTTTCCTGATCTTTAAAATAACGGGGTTGGACCCAATGACCTCCAAGAACTGTGAAATCTATGATCCTACCATACTGTTCCTGCCATCTCCTGCAATGGACCTCCCCCACTCCCTTTCCAAATGCTGAAGTACCCTCTTCTCTTTAAGGGCCAATGGAGCAGTGCCCTCTGCTCCATGAAAGCTTTCCTCCTCCCCTTTCCCACCAGGTAAAAGCAATAGGTATCTTTTGCCCCTCCCCTTAAGTTTCTCCTGGCATTACCTAGACCTTGCCTTTAAAAAATTATTGATATCTTTTGTTTTTGCATCTCTTATATTTCTCCTTGCATCCCCCACCTCTCCCCCCTCTTATAATAAATATATTTTTAAAGTAAAAAGAGAAAAAAAACAGTAAAATGGATTGATACAAATAGAAACCCTGTTGCCCCACCCCGCATGTCCCAGAAAAATACCAGTAGTATTTCAGACCCTTGTACCTTCCACCTCTGCAAAAGAGTGGGATGGGGATGTCTTCTAATATATTTTTGCTTGGAACCATGTTGTTCTTTGTAATTTTGCAGCATCCACTTCTGATTATTTTGTAGTTTTTCCTATTTATGATGTTATAGTCATTGTGTGTGTGTGTGTGTGTGTGTGTGTGTTGGCTCTGTTTACTTCACTTTGTATCAATTCGTATAGATCTTTTCATGCTTCTCTGTATTTCTCACATCCATTATTTCTTACAGAACAGTAATATTCCATTTCATTCATATATAATTTTGTCTAGCCATTTCCCAATCAATGGCTATCTATTTGTTTCCAGTTCTTTACTATCACAAAAAGTCTACTATAAGTATTTTGCAGTATATGGAGAATTTCTTTTTATCAATGAGATCCTTGAGGTATATGACTAGAAGTGGAATCTTGTGTCAAATTATGAACATTTTAGCCTCTTGATTTGCATGATGTCAAATTACTTTTGTACTGATTCATAGTTCCACCAACAATGCATTGGTGTGCCTGTCTTTTCACAACCCCTTCAACGTTGACTATTTCCTTCTTTTGTCCTCTTTGCCAATTTGTTGAGTGTAAAGTAAAACCTCAGTTGTTTTGATTAGCACTTTTCTTACTATTAATGTTCATTTTTCATATGATTATTAGTGGTTTGCAATTCTTCTTTTGAGAACTGCTTGTTTATATCCTGTGACTAATCATCTATTGGGGTATGGTTTTTGATATTATATGTATATTTGTGTAGTTGTCTATATATCTACAATACCAAACCCTTACCTGAGAAACTTGATACAAACATTTTTTCCCATTTGACTATTTCCCTTCTTATCTTAGATGCACTAATTTTGTTTATTTATAAATTTTTCAAATTCATGTAATCAAAGTTTCCCATTTCATCTTTTGCAATTGCCTTCATTCCTTGTCTGGTAAAAGCTGTGAAAATCAAATTGATTCTGTTTTGTTATTGATTTCATTCTTTATCACTGCTGACATTTTTTTTTATTTTTAGCATTTTTTTTTTAATTTTTAAGCAATCAGGGTTAAGTAACTTGCTCAAGGTTACACGGCCAGTTATTTCTGGGTGTGGTGCTGAGTATCTGAGCCCAGATTTGATCCAGGTCATCCCAACACTGGAGCCGGTACTCCTACTCGCTGAGCCACCTGGCCACCCCTAAGCAATTGGGGTTAAGTAACTTGCTCAAGGTTACACGGCCAGGTGTTTCTGGGTGGGTGCTAAGTGTCTGAGCCCGGGATTCGATCTCCAGGTCCTCTCAACACTGGAGCCGGTGCTCCCACTCGCTGTGCACTGCTGACATTTTTGTAACTGCCAAAGTCATGCTTCATTTGTCTCAGAGTAAGTTCAGAAATTCAACTTTCTTGTAAACCACTCATTGTCTCTGAACTGAGTTCAGAAGTTCAGATCTCCTGATAATCACTGTTATATTCTTGCCTCAAGGAAATCTGCTATCCTTGAAGGATGTAGGTGGACTCTTAGGAGTCTGGTCTATTATCCAAGGAAATCTATTATCGCTAAACCATCCTCGTAGGTGAAGTTAAAGAATAAATATTTCTCAGTAACACGATGGAAGGAAGGGTTTGTTGCTAGGCCCTCATTCCCAATTTTCAGCCAATGATATTGTTCCTCACGCCTATGATGCTATATACTTTATAAACAATCATACTGTTTCCCCCTTCTATGATACTGCCCTCTATTCTGGGTATTTCTCTTTTTGTCTAACAAAGAGAGTTCTTCCCCTCATTCAGGGTCTTAACTTTTTCAAGAGGACTGAAACCCTGTTTTGGGGTTAATTTGTGCTTTGTCAATAAATTGATCATGGTTGGAAGTTTGTACCTCAGTTTACCTTGATTTTTGTCATAACAGTGATTAAGATTTCATCTATCCACAGCTATAAAAGGGTTATGATCTAGTTCTCTTATTTTTTTTAATATTATGATCTTTAATACTCAGGTCATGTATGCATTTTGAATTTATTGTGGAATGCAATGTTAGATGTTAATCTAAGTATAGTTTCTGCCAGACTACTTTCCTTGGACTTCTCCTTTGTATAGATTATGTTTTCCCTTTCATCATAGTTATTTGTGTATGTCTTTGCCCACATCCACACAATTCCCTGACAACAGTAAAATGGAGATAAAATAACACTTGAAAAGTTGTTGTGAGGATCAAATGAGATAATACTTATAAAAATGTTATTGTTGTTGTTATTATTATTAAGCTGGAGAGCATCCAGAGAAAAGGAAAAGGATGGTGAAGGAAATTAAGACCTTGCCACATGAAGATCAATTCAGAGAACTGGAGATTTTCATCCGAGAGAAGAGAAGACTGGGGCAGGATATTTATTGCAGCTCTTTTTGTGGTGGTTAAGAATTAGAAATTGAAAGGATGCCCATCAACTGGGGAATGGCTGGACAAGCTGTGGTATATGATTGAAATGGAATATTATTGTACTGTAAGAAATGATAAGCAGGATGATTTCAGAAAAACCTGGAAAGACTTACATGACCTGATGAATAGCGAAATGAGCAGAACCAGGAGATCATTATACACCATAACAGCATTATTGTACAATAAAAAATTGTGAATGACTTACCTGTTCTCAGAAATACAATGATTCAGAACAGCCTGAAAGGCCTCGTGATAAAAAATGCTATCTGTCTCTAGAGAAAGAACCGATGGTGTCTGAATATGACCCAAAGCATGCTATTTTTAATTTCTTTTTTTTTTAGTTTTAAGTTTTCTTCTACAAAATGACTAATGTGGAAATGTTTTTTTTACAAGATTTCACACTTATAACCTATATCAGATTGCTTGCCCTCTAAGAGAATAGGGAGGAGAAAGAGGGAGAGATAGAATTTGGAACTCAAAACTTTAAAAAAAGAACAATGAATTTTAAAATTGTTTTTTTCTTTTACATGCAATTGGGGAAAGAACAAAATATTATTTAGAAAAAAGGAAAAAAAAATATTGAGGTAGGGAAAGGATAGGATAGGTGTCTTGGAGTATTTGAAGGGTCATCATGTGGGAGAAAGTTTAGGCTCATTCTGATTGATTCAAGAGGGCAAAAATAAGAGCAAATAGTGGAAAGTTAAGAGAGGAAGGTTCAAACCTGATAAAAAGAAATGCTTTTTAAAAATTAGTTATTTGATAGTAGAAAGAGCTATTTTAGGACGTTATATGTTTTCTGTTGTTGAAAGTCTTCAAACAAAGGCAAGATGGCTACTTGTGGGGTTCTGGTTGTAGAAGGGACTTTTATTCAAGCCTAGACTGGACAAGATAGTCTTAAAGCTTCCATGATTCTGGTTTCCAGTTGGTTGAGTTTTATCCAGTAGAGATGGGGGTATGTGTGGTTTGGGGATTACAGAGGAGAGGGGGAAGATTTGGAGCAGTTTCTGTGGGAAAGAGATAGTCCACAAATATTTAGTAGGTGCCAGGTGCCAGTGTCCTAAAGCTAACAGCACTTTATCTATGACTGCCCCTGGCCCCAGCAAGTACACCCAACTTTGAAATCCCCTTTCCATTCATTCTAATTCCCATTCTTCAGCAGTACAGGAATAATAATAGCTGACTTTTATATTGCACTTTAAGCACTTTTCTAAGCACTTTATATATCTTTTTGACCCTGGGAGGTAGGTACTATAATTAAACTCATTTTAAGGATGATTCTGCAATTTAAGTGACTTGCTGTAATGTTAATGAGATTTAAGATCTTCCCACCCATTAACAGGCTTCAGGTGGAGCACATTGAGGGCAGCTTGCTTAGGGGAGGCTTGCTTGTAGGAAGGCTTTCACACCTTTTGCTAATTTCTAATTAGGCACTGAGTCACTAGGATTGTGATGCCTTCTGCCTCTGAGAAGTATATATATGGACTCTGAGTTAGTATTTTGTTTTGGGGACTTGCTTATGAGAAGGATCTTGTGATTCCCTGGTCGAGATTCCGAGTGGCTGTATATTCAGAGCTCCCCAACTGCTCAGAGGTAGTCTCTCTTGATCCAGGAATGTATATAAAGTTGATTCAGGCAGTCAGAGCCCTGTCCTTTGGTCTTTATTTCTCTGCTTGTTATTTTCTGTGTTTGTAAAATACATGAAGTTCAGGGGATTTTTTCTCTGAACTAGTGAATGTAATTAAAAAAAAAGATTATTGACCCCTTAAATAGAGCTATATTTCCTAGTAAAGCAGATCTAAGAACCTGTGCTAGCAGCATCCTGGGTATGTCAGTGTGGTTGCTGCTACACTTGCCCAAGGTCACACAGCTTGAAAATGTTTGAGGCAGGATTTGAACTGTCTTTCTGATTCCAAGACTAACCCTTTCCACTGAGCTACCCAGACAAATGAAACAAGTCACACTAAGGTTTGACTGCTTGTTCCTTATGTAATAGTGACTACCCTAACTTTCATTGCCTGAAGGTCAGGTTTATTACATTTTCCCCTTCCTTTTGAGTTTTGCAGTGTCCTTTAGGGAACTTGGGGTGTCCATTGACTCTGCCATTGACACATCGATGGTGTCGCCTTAAGTATAGAGGATTGTCCCTTGCATCCCGGGTCCATTTAGTCACTAACAGTCAAATTAGTTTTTACAAAGAAATGTTTACTCTGAAGGTATAACAGAAAATATACAAAATTACTTTCCAATACATGACAGGTTTAATTCCCCCTCTACACCAATTTGGTCTCTGAGAAGGGGAAGGGAATTCAATTCATAGTCTAGCTCAGTTCCTATAGAGCACACAGTCCTAGTTCCAAGTCTGAAGACCCTCCCAGGACCAAGTTCCAGTCACTTTGATTTCTCTGGTCTTTGGGCTGGCTGACTGTAACACCCCACCTGCAATCCTGTCCAAGATCTCCAGGTCTAGGCTGTTACCAGCACCTGAAACTGAGAAGGACAAATGAAATAAAATATAAACAAATATCCCTATACCCACTTCTTGGAGCCAAGATAAAAAGAGGTTGAGAGCAGGGGAAGGAAGTCCTTCCCCTCTTATCAGTTTAGTTCAATGATGCTCACACTATGAGCGAACTTTCATCTTTACTCTCTGGACACAGCAGGAAAGAGTGAGCCCGAAAGAGACTGTAAGTCTGTCCAGTTTTAAAGATGCAGCATTTCTGGCTATACAATTAACCAAAGGAGGCTATGCTCATCCATGTAGAGTGCCTCCATGTTAGGCGGATTTGGGCATGTCAAGATCCCTTCAGGAAGCCTCCATGTTAGGCAATCTGGACATGTTCCAAAGGCCCCTTACACTTTTAAGGAACTGATTATCCTTCACCCAAGCTAGAAAGAACCTTCTCCAAGTTTGTCTACTACAGCAACAATGGATAGGAATTCTAGCTATAATACCCCCAACAAGCTGTGATATAACCTCTTTGAAAAGCTTCAGTGAGAGAAACTTGCAACTCGTTTCACTTTTGGACACTCTTAATTCCTACTAAGTGTCTCAGAAGTACTCATCTGTAGAGTCTGGAATTCCGGTGGCTAGGGAACTCTGTACCTTTCCAAGGGAATATCCCTGTGCACTGGGATATCCTCATCTTCCCCAATCAGAGGAGCTAATTTGGTGCTGAATAAAGAGGCTGAGGGCTCCATTCTGATTCAATATAGAGTTTAGTAAATGGTTTTAATAATCATAAGGGATTAGTTACAATAAGGGCCAGTTTGGGGCAGCTGCCAGACAAAACAGTCTCAGTAATGGATGGATCCCCGCAAAGACCCCAGGAGAGTCCAGTGGTAATTATAGAAATCAAACTAAGAGAGATGGTGCCATAGAGCACTTCACCACTGCTTGGTGGATATTTTGAGTTTCTGCTTACGTTTCTGAGCTTGGGCATGAAGCCAATGTAATTGGGCAAAATGCTCAAACACAAGTTTGTGTATTGATCATGTATGGGTCATAAACTGGTCACTATATCCATGTTATATCTTTCATTGGTCACAGTATCTAACTTATCACTCCATTGTCTGAATTATGATTTATTAAAACATGTTATCATGTTTGGGTTTCTGCCTTTCACAGTGTTTAAGTTTATGGCTTTCACTTCTTACTGTGTAATATGACATTTTCCCAATTGGGACCCCACGTCTTTTTAAAAGAAGATGAGCAATTCATCCTCTTACTCAGTTACTAACTTGAATCTCTGGTATAAAAAAAAAAGTCAGAGACAAAGGGATAAATTTAGTCTTGGAAAGGAGTCAGAGCTATCTTGGGGATAGGGTAAGCACTATATAGTCAGGCTCAGGCTCCCCCCTACCAAAAGCCCCTTGGGCCAACTCTCCTAAGTTCTTCCTGCTTTTCCCAACTTCTTTCCTCTCTCTACTTCTGTATTCCCAGATTAATTGAAAAAGCTTCAAGTCCCTTCACCCCAATTCCCCTGGCAGTGGTAGTAGCGGCTTTGGAGATTGATGGCAAATGAATCAGAGCAAGATAATCTGGATAAATTGACTTATTTTGAAACAAGAAATTACCTTTTTTAAAAATTTGAGTTTTAGGTTAATCTTCTCAGAATTCTGCATTATGCTCAGCGTTCTGGCAGCTTTTCCCCAATGTTCAGAGATAATGATAACTGGAGGAGGCAGTGTGAGGTAGTAGAAAGAGTGCTTGATTTGGATTTGGGGTTCAAATCCCAGCTCTGTGATTTACTGACTGTGAGACTCTGGATAAAGTTGCTTAATCACTATGATTCTTATTTTCCTCATCTGTAAAATGAAAAGTTTGGATGAGATGATCTCTGAGGTTGCTTCCAGCTTATTATCCTAAATAAAAATCATATGTTTGTTGTATATAACATAATCACATTGTTGTTTTAAGAAAATTGTGGTTTTATGTACATGTATACATATAGATGTGTGTTTATATAAAAACATAACAGACAACACTTAATGCCAGAACATTGTATCAGTCAATTTAAGCACTTTCTCTGTGCCAAGTGCTGACCTAAGTACTGGAGATACAAAGAAAGGCCAAAAACAGTCCCTGATCTATAGGAGCTCACAGTCTAATGGGACAACATGCAGACTGTGTACATACAAGATAAACTGGAAATAACCAATAAAAAGATGCCACTAGAATTAAAGAGAATCAGGAAAAACTTATGGCAAAAGGTGAGATTTTAGTCGGAGCTTAAAGGAAGCCAGGAGGCAGAGATGAAGAGGAAGAGAATTCTAGGCACAAGAGACAGCCAGAGGAAATGTTCAGAGTCAGGATATAGAGTGTCTTGTCTGTAATAAAGCAAAGAGACCAGTATCAGTGGGTTGAAGAGTACATGGGGGAGGAGGGGTGTAATGGAATGAGAGAGGAAAGGAGAGGGTATGTGTTGTAATTTTTAAAGGGGAGTCATTCAGCAAATTTATGCTTCTGTATTGACAATTCAGTTTAAGACAGATACTTATAAAAACAGTTAGCTATGATAATAGAGGACCAAAGAAAAACACAATTCATGAATTTACTCAATATTCTTCCCTAAATACACATTTAGATAGTATTAATAAATATATGATATTCAAAGAAATAATATAAATATTTCATGAATTAAAGTTCAACTGCTCAGTTTGGAAATAATTTTGTTAGAACTCAGTAAATTTTAAATCAAATGTTACATGATATGCTGTTTTTATGTAAAACTTGTACATTCAGCATATGTTTAGCAACTTGTTTGAGTGACATTTCCATGTCAGTTGCTATAACCCTCTGTAGAAAGAAGTTAACAGTTTTACATTAGATTCATGAAGAATTGTTCCTCTAAGAGGAAGTGGATGAAGAAAAGTAGACAGTCTTCCTTGGACTCCCAGGAAGCCTAGTTTGGGAGAGAGGTTGAGTGCTGACCAAGAGCAAATGTGAAAAGCCACTTATGAGATTCAGCTGGAACAGATTCCCCTCTATTTATTTTAGGGAGTTTGTGATATGTCATCATGACATATTGTTGTTGCTTATAATAAGCCATGCTAATGTCTATAGTTCACAAGTCCAGCTCTGAGCCTCATTTTTACTGGAAGACAAATTTGTCCAACTTTCTGTTATATGCGCTTTAGTCCCCCTGACTTTGAAATGCTAAGAGGGATGAAGGAGGGGTGTTGGAGGTCACATGAAGAGAGAAGAGAAGGTTTCAAACAGACCTTGTGGGGAATATGTTAGTGGAAATCAAAGAGAGGTGGTATATTGGTGGGTGTAGAGAAACACCAGTTAAGATTAGATATTATTGGGGCAGCTAGGTGGCACAGTGAGTAAAGTGCTGGCCCCTGAGTCAGGAGGACCCAAGTTCAGTTCCGGCCTCAGACACTTAACACCCACACAAAAAAACTAGCCATATAACCTTGGGCAAGTTACTTAACCCCAATTGCCCTCCAAAAGAAAAAAAAAAGATTAGATATTATTTACTTGTTGCAAAACCCATCCTCACCATCATATGATTTGTTCCAATGGTGTCCAAGAGCACATTCTTAGGCACAGGGTAGATAAATGGTGGTAGTCATTCAGGGTTAGGATTTGGATAAGTACAAATGGTATTAAGACAAAATGGTGGGATTCCAGAATAGAGGGAAGCATAAAGTTCAATTGGTTAATGGGAACTGATTGTGATTTTGAGAAGATGAAAGTTAGGTCAGAACAAGGTAAAGGTCTGAGAAAGCAGGGAGGGATGATGGGACTGGAGGAAATAGTAAAGACAGAATATGAATTTAGCAGGGATGAGAGACAGCTAGAGATGGAAAAGCAAAAGGCTGGAATAAGGTGGAAAAATATTATTTAAATTAGGAAGCCTGGTTATTAAGTGGCATTAATATGTCCATTGAAATTTCCAAGCATAAAGCAACTGTTGAGTATAGAGGTATTGAACCCCTAGAGAATAAAAGGAAGGATGGCTATGAGACTTTGAGCAAAGTTACTTAATCACTGTGATCAGAGCAGAAAAGAGAGATAGCGGAGAGAGTAAGAACTAGAAATGTAATGAAGACCATCCTCTAGAAGTCCTGAGAGTAATTTGAAATACCTTGATCTTTGACCCAGAAGAAAGACTTGAGTCACACCCACGAGCTTGTAATAGAACAGACTGAGAGGAAGAAGCAGGTAAATGCTATTATTATCCCAATTTTATGGATATGAAAACTAGTCTTGTCCAGGGTTACACTTGTGGTGTCTGAGGCAGAATTCAAACTCAGTTTTTCATGACTTCAAGTCCAATATTCTCTTCACTTGACCACCTAGCTGCCCAAATCTCTGTCTGAATGGTAGAAATTTTCATAACTGGAGGCTTTGAGCTATTGTGATTATATTAATAAATTTTCATCAATATAAACTCCATATAACAATTAAGAAAGGGGTCATGTGGTTCTAAGAGACATTATATTACCCTTAGACTAAAAGTGAGTCAGCTATTGTAACAGGATGTAGCTAATTAAATCTCCAGGCTCTGATGGGAGAAAGGAAAGGGGGCATGGTAGAAACAAACAAGGACAGCTAGGTGGTGCCATGGATAGCGTCAGGCCAAGAGTCAGGAAGACTCATATTCTGAGTTCAAATCTGGCCTCAGACACTTACTAGTTGTGTGACCCTGGGCAAGACATTTAACCCTGTTTGCTTCAGTTTTCCTCATCTATAATATGATCCAGAGAAGGAAATGGCAAACTACTCCAGTATTTTTGCCAAGAAAACCCCAAATGGGGTCATGAAGAGTCAGACACAATGAAAAACAATTGAGCAATGACAAGAAACAAGGGAGGACTTGATGAGAAGGAAGGAAGGAGCTGATAGGATCACATACCTTCCACACTATCAACCCACCAGTGTCACACCAATATGGTTCGTTCATTTTTCATCTTCTTTTTAATTAATTAATTAATTAATTAATTTTTAATTTTCAACATTCACTTCCACAAGATTTTGAGTTCCAAATTTTCTCCCCATCTCTTCCCTCCCCCACCCCAAGACAGCATGTATTCTGATTACCCCTTCCCCCAATCTGCACTCCCTTCTATCACCCTCCCTCCCTCTTCTCTTATGCTCTTCCCTTCTATTTTCCTATAGTGTAAGATAGATTTCTATACCCCTATGTATCTTATTTTTTTGCCTGTGTATATTATTTCCCAGTTGCATGTAAAAACAATTTTTAACATTTTTTAAAACTTTGAGTTTGAAATTCTCTCCTTCCTCTTCACTTATTCGATATAGGTTATACATACATGTATAGTCATGCAAAACACCTCCATAATAGTCATGTTGTGAAAGACTAAGTATATTTCTCTCCATCTTATCCTGCACCCCGTTTATTCTATTCTCTCCTTTGCCTCTGTCCCTCCTCAAAAGTGTTTTCTTTCTTCATTTTCAAAGACCAATGACATCTCAATGTTGGAGTCAGGGTATGGGGTATTCAACTATGGCTCATCAGACCTATGAGTTCAGACGGCACTACCACAAATTGAGTACAAGTGGTGCATTAGCCCATTTAGATTGAAGTGGCTCACCTTTCATTTGTGTTTCTATGGTTCTGCTTTGCTCATAGAGTATAGCACTTTCTTGGATGCAGACATGCCATGCAGGACAATCCTGTGCCAATCTTTCTGATGTCTCACCATCAATTCAAGTTCTTTGGAGATACCTTGAGAGATACACAACACCGATATATTACACTCCTTGAGGCAGTAGAGTCTTGTACAGAAAGCAGTGGTACAAAACTGTGTTTCTAACCTTGACTTTGCCCTAGGCTTGCTATTTGAGTGTGGATAAGTTACATAACCTTTTATAATCCTTACTAATAATATTACTATTTCTTGTAACATTTTGCCTGGACTTCTTCAGGAATGTGTCTCCCTTTCCTTTGTATCAGTCATTTGTGTCCATATATCTTCCTTGGTCACCCATATTCTTGACCCCATTATGCTGCAAACTTTTTAGGAAGGCCTGTGTCATGTCAAACTTTGTATGTCTGTTACCTTGAACAGTGTAGATGAATAATAAATGCTGGTGAATTCCATTCAATTTCTTCACTGCCATGTCAGTTAGGAGTGGAGAACCTTGAGACCCAGAGAATTTATATGAATGACTAAGTTTACCTAAGAACCAAGAATTGAGTACAAGCCTCTTGACTCATTCTGGACACGCAACCTGAGAAGAGTTCTTTCTACTACACTACCATAATTCTTCATCTGTAAAATGGGGCTATTGATATCCAGCTTGCATGGTTTTATGCTGATAAAGAAGGCAATATATTTAATTCCACTAGGGAAAGTTTCTACTTAAGAAGATGTTTTCTTTATGAATAATAATTCCATTATATATTAACCTACAAGATGTCGCAAGTAAGAATGCTAATTTTTGGACTATTAGCCATTGTGATAGGCACATTCCTTTGAACTGCTTCTTGACATGCCGAAATTGTCTCTTTGTTTTGTAAGTATTAACCCTCAACAAGGCTGTCTTGCTTTACTTTCTTGTAACACATAAGTATTCCCAAGCAAAACAAACAAATCAATATATTGGCTGTGTCTGAAAACATACGTACCTCCATCCATCACCTTTTTTGTCAAGAAGTTGAAGGTATGCTTCATGATCAGTCTTCTGAGGTCATTATTAGATACTACATTGATCAGATGTCTAAAGTCTTTCAAAGCTGTTTTTACTTTACTTTAATGTAGTCATTTTATAAATTGTTCTTTTGGCTCTGCTCAATTCACTCTTAATTATTTCATGCCTTCCCAAATTTATCTGAATGTGTCATAGTCATCATTTATTATAGCACAGTACTCCATCACATTTATATACCATATTTGTTCATCTACTCTCCAAATGACGGGCACTCACTTTATTTCTAGTTCTTTGCTACAACCAAAAAAGAGCTTCTATAAATATTTTTATGCCTATGTATCCTTTCTCTCCATCTTTGACCTCTTGAGGGACACCCTGTAATGTCACTGCCAGGTCCAAAGTACGCATAATTTAGTCACTTTTAAAGAATAGTTTTCAATTGCTTACCAGAATGGTTGGATCAATGGCATTTTGAGCTTATTGTGGTATATTTATGAAATGCTGTTGTAAGCCTAATTTCTTGCCAAACTGCTTTCCAATTTTCTCAACAATTTTTATCAAATAGGGAGTTATTGCCCCAATTGTTGAAATCCTTGGGCTTATCAAACATTATGTTCTAATATTCAACTGTGTTTGGATCTTTAATCTATTACATTGTTCAACTTTCCCATTTCTTAACCAGTACAAAATAATTTTGATGATTAATGATTTATATAATACAGTTTGAAATTTAGTACTACTATGTACCCTTAATTTCTACTTTGTCCATAATTTTCCTTGAGATTCTTAACTTGGTGTTCCTCCAGATGAATTTTGTTATAATTCTTTGGTCTTCCATAAAGTAGCCTGTTGGTAGTTTCACTAGTAGTTTCTTTAAATACATAGCAATACTTGACCACTCACTTATTCTTGAAACTCTTTTTTCCTCTTGGTTTCTCTGATTTAGCATTCTCCCTGTTCTCTTCCTACCTCCCCAACTGTCCCTACCTCACATCTTTTACTAGCTCCTAGACTCTTCCTGCCCTTTAAACCTGTTGTTCCTTAAGAATCTGACCTTGGTCCTCTCCCTCTCTTTCTGCTCTCTCCATTGGTCATCTACTTCCATGGCTTCAGTGATGTACTCTATCTTCATCTTTAGCCTCATCTACCTGGAGCATTGGGCACATTCCCAACTTCTGTTCAATATTGCCACCTGAATTTGCTTTAGGTTCTTAAATTCAGAATCACAGTATCTGAGAGATGTGATAGTGGCCTAACAGTGGCCTCCTAAGTGAGATCCTACCAAGAAAGAATCCCTATCATAACATATCCCAACAAGGGGTTATCCACCCTCTGCCTGGAAATCCCCAATCATGGTAAACCTACTCCCTTCCAAAATAGGTTATTCTACTTTTGGATATCTCTAATTATTGGGAATCTAATTGTTGACATCACAAGCCTAAATTTGCCTATTTATAAGTTCTACTCATTGTTTCTGGTTCTGCCCTGTAAAGCAAAAGAAGGAAACACCAAATTCCTCTTCCATGTGATAGCTTTAAAAATTTTTGAATACAGCTATCATGACCCTTTGAGACTCCTCTTCTGGCTAAACATACCTATTTACTTCAATGATTTCCACATAACATGGACTTAAAGACCTTCTCCATTGTGATTGCCCTCCTCTGGACACTCTCAAATTAATCATTGCTTTCCCAAACTATTATGAGAATTGAACACAATAAAACATATATGATTTAACCAGCACAGAATACACAAAAAATATTACCCCCTTATTTCTGGTGTTGCAGTGGATAGAGCATTGTGCCAGAAGTCAGGGAGACCTGAGTTCCAATTCATTCTCAGACACTTACTAGCTGTGTGACCCTGAGCAAGTCACTTAACCCTATTTGCTTCAGTTTTTTCATCTGTAAAATGCACTGAAGAAGGAAATGGCAAACCACTCTGGTATCTTTGCCAAGAAACCCTAAATGGGGTCACGAAGAGTTGGACACAACTGAAACAATGGAACAACTTATTCTTGGAATCTATGTCTCTTTTAATGTTGTTCAAGATTTCATCAGCTCTTCTGGCAGCATATCACATCCTTCTGACTCACATTGAACTTGTAAATCACTAACCTTCCAATATTTTTTTTCTTCAAAATTGCTATCTAACCATGTCTCCCATCTTGTACGTATGAAGTTGATTTTCTTAAATGCAGTATAAGATTTTACATTTATCCCCATTGAATTTGATCTTATTAGATTCAATCCAGTACTCTAAACTTTCAAGATTATTTTGGCTCTCGACTGTTATAAATCATGTTAGTTACACCTCCTAGCTTTGATGAGCTTATCTGCAACTTAAAAAAATTATCCCACTTTTTATTGCTATCTTTTTTCTTCTATATCACATTTTTTTTCCAAATATGTCTCCCCTTGCCCTCCCACCTTTGCTCTTTCCTACCCAGTGGCTCATTTTTTGTAATAAAGAGTTTTAAAAAGAAATGTCAGCAGAACTAACCAATACATCAAGCAAGTTTGATAGTTTATGAAATATTCCATAGCCTTTGCAATGAAAGGAAGGAAATGCTTTTTCTCAACTATTTTCTGGGGTCAAGCTCAGTCATTATAATTACAAAACATTATGTTCTTTTTCCCCCTCTCCATTTACTTTACTGTAGTAATTGTGTCCCCTGGTTCTGCCCACATCATTCTGCATCAGATTGTATAAATATTCCATGCTTCTCTGAATTTTTCACATTAATTATTTCTTTTTTTTTTTTTAAGCAATCGGGGTTAAGTAACTTGCTCAAGGTTACACGGCCAGTTATTTCTGGGTGTGGTGCTGAGTATCTGAGCCCAGATTTGATCCAGGTCATCCCGACACTGGAGCCGGTGCTCTTACTCACTGAGCCACCTGGCTGCCTCTAAGCAATTGGGGTTAAGTAACTTGCTCAAGGTTATACGGCCAGGTGTTTCTGGGTGGGTGCTAAGTGTCTGAGCCCGGGATTCGATCTCCAGGTCTTCTCAACACTGGAGCCGGTGCTCTTACTCGCTGTGCTACCTGGCTGCCCCCATTAATTATTTCTTATAGCACAGTCATATTCCATTATATTCATGTAACATAATTTGTTAAATTATTCCCCAGTTGATGGATATATATGTTTTCAATTTTTTGTAACCACAAAAAGTGCTGATACCTCTTCCATGATTCATAATTAAAAAAAATAATGAGACCAAGATTCTTCTCTATGGATAAAATATGACACCAAAACAATCTGTCCATTGCTGTTAGTAGACGTGCTGTCTTAATACATTGTCACAGAGTTTTAGAATACCAATATGTTAGTATGAGGAAATGTTGAGCTCATGACAAAACTTTTCTTAGAATAGATGCTGTAGAGGCAATGGATAAAACCTATGTGCTATGAATTTGGGGAAAATATCTCCCCAGAAATAGTAGTTGTAGAGGTAAAAAAAAAATGTAGCCTGCTAGGTTATATAAATAGAGTCTGACTCAGTCTGATTCTGACTCAAAGGGAGGTCTCCACAATTTTAGACCTCCATCCACTTAGACATTCAGATGAGACATTCTGTCCCAAAAAGTATGATGAGATTAACTAAGAGGGAAATACCCCTGCCCAAAAAAAGACCTGATCTTGGCTGAGACCAAGTTTAAACTGAGGCAAACTATAGCTGTCAGAGGTGAACTATTGGGAAAGCTAAACCCAGAAGAAGTGACACTTTCAAAGTGTGGTATTGCAGAAGACTTTTGAGAGTCTCTCAGAGAAGTCAAATCAGTCAATACTTAAAGAAATTCATTTAGGCAATTCACTGGAAGCTGAAGCTTAAATACTTTGGCCACTTACTGAGAAGATGGGACTCATTGGAAAAGACTGTGATGTTGGGAAAGATTAAATGCAAAATTAGAAGAGGATGGCAAAGATGGATAGTGTCATGCAAACAATGAACATGAACTTGGACTGACTTCTAGAGACTGTGGAGGATAGAAAGGCCTAGAATGCTATGGTCCATGAGATTGGACCAGCGGGACATAACCGAACAACTAAACAGCAAAAGACATTTTCCCTCTAAATCACCTGACATCCTGCCCTTATCATTCAACTTCCCTAATAAGAAAAGTGGCTAAGCAGCCTCCTCTGATAGGCTCCTTTTGTCACCTGCCCTAAGGCTATATAAAACACTTTATGTGTGTGCATCTCCTTTTGTTCTTGGGGAAGTGGCGACTACCCATCACTTGGTGTGTATAGGGTGTTCAAAGAGGGCTGGCACCTTTAGTGAGGGCTTGCTGAACGCTTTTCAGGGTTGCTCATCCATTTTTGGTGTCTAACTAGCACTCAGCTACCACCTGGGGCTACAAGAAGCTGTAGCATGAGCAGTAACCACAACACGGTAAACCATCTTGCCAAACAGGCTAAACTAACTTGAGAGTAATGAAGGAGCTCGAACCTACCAGTGAGTTCAGGGGAATGTCTACCCCATGCATGTGAAGACTTCTCTGGCAGAATGGGCCATGAACAATTAGCTTCAAAGGCCATGAAAGCAGCTGAAGAAGGTGAAGCCCTTAGGGCTTAGTTAGACATCAAAGACACCAAGGTCATCCACTGCATGCTAGGCCATAGCCAATTGTCTTGATTTTTGTCTTGCCACTGGACTTTGATTCTGGAAGATAAAGTGAGGCTTTGTGCAATTCTGCCTCACTTAAATCCAATTTATGAAGTAGACAAGACATCATCCTGTGTTGTCACTGATCTTCTTCAACAACAACACCACCCATCAGTTGAGGTTAATTAAACTTTTTGTCTTCTAACAGAACCTCTAGATTTTTTGACCTCCAGTCAATGGGACTTAAATGAGAATCTCTGGGCTGAGGAATTTTCCAACAATACAAAACAAAGGATGGTCAGAATGAGGGAAACAAGTCTGCTGGACCCCAGGGTGGATTAGGTCCCCTGCTAGGGTCTTGGAGAGAATGGTTTACCTTTGCTCTCCCAGACCAGTAAGATCTGCTTATTTTTTTTTCTAAATAGAGTTCTTATATGCATCTAGCAGGCCCAGATTTTGGAGGCAGGACTGAGGACTCTGAATTTGGGAACCAGGGTTGATTCATGCTAGTAAGGGCAGTAAGGCTCTAGGAAAATGAGGCTAGTTGACATAAAATGTCTTGTCTGTGGGAAAGGGGGCTCTCAGTCTTTACTTCTGATCTTATTGAGTGGCTCTGAGGTTTTTTAAGCTTCCAGGGGACTTCTTCTTTTAGCCAAGTGGGGAGGCTTTTGCATCCCTACACATACATAGTAAGTACGGTTTAGGGGATGGAGAACACTTAACTTGTCTCCCAAATCTATCTTTGTTCCTACTCAGATTCATTTGTAAATAAACCAATATCTAAGGATCTTGCGGGGGGGGGGAGGGAATATAAGCATATCAAACCCTAAGTAAGATCTTATGTTGCAGAGAGTATTGATCAAGCAATAAACATTTATTAACTACCTGCTTACTGCTTGCCAGGAACTGTTTGGTACGGGGGATGCAAACACAAAAATGTGACAGTTTCTACCCCTGGAAACATACAAGTCTAGCTAGAGGGGAAATAATGGCAGGGATCAGAAAAGACTTCATGCAGAAAATGTCATTTCAAATGAGTCTTGAAAGAAACTAGAGATTCTAAGAAGAAAAGGAGAAGTATATTGCTGGCATGGAGGACAGTCACAAAGGTAAGGAAACAGGATGTGGGAATTTTGTCTTTAAGGAGCAAGAAGAACAGTTTGGCTGGACTTTGGTTGATACGGAAGGGAGTACTGAATAATAAGGCTGGAAAGGTAGGTTGGGTCTAAATTATGAAGGACTTTAAATGTGAAATAGAGGAGTTTCTATTTTAGTCTAGAGATAACAGGAAGCCATTGGAGTTTGCTGAGTTATAGAGTGACAAAGTTGGACTTCATAGCTATGTGGTGGGTGGATTTGGGTTGAGAGAGAGTTGAGAAAAGGAAACCAATTAGCAAGCTATCGAAACACTCCAAATAAAAGATAATAATGGCCAGAACTAATGTGATATCCCTATAAGTGGAGAAAAGGGCACAGATAAGAGAAATTGTTGTGAAGGTAGAAATGTCAAAATCATGTATCAGATAAGAGAGAGTGAGGAGTTGCAAATGACATCAAGATGGCGACACTGGGTAACTAGAACTGGAAGAATGGTGGTACTTAGGACAAACGGATGGAAATTCAGGGAAGGGGTGGGTTTTGATTTAAAGATAATGAACTCTGTTTTGGTCATACTGAACTCTAGGACACGTCCGGTCTGAAATGACCAGTAGACAGTTGGTGATACAGGACTAGAATTCAAGGTAGAGACAGGATGGAAATCATCAGCAGAGAGATAATTAAACCCATATATAATTCAATCTAGTGTGAAAGAAATGATTATTTCTCTCTCATATTAATGATCAACTATTGAATTAGGACCAGGATTTTTTCAGTAGCCTGTAGGTTGCTCAGTCTCTGAAGGATGTTGCTGATAATGAGACTGAATTGATTTTTCCCTCAACCTTGTTCAGATTCCACTAGGGTAGGGAAATCCACAGAGCTCTACTCAGGTTTGGGTGGGGATAAATTCTTTGTTTAGATTGCCCAAGGTTGGATCTCTTAACCCCACATTGGAATTGGTCCACCTCTCATTATAATATTCATCCTCTCTCATTACTTGTTAACCAATCAGAGTCAGTTGCCACCCTCCACAACATCCACTCTTCCAAAGGCATATAAGCATTGAGTTGGTTCCATGAGGAATCTTTTGACATGAGAATGTCACTGATCCCTTTTATTAATAATTTCCTAGCATTATTGATAATATGATTAATTACCCAAAAATTATATCTCTTGAACGTTTTAAACATCACATATGTAAAGAGAGAAGACAGAGTCTGGGATACTAGTACAGGTAAGGAGCATGATGTGGATGATGAATTACCAAAGATCAAGAAGGAGCAGTCCAATATGCTGTTATTGTTTGTGCTCCATCATCGAAGAGAACCAATGACATCAGAAAGGTGATGTCTTGCAAGTGAATTGGACTTAAGTGAGACAGGGCTGTGCAGTCATCAGCTTCACTCTCTCCTCTGGAGTCATTCGGAGTCCTATGGCAAGACATAGGTGAGGACAGCTGCCCAGATGAAGTGGGAGACCTTGGTCTCATTTTGTCTGAGGCAACACCCATTCAGTGATTAAAGCCAGGTAAGAAATGAGGAAGAAGACGGCTACCTGACTATGCCTTAAGCCCAAATCAGTTAGACATGTTGAAGAACTAAGATAGGGTAGCATCTTGAAAACCAGAGAAGAGGAAGCATCCAGTAACAGGGTGGTCAACAGTGTCAAATGTGACAGAGAGGTCAAGAAGGATGAAGATTGAGAAAAGACCTTCAGATTTGACAATTAAGAGGTCATTGGTAACTTAAGAGAGAGAAAAACTAATACCTAATATTAGCTTGGGAGCACTCTGCCTGAGTTTTGCCAGCTGAGTATGGAAGCAAGACAAAAAAATTGTAAGCTTATCCTTATCAGGCAGCAGTTCTAGTCCCTGAACGCTAGAAGACAGGCTGAAAAGGCTTGACTGGCTCTGAAGAAATGAGACAAGGATATAGAAGCAGTGAGCGATCAATCCTCGACAGTGACTCAGATCAGCCCAGTGAGGCACCAGCAAAGTAACACACCCAGCAGAGATACTATTCCAAGAGAGGAGCAGATCCTCTGAGCCCAGTGAGGCAATCTAGCCAGAAGAGATGACAGACCCTTTGAAGAGCAGACCCAAATTAAATCATTATTACAACATCTCCTGAAAACATCAAGGGTCCTGCAGCATCTATCATTCACTTGACAAGAATGTTTTGTATTGTTTTAAATAAATTTTTATTGATGTCTTTGATTTTTTTTAACATGACTATAATTCCCCCCAGTATCCTTCCTCCTCTCCCTCATAGAAATCCATCCCATATTGTGAACAGTATTTTTAAAGAAAAGAGGAAAAAAAGAGGAAAAAATTAGCATAACCAATCAACACACCAAAAAAAAATCTAAAATGATTATACAGTACTTATGTATCTCCTACCTCTATAAAAGAATGGGATGGGAAGGGATTCTAATTACAAGCCATGCTTGCCCTTCATAATTTTGCACTATTATTTTGGGGGGATTGTTCTTTCTGTTCTTATTGTTGTAGTCATTGTATATATTATTTTCCTCATTCTGCTTATTACATACTGCATCAGTTCATGAGGATTTCCCTATGTTTCTCTGTATTCACAACATGCATCATTTTTTTTTATAGCACAGTAATAGTTCATTACACGCATGTAGCCAAATTTCTGTAGCTATCTTGCAATAGATGGGTATCTAATTTGTTGGCAAGTCTTTGCTATTACAAAAAGTGCCACTATAAAAGTTTTGCTGTGAATAGGGACTTTCTTATTTTTGATAACAAATCACTGCAGTCTATTTGACAGGATTATATTTAAAATTTTACATCAATATTCATTGATGATATTGGTCTACAGATATGTGATATATATATACATATATAATACATGTATATATACACATATATAATACATGTATATATGTATACATGTTAACTGTTTAAATATCCTTGTTACCAATTCTTTATCAGAAAAATTTTATCAGTCTTTTGTCATTCAATCATGTTCCTTATTATTCTAGATGCATTAATTTTATTTCTATAGAAGTTTTCCAGTTTTATATAATCAAAACTATCTTTTTCTCATATATAATTGACTCTATTCCTTGTTTAGTTAAGAATAAAGCATCAACTACCTATAACTGTGAGAAGTATATGATATATTTCTTTTCTAATTTTTTAATAACATTACTTTCTACATTAAGGTCATGAATCCATTAAGAATTTAGTGTGGAATTTGGTGGAAGGTGTTGATCTAAGATTAATTTATGCCAGGCTACTTGCCAATTTTCCCAGCAAATTTTATCAAATACAGTTTTTTCCCTAAGTAATTTATATTTTCTAGTTTATTAAACACTGGAATATTAAGTCCCATTGTTTCTGGTTCTTCCTTATCTATTCTCTTCCACTGATCTTTGTTGTTTGTTGTTCAGTCATATCTGACTCTTTGTGACTCCATGGACCATAGTATGACAGGCTCTTCTATCCTCTACTATCTCTTGAAGTCTATTCAAGTTCATGTTCATTTTTTCCATGATGCTATCGACTCATCTCATCCTTTGACATCCCTTTTTCTTTTGCCTTCAATCATTCCTAACATCAGGGTCTTTTCCAATGAGTTCCATCTTCTCACATGGCCAACGTATTTAAGCTTCAGCTTCAGTATTTGACCTCCCAGTGAATAGCCTGATTTGACTTCCTTACTGTCCAAGGTATTCTCTGAAGGTTTCTCTAGCATCACAATTCAAAAGTGTTGATCCTGTGGTGACCAGCCTTCTTTACAATCCAACTTTCACAGCTATACATTGCTATTGGAAAAAACCATAGCTTTGACTATATAGACTTCATCAACAAGGTAATATCTCTGCTTTTTAGTATGTTGTCCAGATTTGCCATAGCTTTCCTTCCAAAGAGCAAGCATCTTTTAATTTCATGGCTGCCGTCATGTCTGTAGTGATCGGTGAGCCCAAGAATATGAAATTGGACACTAGTTCCATTTCTTCTACCTGTCTTTGTCAGGAAGTGATGAGACCAGTTGCCAAGATTTTAGGTTTTTTTTTTATGTTAATACAAGCCATTTTCCTCTTTCACCCTTATCAAGGGGCTTCTTAATTCCTGCTATCAGAGTGGTAACAACTGCATATCTGAGATTGTTGACATTTCTCCTGGCAGCCTTAATTGCAGCTTTCGATTCATCCAGCCTGGCATTTCAACATGGTGTATTCTGAATAGAAGCTAAATAAATAAAGTGATAATATACAGCCTTGTCATACTCCTTTTCCAATTTTAAACCAAGCAATGGTTCCATGTTCAGTTTTAACTGTACCTTCTTGGCCTGCAGGCTAGCTTTTAAAGAGGCAGAGGAAATAAAGACCAAACTGCCAACATTTACTGGATTATGGAGAAAGCAAGGGAGTTCCAGAAAAACATCTACTTCTGCTTCATTGACTACGCTAAAGCCTTTGACTGTGTGGATCACAAAAGAAAAAAATGTGGCAAGTCCTCAAAGAGACAAAAGTACCAGATCCTCTTGTCTTCTAAGGAACATGTATGCAGGCCAACAGTTAAAACCAAACATGGAACCACTGCTTGGCTTTGCCGTTTTGGTATTGCGGAAGCCTAGTTTGCAGAATCTTAAGCATATTCTTGCTGCCATGTGAAATGAGCTCAGTTATTCAGTAATTTGAACATTCCTTGGCATTACCCTTCTTTAGGATCGGGATGTAAACTGATCTTTTCCAATCCAGTGGCCACTGTTGTGTTTTCTAAATTTGCTGGCATATTGAATGTAACACTTTAACAGAATCATCTTTTGGAGTTTTAAATAACTTAGCTGGAATTCCATCATCTCCACTAGTCTTATTGTTAGCAATGATTGCTAAGGCCCACTTGACTTCACTCTCCAGGATGTCTGGAGAATGTCAGTAACCACACCATTCTGATTACAGCGTAGTTCTTTGTTGTGTTCTTGCTACTTCTTTTTAATCTCTTCTGCTTCTATTAAATCCCTATCAATTTTTTTGTATGAAACTTTTCCTTGATATCTCTACTCTTCTTGAAGACATCTCTTGTCTTCTCCATTATATTATTTTCTTCTATTTATTTGCATTGCTCATTCAAGAAAACCTTCTCATCTCTCCTTGCCATTTTCTGGAATTCTGCATTCAGGTAGGTATGTCTTTCCATTTTTCCTTTCCCTTTTGCTTTCCTTCTTGCCTCCACTATTTGAAGGACTCATCAGACAGCCATTTTCTTTCTTTTTTTTTTTTTTTTTTGCTCTTCTTTTTCTTTGGAACATTTTTTTGTTGCTGGCTCCTGTACGAAGTTGTGAACCTCTGCCCGTAGTTCTTCAGGTATTCTATCTATCTATCAGATCTAATCCTTTAAATCTATCCATCACCTCCATCTCATATTCATAAGGGATGCTATTTAGGTCATACCTATATAGTCTGATGCTTTTCTCTACTTTCTTCAATTTAGGTCTGAATTTTACAATAAGAAGATCATGATCTGAGTCAGCTTCAGATCTTGTTCTAACTGACTGTATAGAATTTCTCTACCTTTAGCTACAAAGTAGATAATCAGTCTGGTTTCAATATTGACCATTTGGCAATATCCATGTGTGGAGTTGCCCTTTTGGATTTCTGAAAAAGAGTGTTTGTTATGACCAGTGAGTTATCATGGTAAAACTCTATTGGAATCTGCCCTGCTTCATATTGTACTCCAAGGCCAAACTTGCCTGTTATTCTAATTATCTTTTGGTTTCCTACTTTGCCATTCCAATCTCCTATGATGCATATTATGTCTTTTGGGAGTATTATTTCTATAAGATATTGTAGGTCTTCATCGATCTGATCAACTCTGGCTTCTTTCATATCAGTGGTTGGAGCATAGACTTGTATTACTGTGATGTTGAATGGTTTGCTGTGAATTTGAACAGATATCATTCTGTAATTTTTGAGACTCTAAGGGCTACTCCATTTCTTTTAAGGGATTCTTGCCCATGGTAATATATGTAATGATCACCTGAATTAAATTCCCCCATTGCCATGCATTTAAGTTCACTGACTTCCAAGACATCGATGCTTAATCTTTCCATCTCCTGTTTGATCACGTTCAGCTCACCTTTGTTTATAGATCTTAGATCCTAGGTTTCTATACAACATTGATCTTTACAGCATCAGACTTTCCTTTCCTCACCAGATGCACCCATAGCTGAACTTCCTTTTGGCTTTGGCCCAGCCGCTTCATTAGTACTGGAACTAATTGTAGTTGTGCTCTGCTCTTTCCCAGTAGTATATTGGACACCATTGGACCTGAGGGGCTTGTCTTCTGATGTCATATCTTTTATCACGTTAGTACCACTGTTGGGGATTTATTGGCAAATATGCTAGAATGGTTTTCTATTGCCTTCTCTGATGGATCACCTTTTGTCAGAAGTCTCCACTATGATCTGTCCATCTTGGGCAACCCTGCATGGAACAACTCAGAGTTTCATTGAGCTATGCAAGTCCCTCTGCCATAACAAGAAAGTGATGGGGGATTGCCATTTCCTTTTCCAGATCATTTTATAGATGAGGAAACTAAGGCAAACAGGGTTAAGTGACTTACCCAGGGTCACACAGCTAGTAAGTGTCTGAGACCAGATTTGAACTCAGGTCCTCCTGACTCCAGGGCCAGTCCTATATCTACTGTGCCAACTAGTTGCCTTTCACTGATCTACTTATCTATTTTTGAACCAATATCAGATGGTTTCAATGACTGATGCTTTATAATATAATTTGAGCTCTGGAAGGGCTATTCTTCTCTTATTCCTACTTTTCATAATTTTCCTTGATATTCTAGATCTTTTATTTTTCCAAATGAATTTTGTTATTATTTAATCAAGTTTTATAAGATATCTCCTTGACAGTTTGATTAGTATTGTATTAAAATGTTAAATTTGGTAGTACTATAGTTTTTACTATATTGCCATGACCCAGCTATAAGTACTGAATATTCCTTCCAACTATTTAAGTTGTTCTTTATTTCTTTTAAGAAGTACTTTTTCATTGAATTTCTATAAGTATTTTGTGTGCTTTGGTTGATTCCCAGATATTTTATGCATTTTGTGGCTATGTGTGGTGTATTTCTCTTTCTGTTATTACTTTTTATATTCTATTATTATATGACAATATCTAATATTGTATATATTATTATATACAAATGCTGTTGAATTTTGAGGGTTTATCTATTTAGTAGTCTGCTACTTTAATGAAGCTACTAATTATTGCTGTATCTTTGCTGATTCCTTAGAATTTTCTAAGTAGATCACCATGCCATCAGCAAAGAGAGTTTTGTTTCCTCTTTATCTATCTTTACCCATCTCAAATAATAGTGATGAACTTTATTAGGAAAGCTTCTAGTCTATAGTGTATCACCATTGCACATAGTGCTTGCTTTTGGTTTTAGATACTTTTTATGACTTTTTTTTTTGAAAAAATGTCTATATTTTGTAGAGTTTTTTAGTATAAATGTGTGTTAGATTTTGTGAAAGACTTTTCTCATATCAATTGAGGTAATCATGTAGTTTGAGATGTTTGCTTCTAATGATTAATTGATTAATTATGTTGATTGTTTTCTTAATGTTGAATCATCTTAGTATCCCTATAAATTAAACTTATTCATGATGAATGATTTCTTATAGTCACTGGATAGGATTTTATTAAAAATTTTTGAATCAACCTTCATTAATGACATTGGTCTATAGTTCTTATGTACTTTATGTTTCTCCGGTCTAGGTTTTAGGACTATATTTGTCTCATCAAAGGAATCTGTTAGAGTATTTCTCAATTTTTGGAAATAATTTGTGTAGTTTGGGCATTAATTATTCTTTAAGAGCTTGTCAGAATTCTGTAAATCTATCTGGACCAAGAGTCTATTCCTTTATAGTTGGTTCTATTTCTTTTTCTTGGATTGAATTGCTCAAGATCTCTATTTGATCTTTTGTTTGTTTGGGTATTTTATATTTCTGAAGTTTTTCCTTTCATAACTTTTATGTTCTCAGTTTTGTTGGCATGTAACTGTGCATTGTACGTTCTGATAATTCTTTTTATTTCTTCTGTGTGGTGTGATTTCATCTGTTTATTATTTTCTTGATTTGATTTCCTGCTCTATAATTTTTAATTAGATTGGCCCAAAATTTATCAATTTATTAGTCTTTTCAAAGTATTAGTTTTTTTATCATTTGTATAGGATTTTGGTTTCCAGTTTATTTATATTCTAATTTTGAGTATTTTCTTTCTGTGTTTATTTTAGATTTATTTGTTGGATTTCTAATTTTTACATGTATGTAATCCTCTTTTTCTATTGTGTTGATACATGTTTATAGGAATATGACTACATGGAAACTGCACATTTCTCAGTAGCCTTCAAATAAAGAGAATGTATGGCTACCTAATATTTTCTCATGTTTATGGATGGGGGATGCTTTCTTTTTAAATATTTATAAGCATTGTAAATTTTCAGCTTGCTTTCCGAAATGAATTATAACAAATTTGGATTTGAAGGATATTTGGGGCAATGAAAAGATTCTAAATCATTCTTAATTAAAAGAGAATGTGCCACTACACATATAATTTTGGCTGGTGAGAAAGGAACATTCCTTCCCTGACTACATAACTAGAGCCTTCCAGTTCACAGAGAAAGGAGGTGCTAACCCTCCCCAGGGTTTACCCTTGCCACAATGGGTCCTGGCAACCCTGACTTATACCAAGCTCCAGTAAAAACGGTACCAGTCAGAAAGGCCTTAAATTTTACTTTTTTCCCCTGAAAATAAAACTCAGTGAGATTCAGTCCCATAAGAAAACCCAAAGCCACTTGGGGTAGGTTTCCCAGAACCCACAAATCTTTAATCACGAATCTAAGACTTAGAACAGGTCTCAGCAGTTTTCTAGTCCAACCCATATCCAAAAGAAATCTCCACTAGGACATATCTGACAAGTGATGGTGGTCCAGTCTCTGCTTGAAGATGGCCCAGGAGAAAGACTGCCATTTTTCAAGGCCCCACATAAACATGGTAGTGTATAAAGGGACAAAGAACTTTTTTGTAAAAAGGATGGTCTAATGAAAAATATGGGAATCTCAGAGCTCGAAGCTCTGGGTTCTACCCAGAGCCAATGGGGTAGATAGATGGCATGGTAAATAGAGCACCTGGTCTAGAATCAGGAAGAACTTCTTTCAAATTCTGCTTGGGACACTTACTAGTTATGTGATCCTGGGCAAGTTGCTTATCTCTGTTTGCCTCAGCTTTCTTATCTATAAAATGAGCATAATAATTGCACTTATCTCCCACGGTTGTTGGGAGTATGAATTGTGATTATATCTGTAAAGAATTTAGCATAGTACCTGGTACATGATAGTCACTATGTAAATGTTACCTATTATTATTATTCCCAGTTCTGATATATTAACTATGAAGCTATAGGCAAATCATGTAACTACAGTTAGTCTTAGTTTCCATAAAATTCTATAAAATGGGGATCATGATTGTATTACCAACCCCTACATGGTTATTGTGATTAAAACATTTTGAAAACTTTGCAAGTTGTTAAGAAACAGAAAGCAGTCTGGGAAGCGTTTTAGAATCTTGCTATTCTAAATTTGCGTCCTGGAGATGAGTTTGTAAGTGTATTTGCTGGAAAAAATAAAGTGGATCTGACACTAAAGTCTGTGCTCATCATTAATTCTGAACTCATTAATTCATCCAGGAAAAAGGATGCCAGTCAGATAGATTAAAGGTGAGCTGTGAAGAGTCCCCAACAAATAGCTGTGGCCAATAAAAGGTTTGCTTTAATACTTTCCAGGGAGCATTTTCAACAACAGTTTCTAGTGAAGTCACAATGGACACATGCTCTTTCCCTTATTCCAGTCATCTTTTTACTTTTTGTCATCATCTGTCTCTTCCCTTCTACTGGGACTTTTACCTCTGCCTACAAACATGCTCGGGTCTCTTCTTTCCCAATAAGATCTTTCCTTGATTCTGACTGCCACCCCCTCAAGCTTTTATATTATCTCTTTATCTTTACTTCTTCTCAAAAGCTGTAATCTATAGTCACTAATTCTGATTAACTCTGGATATCAAACAAAGTAGAAAATAAAGAAATATATGCTCACCAAAAGTGCTCGCTATTATCATGGAGAACATACAGAGTCCAAAGGGATTCCCTATAGATGTTGGAGTCCTCTGGACATCCTTGTTTGTAGATGGTTTGTACTTTTTGCATCAAGCTCTAGAGCACCGTTGAGATGCCTAAATGAGATCCAAAATAACTATCTCCTCTGCAAAACCAAGTAGATGGACAATGCCTGTTGTTTAGACAATGCTATACTGTCTCATGGACAGTCCATAAAGCAGGCTCATTGGGACTTATATAATGGGTAGATACTGCAGGTTGAAGAACTAGACTCAGAACTGAATAAAATAAGGAGAATGGGGCAGGTTACACTTGGAAAATTGTGCAAAACTTTCAATCACCCTGGGAAAGTGTGTTTGCTGAAGTATTAGAGTAAGGTGAGTTGGAACAAAACATTATCCATCCCCCCAAAAAGTCTTGGTCCAGTCTCTGACTAGTGAATATAGAGTCCAGGGCTTAGAGCTTGGGCTTGCACTTGGAGCATCTTTGGCAAAGGAGCAATTCAGAGAGTGGATGCTGGAAGTCCTTTCCTTTCCTTCCTGGGTACTCTTGGGTACAATGCAGCTTTCTGCAAGGCTCCTTGTAGGACCTTGTCACATCCTATTCTCATAACATCCAGTTCACCCTCAACTCCTGATAAAGATACTGCTGCCAGTCCTTCCCAGAATGCTATGACGATATCAGGACTCTAGAGCCAGTCTTCTAATCACTGCACCATCATGGTACCATCCATATCAATGGGCTCATGGATTCAAGACGTATTGAAGTATGAAGATGCCAAGTGTGGATCCTCTGTCTTCTTAAATAAATTGTTCATGATATGCAGGGATTTGTATTTGAGTTATTTCAGTCGTGTCCAACTCTCCATGACCCCATTTGGGGTTTTCTCAGCAAAGATATTGGAGTGGTTTGTCATTTCCTTCTCCAACCAATTTATAGATGAGGAAACTGAAGCAAACAGAGTTAAGTGACTTGCTAGTAAGTGGTCACACAGCTGGTAAGTGTCTGAGGCTGGATTGGAATTCGGGTCCTCCTGACTACAAGTCCAGCGCTCTGTTTACTATACCACCTATACATATATATATATACACCTTATACAGGGATGGATCTTTTTAATAGTAAAGAAACCTTTGGCATCTTTTATTCATTGATCTTGAGCCCTAGTTAGCCTTTAAGTAATAGCACATCTCAATCTTAAATTTACTCCAATGCTCCGAGTTCTACCTTACGTGGATGAACAGAACATGTCTAGTCCCTCTATTTATTTGGAAGAAGACTAATTATTTGGAAATGATGTGGTATTGTCATTCAGTCGTTTCAGTCACGTCCTGCTCTCCATGACCCTATTTGGCATTTGTTGGGCAAAGATACTGGAGTGGTTTGCCATTTCCTTCTCCAGATCGTTTTACAGATGAGGAAACTGAGGTAAATAGGTTTAAGTGACTTGCCCAGCAAGTAAGTGTCTGAGGCTGGATTTGATCTCACAAAGATGACAATTATCATGCTTCCCCCTCCCTGCCCTACACAAACACCCCTAACATGATTTTTCCTCTGCAGGCTAAACATCTTTTGCTCCTTCAACCAGTCTTTATATGGCACGTTCACCATTCCCCTGTTTATCTGGGTCATCCTCCAAATACATTCCATTTTGTTGATATGTAGTCAGACGTTCTATAACAGGACATAAGTATTCTTAAAAATCACCATGCTATGAAAAATCCCACAACAAAAACCACAGGGCTTATGGGGGGGAAATGAGATTAAGGGCATGAAACTCAAAAATTACATCAATGACACATGAAAAAGAGAGGAATTTAATCAGAATGGTAGCATGGTTATATACATGTTAAATAGTAAAGAAATACATAAAATACATTAAAATAAGTAGTGGTAGCATCCATGGTCTTGGGCTCTTACTTTACTTATACCCCAGTTCTCATAGGGCTCAGACTGGCCAAGTCCACAGGATACAGGGACCATGGGCTGTTCAGTAGGGGTGGTTGTGGGGATGTGCGTATGTGAAGTACATGGGTATAGAACAGCCCTCTTCCATCCACAACTCCTTCTGCACCTGAAGGTATATAATAAATCTGGCACTTTATCTTCAAAAAGACCTGAAGTGAGTCTGAATGCAGATTGAATCATACTTCTTTTTAAACTTTCTTTATTTTTCTTGTATGTTTGGGTTTTTTAAAGTTATTTTTGGTCTGTGTTTTGTTTCACAATATGTCTAATATGGAAATGTGTTTTGGCATGATTGCACATATATAACCTACATCAAAATGCTTGCCTTCTCAAGGAGATAGGAAGGAGAAGAGAGTGAGGGAGAGAATTTGGAACTCAGAATTTTAAAAAATGAATGCTAAAAATTGTTTTTAAGTGTAATTAGAAAAAGAAAGAAAGACCTGAAGTTTGCTTGTAGAAGTGATCATCAGAAGAGCTGCAGCTTTCAAGTTATTGGGAAATGGTAACGTTTTCTTTGTTCTTGCTATTTCTCATGAATAAAATTGCTCACAAATAAATGCAAAATTTGCATTATGTTCAAATTTTCCCCCAATACATCATTTGTGTTGGAACAAATTTACACTTTCAAAACAAGTCTGAAGCAGAACTAACTGCCCTTTCTAAAATGTGGTGCCTGGAAGCCAGTTCAGTCTTTTAGTTGTGGTCTGACTACATAACATTCTCATCTCTCTTGTTCTGGACACTCTATGTCATAATGCAACCTAAAATTACATTTGCTTATACAGCTCTCATTCAGTCTGCTCTCATTCTATTAGGCTCAATTTTCTATCCCATATGCCAATATACAGTTAAGAAAGGCAGTGCAGGATAGTGAAAAGATCCTTGAATTTGGAGTCCGAAGACCTGGGTTTGAATTCTACTTAGCTTTGTCACTTACTAGCTAAGTTACCTTGGCCAACCCACCTCTTTGTTAAATGGCATTGGACCATAGATCCCTGACACACTTTATTAAAGGTCTCCTGCTAAGATTTCTCTTTGACTTGGTGCCCTGCTTACAGAAGATGGACAATAAAAGCATAAAGAATTGAATCGGGGGAAAGAAGACTCAAGAGTCATCCCTAGGAAAAAGAAATCTTCTTATCCTCCAAGAAGAATTTTAACTTCCTCCATGAAACAGAGCTCTAAATTCCTAAAATGAAATCTGAGAATCCTGGACCTTCGGAACCAGAAAGGAGCTTAGAGATCCCATATTTTCTTCAGAAAACGGAGACCCACAGTAGCAGGGGTGTGCTAGTAAATGTTTAATAACTGGCTTTCTGGGTGGGGAGGGGAAAGTCTTCAGGACATACTTTTAAGTTTAATTACATCATTAGCATTTTCTCTCTCATTTCTTAAGTCAATAGTCAACAGAAGAATAAATCAAATCCTGGGTTGTAGCATTTGCTGATTTATGAAATACAAATTCTCCTGCTGAAAAATTAACAACCAGGTTTCACTAGCTCCTGAGTCAGCTCCTGTACACTGCTGCAGAGGAAGTTATTAGCCCAATATCACAAGGGGCATGGTAGGATAAACATGGCATTGGAGATTAGGGGGCCTAATTTCTAGCACCAGTCTATCATTAATCAATGGGGTAACTTTAAACCAATTATTTCATCTCACAGGACTTCAGGAGCTCATTTCTAAAATGAGAGTATTGGACTTGTTGGATTATAGGATCTGCAGACATTTTATTAAGTCCCTACTGGAGGTGGTGAGGGAACAAAAATGTACAGAAGGTAATAGACTCACTCTTCAAGTTCCTATGTCTCATGTCCTTTCTTCTACCCTTTTGTACTATGTTGATAAAAACAGAAGGAAAATATATTATGGAAAGTGAAATAATCTCCTATGAATAATTTCCAAAAAAATCAAAATTAATTACTGGTTAAAAATAAGTCTTGGCTTTTTCTTTCCCCAAATGTTCTATAGCACAGGGAGGTATAGAGAACATTGGGACCCTGTCTCAGTGTGCAGAAAAAATAAAACACTGAAAATATGGGTGGGGGAGAGTAGAGATGTTTAGATGGTTGGCTCAGTGATTTTCATGAAATTTGTTTGAATAATGCCAGCAACATCTGGAGCTGGTAGCACATCTGGTTACAGTGCAATGAAAGGAGTGTTCACTTGGCTGGGTCTCCCTGCCTTAAGCAGTTCAAGAATCCAGCTGAGAAGGTATATGGTCATCAAAGATGATAGGAATGGGAAGGGAAAATGTACCTTCTTCCTAAGCAGAAAAGGAAAATGTGTACTAAAGAAACAATTAGCCTGGAAATAAGGAAATCAATGATCTGCTGCTTAGAGGATTATTCATCAACTTGTAGAAGCATGATTTGTTCTAGAAAAGTTCTGGATCTACTGACTAGGGGTTAGAGTCATAGAATTATAGAATGTTAGAGACTGAGGGATTTAAGTCCAATATAGTCCAATTCTCTCGAGGCATTGTAGAGAGTGAGCATGTGAGCGCTACATGTTGTCTGCCCCGCTGGAATGTAAGCCCCCTGGGGATAGGGACAGTCTTTTTTTACCTTTCCATATCCCTAGCACTTAGCGCCATGCCTGGAACATAGTAGGTGTTTAATAAATGCGCTGACAGATTGGTTGAAGGAACTAGGGTGTTTAACCTAGAGGATAGAAAACTTGGGGGCAGGGGGAACATGAGAGTGTTTCGGGTAATATATGTAATAATACATATGTATATAGATGCATATTTTCCATATATTTATGTTTTATATGTTCATATGTTTACATGTTGTTGTCTCCCTCAATCGGATGTAAGTTCCTTTAGGGCTAGGGCTGTTTCATTTATTTCTTTGTAGCTGCAGCACTTCTAAGTGCTAAGTCTGCAGCACTTAGCACATTTAGACTGGTAGATAGTAGGTGCTCAATATATGCTTGTCAATTGATTGATGCAAAAGGGATTCCTGCTTATGTATAGGCGGACTACATGAACTTTAGTGACCCTTCCAAATCTGAGACTCTGCAGTTCTGTGGATCAGAATGATGTGGGTACAGGCCATTTAAAAGTTGTGACCAAGTATAGAGAAATTGATTCAGAGTATGGGGTGGGGCGTGGGAGGTGGGAATCCCTTCCTTGCTCTCAGTCCCTCATGGAACATGCTCAGATATACTTTTCCTGGTTCTCATGCACTGCACGGACCTAATTCTGACCATGTATGACTCAGCAATTAAAAGCCTGCACTATGAGATGACAAAAAAATCCCATTATGGTATGCAAAACCAGGGGAACTGATGGGGGTGGGGGGTTCCAAAGGGAGCAGTCAGCACCCTCGGTTCTCCTATCTGGCTACAAATCATGTGGGATATGCATTAGCAGGCCCATGCTCAGACCACATGGAGGCTGAGATAGGGAATGGATTAATCACTGCTCCTCCCACTGGACCCAGCTGGAAACAGTCCTGTGTAATTCATAAGTGGATAGGAAGAGACCCCTAGCTAAGGGTCCTGATTTCTCCTTTTTTGTGCATCTACTGAGTTATCAGCTACTCTGACTCTGCATCCAGTAAGGGAATTCTTCAACATCTTTAGGTCTCACAAAAATGAGTCATAAGTGGTCAGAAGCAGACCCCAGAACATGCATAGTCTACAGAAACCAGGAAGGGCATCTCTTGGCATGTTCCATTGGGGAGGCAGGATGGAAGTTTCCCAATACAAGAATCCAACTCTGGAAATTTGTATTGATTCTCTCACCAAAAGAGTTAGCACGGGAGGCAGAGTAGAGTACTACACTTGAGCATTCATTCATTCATTCTATAAATATTTATTAAGCACCTACTATGCCAGGCATTATGCTAAGCACTGGGGATACAAAAAAGGCAAAAGATAGTCCTTGCTCTCAAGGAGCTTACAGTCCAATGGGGGAGACAACATGCAAACAAATATACACACAGCAAGCTATGAACAAGATAAATAGGAAATAATTGAAAGAAGGAAGGCACTAGAATTAAGAGGGGTTAGGGAAGGCTTCCTATAAAAGGTAGGATTTTAACTGTGACTTAAAGGAAGTTAAGGAGATCAGTAGTTGGCTCAGAGGAATGAGTTCTAGGCATGGGGGACAGTCAGAGAGAATGAGGAAGATTATGGTTTCAATCCTGTAATTATGAGCTCTGTGACCACTGGCAAATCATTTAAATGCTTTGGACCTTACTTTTCTCATATGTAAAATGGGCATTCTCCCTAAAACTTAACTTCCCAGTTCATAGTATTACTTTTAGGCTCAGATGAGATCATAAACACAAGTGATTGCAAACTTTAAAGAGCTATTCACTTAGGATTACTAAGCCTGTATTTCTGTCCAATTTCCCCAGTCCTGACTTATCTCACTGTGCAAAACTCATGGAGATCAGAGGTGGAGTTTCCATGTGTGTGGAACATTACAAAAGACTAGTTTGGCTGGATTGTAGAGTGAAGGAAAATAAAATGTAATAAGGCTGACAAGGAAGGCTGGGCACAGCTTGTGAATGCCAATATAGGAGTTTCTATTTGATTCATTCAGTTAGTCATTTAACATGCACTTATTAAGTCCTTACTATGATCCAGGCACAGTGCTAAGGTCTAGAAATATGAATACAAGGAAAAAGAAAGACAGTTCCTGCCTTCGAGATTCTAATCTTAGATTCTAATAGAGGAAGATAACACATAAAAGGAAGATGAAAAAAGGGGAGGGTTGTAGGGAGGTGGTGTGGGGCATGATGGAGAAGTCTGGTGAGAAATGAAGAAATGGCTAGCTTGGGCACCCTCTTTGAATTGAGGTTCTGGGAAGAGTCATCCAATCAGAGGGAGTGGACTCTGAGGCTGAGGGCATATGTAAGGTGTGAATTCCTGGGCTGAAGTGGTTACCCAGGACAAAGAATTTTCTGGGGCAGAATGGATGATTCTGGTTCCAAAATTCGAGACACAACAGAGAGGCACTGGAATTTATTGAATACAAGAGGGACATGATCAGATCCACCTTAAGTAAAATAATTTTGGCAACTGTGTGCAATATGGATTGAAGTGGGGAGAGATTAGACAGAGAGACCACTTAGAAAGTTACTGCCAAAGCCTAGGCTAAGGTTGATGAGGACCTGAACTAGGGTGGTGGTTATATGAATATAAAGAAGGGAGTAGGATGGAGAGATACTGAAGAGAGAGTCAGCAAGGTTTAGCAACTGATTCTGTATGTGGAGTGATGAGAATAAGGATTCAAAAATGACATCAAGGTCACAAACCTGGGCGATGGGGAAGATGGTGGTGTATGAAGAGAAGTTTGTAAGAAGGGTAGATTTGGGGGGAAAGGCAACAAGTTCTGCTTTAGACATGTTACTAGTTATGTGACTTTGGGTAAATTACTGAACCTCTCTGAGATTCAATCCTAATTTCCTTTTCATTCTCTTGAAACCCAAGCATAAATCTTTCTGGGAAGTGTCTCCATTGTTCTCTCAACAATAAGAGTTATCAAGCTGCTAGCCTCTGTTAGTGACAATTTTTAAATCATTTTTTTCTTTTTGTACTTTGCTTTTAAACTTAAATACTAAAACTTAAATACACACAAGAAAAGAAAAAGAAACAATAAACTTAAATACAAAAGAAAAAAAGGCAGAAAAAAGCATTGACATGTGCACAGCAGAACATGAGAGGATTAAAAATATACAGCAATGAATTTCCATTTCAAGAGATGCTATATAATAAATACTATGCATTGTTTTTATGATTTCTTAAAGTTGTGAGCAAAAGAGACATAGGATGATAGATTTCGAGACAGACCTTAGAGGTCATGGCATCCAAACCTCTCATTTTACAGATGAGGAAACTGAGGAACAGAGAGGCTAATGGACTTGCCCAAGGTCACATGGGCAATAAGCATCCAAACCAGGAAGTGAACCCACTTCTTTGACTCTAAATCCAACCCTCTTACCACTGCACCAGGGTGTGTCCTGTTATTTGGACAACAAGCTACAAAGACTGAGCTTACTGTTGCAATCAATTCAAATTAAAAGCAAAATTAATCTTCAATTCATCACATTTAATCACCATGATAATTATGTGCAATGTGATGTGAGAATGGATAAGTTCACATAAAAGCCTATAATTAGTTCAGCCATTGATATAGGCAAACCAAGTTTTTTATAATTTTTCTTTTTTCATTTTGTAGATTCTCTTGTCCCTCTAGACATGAGAAAAAAAGAGAGGCAAAAAATATAGTCCTTGTCCTCAAAGAGCATACCTTCTAATGGGGGAGACGAGATGCATTAAATGATATACATAAAAGATATATTCAGAATAAATGGAAGGTAATCCCAGAGGGAAGACGTTAGCAAGTAGGACAGTCAGAAAAGGCTTCTGACAGAAGTTGGTTGGAGGTGAATCTTGAAGGACCTCAGGGAAGTCAGTAAGTCAAGAGTTTCTCAGCCTTTATTGAATCCTGGATTCTTTTGTCAGTCTAGCAAAGCCCATGGACTCCTCAGATCTATAAATAAAATAGACAAGATTGCAAAGGAATTATGTGGATATACTATAGCACTCAAAATGTTCATAACCAAGTTCATGAACCCCAGGTTAAGAAGTTTCACTCTAAAGTCTTAACAGGGTAAATGTCAACATTTTCCTGGGACAGCATGTACAGTAGTGTTTAATCTATGAGGAAACCATTTTGTCACTGTTTCAAATTATTTTTGTTCAATATAAGTAATTAAAGATGATTTGTTAAGTATATTGTGATCTTTATTAAAAATGGATTTTTATAGAAAAGTCATAAGAGACTGATGACAGTGATTTGGAATAGTCATCTTGCCTGATTTTCCACTATGCTGTAGAAAGCCCAAGGCTGCAGCTGCAAAGACATGCATAGTGAAGATGACCTTTAGGGTCAGTTCTCAGAGGCTAGATTTCCTCCCATCTGGAAGCAGCATGGTTATAAACCCCAGCATGGAGGTCTGCTCTGTGCTGGTTATTTTGACCTGACCCAGACCAGGCTTTACTGGGGAGTTATTTGCAGAGCTGTGCTTTACAGAAGATAACATAAGTGAATGTTGGGTCCATTTTGCTATGGAGCTCTGCACCTGTGGTGTCTAGTGGCCGATCCATTCCCTCCCCTCCCCCCCCAACCTCCCCACCCTGCCTCCCCACCTCGTGTTCTGTATGTTTCCTTCTAGGCTAGTGTATTGGACACAGATGCAAAAGAAATGGAACTCATTTTCTTCATCCCTCTGGGAACATGAGTACTTGGTAGGAATTCCATTCCATTGTGTGCCTGTGCCTACACACAATGTAGCTTCTGTCTACACTTATTGGCTCCATTTTCTTTCTTCTCACTCTCATATTTCTCCTTCACCCTGTCTTACACACTTTTTACTAGTGCAAACCCATGTGCCTGCACAAGCCCTACCATTCTGTTCTGTCTCCTTGAACAAGGAGCCCTCTCTGTCAACTCCATTCTCACTTATTTTCAATCTCTCCCTATCTACTGGCACCTTCTCTACCACCTACAAACATACCTATGTCTCTCTCCCCATGCTCAAAAATCCCTCCCCTTGTTTCTTTTACCCCTGCTGATTATCATCTATCTCTTCTGCCCTCTGTGGCTAAACTCCTTGAGAAAGCTGTCTACAATAGATGCTTCCTCTTCCTCTCTTCTCAATCTTCTTAACCTTCTACAGTCTGGCTTCTGACCTCATCCTTCCACCAAAACTGCTCTCTCCAAAGTTACCAGTGATCTCCTAATTGCCCAAATACCTTTATATATCAAGTTGTGAATAGTAGATTTGCAGTTTCATGTGCAATCATGTTATGGAAATGCTTGTTTTATTCCATAAATTAAAAATAAAATAAAATTTAATAAATACCTTTTCTAAAACCTAATTAAATCTACTGGCTGACTGTTAATGGGAAACACACTGGTGGAGACTCAGTCAATATATAAATACAATATAATATAATAAAATATATAACAATATACAATATATAATATAAATAAATATAACATGTAATAAATATTCACTAAGCACCTATCATATGTCAGGCAGGAATTAGCCCCAGAACCCATGTAAGCAACCACTTTCTATAGATTTAACCTGAGAGTGGGAACTGGGGAACAACCCAGAGTGCTATGTTACATTTGAACCTATTATATATTATATTATACATATATGTATATATGTAATTATGTTATAGGTATGCATGCATGAATACGTGTGTATAGTACTGTAGTATATATGTATAGATTGTAGATATACATAACATATTTCTATATATGTACCTAGATAGACTATAAACTGATAGAATTTAAACTCCTTGAAGATAAGGTTGTTTTGCTTTAAATTCCCAGTGCCTAGAATAATGTTTCAGACATAGTAAGTGCTTATTAAGTGCTTAATTGATTATCTTTCTGTGTGGGAGCATGAAAGATATAGGAGCAGGTTTGGGGCTAACCAATTCCCCACTACTCTATTGAAATTATTTTCTCCAAGATTATGAAAGAAAGACCCCCTAATTACCAAATCCAGTGAACCTTTTTTTCCAGTCCCCATCCTCTCTGATGCCTCAACAGTTCTTGCTGCTGCCACCAGATATCTTCTCCTCCCTAGGCTTCAAAATCTCCTTATTCTTTTCCCACCTCTCAAATTTTCTGTTTCTTTCACTGACTATTCTTCCCATTATCTTAATATAGATGTTCTTCAATGGTCTGTCTTAGCTTTCTTCCCATCTCCCTTAGCAATCTCTACTCCCATATCTTTAATGGTGACCTCTGTGATCCCCATTGTATATCCTCAGAGATTCTTGACATTTCTGTAGAAATCCAGATCACCATCTCCAGCTGCCTCCAGGATGTCTCCCTCTAGATGTCAGTCTTAAGAGGTCCAAAACCAATCTCATTTTGTTTTCTCCTAACTCTGCTCCTCTCTGTGACTTCGTGCTTTCTGTCTCTAGTATTATCATTTCCTTGGTCCCCTCTGCTCAAGGCTGTCATTCTTCCCATTTGGTCCTGGCTGGAAGCAGTATTGCTGAGCAGTCCTTTGTACTCCCTGTTTCTGAGTTCTTGAGGATGATGATCTCTTAAGGCTGGTCATTGTGTTCAGAGGTTAATATCTTGGCGGTTTCTTTTCCACAGCTAAACTGACTTGGGGCCCAACATGGTCTCATTCAGTTGTCACAACTCCAGGACCCACTTTATGACTAGGGTAGATTCAGGTCTAGTCACACAGTGTGTGTTTAGAACCTAGAGTTTTTTGTTGTTGTTTTGGACAGACCCAGAGTGATGAACTGTGGCAGAGGTGTGATGACAGCTGGAATGGTAGCCATACGGGGTGACAGAGGACAGATTCTGCCAATGAATGCTCACATTATGTAAGTACAGAACAGCCCGTTGTGTGAGGTTCAGTGGGCGGACTGTTATTTCACTATGTGTAATGCCAGGTTACCATGAAGATACTCTGAACCTTATTGGTTAATGAGTGTCCCTCTAAACCACTTTTTTCATGCTCTTTTCTAGGGTTAATCTTATACTGTCACATAGTAGAGATGTCCTCCATCCCTTCAGCCCCTTTGCCTCTTCAGAACATGAGATGAAATCTTCAAATGGCAAAATCAAAGCAGCATAGCACAAAATGTATTGCGCAGTTCTTGGTGCCTGAAATTCCACCAGTGGTGATTTCTTTACTTAAAGATGGATGAGCTTTATTTAAATGTGAATATCCTTATAAGTGTAATATTTCAAGTTGTTGTCAATCATTTATAACTCAAGTTACTGCATTGCATTTACAGAAGCATAGTTTCAAGCGGTATTCTGTTCCAGTCAACCCATATCTAGATTATGACATTCTGGAGGCTAATATTAACAAGCTGGAGGACTTCCAGAGGAGGATATCTAGGTTTAGTGAGGTCCTCACATGGACTGAAGGAACTGGGAATGTTTAACTTGTAGAAGAGAATACTCAAGGCAGGGGAAGAATGGCTATGGTAAATACACACATTTTGGGGGTAATTGTTGCTTGATAAAGGATTTTTTCTCTTTTAAAAAATGTTCATCCAAGCTTTGGGGACAAGAACTCATTATTTGACAAAAATTGCTGGGGAAATTGGAAAGCAGTTTGACAGAAACTAGGTATAGACCAACATTTCATGCCATATACCAAAATAAGGTCAAAATGGGTACAGATTTAGACATAAAGGGTGATATCATAAGTAAATTAGGGGTACGTGGAAAATTTTATCTGTCAGATCTATGGATAGAGAAGAATTTACGATCAAACAAGAGATAGGGAGGATCATGGGGTTATTTCATTACATTAAATTCAAACATTTTTGCACAAACAAAAGCCAAGATTAGAAGGAAAGCAGAAAACTGTGAATTTTGTAGTAGATTTCTGATAAAAGTCTCATTTCTCAAATATATAGAGAACTGAATCAAATTTATAAGAATACAAGTCATTCTTCAATTGATAAGTTGTCAAAGGATATGAACAGGTAGCTTTCAGAAGAAGAAATCAAAGCTATTCTATAGTAATATGAATTAAAAATCACTATTGATTAGAGAAATGCAAATTGAAATGACTCTGAGGTCTTACCTCATACTTATCTGCTTGGCTAATATGACAGAAATAGAAAATGACAGATGTTGGAAGGGATGTGGAAAATATACTGTTGGTGGATTTATGAACAGATCCAACCATTTTGGAGAATATTGTGGGGGTGAATAAAAGGAAGTAGATGTCACTGTCCCTTCCCTCAAAGAACTTACAATTTAGTTGTAATTGGTAGAGGCAAAACCAATCCAGCAAAAAGAATACAATTTTAGTACTGAAAGGAACAGTGGACACAGGCAGCTATTTAATTTAATACCTTTATTTATTCGTTTATTAATCCATTTATCTTACAAATTTTACAAATGAAGAAACTGGAACCAAAGAAGGGAAGTGATTTGCTTTGGTTTATGGTACAGTCATGCAGTACCTAGGACTCCTGACCCTGAGACCTGACCCCTTTGGACCATATCACACGTGCCATACCATAGTGCCAGAACCAATTGAGCAGTACCCACAGTGCCATCCAGGGCTTGGGACTTCCTGACCTGTTGCCATGGGGCATGGGAAACTTGAAGATTAGAACTTAGAGTAGGTAGCACTTTAGATGTCCTATAAGCCATATTGAAAGAAAGAAGAACTTTTCCTTTGGCAATGAATTATCTCCAATAGGACTAGGGTGGGAACAATTGGCAAATTATAAAACAAGACTGAGGCAAAAGCATAGTGAGACCAAGGGAAGAGAATCCAGCTGGATGCTTCAAAGCACCAGGGAATGAGATGTTAGCAAATTCATCTTTCTCAGTCAAGGACAATTCTTGCCCTGAAGTTGAGGGTGTTCAGAAAGCATGCTAAAGAACCTCTCACTAAAGAAACCTCTAGTGCTACCACTCTGGTAATATGATCTGAGGATCCCTTTGTGTTCTCCTGCCCTGGTGTCAACCTCTTTATTTACTTACTGACCCCTTTGAACTAGAGAAATAATATTTTTATTCTATCTCTTTGGCTATTCCTCAGATAGTTCCTTCCCTCCCCAAACTACCTTGTATTCATTTTAAAGATACAATTTTGCTTAAGATAAAAAAGGGAATTTAGTGAGAATTTACAGGCACATGGACATAGGGAAAATTCTAACTCAGCACATCAATATACAAATCCAGTAAAAGTTGTGGCACATAGATTATCAGAAATTTTTCATGTAGAACAAATATACAAATCAATTTTTAAAATGACCTCTCTATAATGAAAATAGAGTTCTTAACAATAATAGTAAAAATGCAAAACACACATTTTTCCCCCTAAAAAGACAATGGAGGTGTTGTGGTATAATGAAAAAGATAAAAAAATTTATAGTCAGAATACCTGGATTTGAATCCTGGCTCTGCCAATTTTGTGACCTTGGGCCTCAGTTTCCTAATCTATAAAAATGAATCAGTAAGACTAGATAGTCTTTGAGGTCTCTTCCTTTTCCAAATTTGTGATGCTCTGATGATTCACTGATTCTTGTCCAAGTAGGACCTGCCATGTGGCCCCCTGAAAAAGAAAGTAGGACCAAGAAATCCTTTTTTGGTCTACAAAGAAAAAAGGAGAAACAGGACAGAGAGAAAGTCCTATGCCTTCATCATGCCAGAAAGGAAAGTGAAAGGAGAAGAAAAAATGTCTGCTTTCTTGGTCAGGTGAACTAGTGGGAAAGAGGGGCAGGTAGGTGGCACCAGGCCTGGAGTCAGAAAGACTCATCTTCTTGAATTTAAATCTGGTCACATACTTGGTAGCTGTGCAACCCTGGGCAAGTCAATTAACCCTCTTTCCTTCAGTTTCCTCATCTGTAAAATCAGTTGGAAAAGGAAATGGCAAACCACTCCAGTATCTCTACCAAGAAAACCCCAAATGGGGTCATGAAGAGTAGGACACAACTGGAAATGACGGGACAACAACAAAAGTGGGAAAAAAGATTAAGGTCAAAAGAACTAAGAACTCAACTTGAACTTGAAACCCTTTCTACCACTGTTGGTTAAGTCAAGTAAGATGCTTCTAGTAATAATCCCTCTTCCTAGGATCCAAACCCTTTCTCAGTTCTTATTTCAAGAATTTTCTTTTCTTTTCTAATTTTCTAAGACTCTTCTAACTCCAAAGGTCAATAGAGATGGTGTTTCATCAATAAATAGAAAGCTGCTTACCTAATTCAATTCACACAAATCACAGGGTACTAAACAGAAAATTGTCTCCTCAATCTATGCTCCAATTAAGATCACTCTTTCCTAAGTAAGACCTACTGTTTTGACTGGAGCTAAGTGAAAGATGATTGAGTTATTCTATATCCTAAAACTCCCCTTGCCCCCAAACTCTATTCTCTGATTTCAACTAACTTGAAAGTAGCTTGGTATTCAGTGTTAACTACAATATTGCCAAAGATGGGTAAGTAGACATGCTCACGCACATGGTTTTTAGACAGTCTATAAACATTAATTTCCCTTCTGAGAATATAAATGTGAGATCTATTTCCAAGGAACAGTAAGTTGATATACTTTGAGAGGAAGTACATGAATATGAATATTCTACTGAACATGAGACCAGAAAATATAAAATGGAAAGACAGAGGAAGGCTCTACTGTAAGATAAGAAGCTGTCAGAATTGGATTCACATGTTATGTCCCAAGGCATCCAGGAATATCATTTTCTGGGACATTCATTTCATTTACAATGCTTCCACTGCACAAAAAAAGATGACCAAGAAGATAATTACAATTTATTTACCAAACTCAGGTGCTGAGGATTGAAGAGAGAAATTCTATGAAGAACTTGACAAGAACTCCAAACCAGCTCAACAATAATGGCTATTATTTACATAATGCTTTAAGATTTGCAAAGCACTTTACATATGGCAACTCTTCAAATCCCCAGGAGAACCCTGGGAGATAGATACTGTTGTCATCATCCCCATTATACAAATGAGGAAACCAGGACAGGTTAATTGACTTGCTTAGTAAGTGTCTGAGGCACTATTTGGACTTGGATCTTCCTGTTGCCCAGTCTAATGCTCTATCCACTTAGCATTTATCTAAAGGCCAAAACTCAATAAATGTAGGCACAAGGGAAGAAAAAAATATTTAAAAATATGGTTTAAGATTAAGAAACAAAAGGAGCCAAAAGGATCATAAACTAGAAGACTTCTACCTCAAAATCATAATACTTTCTCCAAAAAAAGAGAATTAAAAGGCATGAGATTTAGCAATTACCAATTTAAAAAATAAAATCATTTATTTGGGGGGGGGGGAGGGAGGGAGGGTGACTAGACCTATCATTTTATTGATATAAGGAACTCCCAAAGAAGAAACTCCTTCTACCTATATAAACTGACCTTTTATATTTTAGAGATTTGAAGTAATTGCTTTAGAGAGTCTGCTCTGACACTGAGAGGTTGGGTGGCTTGTTCAGTGCCACAGAGTTCTAAAATGTTGGAAGAAGGACTTGATTCTGGGTCTTTTTGAATGTGAAACCAGTTATCTATTGACCTAGTTCTTTTTTTTTTTGCCTTTTGGAGGGCAGTTGGGGTTAAGTAACTTGCCCAAGGTTACACAGCTAGTTTTTTTTTGTGTGGGTGTTAAGTGTCTGAGGCCAAAACCGAACTCAGGTTCTCCTGACTCTGGGGCTGGCGCTTTACTTACTGCACTACCTAGCCGTCCGACCTAGTTCTTAATAGACAAGAAATAATTGATTACTGAAGTGGGAATCATTTCAAATAAGTATCTATATAGGTAGTCAGATCATCAAATTATTGTAGGAAATATAAATATCAATACCAAAACAGGAGAGATCCTAGATATGATGTATATAAGCAACAGTTAAAATCTGACCTATTTAAACAAGATATCAATGTTAGTAACATGAGAAACAATAAAGGAAAAGATATTGACATGGATTATCACTATTTCCTACAGAAGCATCACCACAATTAGCTGATTGAGATACTTTAACCGGGAAACAGTGTTTTCACCAAGTGAAAGAGAAAGCAGATAGGGAAGCCCTGGTTTATAATTACAGGGGACAGTAGACAGTTATGAAGAATTTCTCCTTATAAAAATCAAGTAGAAGTGGAGGAAAGAGTGAATTTAAAGAAAAGTTGGAGTAAGATTCAGTCCTCACCCTTCCTGACTTCAGCCTTTGACACTATTGACTACTCTCTCATCCTACATACTTACTCCATCCTCAGTGGGTGATTGAAGAAAATATGTATGTCGCTTTAAAAATTCTCATATCTACACATTTTAAAAACTTGAAAACAATTTTATAACCCATTTAATCTTCCAAAGATGTTTATTAGAGATATCAAAATGCAACACTTTTATATTTGTTTTTCAAAAACAATTGGTTGACATTAAGAAAGATGGGAATTGGCTAGCTGAATTTCCCAAAAAACTTTGCATAATTAAAGGATAAGGTTGAAAAATGAATACCAATGTAAGCAATTATTCAGCCTCACTTACTAGCTGTGTGACACTTGGCAAGTCACTTCACCCTACCTGCCTCAGTTTTCTCATCTCTAAAATGAGCTGGAGAAGGAAATGGCAAGCCACTCTAGTATCTTTGCCAAGAAAACCCTAAATGGGGTCATAAAGAGTGGGACATGACTGAACTGATTGAAAACAAAAACAAGCCATAATTGGAGTCTTGTATTTGGAGTCTTAGAGACAACTCTAGAGTACTGAAAGTTTGTGTGACTTGCCCAAGGTCATACAGTTAATTAAGGCCCCAGCCAGGACTTGAACCTAGGTCTTCTTATGGCCTCTCCTTCTACCACATCACATAAATGTCTCAGTGTTTCAGCCAGAAGCAACATCTCCCTCCAATGAACTCCCATAGCACAACATACCTCTCATATTGCTCTTTCGTATTCTACTCAAATTATATTTATTCACGTATCTACTTCATTGGTCCCACCAGACTATAAACCCTACCTAGTAAAAGTCCCTGTTTTTCACAACGCCATATCCCCAACAGTACTTAGCACAGTGTAACAGAAGCACCCCAGCATCCCCAGGGTGGCTGCCAACACAGGTTCTTAGATATGCTTTTCTAAAGGAAAGCAACTCAAAATGGGTTAACAATCTTGCTTTAATCAAACATATGTTATTTACCTAGTTCAGGGAAAAAAGGTCAGCACCCTGAACTTTAGAGAATACAAACAAGTTACAAGCAGAAGTTACAAGGAGAGAAACAGATCAAGCAGACAGGCTTCCAACTGTCTGACCATTACATCCATACCTAGTTACAGTTACCACAGAGGGAAGCACCAACATCTGGGTTTTCAAAGCCAGGGGGCTTGACGGCTACCTAGAGTCTCGTCTGGTCAAATCACACAACATTTCTCAAAGTGAGCCCCAAAACAAAATCTCACATCAGGGTATATATAGCTCTCTCCTGGCTCAGAGAATGTCAGAACCCTCTTGACCCACTGCCCAATGATACAACACCAAAGCATGGGCATTCCTGAAAATGAAATCTCCCACCACAGGCTCCATGTTACCACATTCAGCCCCTCAGGGGGCAGAGTATATTTTCAAAACAAGGAAGGTTCTCAGAGTCACTTAAGCCTATCAAAGGGCCTAGGGGCAGGGAAGATCTTAAATTCTCATTCCCATAACACACAGTGCTCTGCCTATGGTAGATGCAGAAGCAACAACAAACATAAATATTTGTTGGTGAATGGAAAGACCCTTAGTAAGTATTTATTGATTGATTTCTTAAAATAGAAATGGGGAGAATGGAAGAAAAAGAGTTCACTGTGTATAGGGGGGCAGCAAATAGGGAGGAGTTATGAGGTTCTATTAAAGAAAGTTGTCCCTCTGAATATGATGAGAGGTGGTGATGGGGGCTGATAGTGAATGATGCTAACGTGGGTCTCTTGAACTCTGGGGCCCTAATAACTATTCTGGGGAAGAGATGAATACATCAAGGCTCACTGATGCCAGTATGAGAATCATCTTCCTGGGACTGCTCCTGGCAGTCATCCTCTGTCTCTGGCCCGAGGGAGCTGTCCTCCTTCCTTGGCTCTAGGCCTCACCACCCAGCTTGTGTTTACTGGACATTGCTAAGGTCTTGGAGTCCAGGAGTCAGGGCATATCCTCCTGATGTTTTCAGTCTGTGATGAGTAATCCAACCTTGCCAGTTCCCATGAACTCCTCCAGACTATGACCTTGTCTGGTTGGACAGTGGAGGATGGGCATTGCTCATTCTCATCAAGAGCTTGGTTTGTTAGACACCCCATCCTCTGGAAGTAATCCAGTACTGCATGGGGCTCTCAAAAATGTTCACACACACTTTCCTTCTTCCAAAGGCAATCTACTGAGCTTTAGAGAACCATCATATCCCAGGATTAGATGGGACCAAGTGCTATTAGGCCTACCTTTAAAAACTCATGCAAAGTCTACTCTTCTGTTCTACAGCCACCACCACTATCCTCACTTGACTGAACCAAATAAGTCTTTCCACTTCTATTCTCCCCCCATCATTGCTACCAAACTACTAGTTCTTAGGCATGGATCCAGTCATGTCACTCCTCAGCTCAAAAGTTCTTGCAGGTTTTGTGTTCCCAAATTTTTTGCCTGAACTCCAGGGTCCTTCATAATCAGGCATCAGCATACCATTCCTGCCTCATCCCTCATTCTATACACTCACCTTCTAAGCAAACCAGACAACTCTTTACGCATAGACACACACATTCTCTACTTTCCCCTGTTCCTTATACCTGGAATGACAATAGTCAATGAACATTAATTAAGCCCCTACTACATGCCAGACACCATGCTAAATGATGGGGATACAAATATAGAAAAGAAAGTTCCTGTCCTTAGGGACCTTACACTCTAATGGGAAAAGACAACATACAAAAGAAAGATAAAAAGTTGGGGGGATGGAGAGGTACCCAGAGTGGGGGCATGATGGAAGAGTCAAAGAAGTCTAAATTGAGTGCATCTAAGTGGGAAATGGGGAGATTTCTGTCCTGTCCCTTCTCCTTAAAGGGAGGATTTTATAGATTGGTTTTAAAATCCTTAATTAGCCATCAGATTTCCCAAATTTCAAACTCTACAGGCTAGATCACAATCTAGCAATGACCACGTGCCCAATAATCACTAAACAGCTCCAGGGAAAGAATTCCTGGTCCTTCAAACTCTGACTCTCTGGTTAGTCTAAGCAAATCCAGAGAGAGGGAATGGCATACCCAGAGTCTAGTTCCTTGTCTCTCTAGACAGCTCAGTGAGTTTCCTGTACTTTTCATATGCAAATGAGCTACTCAAAACCTCACATCCTTATGAGTTGCAAATGATCCTACTCAACCTTTTACATCCTTTACAAGGTACAAAATGATTCACTTAAATCTGAAAGGGGTTCACCCTTTATAAGATGAAAATGCAGTCTTATATTTCATTGTCTCTGTTGCTTCCTCCTTCATCCTGCAAATTTGCCAAAATTGGAGAGGATTTTATATTACATTGATATCATCATTACTTAAAAGAGTCACAAATTGGCAACTTACGTCTAAGAATTTTATTGAAAACATTTTATTCTATTTGAATAGTGATGGGAGGTAAAATATGCCAGTTTTGTCCCTTCCCCTTTATTATTAAATTTTGAAGCACAAAATGCTGTCCAAAAGAATTGAGGAATTGATGGACAGAGCTGAAATCTTTATTCATCAAATTCATAGTATTTTGTACCAAGTCAGACTATCAGAATTCAATCTTTTTTAAGACAAAATTATATCCAAAAGGGATTCATTAAACTTAATGAAATTAGAACATTTCCTTTCTGGGAGATTCTAAAAAGCTACTAGATTCCAAGAATGATGCCTGAAGACATTTCCTTTGTGAAGAGGAGGATGAATGAACATATGGATGGATGAATGAATGGGTGGGTGGATGGACTGACTTAAAAATTCTTTTTCAATTTCTGAGAATTTATTCTCTGGTAGAATGGAAAGAACTCAAACAAGAGCTGAAACCACATGATGTAGAGAAAGGAGCACTTAATTTGGAACCAGAAGACAAGGGTTCAAATCCAAGTTCTTCCATTTACCAGTTATACAACCTTGAACAAGCCATTTAGTGTCCTGGGGCCTTAGTTCTTCATCTGTAAGACAAGAATTGAACTAGATAATTTTGCTCATCAAACATAGGTTTCAATGACTTGTGATCATTGGAGGGTCTTGAATGCCTGACAACAAATTTAGACCTCAGTTGGTAAGCAGCAGGGCACCATGGAAGATTTCTGATCATTGGTATGAAATGACCAGATTGTTGTCAAGGCTTAATCTGACAGGTCATGACACACTTATCAATGAAAGACCTGTTCTTCAAAACTGTAATGATCTTTTTTCCATTTCCCAATCCTTTTTTTATCCTCTAAAACTTCCTGAATGAAATTCACCAACAGAGTTTCCTTTTGGGTCTTTCATTCCTTAGTATTTTATTGTCTTCTAGTGGTGGTCTTAAGCTATATTTTTCTATATTATATAAGTAATGACACTTTGGGCTATATCAGAAGTAGGGAAATAATCATTCCCCTCTACTCTACCCTAGGCAGAATATATTTGTAGTGTTTTATACAGGTATAGGCATCTCACTTGAGGAAGTACATGGACATTTGAGAGCAGGGGTTCTTAACCTGGACTAGGTCCATGGACACCTCAAGTGGTGATCTATGGATGGATTTCAGGGAATTTGTGAACTTGGATGGGGGAAAAGTTACATCTTTATTTCAATATAATTTAACATATTTCAATATACTCAATATAATCTTTTATAAAACCATGTGTTTTATTTTATGTATTTAAAACAGTAATTCTAATGAGGGGTCCACAGGCTTCACCTCAGGCTTTCCTGTTAATGACATAAAAAATATTAAGAACCCCTATGTTAGAGTGTTTCCAGAGAAGATCTGGGGGTGGTAAAGGGACTGGTGGTTATGTTACATGAGGCTTGGTTGAAGAAACTGGGAATGGTTAGCCTAAAGAAGACTTTGGAGATGAGGATGAAAGACATGACAACTATATAATAATAATAATAATAATAATAATAATAATAATAACAACAACAACAACATTTGTATAGAACCTATTGTGTACCAGGCACTGCACTAAATAGTTTACAAATATCTCATGTTATCCTCACAACATCCCTGGAAAGTAGGTATTATTATTATTGTTGCTGTTTTTGTTATTATTTTATTTTTTATTTTATAGAAGAGAAACTGAGGCAAACAGAGATGAAGTGATTTGCTCAGGACCACACAGTTAGTAAGCGTCTGAGGCCATCTGAATTCAGTTCTTCCTGAGTCCAGGTACTCTATCCACCACACCACTCAGTTGCTCCTATATTCAAATAAATGTCCTATTCATGTATTTGAAAAGTTGCCCTAAATAAGAGGAATTAGATTTGTTTTGATCAATATACACCTTACCCTGCTGCCAGGCAAAGCAAAAACCAATGCATCTGGAAGAAACAGAGATGAAGGTTTATGTCTTCACAGGCAGGACTATCAGGAAGTCAATGGGCTGTCTCCAGGAGTACTGAGTTTCTTTTCATGGAAGACCTTCAAGGGTGTGCTGACTGTCCATTTGTCAGGGATGATGTAGAGGGCATCGCTGATTTTTGTGGGATGTTTTAAGTTCCCTTGAACTTCTTAGTTCTGTGATTCAATGAAACATGAGGTAGTCAGCAGCAGAGCTGAAATCCACGATCCTTGAGAAGGAACAATGTGTGCACCTGTGAATTGTTCATGTTTTAGAGGCATTAGCCACTGACTTTGCTTTGGGGGTACTCCAGACTTCACAAAGTATCCCTGAAGTTGACTGGCAACCTGGGTCCCCAGATCTGCCAAACCCAACCCCTCATTCCCTTTTCCTCCTTTTTTTTTTACGGTTGTCACTGTAACTAGATATTAGTAGTCTGGAATCTCACCTTTCCTTCCTTTCTTACCCTTATCTACCACCAACCCTCCAGACTACAAGAGAAGATTTTCCAAGCTTTATTTATAATATCAAAGAGAATAAATGAATTTGGGAATAATATTTTAGCATAATTAAAAGTTCTAATAAAAGAAATGTCCAGTCTTAGATTATATGGTGCCTAAGCTTTGTGTAATACAACAGGGACTGGCACAGATATAGAGTGTATCAGTGTGTTTGTCTGAAGCAAGCTTCCCACCTGGGGAGCCAGCTTCCAGGAGAGTTCTTAGGTGTAATGAAAGTGCCTAGGAGAGACATGGGGATATGAATTAACATTCTGTAAGTGGCTCCGGTCAGCTACCCACCTGATGAAGTGAACCACAAGGCTTTTTGACCGGTTGGAGAGCATGCTGTTATTTTGCTATCTGGTTGCTCACTCTGGATTTGACTGCTACATTGATGCCATCCAATGACAGATGATGCTGTAAGGAGAGAAGACTTGAGCCTTCTCCCCAGTGAGGTCAATATGTAGTCTAATGGTAATGGGTCTCGGTCTTTTTGCTTCTGTGTTATGTTCTTTTCCATTCTAAGTGGAGGGGATGAGCTGGAGCATCTGACCTTGCAAGTTTTGAAGGGTCAGGAGGACAAAGTGGTAGGAATCTGGGAGCCAAAATTCATGGGAAATTTCATAGCTAGCTCAGTATAAACATCCCAAAACAAGGGATGGGCATTTGGGGCTTGTCTCCAATTGATATAGCATGAGGTAATAGAGTTTACACTTAAGAACCAAAAAATATATCTCCTTCCTCCTCATCTTTCTTTCTCTTCATCTAGAACTCACCAAACACACATGTTCCAATGCTCCTGATCATGGAGGGCTTTTAATGTCAGACAAAGAAGTCTAGACCCTGCTTGATAGGCAAGAAAGGCAAGATCCAGAAGAGATCTTATAACCCACCCTCTTCATTTTCAGAAGAGAAAACCAAGACCCAAAGGGTTGTAGTGGCTTCTCTAAGGTCACAGAAATGGTGACTCATGGTTTATTAACCACTTTATTTGAGACACCCTTGAGGTAATGATTGATAGAGATTAGATAGATAGATACATAGGTAAATAGATATAGATAGGTAGGTAGGTAGAAGGCTAGATAGCTAGACAGATACAGATAGAACATTTGTGAAGGGCTTGCAATGTAGCAGGTACTCTCTAAGCCCAAAGAAGATAAATACGCTAATCAGGAAAATGGGGGAAAACAACTACTTGATGAGCTAGAAAGCAGGGAGGGGACAGTATGCTTGACATCATGGTGTGGAAATGGTCCAAAGTGACGTGGAGGCCTGATTCTAGGCAAAATAAGGTGAAAGCACACCTACTGAGGCCCAGAGTAGTTCCTGGGGTAGAGTCCAAGGTTCCTCTGGGGTAGATTTGGGGATGATTTGGCCAGAGATTTGGGTGAGAGTGGAGGCCTTATGTATGGAGATTATTGGGAAATGGAGGATGAAAACATGATTATTTCTGTTTTAGAGAGGAGGATAATGAGGGACAAAGAAGTGAGATGATTTGTTTCCTGTCAGATCACTAGTTAGTTGTGGAGGCCAGGATTCAGTTTCAAGCCTTCTGCTCTAAGATCGAGGCGCTACTCACTATACTGCAAATCTGGACCCCTCAATTGGTTTTTAACTTAAAATTAATTTAATCACAGGGTCATGGTTTTTTGTCTTAGTTCTTCTAATAGTCTTAAACTATATTAAAAGTTCCAGTTTCTTCATTTTCTATATTTATGCCCAGATTGTAAGTTCCCTAAGGGCAGAGACCAAGTCGAACACAGAGCTGGTGGGCACTGGATGTAGTTTAGAGATTATTTAGTAGGAATAACACTTCAGTAGACTCATTAGTCCAATAATTATTTTTAAAAAAAGACAACCACGACACAGTGACTCATGGAGCTAGGGAAAATTCCGGAAAGATGGTGAACCAACTTGACCTGCAGAATTGGGACACTCTAAGCCAGCAAAGTTCACATTAGGGAAATTGCCTCAGTGCATCCTTCTCTGGTTATTGCTCTTTCCCTACTCCTTTCACATTCAAGCACTTATAAAAAGCTCCTCCCATCTCCCATCCTCTCCCTTCTATTTGGATGATTTGGATTTGTTGTGAAGCTAGGCATGTCCAATGGCCACACAGTCTCTGCAGAGTTAGATTACAAGTAGAAAACCACACAGCCTCCTTTTACTGCCTCTCTCCCTCCCTCCATGAGGTTGCCATTATTTACAAGAGAGTAATCAGAGCATCAATTAAAGTAATCAAAAGCATCCAAGGAGAAACCTCCCTGCCCTAATTAAAAACAAAACACCCAAAGATTTTAAAGCGTAAGGTTTCCTCAAATGATTTCTTGGTTCATTGAATTTTTTCACTGACTTTGTCCTCCCTTCAGAGTCAGCCTAATATGGAGGCAGACACCTATGTGATGGGCAAATCCAGAAATAAGGTGGGATGACTGGGGCTTTCCCCAAGGTGCTGAAGTTAGAGAATGTTGGTAGCACTCACAATCCTTCAACATCGTAAGAACAACAAAGCTTGCCACCTAGTCAGAAAGAATAATTAATTAAAATAAGAAGCTGTATGTTTTCTTACCTCCTCAAAGCAGCATCCCTCGTATATATGCCTCTTGGGGTCCTAGAGTCTCTCTCTCCATCCCCTGCAGACAGAGTCCTTTGCTGAACTAAAGCCTTATGCATGGTTTGAGGTACAAAATGTCCTGGTTACTGCTCTGGTGGTGGGGTTTGGTAGCCCCAGGGCATTTTTAGCTGTCCATCTTCATGGGGTGATGGAGGAAGGGAGGAAGCTGCTCACCTCCTAGCATGATAAGGCAGTGGCTGAAGCAGTGGAAAGATGATCTTAAAAGTAACCCAGGTGGGACTAGGCTCTATCACTCACTGATTCCATTTGCTCATTCCCCTGCTTTCCCTTCTTTGACCCTTCTCCCCCAACCAGCCTTCCCTGTCATCCTCTCACCCCCATCCTCCCTTTGCACTTTTATTAATAATCTGATTTTGCTCTGTCTTTTATCAGAATTCTTTCATGTTGATTTGCCTGCTGACCTGACCTTGGACTGTGCCTGAATCCTGACTCACCTCTGGTCTTTCCATTCACTCCCTTCCCACCCACTGAGATTCCTTTCTCGTCTTTTAGAATCATAGAATCATGAGAAGACAGGGACCCTAGAGATTAAATAATGTCACCCACACCTACTTAGACAAAGAATCTACTTTATAGGTGATCATCATATAGGCACATCGGTGATCATCAAGGCATTGTTCGATGCCTTATAACAAACTGAAGCATACTCCCTTCTGTGGCAGTCCATTTCACTTTTGGATGCCTTTTATTAGAAGGAGGTTTTTCTTTATATGGAGCCTAAACCAAATTCACTGTCACTTTTACATAAGTGTTAGGATTCCTGTTCCAATGTGCTTCCCATCACACCCTGCCAAAAGCAAAGAGATTAACTGAGAAGGGAATGAAACCAACCATGACTTTACTGTTCTGGTCCTCCCTTCTTGCATAGGTGTTGGAGGGCCTAGGCTGGAAATCAGAGGACCCGGAGCTGGCAGCCTACCTCTTCTTTTCATCCTATGTGACCCTGGGGAAGCTGCTTGGCCTTTCTGTACTCTGTCTCCTCATCCATCAAAAAAAAAAAAGTTTGTAGATTTCTGAAATCTCTCTCTGCTTTAAATCAATGGTCCCGTGACCTGTAATTCCCTTTTATTGAATCAGAAGCTCCATCTCCATAAAGTAAGTGTAGGCCCAGCCTGGAAAAGACTGATCTGGATTAGACTCCTTTATAGCATTTTTGGGCTTAATTGAACTTTGTAACTCTGGTGAACTCTTCCTATGAAGACATTTTAATCATCTTACATCCCATCTTAGACTTTGGAAGGCCCAAGATCAGAGGGCCTATACATATGCAGAATGTTCAGTTAGCTTTAATAAATAGGTGTTGATAAGATAGTAATTGGCACTAAATGGTACAAAATAGAACAGATACAAAAAAAAAAAAAGAAGGAATCCAATTATATTGCAACATAGCTAGGGCTCTGAGATTTTTCTTTTTGGTGTTAACATACAAGGCAGAAGTAATGCAGTGATTAAGTCCAAATCCCTCACAGAGTGTGTGGGATTGGCAGCAAGAGGAAATCATCTTTTGATTTATAATCTGTGCAAATTTTAAGTACTCCTGGCAGCTAGAATTCTTCTAAGATTGATAGATAACCAGCTAGATAACAAATACAGTAGGCTGTGCAGGGAGCCTTGGTTTAGCTTGGTCATATCATTCAATTTATTTCAGTGAGCATTTATTATTCACACACCATGAGATGAATAAATCACAGTGGAATACCAAGATGAAAAAGAAATAGTCTCTGAGCCCAAGGAACTTACATTCTCCTGGGGCAGGGGGTGAGGGGTGGGTGGGATACAAAAATCACATATAGAGAAGTCAATCTACTGACCAAACAACTCTTACTACTACTCTTCCTCCTCCTCCTTGTAATAAACGGCATTTCTGTAGAGCTTTAAGGTTGCAAAGCACTTTGTGTACACAAGGTATCTCAAAAGCTTTAATAGCTTAAAAATACATAAAGATTTTCAAGTCAGGGCAGCCAGGTAGCACAGTGAGTAAGAGCACCGGCTCCAGTGTCAGGATGATTTGGAGATCGAATCTCAGGCTCAGACACTTAGCACCCACCCAGAAACACCTGGCCATGTAACCTTGAGCAAGTTACTTAACCCCGATTGCTTACAAAAAAAAGATTTTCAAGTCACCATCTATATTATCACATTTGATCTTTACCACAACCCTGGGAGGTAGATATAATTATTAGTCCCCATTTTACAGCTGAGAAAACTGAGGCAGGATTCAAACTCAGATCTTCTTGACCCCAAATCCAGCACTCTTTCCAAAATGGATATTCAAAGTAATTTCAAGAGAGAAGAGAATACTACAAAGGGCAGGAGGGCATCAATTCTCTGTGTGAATTTAGTAATGATGTCGTCCTCCTTCTTAACTTCTTGGCTAACTGGGGCTCAAGAAGCTTTTCTTGATTCTTTTCTCACCACCCTCTTTTTTCCTGAACTTCATCATCTCCAGAAACTCATCATTCTGCATGACAAAATCAACTCAGATCATTTCCCACCCTAGCTGTGTGACTGTATCATGCCCCCAAACAGGGTATTCCCTTGTCCCCCTTTTGGCTTCTTTTTGCGTTGTCTCCCCCATTAGACTATGAGCTCCTTTAGGGTGGAGACTCTCTTCTTATGTCCAGCATTAAGTCCAGTGACTGACCCACGACAGGGGGAACAACTTGTCTGAAGTCACAGAGGTAGTGAGTGACAGGGCCAGAATTCAAACATAGGTCTTCTCAGTTCAAATTTAGTGTCCTTTCTACTGCACCAATCTGACATTCTTGTCTCTGAGATAATCTCCTAAAAACATGCCAGGATTTTATATCCTTAGGAAAGGTCACTGACCTAACAAATTTCTTAACAAGGAATTTGTTTTCAAAAGTTAGCAGCTCCGGGTAATACTTCAAACAAGGTCTGATTCATGATATGGCCTGGGTGAGATATGGCCAAGATCTCAGTGCCTATGGACACTGAACATGGTGTCCTTCTCTCTCTCAAATCCTTCCGAGTCTTCAATTCCAGGGTACATTTGTAGAAAAAGTTTTGGCTTTTCATCACTTTTCATTTCCCCTCCCAACCCTGCCCTTTCACCCACTCATTGGCAAGTGGATTGCCAATCCCAGTTGATTCCACATCAGGATGTAATCATTGATTCAAACTCTCAGGAGTTTCAGAGCTACATTTATAGCAGTGTTCTTTTTAGGAATTCACTTTGGCAAGCTCCTACATTCATTCTATTCTAGCTGAGAAAGCCCTTCCAGAAGGATTAGTTCTACTTTGTCCTTAAAAAAGTAAAGGTTAAGGGGCACTCCTCAGATCATAGTCCTAATCACATTGAGTAATAATAGGAGCAGGTGTGAGGTGTAAAATGTATAATTTTGATTACATAAAAGTAAAAAAAAAAGTTTTGTACAAATAAAACAAGCATAACCATGATCAGAAGAAAAGTAGAAAGTTTGGGGGAGGGGCAGGAATTTATAGAAAGTTTTTCAGATAAAGGTCTCACATCTTAATATATAAAGAATGATGTCAAGAGGGACATCGGGAGAGTAGATCACTAGCAGCTGTGGCAGTTTCCAGAATTATCAACCCATAAATGCCAAAGACAAAGTGAGAAGTCAGTGTAGACTTTGGGAACAGGGAGTCTGGGAGTGTGGTCCGGCCTCTGCCCTTAGAGGGAGAAGTTACTGAGGCGCAGAGGTCACAGCTGTGTGGCTGCATCAGAGCTCCTGGCCTGTAGATTGTAGGGGAACCAAGCAACTACTCTGAGGAATAATGGCTCTTGCTTTAACCTGCTTGGATCTGGATTGCTGTCTAGGGTGAAGGTCTTGGGGTGTGTGACCAGTGAGCCAGAGCCTTTGGACAAAGTTCTCCTCTCTGGAAGCAGAGTTCTACTGCGGCAAAAAGCTCAAAAGTCAAGTAATTGAGTGGCAATATGAGCAAGCAAAGGAAGCAAAGGAAGCACAGCAATCCAACTTTGGATTCCTTTTTTGGGGGCAAAAACAATGAAAGCATGGAACAGCAGGAAGACAACAAAGTCAGAACATCAAAAGTTTCCAAGAAAAATATGAATTGGTTGTAGGCCATAGAGGAACTTAAGAAGGATTTTGAAAACCAAATAAGAGAAGTGGAGGAAAAATTGGGAAGAGAAATGAGAGTGATGCAAGAAAATCAGGAAAAGAAAGTCAACAACCTGACTGAAGAAAATAACACCTGAAACAATAGACTAACTCAAATGGCAAAAGAGGCTCAAAAATACAATGAGGAGAAGAATGCCTTAAAAAGCCAAATTTGCTAGATGGAAAAAGAATCTCAAAAGCTCACTGAAGAGAATCATTCCTTCAGAATTAGAGTGGAGCAAATGGAAGCTAGTAAATTTATGAGAAATCAAGATACTATTAAACAGATCCAAACAAATGGAAAAATAGAAGGCAATGTGAAATATCTCATTGGAAAAACCACTGACCTGGAAAATAGATCCAGGAGGGATAATTTAAAAATTATTGGACTACCTGAAAGCCATGATCACAAAAAGAACCTAGAAATCATCCTTCAAGAAACTCTCAAGGAAAATTGCCCTGATGTTTTAGAACCAGAGGGAAAAACAGAGGTTGAAAGAATCCATCAATCACCTCTTGGAAAAGATCCCAAAAAGAAAGCTCCTAGGAATATTGTAGCCAGGTTCTGGAATTCCCAGATCAAGGAGAAAATATTACAAGCATCCAGGAAGAAACAATTTGAATATTGTGGAAACACAATCAGGATAACACAGGATCTGGCAGCTTCTACACTGAGGGATCAAAGGGCTTGGAATATGATATTCCAGAGGTCAAAGGAGCTGGGATTAAAACCAAGAATCACTTACCCAGGAAAACTGAATATAATGTTTCAGGGAAAAATATGGTCATTCAGTGGAATAGAGGACTTTCAAGCATTCTTGATGAAAAACCAGAGTTGAATAGAAAATTTGACATTTAGAAACAAGAAGCAAGAGAAGCATGAGAAGGTAAACAGGGAAAAGAAATCATAAGGAACTTATCAAAGTTGAACTATTTATATTCCTACAGGGAAAAACGATAATTGTAACTTATGAAACTTTTCTCAGTGTGAGGATAGTTGAAGGGAATAAAAATGTGTGTGTGTGTGTATATACATATATGTATACATATATATATATGTCTATATAGAAGGCTATATGTGTGTATGAACACATATGTGAGTGTTTGTATATAAGTGTACAGGTATACCTAGACAGAGGCACAGGACCAATTGAATAGGAAGGAATGATACTTAAAAGGTGAAATTGAGAGGTAAGAGAGGAATATAATGAGAGGTGATGGGGAGAGACAGAATGTGTAGATTATCTCACACAGAAGAAGTAAGGGAAAACTGTTACAACGGAGGGGAAGAACAAGAAGGCAAAAGGGAATAAGTCAACCTTACTCTCATTGAATTTGACTTAGGGAAGGAATGACATACACACTAAATAGGGTATCTCACCCTACAGGAGATTGGGGGGGGGGAGAGGATGAGAGGAGGATGATGGAGGGGAGGGAAGTGAGAAGCACACACTTTTGAAAAGAGACAGGGTCAAAGTAGAGAACAAGTGGGGGGGGGATAGGATGGAGGGAAACATTGTCAGTCTTTCACATTATATCCACTATGGAAATGTTTTGCATAGCTACACACATACAACCTATAATGAATTGCCTATCTTCCCAGTAAGGGAAGATGAGGGAGGAAGGGAAAGAATCTGGAATTTCATGTTTTAAAATCAAATGTTTAAAAAATGTATTATTATTATTTTACTTGCAACTGGGAAATAAGATATACAGGCAATGGGTTATAGAGATCCATCTTGCCCTACTGTAAAGCCAGAGGGGGTGGGGGAGGATATAGGAGAGAACAGATTGGGGTAAGGGGTATTCAGTGGGATCTCTGTTTTGGGGTGGTGGGTAGGGGAAAGACCGGGAGAAAATTTGTGACTCAAAATCTTGTGGAAATGAATGATGTAAACTAAAAATAAACATAAAATTTAATTTTAAAAATTAAAAAAAGAATGATGTCAAATCTATAAGAATGTGAGTCATTCTCCAGTTGTTAAATGATCAAATGATATGAACAGTTTTCCAATGTAGAGATGAAAACAATTTATAGTCATATGAAAAAATGCCTTAAGTCACTACTGATTAGTCAAACAAATTAAAACAACCTTGAGACACAGATGTTTGATTTGGAACACACAAATACAGAGGTGGAAGTACATTTGACAGAAGAAAATAAAAAGGCAATAATGCCAAAAGAACAAATGAATTTTAAACAAGTCAGGTCAGCCAACAAGTATATTTTTACATGTCAGGCATTAAGCTAAGCAGTGGGGCTACAAAGACAAAAGCAAATCAGTCTTTGCCATCAAGTAGCTTATGGTCTAATAGGAGAGACAACATGTACATCTGTAGGCTTATATAAGACACACAAATTAAATACAAAGTAACCTTTGAAGGGAAGGCACAGGTAGTGAGAGTAGAACAGGAAAGGCTTCCTGTACAAAGTACTATGTGAGTTGAGTCATGAACGAAACCAGGAATTCCATGAGGGGAAGGTGTGGTAGGAGAACATTCTGGGCATGAAATACATACAGCACCATGCAGCACAAAGGGAACAGAACATGGAGATGGAGTGTTAGGAGTGATGAGAGGCTAGAGTCCTAGGGGTAGGGTTCTTGCAGCCTTGAGGTCACATGTGGCCTTCTGGGTCAGTGGGTGTGACTTTTAACTGATTCCAAGTGTTATAGAGCAAATCCTGTGGAGTTTGGATTCAGAGGGCTGCACTTGAGGACCTAGAGGTCACTTGTGGCCTCCAGGTTCCTCACCCCTGCCAGTAGATACTGGAAGGTCTGGAGGTGACTGGGAAGGTAGAAATAGCTTTAAATGTCAAATGAAAGAGTTTATTGATGATCCTAGATGTAATTAGGAACCATTTGGTATTTAATGAGCAGCAGAGTGATATGGTTTGGCCTAGGTTTTAAGAAAATCACTTTGGTGGCTTCGTGAAAAATGGAGTGAGACTTAAGTAAAGTTGTTTTTTTACTGCATTTTATGCCCTGTGAGTGTCTCAGTATATTCTAATCCCAAACGAATCATTGCAATAACATTGCCCAGATTTGGTGTTAGTTGGTAGGGACTGTTTACAATGACTTCCTGATTAAATTCGTCCTTGAAGTGAGGCAGCAGTAACAAAGCAAAAGGAGGTAAGGAAGAAAGGCATCCACAGGTGATTGGGTAGCTAGAGACAGAACCCTGGTAACCTATGCCTACAGTATTGTTAGGGGGACATGGGGAGCCCTTTCAGCAGCATAAAGAAGAGGCCCACTAGAGTTAGTTGGATGCATGCCTAAAAAGGTTTATAGGCAGAGTAGAAATATCATAAAATTAAGTATTTCTTAACTCTTATTAATGATTTTTAGAAAAGCTGGATCACCATTGTAAGGAAACTGAAAATAATTTTCTTTGCCTTTCCACCTCTTAGAGGCATAAGTGAATGTGCTTTTGATCTTTTAAGGATTGTGGTCTGGAGGCAGAGATTTAGCTCATGGACCTAAGAATGGCATCAGTGAAAAGGGCTCTGCTAATGAGTGCAAAGACTGATAGGCTGCAAATGGGAAGCATGCTTTCTGACCTAGAGGTTGCACTGGACAATACATCCCACCCTGCTGAAAATAGGGCTGCAAGGGAAGATAATGGGAGTTTAGAAGTGAACATGAAGACTGAGAATCATTAAAGGAAAAGAAGCTCAGGTCAATCTTATTACTAACCCCCATTTCTACAAACCCACCATTCTTCTCAACATTCTCATCCTTCTAAAGAGTAATTTATTCTATAGAAGAGGGAGATTTATTCTCCCAGTCTAGTCATATGGAAGCAGCAGCCATGTGTTGGGGTGGGGAGAAGGGTAAATGTTCCCTCCATCCCTCATAAGATCACTTGTCACACATTCTGGAGACTCCAAGAAAGAGAGAGATCCAGAAAGTATCTCTCCTTTTTAACACAGCACCTCACCTCCTTGACACTATCATGGGATTGGGGAAAGATGACAGGATTACCCAAAGTTTGCTGAATTACTAATAGTTCTGAGACGTGTGGTTGGTTTGAAGCAGAAAGGGCACTTTTTATGATGTTCCATCCATATTACTCAACAAATATAAAGAATTCAGAGAAGCTTGGGATGACATATGAAGTGATAGATTGCAGAGTAATCAGCACCAGTAAGACAATATACAACTGCAAGATAAATTGAAAGAACAAAAAAAAAATTAAACCAGATCTTATGTAATTATAATATTCACACTTGACTCTAGAGAAAACTACAGAAAATGCATCACCTTCTCTTCATTACTGCCTTCTTAGTTTTTCTAGTTTCCCACAAGCCCAGCAGTTGATCTTTCTTTTATGAAGTATTATCTTCCCTTATTAGAAAGTGAGGTCCTTAAGAACAGGGATCATATCATTTTTCCTATTTGTATCTTTAGGGCTTAGAAGAGTGCTTGGTAAACAGAATGCTTAATATAAATTTTTTATTCACTCATTCACTCATTGCTGAAGTGAGGGATTATAGGTGTGAAATATTGCATTTGCTGTCAGACAATCTGTGAGTTTTACTGGACTGCTCCCCCCGCTCTTTTGTTTTTTACATTTCTGTTTCAAGATATTAGGTGGAGGAAGAGAAAGGGATATTTTTGAAATGAATGTGATATAACAACAAAAGGCATGATACAAACAAAATTTTAAAAGAAGACAATTCTATGAACCATCTAGGACAAGTATTTTTACACCTCAGGAAACTAAGGTACATAGTACTCTATGGAAAATTGGAAGAATGATTTTTTTATTGTATGAAACCAAGGAAGGCTTTGTGGAAGAGGAATTAATTTCATTTAAAAAAATTATAATACTACCACTACATTTATAGTTTACTGTTATTTTATTCAGAAAATTTCTTAAGCTATTTTTTTTTTGGATTGAAAATACTTGTCATCTTTATAAGAATAATTATGGTTTCCTGGCCAAAATATGTTGTTTATTAGAAATTCTTTGTGGTTCCTGTTTTGGATTATCTACTGGCATTTCCCCCTAGATTACAAAGTCATACTGAATTATGGAAATATAGCATTATTTTTTAAAGGATTTGGACATGTAAATTCAATAGGAAAGTAAAAATATTAGAGAGAATGTGATCTTTAAATGTAAATACCTCTGTCATTCACTTCTGTTAGTCATTTTAAACATCCCCAAGACATAAAGACAGACATTGTGAATTTGATGTCCATTAAGGATTTCAGACCTCTATATGTCTAGAAGAGAGCTCATGATTTTTATCCTTAATCCACCCTACTCTTCCCCATTTATGTCAAGGACACAATCATCTTTCTAGTCAAGCATGTTGGAAACATTGGAGTCATTCTTAACTCCTCACTTCTTTCCCCCTCCCCATAACCAAATCAGATGCCAAATCTTGTCTATTTTTCCTCTTCACAATATCTCTCACATCCGTTCCTCTTCTTTCCACTCATAGAATCATCACCTATTACCTATACTATTACAATAATCATAGACCCCTGATATTATGTTCTTTAACACCTTAGCCAGTGTCTTTAGAAGACTCCAGGCTATCCTATGCCTTAAACCCCACCCCTAAACTGTTACAATCTGGACAGTAGTGGATGGGCCATTTGTCTGATCCAGGGTAGCAAGCTGGTATAGCATATTACACAGAATTTGAAGTCAAAGGACTTGGGTGCAAATATCCATTCTACTGCTTATTACTTATGTGGCTTTGGGCAAGTAATTTCCCTTTTTCTAGACCTGTTTTTTTTAACTGTACACCAAAGAGGTTGAATTAGCTGATTTATAGTTCTACTTCCAGCTCTAAACCTGAGCTCATGATTGCAGAGAGATTTCAGCTTCCATTTTGTGGAATCCTTATCAGTGCTGCCCCCCTGTCCTAAAGCCTAGTTGATGGTTGATTTTCTAAAAAGTCTCTCCCCTCCCCCTCAGCAGAACTAGGATAAAATGGGTATGATTCTACTAGAGGGCAAAACAGGGCAAGGAGAAGAATGTGATAGGTAAATGAATGTCCCTGACAGGCCTTATAAGGGTTATTTATTTCCCTAGGTGACAGTGAAAAGTGGGTCATATTTTGTAAATTGAGTAGGACTAAAGCAAAAGTTTGTTTCTTTGTTTTCTTCCAATCTAGCAAGTGAACTGACAAATGTCAGCTGCTTGGACAAGTGATCCTTCAAAAATAAATCACATGTAAGTTATGGATCCAGGGAAAGGTGATAACCCTACCCACACCTTCCTCTAATATATGTTAGCTTTTTGCTTCACTGGAGGAGCAGGTAAAGTTAGGTTTTGTGCAACAGCCAGAATGAATTAGTGGGATCCATTGCTAATTATTTGTTGGTCTCAAAAGAGGTGACAAATGACAAGCTAACAGTCATTAGGGCTTTGGGGCTATTAAGTATCCCGAGGAATAGGATTATTTTAGCATATGCCTGACACACAGTAGTTGCTTAATAAATGCTTATTGATTGACTGGTTGACTTATCTCTTATGCTTTAGGCACAGTTCACTCATAATCTCAACTTATCCTGAATAAAATGGAAAGAATCATAGAACATACAATTTGTTTTTTAATAAATTGGTACCTAATGAGATGATTTATGAGAGGCAATGGGTTGTGGAGGAAAGAGCACTGGATCTGAAATTAGAAAAGATCTGGGTTCAAATCCTGTCTTCTGGGATAGGGGAAAAATGAGTACACTTCAGTACCGTTGATGGAGTTGTGAATTGGTCCAACCATTCTGGAGAACAATTTGGAACTATGCCCCAAAGTCTACAAAACTATGAATTTTATTTGACCCAGCAATAGTACTATTAGGTCAGTATCTCAAAAAGATCAAAGAAAAAGGATAAAGACCTATTTGTACAAAAAATAATTATGGCAACTTGTTGTGGTGGCAAGGAATTGGAAATTGAGGGAATGTCCATCAACTGGGAAAGAGTTGAACAAGTTATGGGATATGATCATGATAGAATATTACTGTGCTATAAGAAATGATGAAGAGGATGGTTTCAGAAAAACCTTGGAAGACTTATATGAATAAAGTGAAGTGAGCAGAACCAATAGAATACTTACACAGAAACAGAAATATTATAATGATACAACTATGAAAGACTTAGCTACTCTGATCCACAACAATTCCAAAGAAAGCATGATGAAAAATTCTATCTACCTCCAGAGAGAGAACTGATGAATTCTGAGTGCAAATTGGTGTCATTTAAAAAAAACTTTGTCTTGCTTTTTTTTGTTGCACGTGGCTAAAATGGAAATGTTTTACGTGACTTCACATATATATTGTATGCACATGTGTATATATACATATATGTATGCATTTGTGTATATATGCATATATATACATATAAAGGGTACCACATTGCTTGTCTTCTCAGTGGGTGGGGGCAGGGATGAAAAGAGGGAGAGAATTTGGAACTGAAAATTTTTAAAGTGTTAATTTTTTTTTAAAGTCTAAAATTCTGCCTTATCAATTTACTAACTTTATAATCATAGGCAAGCCACTTATATATTTTTTTTCACCCCAGTTTCTTTATCCATAAAATGGAGAAAAAAATGTTTCTATCCTGTGAACTCTTGGAAGACTCCAATGAAGTCATGTACATAAAGTAATTTGTAACACATCACTATATACATGTCAACTACTATTATCATTTTCAAGGAAATGAACTCAAAATCTGTAGACCCTATTCACCTGTCCTAGGAAACTGTATGATTATGGTATGATTCTAACCCTGATATTCTGTCCTTTACCTTGGTACCTTTTACCTGGCATGTTCTTTATGCCTAAGATGCCCACCTTCTTTTATCTCCCCACTTCTTCCTATTTAAGTTCTAACCATTCTTCAAAACACAACTCAAATTTCACCTCCTATAAGAAAACTCTGATTCCCCCAGGCAGAGGTGGGATCTTGCCTTCTTGCCTTTTTTTTAACTTGTATGGTACTTTCAGTTACATGCCTCTTTACACGCTTAGGACATTCTCTCTTACTTCCTTTGATACTTCAGGAATCTGGGATTTTGTCAGTATAGGCAATAATTCCACTAGCTGGTCAGTCAATAAACACTTATTAAGTACCAACTTTGTGCTAAATGCTGGGGATACAAAGGAAGGTCAACAATAGTCCTTATTCTTAAAGAGTTCACAATCTAATGGGGGAGATAATTTGCAATGAACTATGTGCAAATAAGATGTATACAGTTATCATCCTTTCCATATTGAGGAGGTTAGGGGCATGGTACTCTCCCCTATCTGGAAAATCCATGTAAAAATTTTTGACCCTCTCTTCATACCAAAGAAGAAGTCTGAATTATTATGGTATTAAAAGATTAAATATGTTGATATTATGCAATACTATACATATATTTTATGCACTTCTGAGTTTCTAAACTTTTTCTGTGTTATCTACTAGCCTTTGAATGTCATCTGCAGCTTCTGTGAAACTCTTCAAAAATTCCCATCTGATTTCTTATGTCAATCCATGATATGTCAAAACTGTGATGGGGAAACTAGCAATGTGGAAGGGATAACTATAAAGGATAAACCGAAAAAGCTAACAGAGGAAAAGGACTAGAATTAAGAGGGATTGGGAAAGGTTTCCTATAAAAGACGCGATTTTAGCTCGAACTTGAAAGAATCCAGGAAAGCCAGAAGGTGGAGAAGGAAGAAGGAGAGTATTCCAGGAATAGGGGACAGTCAGTGAAAATACCAGGCTAATCATACTCTTTTTTTTCCTAGTTTTTTTTTTTATTAGTTTGTTTGTTTGCTTTTAGTTTACAAGATTCAATTCCACAATTCCCTGAATTTCAAATTCTGTCCCTCTCCTTCCCTTCTCTTCCCCCCCCCCCCATGGCGGCATACAATCAAGTATAGGATCTGCAAATACTTTCACATTAGGCATTAGTCAGGTTATAAAGACAGATTGTATCAGATGGAATGAAAAATGGTAAAGAGGAAATAAAACCAAACAAGAAAAAGAAAAAGATCAGGTAGTTTGCTTCAATCTGGATTCAAACTCAGTTCTTTCTAGTTCTTTATATGGAGGTAGACATCTCTCTCCATCATGAGTCTTTTGGGATTGACTTATATCACTGCATTGCTGAGAAGAGTACAGTCTATCAAAGTTGCTCATCACACATACGTTGTGTCTGTAATTGTGTACACATTTCTCCTGGTTCTACTCTTCTCACTCAGCATCAGTTCATATAAGCCTCTCCAGGTAAATATGAAGTCCAACTGGTCCTCGTTTCTTAAAGCATAATAGTATTCCATTGCATGCATATACCACAACTTGTTGAGCCATTCCCCAATTGATGGGCACCCCCTTAGTTTCCAATTCTTTGCCACCACAAAAAGGTGCCATAAACATTTTTGTACATATGGATTTTCCTTCCACTTCTATGATCTCTTTGGAATATAACACTAGAAGTGGTATTGCTGGGTCAAAGGGTATGAAATTATTTATAACCCTTTGGGCATAATTCCAGATTGCTCTCCAGAAAGGTTGGATCAGTTCACAACTCCACCAGCAATGCATTAGGGTTCCAATTTGCCCACATCCTCTCCAGCATTTGTCATTTTTCTGTTTTGTCATCTTAGCCAATCTGACTGGTGAGATGTGGTACCTCAGAGTTGTTTTGATTTGCATTTCTCTAATCAATAGTGATTTAGAGCATTTCTTCATATGCTTATAGATATCATTAATTTCTTTCTTTGAAAACTGCCTGTTCACATCCTTTGACCATTTATCAATTGGGGAATGACTTGTATTCTTATAGATTTGACTCAATTCTCTGTATATTTCAGAAATGAGTCCTTTATCAGAGACATAGGTTATAAAAATTCTTTCCCAATTTCCTACCTTCCTCTTAATCTTGGTTACATTGGCTTTGTTTGTACAGAAGCTTTTCAATTTAATGTAATCAAAATTATCCATTTTGCATTTTATAATGCTCTCTAATTCTTGTTTGGTCATAGAGTTTTTCCCTCTCCACAAATCTGACAGGTAAACTATTCCTTGGTTTCAGAGATTGCTCACAGTATCAACCTTTATACCTAGATCATGCACCCATTTAGACTTGATTTTGGTATATGGTGTTAGATAATGGTCTAGAAGTTTTTGTAAAATATTGAGTTCTTATCCCTAAAATTGGGGTCTTTTGGTTTATCAAACAATAGATTACTACAGTCATTGACTGTAGAATCTCGTGTGCCGAATCTATTCCACTGATCCACTGCTCTATTCCTCAGCCAGTACTAAGTAATTTTGATGACTTCTTCTTTATAATACAGATTAAAATCTGGTATAGCTAGTCCACCTTCCCTAGCATTTCTTTTCATTAATTCCCTTGATATTCTGGACCATTTGTTCTTCCAAATGAATTTTGTTACTATTTTTTCTAGCTCTATAAAGTAGTTTTTTGGTAAATTGATTGGTATAGCACTAAATATATAATTTAATTTAGGTAAAATTGTCATTTTTATGACCCAGCCATGAGCAATTGATATTTTTTCAATTAGATAAATCTGACTTTATTTGTGTGAAAAGTGTTTTGTAGTTGTGATCATATAGGTACTGGGTTTGTTTTGGCAGGTAGATTCTCAAATATTTAATAATACCTACAGTAACTTTAAATGGGATTTCTCTTTCTATCTCTTGCTGTTGAATTTCATTAGAAATATATAGAAATGCTGAGTTAATTTTATATCCTGCAACTTTGCCAAATTTATTTATTGTCTCAAGTAGTTTTTTACTTGATTCTCTAGGATTCTCTAAGCATATCATCTGTAAAGAGTGATAGCTTGGTCTCTTCTTTGCCTAATTTGATTCCTTTGATTTCTTTTTCTTCTCTAATTGCTACTGCTAACATTTCTAGTACCATATTGAATAAGAGGGGTGATAGTGGACACCCTTGTTTCACCCCTGATCTTATTGGAAATGCTTCTAGCTTATCCCCATTACATATAATACTTGCTGATGGTTTTAAATAGATGGTACCTATTATTTTAAGGAAGGCTCCATTTATTCCTCTACTTTCTAGTATTTTTAATAGGAATGGATGTTGCATTTTGTCAAAAGCCTTTTCTGCATCTATTGAGATAATCATGTGGTTTCTGCTAGTTTTATTGTTTATATGATCGATTATACTGATGGTTTTCCTAATATTAAACCATCCTTGCATTCCTGGAATAAATCCTACCTGACCAAAGTATATTATTCTTGAGATAAGTTGCTGTAGTCTTTTAGCTAATATTTTATTAAAAATTTTTGCATCTATATTCATGAGGGAAATTGGTCTATAATTTTCTTTCTCTGTTTTTTCTCTTCCTGATTTAGGTATCAGTACCATATTTGTGTCATAAAAAGAATTTGGTAGAACTCCTTCTTCACTAATTTCCCCAAATAGTTTGTAGAGAAAATCAATTGTTCTTTAAATGTTTGATAGAATTCACTAGTAAAGCCATCTTTCCTAGGGAGTTCACTGATGGCTTGTTTGATTTCTTTTTCTGAGATGCGATTATTTAAGTAATTTACTTCCTCTTCAGTTAATCTGGGCAACTTGTATTTTTATAAATATTCATCCATTTCACTAAGATTGTCAAATTTATGTGCATACAATTGGGAAAAATAATTCCTAATTACTGTTTTGATTTCCTCTTCATTGGAGGTAGATTTACCCTTTTCATTTTTGATACTCATAATTTGGTTTTCTTCTTTCTTTTTTTAAATCATATTGACTAAGGGTCTATCAATTTTATTGTTTTTTTTTTCATAAAAAATTTTTCATAAAAAATTTTATATTTCTGCCTTTCTGCATGGAATTGTGAGGTTTTTATGCCTAGAACCTGGTCTATTTTTGAGTATGTGCCATGAACTGCTGAGAAGAAAGTATATTCCTTTTTATCCCCATTCAGTTTTCTCCAGTGATCTATCATATCTAGCCTCTCTAAAATTCTATTCACCTCCTTAACTTCTTTCTTGTTTATTTTGAAGTTAGATTTACCCAGTTCAGAGAGGGGGAGATTACGGTCCCCCACTAGTATAGTTTTGCTATCCATTTCTTCCTCTAATTCCCTTAAATTCTCCTCTAGGAATTTGGATGCTATACTACTTGGTGCATATATGTTAAGTAATGATATTGCTTCATTCTCAATGGTGCCTTTTAGCAGGTTATAATTTCCTTCCTTCTCTCTTTTAATTAGATCAATTTTTGCTTTTGCTTTATCTGAGATAAAGATTGCTACCCCTGCTTTTTTTACTTTAGCTGATGCATAATATATTCTACTCCAGCCTTTCACCTTTACCCTGTGGGTATCCCTTTAGTTTTAAATGTTTTTCTTGTAGACAGCATATTGCAGGATTATGGTTTTTAATCCATTCTGCTGTCTGCCTCTGTTTTATGGGAGAATTCATCCCATTTACATTCACAGTAATGATGACTGTCTCTTCCCCTCCATCCTATTCCCTCCCCTGCTTATGTTTTTGTTTCTTCCTTCTCCCTTTCCCTCCTTAAGGGTTTTCCTTTTGACCACCACCTCCCTCAGTGTTCCCTCCTGGTGACCCCCCTTCTTTACCTACCCTCTCCCCTTACTACTATTTCCCTCCCCTCTAATCCTCCTTTTTTATCCCCCCCCCACCCTCCTACTGCCTATAGGCCACAATAGATGTATGTTATTCCCCCTTTGATCCCAAACCAATGAGAGTAAATTTCATACAGTGCTCCTTTCCCTCCCTCCTTTCCCTCATTTAATGAGTTTTCATGTATTGTCACCTTAGAACCTTAAACTTAACTGATTATGTTGATTCCTTTTTGAACCAAAACCTGTGAAAATAATGTTCAAATGATGTTCCTCTTCCTCTTTCCTTCCCCTCTACTTTAGTGTGTTTTTATACCTCTTTATATGGCATAATTTACCTTTTCCTGACTCATCCTTTCCTTTTATCCCACTGCAGTCCCTTCGACCCCCTTAATAAGTTTTTTTTTTGTATCATCAGATTAGTTCATTTATACCCACACCCTCTATGTATAACTCTTTTAAAGGTCATGATAATCATAAAACTTTTGACATTGACAGTTATCAGCTTCTCATATAGGGATGTGAATATTTTGCTCTTATTCCAAGTTATGTGCATGTGTGCATGAGTGTGAGTGTGTACATGTGTGTATGTGTGTGTGTGTGTGTTTTCCTTGTTTACCTTTTTATGTCTTTCTTGAGTCTTGTAATTGGAGATCAAATTTTCCATTGAGCTCTGGCTTTTTCATCAGGAAAGTCTGGAAGCCCCTTATTTCATTAAATGACCATCTCTTTACCTGAAAGATTATGCTCAGTTTTTCTGGGTAGTTAATCCTTGGTTGCAGTCCTAGCTCTTTTACCCTAAGAAATATCAAATTCCAATCCCTCCGATCTTTTAATGTAGAAGCTGCTAGGTCCTGTGTGATCCTGACTGTAGTTCCACGATATTTGAATTGTTTCTTTTTGGCTGCTTGCAGTATTTTCTCCCTAATCTTCTGATTCTGGATTTTGGCTACTATATTTCTTGGAGTTTTCAATTTGGGAGTCCGGTGAATTCTTTTGATAACTATTTTATCTTCTGATTCCAGGACTTCAGGACGGTTTTCTTTGACAATTTCTTGGAGGATATTGTCCAGGCTGTTTTTTTCATCATGGCTTTCTGGTAGACCAATAATTCTTACCTGGATCTGTTCTCTAGATCAGTTGTTTTTCCAGTGAGATATTTTACACTTCCTTCCATTTTTTCAATCTTCATGTTTTGTTTGATTGACTCTTGATGCATCATAGAGACCTGAGCTTCAATATGACTGATTCTAATTTTTAGTGAATTATTCTCTTTGGTTAGTTTTTGAAAGTCCTTTTTAAGGGAGGTATTTTCTCCAATTACTTCACTAATTTTACTTTTTAAGGATTTGCTTTCTTCAGTGAGACTTTTTTCCAATTTGGTCACTGTAGATTTAAATTTGTCTTCTACCTCCCTAATTTGACCCTTAAAATCTTTCTTGAGCTCCTCCAAGAATGATTTTTGGACTTGAGAGCAGTTTGTATTTCCTTCTGTGGTCTCAGGTGTGAGTATAGAGTCCATACTATCCTGTGTATTTGGTTGTTCTTGCTTGCTATAAGTTCTAATCAATTTCCTTGCCTTCCCCTTCTCCTTCTCAGCTTCCTTCTTTCCCATTGTAACTTCCTATTTCCTAATTTCTCAGGCTGGGAGCTAGGTGCCTGGTTGTTGGCTTTGTGCACTATAGCCTCTGGGTGCCTACACTGAGGCCAAGGCCAGGACTCTCAGTGTTTCTCTTGAGTTATTCTGATGCTCACAGAGTACTCTGTGGAGAAGGGGTGGTCTGGCCACTTCAGATTTCTGCCTCTATGTCCCTGGGCTACTGCTCAGGCAGGCTTTTGCTGGTCAGGTGAGGTAGGGCTTGTTGGGACCCCTCCCCCTCTTCTCTTCAGACTTCTTGCTGCCTCAGTTACCCCCCTTCTCAATGACTCCCAAGCCCGAGGCTATTTCCACTATCTCAGGATTTCACTCTGGATGGGACACTTATCTCTGGGTTTTCTCAGTCAGGGAGGGGGAATCAGAGCAGCCAGAGTTTATTTTGTCATCCTAGCTTCTGGAAAGTTCAGCAGGTGATTTCTAAACTTCCAGGCTGGGAGCTGATAGCCCCAGGAGAAGCTGCTGTCTCTGCTGGGGGCCCTAAGCCCTCTCTTACCCGGCTCCAATGGATCCTCCCATCCTGTGGTGAGATGCTGGTGAGACAGCTGCGAATCACCCTTGGGGTGGGTGAGTCCACAGGCTGGGGCTCCTTCTCTCTCTGCTGTAGTCTGCTCTCTAGTCCAAGCTGCTTCAGCCCCCATGTACTCTGTGCTCCCCCTGCCCAGACCCACGTGGGCACTTTCCTGGGCTGGATTCTGCCACTCTCTGTCTCCCAGTGGATTCTGACACTCCAAAATCCATTCAGATTCACTTTTTAAAGTTTAGTGATGGGATTCACGGAGGAGCTTAGAAAAGTTACTGCTTCCATTCCATTCCTCTCATTGGCTCCACCTAATCATATGCTTGGACAGCTCTAATTTGCAGGATTTGTCTTGATAGAGAGCCTAAGTTTTCTTGACAATTTCCCCCCACCCCATTTCCTCTTGGTTATGCCCTTTGGGTTCAACCAGAACAAATCCAGCCTCTTCTCCATGTGGCAGACTTTCAAATACTTGAAGACTGATCCTGGTCTCCCTGAGTCTTCTCCTTTACAAGCAAAACATGCCCATTTCCTTCAACTGATTCTCATATGACATGTTTGTAAGGTCCTTCACCTTTCTGGTCACTCTCTTGCATGTAGTCTCCAGCTCATTAATGTCAACCAGGGATGCAGTGGATAGAGCAGGCCAGGAAGACCTGAATTCAAATTTTGGCATAGACATTTGCTAGCTATGTGACCCTGGATGACTTATTTAATCTCTCAACCTCAGTTTCCCTATATTTAAAATGAGTTTGAATGTGATGGCCTCTAAAGTTCCTTCCATCTCTAAATCTATGGTACTATGATCTTATATTCTTTCTTAAACTTAGAACTGAATACAATATTACAGGTTAGTGGGACTATCACTCCCCTAAAACCTGGAAACTATGCTTTTTTTTTTTTAAGCAATTGGGGTTAAGTAACTTGCTCAAGGTTACATGGCCAGTTATTTCTGGGTGTGGTGCTGAGTATCTGAGCCCAGATTCAATCCCCAGGTCATCCCAACATGGGAGCCGGTGCTCTTATTCGCTGAGCCACCTGGCCACCCCGAAACTATGCTTTTTAAAAAAAATCTTTTTAATTTTTTTACTTCAAACTTAACAGATACCAAAAAGAAATGAGCATTTCTGTACAGTAAGTAGAATACATAAAGAGGATTCTGTATGAAGCCATGAATCTCTTTTTTATACCACTTGATTTAAAAAAGTGATAAAATGCACTTAGCACATTGTTTTGAAAACTACCCTACTTATCTTTGCTTCTTTCTGACTTTCCTCCTGTTAAAATGTTTCAATAATTTTCCCATTTATAAGATTTTTTAGGGGGTATGATCATCACTACCTTCTCACCCCAACAAACCCTCTACACCAATAAAAAAGAACAGGAAAAAAAAACTTAACAAGTATGTTAAAATAAAATAAAATAGTGTGTTCAAAAATATGTGTCTCTTTCCACAATTTGAGTACATCTGCTCTCTGTTAGTAAGTCCATAATATGCATGGTTGGGCATTGGTTTGATCAGAGTCCTTAAATCTTTCAAAGCTGTTTTCTTTACAGTGTTGTTATTATGTAAATGACTTGTTCTGCTCACTTCACCCTGTATTAGGTTATTGTGAAGTTGTCTTTTTCATCATTTCTTATGATGCAATAATATTTCATTACATTTACATGCCATGATTTGTTCAGCCCTTCCTTTATTTAAAAAAAAAATTCCTTCTGGAGGGGGGACAGCAAGGCAATTAGGGTTAAGCTACTTTCCCAAGGTCACAGAGCTAGTTAAGTGTCAGTTGTCTGAGTTGAGATTTGAACCCAGGTCCTCCTGATTCCAGGGCCAGTGCTCTATCCATTGTGCCACCTAGCTGCCCCTAGCCCTTCCCTTATTGATGGATATTCTCTTGGTTTCCAGATATTTTCTATTTTAAAATATTATTCTCCCTCTACTTCAGGATCAGTAAGTTTGTTTACAACTATTTCATCCCCAATATTATCTTTCCTAGGAACTCTCTCTATCCTCACATATTTCCCTATTCAATTTGATGCACTTCCACACCTGTGTGTGTGTGTGAGTGTGTGTGTGTACACACCCATATATGTTTCAACCCCCCTTTGTCTGGTTCATCTGGGTGCATGGTCCCTTCATCCTTTCCTCCATTTTTTTTAATACTCATCTTCTCATGCACCCTATGAGAAACAGCAAACCCCTTCCTTTAAAAAAATTTTTTTTTACCAGTGTATCCTTTTTATCTTCCTTCCTTTCCCCCCACTTGAAACTCTTCAAATAGATCCAGTTCACCTCTAGATCTTCTTTTCCTTTATTAACTCCTTCAATACCCATTGGAGACATTAGGATTCTGAAAAGACATTTGTTCCTTCTATTTTTATTATAATATTACCCCCTTCAGGATCATACAGACTCTTGAAATTATTCAAATACATTTACTTTTCTAAATTTCTCTTGAGTTTTGTGTTTGCATTTCAAAGCTCTTACTCATCCCTGGTCTTTTTAATCTGGAATGACTGAAAATCCTCTATTCCATTAAAGATCCATTTTTTTTCTCCCTGTAGGATGATATACAACTTTCCAGGTAATTTATTCTTGGGTATAAGTATATATATCTTTTGCTTTTTGGAATGTCACATACCTCTTGTTTATCATAGAAACTTGCCTCTTGTTTATAGTAGAAAATGCCAAGTCTCACATGATGCTGACTGTGGTTCCTTGGTCTTTGAATTTATTTCTTTTTGGTTCCTTGAAATCCTTTTTCTTTGATATGGAAGATCTGGATTTTGGCTATGATAGTCCTGAAATTTTTTCTTTTGGTGTCTTTTTCAGGAGGTGATCAGGGGATTTCTACTCTTACTTTATCTCCTGGTTCTAATAGATATAGACAGTTTTCATTGACAGCTTCTTAAGATATAGTATTGAGATTTGTTTTGTTTTGTTTTTAATAATAGTTTTCAAGAAGCTCAATGACTCTGAAACTCTCCTCCTTGACCTGTTTTCCAGGTCAATAGTTTTTAACAGCAGACATCGCATATTTTCTTTTAATATTTTTTGATATCTTATGGAGTCACTGATTTGTACTTTTTCCCCTTAGAAGTAGTAAAGAAATCCATTTATCCAAGTCAACAGCAAAATAGAAATCAGAGGGAGATATAGGGGAATATATGCCAGACAATACATAATGAAGGAGCTCTCCCATTGGGAATGAAATAACTGCTCACCCAAGAAAGAGTCCCAGATCTCATTCAAAGAGGAAATTCCCTAAAGCCTCTAGTATAGTGAGCTGGGGCAAGGACATGATGGAAACCATAGCTCCCTCCCAAGTCAGCTTCTTCTCAGATTCTTATTTTCCTTTCAGCAACGAGAAATGGGCTTTGGCATTGCCCATCCTCTCTCTCAAAGCTAAGCCAGAAGCACTCAAAGCACAAAGAGACTGAAGAACACAAAGAGCCTCGTGTTCTCTCCTCTCCTCTTACCAATTCCACCCTGCTCTTCATGTACATTGATCTCTCTATTCTAATTTTCAAGGAGTCTGCTATTTGGATGAAGTTTACCGCTTTCTCTCCTAAACTATTTAATCCTCTTCCATTTTTTTCCTCTAGAGCTTTTCTTTCTTTTTTAATTCCTAGTTTCATTTTTTCCCCAAGAAATTAATCAGTTTTTTCAGATTTTTTTCTTTTTCATCTCTGTCTGAGGTTGTTTGCTAAGGAGCTTTTCTCTCTTTCTAGATGAGATTTTTGAGGATCTTTGGATCTACAATAATCTTTTATATCAATTAGTGTTTTTTTTTTTAATGTTTACTTGTCTCTCCAGCTTTCACTCTTGAGTTGGGGATTTATTCCAGGGAGAGGCTCCACCCCCTCCTGCATTTTTAGGCAGTATGTTGTGTTTTACTTGGTCTTTACTTGGGTCACTTGGATTCCTATGCTCAGTTTCATCTGTGTTCCCTCTACTGGATCTCTTGAGTTTCTGAGCAGGATCTTCATGGCCCTCTTTGGTGTCTCAGGATAGAATTCTGGGAATCCTGGAAGTCAAGAATTGGGGCTGTCCTCTACAGACACATTACCCTGGTCTCTGCTGCTTCCAAGGTCCAAACTGTGTATGTTCAACCACCTTGGGCCTTTTTCAGGGGGACCCAGTCTTGATACCTCTGGATATAGAGTTTTGCAGGATATTTGTATCCCTAGTCCATCTCTGCTTGTACTGGGAAGCTATCATAGGTATTGACTTTGCAAGTGGCCCCCTCTCCTATTGCCTGGGGCTTCTGTTTTTTTGTTCAGTTTTGGGGTGGAATAAGTTCCTGTCATTACATATTTAGTTCCTTGATCATCATTCCATTTGATGCTATCTTTAATTTTGTTTTTTTCTGGGATAGGAGTATGGGAACTGAGCTGTCAGTTAAGGCACTTATCTTGATTTTCATCCTATTTCCCTTTTAATATAGCCTAAGATTGAATGAACTTTTTTTGGTGAACTCTCACAATGCTGATTCACATGGAACTTGCTTTCAAGTAAAACCCTGAGATCTTTTTTAGAACAGCTGCCATCTTTCTGTGCCTCTCCATATTATACTTGTGAACTTGATTTTTTTTGTACCCAAATACAAGACTTTGGTCATTTTTTCCCTATTAAACTGAAGCATATTTGGTTCAATTCAATGCTCTAGTCTTCTGACTCTCTCATCCAACATGTTAGTTATCTCTCCCAACTTTGTGTTATCTGCTAATTTAATGAGCATATCATCTACGCCTCCATCAAAGTAATTTACAAAAAGGCTAAACAGCAATGGGCCAACTATCTGGAGTACTCTACAGGAGACCTCCTGCCATGCTGATCTGGAACCATTAACAACTACTTTTTTAATGTACCCATCTCCCAGAGTTGTGAGGATCAAATGTAATGTGCTTAGCACAGCACCTAGTATATAGAAGGTACTTAATAAATGCTTACCTCCTTCTCTTTTCCCTTCCTGACACCAAGTCCAGTACTCTACCTAGGACCTGGAATGGCCTCTCTAACCCCTGTGGTCTCGAAGCATCACCAGAAGAATGTATACCTACATTATGATCCATTTTTAGTGCCTAAGATATTCTGATGCACAAAGTCAATGTGCCGTCCATCAAACTCAATTTTAAAACCTGAACAGGAAGCATTTTTTATCCACTTAGTTTTTCCTATGTAGATTGTTGGGCCCATCTGTTTTGAGTGGGCTTAAAGTAACTAACACTATCATCCAAAAGCAGAATAAAGAACATAACAGAATAGAGCAAAAACCATATCATCTATAATTAGGTGTATTATCATTATTATATATACTTTATAACATGTGCTAGAAGTGAGAAGTTGGGGAGGTGTTTTTCTTTAAAGTTACCTTTTCTCCCAGGGCCTGGCAATGCTATTCCCATAATAGGCTTTAATAAATATTTGTTGGATGAAGTGAGAGGGTATTGAAGACGTGGGAGAAGGACACTGAGCTGAAAGGAATGTTGGCACCAACCACCCCATCTAAGAGATGGTCTCCAATTGTCATGATTTATTCTGGGTACACTAATCTCCAGCTCAGAGCTGTTTCACTGATGTGCAGGTATCCATCATTGACACCATTTCTCTGCTTTCCTGGGAAGAGGGTAACAAAGGACCTCCTGGCCTTGGGATGCACTTTCTTTGGGGAATATAGGCTTCAGTGGCCCTGGTGTCTTTCTATGCCTTCACCAACAATAGATTCACTTTTCCCAGTGAAAACGAGCATCTCCTGATCTTGCTATTTACCTGAAGTGGGTCATTTCACCAGGGTCCTGCTGAAGTGACAAGGGCATAAAAAACAACACATGCTTCATGAAGGAGGAAAAAAATCAATAAGAGTCTGACTTCATGGTTTGTTATTAAAGTCTTCTTTCTATGATGCCTCAAAGTTAGGGGGAAAGCTGCCAACAGCTAAGAACAGAGGTGGGAGGGAGCCTGGGGCACAGTATATCACAATTGGCCTATTTCCTTTCTATAACATCTAGAATACACAGGTCAGTGGTCTTTGGAGGAGGCACCTTTCACAGTGGGACTTCTTAAGACTAAAATTGCATCCTGGTTTTAATGGACTGTGGCTTCTAGCTCTATACTTTGAAATAGCTCAGGCAAACAAATGCTTGTTTCAAATAATAACTTTTGAAAAAGTGATTTTTTAAGACTCAAGCAGCCTATAATTGTACCCAGGAGCTATGAAAAAGCTACAGAGAGGGAAACATTGAGGTCTGACCTCTCTAGTATTTAATACGCAAATAAAAGATTGAAAACAAGGAGGATTTTCCCTAGTGATCCTAGACTCTAGTTTTTACTACTTTCAAGAGAGATAAAATAAGTGTTACAGAAAATCCTCTGATACATAAACTTAAATTCTGAATGGCCTTTATATATGACAGCTACCTTGTAATGGCATCCCCAACTGAGTGGTCTGGTGATCACAAGGAACATCAGCATGGAACAAATGGGAAAAGTGTGGGGCGTGAAGTTTAGAGAAACATGTAATTGAAATGTGCTCCTTGCCCCAAGGTTCTTCCCTTTTCAATTCATTCTTCCTGGTTGCCAAACTAATTCCCCAAAAGTTCAGATCAGATCTGTGATGCTCCTTCTCAATAAACTATTGTGGCTCCCGCTGGCTCTACGATCAAATATAAAATAATCCTCCGCTTGTCATTTGGAGCCTTTCACAGCCTGGCCCCAACCAACCCCTCTGTATGCCTTTGGGTCTTGTCCAGCTGGCATTCTCTCTGTTCACCAAATGTAGTATTCCATCTCTAACCTCTGCCTTAGGAATAGACTTTCTCTGCTCCCTTCTGGCCTTCAGAATGCTAGTCACCTTCAAGGGTCAGCTCAAGTAATAATGTCTAATCTTTGACATTTAGCCTTTGCTGATACCATTGGCTGTTACTGCTGTCATCCCCCCCTCAAAAAAAAATCACCTTGTATTAATCTCGCAATCAAAAACAACTATTATTGCCAACTACATGCTAGACACTGTGCTATTTTTTATATACTGATCTACATCTATGTTGTCTGCCCCAGTCAGATGCTGTAAAACCCTTGAGGGCAGGACTATTTCTGTTTATATCTTTGTATCCCCAGAACATAGCTCAGTGAGTGGTGTATACAAGAGACTCTACAAATGTTTGGTGGATTCAATTGCAGCTCTGACACTTGCTGGTTATGTTTCCTTGTTTATTTTTATTTCTCTAATCCTCTGTTCCCTCATTTGTTAAATGGGGACAATGATAAGACACTGCTAGTCTCAAAGGGTTGTTTTGAGGCAAGCACACTGTAAACTTTAAATCACTGTAGAAATGTAAGTTATTGTTACTATTTATGACTTACTCTCCTGTGGTTTCTTGGATTTCCTTTCCTTTCCCCCTTCAGAAGCAGGAAGCATCTCTCCTTCCCTCCTTCTCCTAGCTGTTCCAAGTATAATTCAGGATAGAATCTGCAAAGGCAATCAATCAATCATTAAGCATTTGTTAAGGACCTACTATGTGCCAGTCACTGCGCTAAGTGCTGGGGATACAAAAAGAGATGAAAAGACAGTCCCTTCCCTCAAAGAGTTTACAGGTCTGATGCTGAGCCTGGCTGTGGCCAGAGGAAGGACATGGTAACTGTTGCTTCTTCCTTTCTTCCTGTGTGGTAGCTCCCCTACATCTACTGGTTTCCCCAGCTGATTTCAAGACTCTGCATTGTCTCAATCTGGATTTTTCTTGGATATATAGGTAAGTGTAAGTCCTGCACTTAGGTTCAAAAGATTACCTGAACAAGTATGGAGAAAGGAGATGTAGTCAGATAGCAGTTCCTATGAAGAAACTTGGGAGAGTTAGTGAACAATAAGCATAACATATGGAATCATAGGTTACTCCAAAGGATATATAATCTAAGGCTGCATTACAGAAGTTAAATGAACAGAATGGCAAAGAAACTATTTTTGTTGCACTTCTCCCTGGACAGACTTCATCTAGAACACCACGTTTAGGTCTAAGTATTACATTTTAAAAAGGGCATTGACAAGATGTCTAGAAGTGGTCTTCTAGTGAAATAGTGAAGGGATTAAACCATACATTATGAAGATTGGTTGACAGAACTAGAGATGTTTAGCCTGGAGAAGAGAAGATTTAAGGGGGATATTATTGCTGTTTTTATGTGTTTGGAGAGCTGTCACATAGAAGAAGTATTAGACTTTTTCTTTGTGGTTCCAGAAGATAGAACTAGGAGGAATGGGTAGAAGATTCAAAGAGATGGAGTTAGACCCAATGTAAAGGAAATTTTGTAACTATTAGAACTATTTAAAACTTGAAAGGGCTGGCTGCCTTTGGAGCCATGGGATTCCCCTTCATGGAGTACTTCAAGCAAACTGGTAGACCACTTATCAGGTATGGTGTAGTGGGGATACTTTTGGAGGGATGGGGGGGTTTGGTTGGTTTATATAGCTGCTAAGGTGCCTTCCAACTCTCATATCATTCAAGAGTGTTAACTATCTGGTATGCTAGGAATGACATCTATATAATGAAGGCTAGGATGACTTCTCTTTAAGGGCAAGGCAAGGAGGCTGTTTGTTACCAGCAATGTTGAATTGGATGGCCTTTTCTCAATCTTGATCCCTTGCAGCCTCTCTGAAGCACTGGACAATGTCAATCTCCTCCTTCTGGCTACTCTTGCCCCTTCAGATTTTCACAACCCTGCTTTCTGCTGGCTCTCCTTACATCCGTCTGACCATTGCTTCTTGGTCTCTTTAGCTGGATCTTCACCCAGATCGTTCCCACTGTGGGTGCCCCTTAAGGCCCTGATCTTGGTGCCCTTTTCTTTTTCCACATTTCATTATCTCATCTGGTGATCTCATCGGTTCCTACAGATTCAATTATCACCTCTTTGTAGATGATTCCCAGATCTACGGTATGTTTCCAGTCTTTGTCTCTCTGCTGAGCTACCATCATGCATCTCCAACTTTCTCTTGGACATCTCCAAGTGGATATCCAGTAGACATCTCAAGCTCAACATTTCCAAAATAATTCACTAGCTTTCCTCACAAATGATCTAAAACCTCCCCCTTCTGCTTCTGAACTCCCCTGTCACTCATCATCCTCTGTGTCACCTAGGTCTGCCACCTTGACATCATTCTCTACTCCTCTCTTGCTTACCCCACTCATCCAACCCACTGCCAAATCTTGTCATTTCTGTCTTCATGAGATTTCTTGTGTATGTTCTCTTCACTCCACACACATTCAGGCTCTCATTACACCTCACTTGGACTATTTCAATAGCCTTCTAACTGTTCTTCCTGCTTCAAATCGCTCCCCACTCTAATCCATCCACCACTTAGCTGCCAATGTGACTTTCCTAAAGGGTAAAGTCTGATCATGGCACTCCTCTGCTAAAGGAGCTACAGTGGCTCCCTATAAACTCTGCTACAAATATTAAGTCCTCAGGCATTTAAAGCCTCTTACAATTTGGACCCTTCCTAACTTTCCAATTTTCTTGTACCTTACTTCCCTCCAAATATCCTATAATCTACCTAATACACTGATTTACTTCTAGTCCCTCAAAAATAATACTTTTTTTCCACATCTATGTTCTAGCTGTCCCCTATGCTTGGAACGCTGTACTTCTTTACCTCTGCCTCTTGGTTTCTCTGGGTTCCTCCAATATTCAATGCAAATTCCACCTTCTACTGGAGGGTTTCTCTGATTCCTCTCAGCCTTGAAGAATAGCTTGGTGGTATACAGATAGTAGACCAGACTCTCTAGTATCCACCTGCATCCTTCAAGGATAACAGATTTTCTTGAGACAAGAATAGAACAGTGATTAGCAGGAAAACTGAACTTCTAAACTTAGCTCACAGGCAAAGAAGGCAAAGAAATGTAACTTGAGCAATCATATAAAATGGGACGGTAATAGAGAATAGGACCAATTACATAATGTAATCAATTATAAAATGATACAGAATCAATTTGACTTCTTCAATTCCTCCCTTTGATTAAATAAGAAAGTTTCCTCAATGAATCACTAGGTAACAGATCAATCAAATGGCATCAAATCTATTTGCCTCTCAGGACTGACTTACCAGGATACACAAAGACCTGAAGGTAGTAAACATTTCATTAAGGATTGTTAATTATGAGGTCTCCGATGATGGGAATAGTGTGAGAGGGGAGAGAGGAGACTGACCGATGCATCAACAGGGTCCTTTGGCGGTAGGGTAGTACCTTTTGGTAAGCAGGCCTTACGGAGACAGAGGCACATGGGGAAGGAATGAAAGGGAAGATTGAACAACCAGTATCTTCCATAGTAGTCCATTTGCAATGTCCATTTCATCAGCACATCCTATGTCAGGGATCAGCTGTCTCATGTGGTCGTCTGGTTTCTGAAACCATCTTCTCTTAGGCATTCTGGAATGGGTCTGTTCTCAGAACAGCTCTGAGGGGAAGGGCTTCTCCCAGATCTGCTTAAGATTTTATTAATCTTAATAAATTAATTTATTAATAAAATTAATTTTATTAATAATTAAGTTAATATTTGTAGCCATACTGTGGTGTTTGCGCTGCAACCCTCCGCAAAACAGATCTCATGAAAATTTAGTGAACTTTATTAGTTTTAGACTAAATTAAGAACCTGTACTTGAAACCTCAGAGAATTTAAGTTTCTACATACTACATGCTGTTACCTAGGCCTTGTATTTGATATGGACATTGCTTTTCAATAAGTTAAAAGGGAGAATTCAAAAAAGAAACCCATGAGGGTCTGACTTTGGTTTCAGTTCTAGAGTTATTAGTAAATCCATTAACTAGAAACACATCCATTAGAAAATTATATCCATTTAAATTTAATTAATTCCTGCTGCCTTAGGAGGATTAGATGCTGTTAAGGATCTATTGCTATACATGGGCACATAGGTAATAACATTCTTTGTAGGTAGATGATTTTTATTCCTAGGTTCAATGGCTACACAAATGAATTTACTTAAAAGCTACTAATTTAATTCCAAGTTCAACAAAAGACCTGAGATGGGATGTGTAACTATACTAAGCATTAATTCCAAAGTGTATGCAAAAAACAGTGTATGTCAAATGAGTTGTCTATAGTAAAACATGTTCAGTCATTAACCAATTTTGAATGGAATAGATACTACACACACATCGATCACTGCTCTCAAATACCCTTTAAATGTTTAAGGTAACTTGCATTTCAGAGCATGCTCTACATAAAGGTTTATTTCAAGGATCCAACCTTAAACATGAATATATAACTATTAGCAGGTGGATGACAAGTTCAAGTATGCATCTGCTTAGTTGTTTAGCACAGAGAAATGAGTATAATTTCAGATTGAAAACAGTAAGATCTTATATAATTGCATTCTATTATATTAACTCAGAGGTGCTGGGGAATTGAAACAAGATTCATTATATTTTTAAAAAATTACAGCTCCACCCACCCTGATTAGCAATTTGATATGAAAGAAGGAAGCAGGGAAATGATTATAACAGCACTGAAAATAGTCCTCCAGGTCTAAGCCTACAGGTACACAATAACTCGATATATGCATAATAGGAAAAAAGTATCCTTAGTTCTGTTTGATTTTAGGTAAGAGTTAAATAGGCAGCCAATTGTATGACAGGATAATAAAGCTAGGCTCAGAATTAACGAGGTGGGAAGATTTCTTGTATGGGAAACTGAGTCAAGAGCATCCTATCTTGTCTTCCCAACATGGCCCCCCTCCAACTATTTCCCTAGGGACAAATATCCAAAATCACTTCAAGAATTCATTCCCACTGAGCTGCTGACATTTTTCTTGAAGAGGTTAAACACCAGCTTAATGACATAAACATACCTGAAAATAAAGCTCAAAAAGAAAATTCACAGGCCCCAAAGATTTAACCTTAAACAGCAGAGTCACACTAATAATAGCTCAGGACTAGATACTTATCATTACTCTCATGGTGTGGCAATAGATTTACCAGGTCTTTAAAAAAAAAAAAAACACTCAACATCCTTTTCATCTTCTCCAGTTTAAACTCATCCTGTAAAAATAAAACATTAGTAATCAAGAAAATAATTACATTCTGGAATTCCACATAGTGAATATCTGATCACAAACACACGTTGACCAACTATTGCAAATCTCCAGACTAACAGATATGTATCTATTAAGTTATTATATACTAGTCCCTGAAGCAAAATTAAATCTTTAAGACTGAAGTCTGTTAAGACCAAGTTGGTTCACAACGCAACTTTAGTATTTACTATTCCAGGATGAACTTGGTAATTTTCTGTTACGACCCTCACAGTCAGGGGCAGCCGGGCCTTACCCTCTGTGGTACTTCTGCTGAGCAGTTGGGATGGGGACCAGCTGCATTCTCCAAGAACGGAGTCACGAGCCAGGAGAGTCAAAAAGTAGCAAGACTTTATTAGGCAGCTTCTTTTAGCAATCACATCCTAACTCCTAACTCCTCTTTGAGCTTCCCCACATTTACCCCCCTTCCGCCCCGCCCTTCTCCTGAGGCAGTAGTTCCTACAGCGTCAAGTCTGAGCTAAGCCCAAGGACACAAGTCGGCAAGGTACCGGAGCTCTCCTCTTGGGTCAGTGTTTCCCACAGAATATCTCAGTCTCCTCCACAGTGTGTTTATACAGAAAGGTCGGCATGTACTTATCACTGCAAAGTCAGCATATTCTGGGTCTCATGCCTCCAGGGGAACTGCACGTACACCCCCTAACAATTTTCATAATCACAAATTACTACATAAAGCACTTCTATCCTGTAAACAAACTTGTAGATTAACTCCCTTTTTGTCAAGGAGAGTTTGTAATAGAAAAAGGGATCCCATTTTTCAGTAAGCTAATACACACATTCTTTTATAATATTATTTTATGACCTTGCTTAAGCAGATGGTCCGAAGAAACGGGGCAAATTTCCAAATAAGATTTTTACAAGGTCATCAAGGTAGGTGCTATTATTATCCATTTTTAAATGGAGAAAACTAAGTATCAAAGAGATTACTGATTTGTCCAGCATCCTATAGCTAAGTATGAGGCCAGATTTGAACTCGGGTCTTTCTGGCTCTAAGCTCAGTGCTCTGTTCAATTTTCCATTTAGCTATGAGAGGTCCCATCAGAAAAACAAATGGGCTAGGAGTGTAAATGATGTTGTCAGAGAGAGGTTTGATTACAGAAACAAGTGGGCTGCTCATGGAGCAAGAGAGGGATACCTGAAGGACAACTTGCATGTTCCATTGATTTCCATGTAATACAAAGAGATCTAAAGGAAGGCCCTCTGGAACACTGAGTGGATTCTGAGAGTTGGCAGTGAGAAAGGAGTACCTTATATGGCAATGGGGGCAGCTAGTGCTAAGACTCAGAGATTGGATGTGGAGTACCATATAAGAGGAACACTAAGTTTTCCGAATTGCAGTATACTTGAAGGGAAGTAATGTATAATTAGGGTGGAATAGTAGACTAGGGCCTGGCTGTGAAATATTTTAGATATATTTGTATTTGTTTGGTTATGTTGTTTAGATTTTCCTGTTTACCCCTCCCTTTTGCCTTTGCCAAAGGATATTTTTTAAAAGAAAAAAAAGGAAAAATTATTAAAATCACTCAATGCATCGAAAAGCTCTGATGTGATGTATGATGTCCCATGTCCACTGACTTCCAGTTTTACAAAAGAGCAGGGGAGGCATCTTCTCATCTCTCCTTTGGGGCCACACTTGTTTGTGAAGATTTTAAAATGTAAAACAGAGAACAGATTTGATCTTGGAGGCAACAGGGAGCCACTAGAGTTGAATGAGTGGAGGAACAACATTATCAGACTTATTTTCTGGGTAGAATATAGGGGAACTATCGCCACTACCAACTTGGGTCAGGCCAGTTCAGTTCCAGGTACCATATTTTATGGAAGGATCCAGAGGAGGGCAACCAGGATAGTGAATATCCTTGTATTCATGTAGTATGAACACTGCCTAAAGGAATGGGAGAATTTTCACCTGGAAAAAGAAACACTTCTAAGGGATACTTACAGGATATGATACTTTCCCCAAATTAGAGCCACCCAAAGAGAGAATGGGGCTGCTTTATATGGTTCTAGCTCATTGTAGGTCTTTAGGCATAATCTAGATGACCAACTTGTTTGGTATGGTGAAGAAAGGATTCTTGTTCAGATGAGTTAGGTTGTAAGGACTCTGGGGCCACTTTCTTTTTTTTGGTGAGGCAATCACTGTTAAGTGACTTGCCCAGGGTCACTGTCTGAGATCAAATTTGAACCCAGGTCCTCCTGACTCCAGGGCTGGTTCTCTATCTACTGTTCCATCTAGCTGCCCTGGGGTCACTTTCTAGTACTGAGACCCAGGTAAGTCTGTTTTTATTTTTGGGGGGGGGTTGGGGGGTGTTGTTTATCCACATTGATATTATGCATCACATCTTTTTTTTGAGGTGAAATAAATTGGCAATGGTACTAAAGTTTCTTTGGTTTGAATTATCACAGACTAGGATCCATCTTTCTTTGTTGTGCTTCACTAGGAAGAATTCAGTCCCCAATCATTTAGCTCCTGGGAAAATCTGAATTTGGCTCATTGTCTCTTTAAGAGCGCTGCTCTCTCTTCTCCTGTGGCTCCTGTAGGGAGATGACAAGGAAGCTTATTTGTTTCTTCCTTTTTCCAAGATTTAAAAAAGTGCATTTTAAAAATTTACTCTGAAATAATGTTGCGATTTTCTGCCTGCAATATGGATTCATGCCACTTAGTATAAATATTAGCTACAAATTAATCCAAAAACATTTTGAGCCTATGAAGGCATTCATCTTCCCACCCAAGAGCTAAAACCAACTACTAGTACATTTTATTAGTACAACCAAAAACTAGTACATTTTACAGTCTTTTACCAAAAAACTTTTACTGTTCTAGAAGATACGCTTCTAAGAAATTGATATACATACTCAAAATAATTGTGTATTTAGATAGTGATCTGAGTGACACATGATTTATGCATGCAGTGGAATCATAGGTCTGTGATGGAACGAACCTGAGAGATCACCTTCTAGACCAACTTGACATTGTTCAAGGTGTCTGGATTGAGTTCCATCATTGTGGCCCCCTCCTAGCATTAGTTTCTGGGAAAATCTGAACTTGGCTCCTATCTCTTTAAGGGCCCTGCTATTTTCTTACAAGTACTGAGGTTAAAAAAAAAAAAATTGAAGACCAGTTTTATTCATGGCAGGCATAAAACAAGAATGACAACAAAAAAATAGAAGGGACCTTTTAGCTGAGTTCCATCTTCCCAAAGTTCAGCACTGTCCCTGGCAACTTGCAGTCTCGCAATTGTCACAGAGTTATGTTTCCTCATTCCTTTCTTGGCTCTACTCCTGACTCTTCTCAACTTCTTTTTCAACCGCACCTCCAATGTGAGTGCCTTCTCTCTTCCCTGACTCACCTTTCAGCTTCCTTTTGTCTTCCCCCCTTAGAATGAAACTTCTTTGAGCGCAGGGACCATCTTTTTTGCTTGTGTTTTTATTCCCAGCATTTAGTCCAGGGCCTGGCACATAGTAAGCATTTAATAAATGCTTATTAATTTGGCACGATCTTTCCTGTTTTGCATTCTGATGCATTTATCTAGCTAGCATCACAAACTATTACGAGTTTTGGTGTCATCTCCCTCTCAAACGGAAAGCTCCATGAGGACAGGCCTATTCACATCATATAGCCTTATCCCAATGCCTGGCACAACAGTAATATGTGTCAAATTAGTGGAGGAGTTTTTTTCCCTCTCTTTTCCCTACCTCATGTAACTCCACACTGGGATATACTACAGTATGTATTCATATACATATGTAAATATATATTATACAATATACTATATATTAGTATATTATATATAATATACTCTCTCCACACACAGTGCATGATGTATGTATATGTACAAGTATATGTGTGTGTGTATATATAGATATATATTTCTATTTATATGTGGCTCGGAATTTCACTCCTTTGGTCAGATCTTCCCAACCAATTAAGCTAGACTCTTGAAGGAATGTTTCCAGGCCAAGAAATCCTAGTCAGTGAGCAAGCTTATGTCACAGGAAGGAAACTTAGTTCTTTTGGGTGCCTGCCATCAATACACTTGGTTATTCTTTATTCTGGAAGAGGACAAACATGATATCATTACATTGGGGTCAAGGTACAGTATGTCCAGCTGTGGCTGACTAGACGAACACAAGTCTGGAAGGCTCTACTACAGGACAGGCACAAATAGTCTAGATTAATATTCATAGTGAAGATGTTTCTTTCAAGCCGGCAGCTCCTTCTTCAGTGCAGGCACGCTGTGCTTGGCGGTCCTTTGCCAGTGTCGCTCGTGACTCACAATTGCTTCCGAAGTTCTTCAGAGAGACCTTGAGAGGGTCCTTCTATTACTTCTTCCATGTGAGTACTTGCCTTGAGTTCTCTGTAAAATAGTCTTTCAGGTATTTGGCATTCAAACACCATGAACAGCTTGTTGGAGTTACTTTCTCTGAAGTTGGTGGTTTAGCTTAAGAAAGGACCTCAGTGTCTGGTACCTGATCCTGCCAGGTGATCTTCTGAATCTTCCTAAAACAATTCAAATGGAAGCATTAAGTTTCTTGGCATGGCGCTGGTAGACCGTCCAGGTTTCACAAGCATACAACAATGAGGTCAGCGCCATGGCTCTGCAGACCTTCAGTTTGGTAAGCAGTCTAACATCTCTTCTCTTCCACACTGTCCTTGGGAGCCTCCCAAACACTGAGTTAGCTCTGGCAATTTATCAACCTCATTCTCTTGTGTATATCCCTGAGAAGTATATTGCCACAACATTGAACATTTCTCCATTTGCTGTACCACATGACTCCATGTATGGATGGTGTGGTGCTGGCTGGCAAAGAACCTGTTTTCTTGGTGTGGTTAGGCCAAAATTAGCACAAGTAGCAGACAATCAATCCACACTTTGCTGCATCTCAGTCTCAGAAGCTACACTGAATGATCCAAGTATATTATAGATTGCAGACAGTAAAATGACAAATTTCTCTCATGGTTATGATTTCCTAATAAGATTTTCAAATAGGTGACACAGAGGACTATGGGCGGGGGGTGGGGGGTGGTTAGTAGGTTGCATGCAAGAGAAAATAGGAATTCACCCAGAACTCTGAGACAGCTAAAGAAAATGACTCCCTTTGGTATCCCCTCACCCATCCTCCAACCTTTGTACATACAAAGCCTAGAATCATGGGATTTAAAGTTTGAAGGTAACTTTGAAATCATCCTCCTTTTACAGATGAGGCGATTGAGGCACTAAAGTTAATTTAAGTATTCCAAAGCTGAGGATTTGATCTGAGGTCTTCTCAATCACAATTCAGCATACTGCACCATCTTAAAACTCCTGGTAGATGATGTACACAGTGAGGTGAATGATGCTAACTAATACCTTCTTTTTGTAGCTCACTGGCCCCTCACCTATATGACTTATCAATAGTTTCAGTGTTTTTACTTCATGAGAACTTGAGAAGTAGCATGATGTAATCAATACAAAGAAGTAATAGTCAAAATGCCTGAATTCTAACAGACTGGTCATTTATTTGACCTTGAGTAAGTCACTACACATGATCTCAAATTTCTTGATCTGTAAAAAGGGGACAATTATGGGCCCTACCATCCTCAAAGGATTACTGCAAAGATCAAAGAAATAATATTATGTTAAAGTGTCTTAAAAATGGTAATGCACCATTCAAGTAGATAACCATTAAAGAAACACAGAGAATCAATGGATTTTAGCTTCGAAAAGAAATTTAGATGACTTTATATTCAAATAGGTAGGCTTTCAGAATTTGCAGATTTTCATACCTTATAAATAGGGTCAGTATTTTAAAACAGCCATAAACAGACAAAAAATTCCACACAGGGCAGTTAGATGGCACAGTGAATAGAGCACTAGCCCTGGAGTCAGGAGGACCTGAGTTCAAATCCAGCCTCAGACACTTAACACTTAATAGCTGTGTGGCCTTGGGCAAATCACTTAACCCCAACTGCCCTGCACTCCCCCCTCCAAAAAAAAAAAAGAATTCTGTATGAAAATAGAAGTTAATAGTCAAGTTCCTAGAATGCATCTATTACATATATTTTAAGAAATCTGTACTATAATCTCCAAAAAATTCTTGCTATGTACATGGAATTTGCTTTTATGAGGCAAAAATGTCTCAGTGGATATAACTCATATTATAAGCAACTTCTTACATAATTCATCATACTATTTACTGCATGTGCCAGGCTTTATTTATTAGGATGGTAGCATGGAAAGAGGAAAGAAAAAAATGGTCTACATTCTTGTTCAATGAATGAACTTTACCATTTCTTTCTTGGTTCTCCATATTCTTCAAGTGCATACATAGTCTCAGTTTAAAACAAAAAAAAAATTGCAAATCATGAAAAGCATATTTAAAAACATATCTTTAAATGTGAAACACTAGGAAAGGCTTTCTGAATTTTGAATAAACATTTTTAAGTCATACCAGCAACATAAAACCCTTGGTTTCCATTGCTCAGCAATAATTAAAATGATTTACATGTGTTCAAGATTTTACAAAATTATTTATTTTAATCAGCAAGATCTGGTCTGAAAAGTCCTGGCTCAGTTTGCGCTGACTGTGTGCTTATACTAACAAAAATCATTAAAAACAAAAGGGTGACTGTGTGTTTACATAATGTATTTAGCTTTCAAAAATCAACAGAATATTGTATTCAGTAGTTATGTTTGCTATGTGAATTGCATTAGCAAAATCATGTCTATGTTTCCTCAATGCAGCTCTTCGACAAATTGTTTCTACCTTTGCAACAGCCAACCTTTGAAATGCTTTTCTGGAAAGCATAAAAAAAAAAGTTAACTATTCCCCTCCAATATCACCTGCTCCAATTATCAACTGGTCATTTTAATAAGAAATGTTGACAAGTATAGCATGGTATTTATTGCTTTATATCCCTTATATATTAGGACATAGGATATCACTTGCAAAATATACACAAAAGCATGTTATGATTGGGGTTTTGAGGCAACCTTGATGTGTTGTTCTGTAGCTTATATAGAACATCTTTCACTCTTCAAAAGTACACACGTGGGCTGTACTGAACATATATAGAACCAACAGCCCTTAATGTATTTTAAGGTAAAAGCACTACATCCTGAGGATTCCCACCCAGAAATGACCTATTTCACATACGTTTATATGGACAGGTTTCTCTGGTAGAATATAAGCTCTTAGGGGGAAAGGCCTGTTTCATGTTTTACCTTTATATCCCCAGCGACCAGCACACAGCAGATGTTTAACAAGTGCTTGACTGACTGACCCATCATTCTCTTGGGCCAAATCTCCATTTGAGATCAAAGCAGCTGTGGTGCATTCTGTTGAATTATGAACTGTGCATTCCTTCTCATTTTTTTTTTTTTGCTTTTTGGAGGGGGGAGGGTAGGGCAATTGGGGTTAAGTGACTTGCCCAAGGTCACATGTTTAATTTTTGTGTGTATGTGTCAAGTGTCTGAGGCCGAATCCGAATCCAGGTCCTCCTGACTCCAGGGCTGGTGCTCTACTCACTTCGCCACCTAGCCGCCCCATTCCTTCTCATTTTCAACTCCAAAAATAGCAACACACATCCCCATATTACAGTTTTAGTCTTAGAATACGTACATATAGGTAAAATTTAAAAGGAGACTATTGCAGCTGGTTTTTAGCTAACATTTAATACTGCATGTTCTAATTTTTTTTTTTTTTGGATTAGGCAATGAAAAGACAACTATTTATTATAATTTGAACAAAATAAGACTCCAAAGACCTAAAAACAGCCAAAAGAGATGGCCAATGTTCTTTTACTATAATAATTAAATTTGTTCTCCAGTAAGGGAGAGGTCCTTTTTTCCCCCATTAGTAAACTTTAGCCATATCAGAATTTTTATTATAAACTTGACATTTATTTTTTCTAACATCTGTACTAAATTCCTGATAACTTTCAAAATATAAGTTTTTTTTTCCCTCTGAAGACTTTTTCAAAAAAAGGCAACAATATAAATAAGACAGATAAAACTGGAGTTTGAAGACAGAACAATTTAAATTTGGATCACTGTGTCTAAGATTTTTTTAGGAATGAATTTTCCAATATGGTATTTTCACCTGTAAAAAATCTTTGGTATCACTGAATTCAAAGCAACTCAAATATATGAAGACAAAAACCTTTTATTTTTTTGGAACCCCAGGGGACCTAAGGTTTTGCAAGTTGTGTCTAGGGCTTCAACTGGTATTCAGAATGACCAAAATCTAATTTGACTGATTTGTCATGCTCTGAATTACTATCAGCCATTAGTGGACTGCTGGATGCAGCTCTCTATCCCGCAATTCCTGCCTCTGAAAGAGATGCATTATATAGTCTGACCTTCATTGAAACAATATATGACAACTGTACCCTACTTGATCATTCTGTCACCATAAGGTCACTTTGCTCTTTCCAAAAATCTAGTCAGATGAAACGGCTTCATTAATGTGTTTTGTACAAATAATACTGGTCCCAGATGACACCCAGTTCCACTGGGAAGTATGTGATTTTCATATGTCACCACTAAACTATCAAATTCTCAAGATGAGTTTGGTTGCACACTACCTCAATGACCTGTTCTTTAAAGTGAAGACAAAGACCCTTCCACATATGTAGCACATTGTATGCAATATAGATAAATATACATATATATGTATATGTATGTATGTGTACATGAGTACTCACTAAAAGCATTACTGATATTACTACAGCAATAAATACCATTTTAAAATGACTGGATGGATGAAAGGAATGCCATCCTGTAACTGAAGCACATTTGTAAATGTTTAAATTATAAATATAAATATATATACATCAATAAAACCAGCTTTAAATCAAAGGACAATATACAGCAAATATTTTCACTATAGGCAGCCTGTTATACTGCCTACAGGGAAAGATTACAGGAAGGATCTTAATTCAAGGTAGCTAAGCCCAATAAAATAGAAAAGGCTGTATATTTCACAGTCTCTTGTGGAAAAGGTATTCCAATTTTATCCAACATGAGTCTATGATGAAAATCTACTCTCTGTTTCAATTTTAGAGTTGCAGTTATTTGAATTTTTGTGATGGGAACGACCAAGCTAAAGAGATAAAAGGAATGTTTTGATAGGATTTATAATATAGTTACACCAGAGAAAACTGAAAGTCCTATTTAAATGGTTGCCAACATGTGCTGATTGCTACTTTAGCCCCATACTCACAAAACATGGGATAAGAAACGGAAGATCACCTTTACATAGGTGACCGATACTTCAGTCTCTCACTTTAAAAGATGATATTCCCTCACTAAACTCTTTCAAAACTAAATGGGGAGGGACTCGCCCAATTCCATAACAATTTCCTCTAAAGTTATTATTCTTCTGGTACTTGGGAAATAAGTTGCATTCCTTATGCACTGGAGAATTAAATGGAACATGAGAGTATTGTTACTGAGAGAGTAAGAAAAGACTCCTTAGATGGTTTGTGTTTTAAAAGTTATGCAGAGTCTGTACTTCAGCTCACATCATTAGTCAAGCATATGCCCATTACAAGAATAGTCCAGATAGAAATGATTTGTGTAGGTGTGTGCACAGGGTTGGGGAGTGGGGATAAGGTGAGTGCTAAGATACTGATGGGGCAATAGGAATATGTCAATGATAACTAACCATTCATTTAAGAATTAACACCCCCCCCCCCCCGCCAAATAATGCCTTTCCAACTGACACTATTATCATTGGTCAAAAAAATTCTCTACAAAACTAGAGGTGGGAGGTGTGAGGACTGGAATTATGTATTTCTCTTGAAAGACTGAAAGAGTACAGGGGTCAGAGATAAGGAAGTCCTGTAGAGCTCACTCAAATTTTATTCCTAACTTACAACCATAGATAACACCTCCACTTCACATTCTTTTAGCACCTGTAGCTCAAAGATATTCAAGTCCTTTTCTCGATACTATACCTTCTCATACCTCCATGAGGTAGGTAATAGACTCATTTTTACAGGTAGGTAGGCTAAGGCTTAGTGCCTGAGTTACAGACAGCAAGTCTAGCAATGATGTCAAGAATCACATCCCTTGTGTCTGCTCACCCTCCTTTTTCATTTAAGCAGGCAATACCAGGAGGTCTAATCATTAAACAAGGTCTCCCAAGGCAGTACCACATAAGTGGCAGTCACACAAAATCAGCTATTGGTAGAGGAGGGCAGTGTGTATGTGCATGTTCACAATATCATTAGTTTCTTTCTCTTGTGATACTTAAATTCTTGGCGAACTGTTAGGTAGTTCCTATTTACTTAAGAGGACTAAAATAGCTGGAGTCTTTAAAAAGAGGCCACAAACACTTATGATTACAGAAAGAGTGAAAAAAGACATCCTTTTATCATACTGTTGAGAGCAAAACAGTGGCACTCTCACAGATCAGCTAATTCAGGGATATAAGCCTGGCCCTTACACAGCCAATATTCTGCTAAACATTTCAATGATCTTTTTTCAAGCAGTAGAATTTCAGTCAAATCACTTCCAACGTTCTCAGTTTCACATCATTCTTCTTTGTCATAGGTAAAGTATCTGTATATGTAAGAAATAAATAGCACAACAGGATTGGAAGTAATGTGCCTATCTGATAAGTGTAGTCTGTATGGTTCTGTACACTATTACAAATGGTTCAGTGTCCCAGGCAGTTTTCAATATGGTGGTGACAATATGTCAAGACTGACAGACTGTCCAATGGTCTGAGGCCTTTTCAGGACATTTAAGACATCTGAAAGTCGCTCTCCATCAGGGGATGCAAACCCAAACCTCTCTTTCCTTTCATCTTGAAATATCAGCATTTCCACTAGATATGCATATACAAATTTAAAACAGTGGTACACAGTGCGCAGTGACCTAACATTTGCAGATTGTTTATGTGCCTGAAAATATAATGTCAATAAAAAAATATCAGAGAGGTGGGGACAAAAAGACCTTCTCTGAATTCTGTACAGCACAAATGAATTTCAATTCAACAGGCAGCAGGCCATGAAGAGGGAGTCATCCTTGGAAACCAGCAGTACTACCAAGATGGAAGGTCACAGATCAGGTGATGGGGGATAAGACGCATAGTAAGGCCCATTTTCCTGTGGAAAGAAACAAAAAGGCAAAAAAATTTACAACATTAAAAGTGGGTCTCCTTTAACATCTGTGAGCATGGAGGAAAAAGTGTTTTAAGACAGAATTAAAGACAGAACAAAGTATGTAGTGACTTAGCTCAGGATTGTGAAACCCCAATTTCCTTAAAGGGAATCTAAGAATCATAGCTGTGTTGGCAGACTTCCGATGCTCTCTTGCCACGCATAAGGAGCAAGGCTTGTTAAAAAGTTCTCAGGTCATTCAGTTCAAGATGGAGAATTGCATGCCAGGCCTTTAATGTCTAAGGAAGGCAACATAGTTCCAGAATGACTATCTGGCTCACATTTTTCCTAAGTTTGCCTTTATAAAAACCAAGAAAGACAGTTAATTTCAATGGTTTTAAGTTAATTAAGTTCCCGAAGCCAATAGGCACCAAGTCCCTCAATTAGCTTAATGGGATTTAAGACTGTTCTGTAGTTTCAAAGTTTTTCTTTTTCTTCCTCCAAAGAGTTCATTTTCATTAAGCCCTAAGGTAAGGAAAGTGTAACATTAAGGCAAGTTAAGACTTGGGAAGAGAGATGGGGGATGATGCTTGAATGAGATATTTTATGGTAATTAAGGGATTTTAAAAAATCGTAAGCTAACCAACTATCCTATACTTTGCACTAGATCCATTGAAGCAGGGATAAGTACTGGTTCAATTCTAGAGGAACAAGTAGATGTTGGGGCATTATTGTCTAGGAATTCTTGGCTTCTTGAATACAAATGTGACCAAGGATCTAAAGATCTTTCCTTTAAACTCAAGTGAAGTTAAATCCTAGGATCTGTTCTATTTTTAAAATTTGACTAATCTATAAAAATAATTCTTTGCATTTTGGTGTGAGGGGTTCTCTCTTTAATTCCTGACCCAAGTTCTATTCTCATCATATCCTCACCTCTCCACAAAGATTACAGAATCACAGGGAAGGGAAGAGAATAAAAATCTATATCCCACCTACTCTGTACCAGGAACTATGCTTAACATCTTTTTACAAATACTAACCCACAGTATTTCATTCCTTAAGAAGGGGCCTTTAGGCCTCACCAAGTACAACTGACTTATTTTACAGATGAGGAATATATGAGGCCTTAAGTTTAAGAGCCTAGCATACATCACAGAGGTGAACAAAAAGAAATTTTTTTAAAAGCAAATACTGGTCATGGTCAGGCAAATCTATTTTAAGGCTCCTCTGAAAACAAAAGATTCACTTCTCCCTAAGCAAACAACAAACATTTATTAAGCATCTGCTATAAGAAAGGAATGGTGCTTGGTGCTGAGGATACAAAGTCAAAAAGAAAACACTTCCTGCCCTCCAGGAGCTTACATTCTATTGCTAGTAGCCTGAATTTAGTGTCTTAAAGCACTGGAAGCTTTCCTCATAACATACTGAATATCTGACAGGAGTGTGCTGCATAAGTCAGGTGAGGACACTGAGAATCTTAACTTCTTTGAGTGACTTACCCACAGCTATTCAGCACCGCAGCCATAACTTAAACTCAGGGTTTTGACTATACCCATTACAATCCAATCCTGTATTTCTTATTTCTCTTTCAATGCTCTGCTTCCTTAAGGTTACCACACAGACACTGAGAACTTTTTAATGCTCATGAAAATTTCTTATATTAGTTTCATATTATGTGACAGATTGCTGCAACAAAATTAGCTTCATGATTTATTTGGAAATGATAAAATAAATTACAAGACACTAAAGTGCTGAAGGGAAAACCATGGGATCCTTTGTAAAGGCCTTTATGAAAATGCTAGCTAATTTTCTGAGATGGGAGGGACCTATGTGGGCCAACTTTGATCTCGGTCTTTGGCTGTTTCTCTGGACTTGGCCTCCACTGGATCTCCTTTACCCCGGAACTTCCTTCAGTTCCTGGGGCCTCCTCACCCTGTTATACCCACTAGCTTCTGAGGTTTTTTTTTTTTTTATCTTGGAACACCTCTCTAGATTGCCTGCCCCCTTCTCCCACTGGTGAATTCCTCCTAGGGTCTCCATTTTGGGGAAGGACACAGGCCAGTCAATCTTCACTCACCTGGTTCTACTCAGACTCTGAGGCCATGACTCAGCAGCCATCTCACTCTGGAACTTCCCTCAGCTTCCCCCATATGCAATAGTTTGGTTTTCTGTTTTTCTTTAAATTGGGCTCATAGAAAGCCTGAGAGCAGTCTTCACATTACCGCACAGATTATGGGAAAACATCATGACCACAAAAGTGCCAGAGATGAGGATGAAACATTTTTCTTTGAACTGAAACTGTGATAAGGTATAAAGAGCACTAGATTTGGACTCTGAAGACCTGGTTCCAAATCTCAGCTCTGCCACTGAACTAACCTTATCACCTTAGGCAAGCCACTGCCTCTCTCTGGGAGGGAGTAAACGGGGATCAGGACAAGCATTTTAGTTCAAAAATCAGCAGCAGAGTCAGGAGGTGAATGAAGGCGAAAGGGGATAGGGGAGACAGAGAGACATTCCAGGCAATGATGGGTGTTAGAGGTCAAGGAGGCCCCAAGCACTGAAGGAAGTTCTAGACCAGGGGTGGGGAACTTGCAAGCTGGAGGTCATGTGCGGCCTTCTAGGTCCTTGGGTGTGGCCCTTTGACTGAGCCCAAGTTTTAGAGATCAGATCCTTTTATTAAGGGGATCTGTTCTGTGAACTTTAGATTCAAAAGGCCACACTTGAGGATCTAGAGGGTCACATGTGTCCTTGAGGTTGCAGGATCCCCACCCCTGTCGTGAAATGGCAACTTAGGCAGGGCATAAGGTCTGAGCAGAACTAGGAGGAAGTGTGTGTGGGGTGTGTGTGTGTGTGTGTGTGTGTGTGTGTGTGTGTGTGTGTGTGTG
>NW_027185798.1:37343003-37369879 GCF_028583685.1 Petaurus breviceps papuanus | reverse complement strand
TGTGTGTGTGTGTGTGTGTGTGTGTGTGTGTGTGTGTGTGTGTGTGTTCAAAAACACTACAGTATTTAACTTAGTTCAAGATACTGAGTACACTCAGGGAAATTGATTGAGGTCTAAACAAGTAACTGCCCTGATGGAGGCCCTTCAGTGGCATCTATTACCTCTAGGACATATATAAGCTTCTTTGCCTAGCACTTGATTCCCATACACAGATTCCAATTTACACTTTTAGCCTCCTTTTACATGACTTCCCTTCTTACCCAATATGTTTCTGCCAAACTAGACTTAGCAGCTGGTCTATGAGCTCAACATGCCATTTCATTGATTTCTGGCATTCACATGAACAATCTATGACGCTTGTAATGCACTTCCTTTTTCACTCTGCCATTCATAATCCTTATCACGTTTGCATGTTCAGCTCCAGTGAGAGATTTTGCAGCCTTCCTTGATTCCCCTACCTCCTGAAATATTCAAGAACACTTTCTATTTCTCTTTCACCCCTGTGCACCCCACCACTCTAACCTTGTATTATACTTATCTGTGTATATGTTGTATCCCTTTCTTCCCCCTTCCCCTGCTAGGATTGTCAGCTCATTTTATCAGGAATTGTCATTTTTATCTTTGTAACTTACCAAAGTGCCCTGTACGTGGCTTTCTGGACCAAACCTGATTCCACTGGCACAGGGAATTCCTACTGAGAAACCCCTCTACCCTGGGGCCCTGAGGCAACACAGATTGCCCACAGTCCCAGTCAGTATGCAGTAGATGAGGTCTTGAATGCCATCTTACTCATTTTCAGGTTGTCTCTATAAGCACTAAAGCCACTCTGCACTGCACACAATAGGTGCTTAATAAATACAATTCACCAAACTTTTTTTTTTTAAAGCAATTGGGGCTAAGTAACTTGCTCAAGGTTACACAGCCAGGTGTTTCTGGGTGGGTGCTGAGTGTCTGAGCCCAGATTCGATCCCAGGTCATCCCGACTCTGGGGCCGGTGCTCTTACTCGCTGTGCTACCTGGCCGCCCTGCACCAAACATTTATTAAGGGCCCGCGATGTGCCAAAAGCACCAGTGACATTAGGCACGGTTGTGATTCTATCACTTAGCTAAGATGAAACGACTGTCTCCATAAAGCTACAGTCAACTGGGGGATCAGAAAGACAGGTAAGTATAGTCCATAATATTACATGTTAAACACACTATTAGGGGGCACAAAGCAAAGGGCAGTGTTAAGTGTGAAGCAGAAGGTCGTCCTTAATGGGAGGGAGAGCAGGGAAGGCTTTATGAAAGAAGCAGTATCTGAGATGAGTGTCAATGGATGAGTAAGAATTCAAGAAGCAAAGTTGGGGAGGAGAGAGAAGCGGGAACAAATTGGAGGGGGTGTGGGAAGGAGTGACATGAGGGGATATGGACGCCCTCAGTGCCCATAAGGGGCTGGGAGCTTTCCTTAGTGGGCAGCAGGAAGGGGATAAGAAAAAAAGACTATGGCTGGCTATAGGCAAGTTTTTGAAGTATGGGGTAGGAGGTGGAGAAATCCTGAGGATGGGTAGAAAAATAGGCCTGGAGCGCAGAAGGGAGGTGTAGACAACAGATACACATTTGGGATTCATCTATGGAGAGATGGTAGTTAAACAATATCAGTGGGAATGAGACTATCAAGGGAGGAAGGTTGAGAGACAAAACAAGAGGGGCAAAGATATCTTCAGAACGCCCCCATTTCAAGGGAAGAAAATTAGGAACCAGTCAAAAATACAGAAGGATAGTTAGAAAAACAGGGAAAACAAACAAACAAACAAATCTCAGTATAAGCGTGGTAACTTTGAAGTCAAGGAAAGGGAGAGTATCTGGTGAGCAAGAGTGTGTGTAAAAGTGGCAGAGTTGATGACAAAGGAGGGTAATAAGTATACAAGGCCTCTGGGAGTCAGATTGAAGCAGCTGAGCAGGTAGCAAGGACGTGGAGACATTACTGTATATGAATACATTGTATTTGACAGTTTTTTCCATGAAGTTCATCAGTGAAAGGCACAACGATGAAGGGCCAAGGGCAATTTCTAGTACCAGGAGACTAGTGCGATTTGTAAGAAGATGGTAAGGAGACAATAAAATGAATTAAGTCAATATTATCTTATCTTCTCTTTACCCATCACCCATTTTAGTCTTCTTGGGTAAGAAAGTGGTTATCTGGGGCGGCTAGGTGGCGCAGTGAGTAGAGCACCAGCCCTGGAGTCAGGAGGAACTGAGTTCAAATCTGGCCTCAGACACTTAACACAAAAAACCAGCCGTGTGACCTTGGGCAAGTCACTTAACCCTAATTGCCCCCCCCCAAAAAAAAGCAAAAAAAAAAAGTGGTTATCTTATAGAATGTTTCTAATATCTGCCATACATCCTGCTAGGTGTCCATTACTAAAATTATTCGAAGAGCACATTATGGAGTTAATCATTTTAAAAAACCCTATCTTTGGGCTATCGGAATGATAATAATAATAATGATACAAAAATAATAGCATAATAATAACAGCTAACATTTATAGGCACTTACTACGTGCCAGGCACTATGAAACATTCACAATGACTATTTCTCATTTGATCCCCACAACATCCTGCAAAGTGTGTGCTGCTGTCATCTCCAAATGACAGGTGAGGAAACTGAAGAAAAGAGTCGCACCCTGCCCAGGGTTACAGGCTGGTAAGTGTCTGGGGCCAAATCTGAACTCAGGTCTTCTTCGTGACTCCAGGCCTAAAATTCTATCCACACGGTGCCACCTCGTGGCCTCTTTGTATAATGCCATTTTGTATTTCTTTGCATGGTTAGGTGGCACAAAGTACAAGGTCTCTGGAGTACTCTACTGGAGACTTTCCAAAGGGACAGGAGGCCATGAGTTACTATGGATCTAGTCTTTCAACCAGTTATGACTCTATCTAGCTATACTATTGTCTGTCTTGTATCTTTATTTCTTCCCCCACAAGAACAGCATGAAACATTTTCAAAGAGTTTACTAAAATCTGGGTAAACGCTATTAATAGCATTCCCTTGACCTAACAGTCTAAGGAACCTATTAAAAAAAGGAGATAAGCTTAGTCTTGCAGGGCCTGTTCTTGATAAAATAGTCTGGCTCTCTGTTACTCAGGAAATGTTTAATACTTAGCTTTTTTTGTAGGATAGGTACCAGGAAAATTGGGTGTTAGAAAAATTCTAGTTTACTATGGAGAGTTTTTGTTTGTTTCATTCATTGCATTTGCATTCCCCACATCCAGGATAGTACCTGGCACACAGTAGGTGCTCACAAATGCTTATAGTTTGTTTCCTTTTTTTGATCATTGTGCAATAATTCTAGGTCTATGTGTCTGATGGATGAAGATATGACAAGGTAAAAACAAAAACACAAAACTCAAACCTAAACTGATTTAGGACAGCTGGTCTGGGTGTGGCAGAATTTTAACTGAATTTTAACAACTGCTTATTCATTTTTAGATGCTTAGACACACAATGTGTGTCACTGCAAAACAATCCCTTGTGTCTTCTAATGATCACAAAACAGATGACATACATATCTGTTCCAAAAAATAAAGCATAAACCAAAACACAGGCTTTTGAAATGTCATTTCAGTTTTTTGTATCAATAAGTAGTTAGCTAGAACCCCACGCTGAGCACATCCCCTTCAAGCCATTCTTTCTATCCCAAGGAGATAGAACAACAATTCAGAAGGATAAAAATAAGGACAAATTTTATTTCACTGACCCACTAAAAGATTCAGGCTGATGTCCCTGTCTCATATACCATAATCTTTATATCCATGACCTAATTGTTCCATTTTTACTAGTTCTCTCAGTATTACTGCCAAACAAACTTATATTAGCTATCAAGATACATTATCTACCCCATTTTTTCCCACAAAGAGAATCAGAGATAATAGCTGAGGTTAGTGGAATGCTAAAGAAAAAAATTCATACAGGATTTTCATATAAAATAATTCTATAAAAGTCACAGAATAATTACAGTGAGACTCTTCCTCCTACCTTCTTGATTCAATACATATTTACAGATGTAAAGATACTTAGCTGAGTCAGGACAAGTCTCCATCATCTTTCCTAACTGAATCTGTCTTTTTGTATTAATAGCTGCAATTTTATTACTGAAAGGATACACTGACTATAATGGCAGGCATTAGGTCATTCTAACAAGTAAGTAGCAGCAAAGAAAAAATCCTGTCCTGAAGAAGGGCCTTCCTCTGGACAAGATCGTTTCTTCAGGTACTATGGAGGAACGAAGAAGCTTAAATAACACTAGCATGCTCATTTGGAAATTGCCTCAAGTACACCAATAAGGCCCCCAGAGTGAAAGGGTGTGGCACTCTTCCACCTTCTGTTCTCTACAAGGTCGGGGGCTCTTAGGCACATTGTCTTTCTGGCCTTTGTTTCCTAGAGGCTCTCCTAGGTTCCTTCGAGCTCTAAATTCTGAGTCTAGTGAATTGGGAGCCTATGGGAATTCTGTATGAAGGATGTGCGTGTGTTTTAACTGTCACTGCATTCTGATGAATAGTTTGATACTCAGACAAAAATTGTAGGGACAGAAACCGGCCTCAGAAGAGTAATGATTAAGCCAGAGATATCACAGATGTCTGTGGTGGCAGAGGGCATCCATTCATTACCTGTGAATTCAGTCACTGAGAATGACAATGAATTATTGAAGGGGGTTAACAGTTCTTTAGTATTTAAGGAATTAATGCTCTGCTAAAACAAAGTCTAGTGAGAGACCACAAGGGTTGTAGACAGTCATTGGTCACAAATGAAATGGAGAGCTCTCATTTCTGACTGTAATTCTTTGTCAACTCTGTGTTCATATGATGGTATATTATAAATTTTGGGGAAGACTGGGAAAGGATGAAGACGTATAATTAGTGGCCCAGGACAGGTCCTAAAATTTCAAATTAGTTCTATTCCTTTACTACAGACTACACAAATCATTCAAGAGGGATCTCTTATATTGAGAACAGGGTTTGGGGGTTGACCTCAAATCTTTTAGGCTTCAAAACAGGATATTGCAAATGAATCTGGGTGGGTGAGGGGTGGGGGGGAGTCCAACCTGTCCTGATTCTGAGGACCTCTAATGTAACAAAATGAGACACTCACTTTGATCCCAGATCAAACTGTATGCTTTCCCCTGGTATTCTCAGAAGACTCTGTCAATGTTTTTCTTGACCTTTCACACTGTTGTATATTATACTTACTTATGTGCATCTTAATGTAATTAATTTTTTAACCTAACTTCAAAAACACTGGTTTGAAAGCAGCTATTCATTTTAACAATGGACTTAGTTCCATGGTACTCAACATTTTTTTTTTCACAACTAACTGCAAATGTAATAAAGAAACTTCAAATCCAAATCACTTTCATTAAAAGCCCCTAAAGGGAAAACCCAAACAAACCAAATCTAAAATGAATATGGCAGATCCTCATGTCGGTAAAGAGTTCATCTTTCATTACCATCAAATAATAATCCAAACATCTGTAAACTGTCACTATTTTGATAAAATTCTAGTAAGTATAAACCTTTTAAGCATTAAATAAAATTTTGAAAACATACCTTTCAACATGAAAAAGAATGTCAAGCTGCATTATTTAAATTACCATGATATTAGAAACAGATCAGAAATTATTTTGGTTGTTGTTCTAGGTAGATAACACAAAAATAAACTTCCCCATTTAAAATTCAGTTCTCTTCAATAGAAATTGTCTAAAATGTTCAAAGCACTAGACTATGGACTGAGAAAACTGGGACAGAAACCAAAATACTCCCTTGGCCCTAAAGAACTAAAGTCTTCAAGGAGGAATTTTAAATAAAATGGTGGCTATTGGATCCAAAGTGGTTGGGGGGAATTTGTAAATAATAATAGCATTTGAGTTTTGCATAGTGGTTAATGATAAAGAACACATTTACATACTTTATCTCAGTGTATCTTCACAAGAGCCTTGGGAGGTAGATGGGCTAAGTATTATTATCTCCATTTTTACAAAAGATGAAACTGAGACCCAAAGGGTTTAGTACCTTGCCCAATCTCACACAGCTAACTAAACAGCAGCACCAGGCCTGCATCCAGTGCTTCTGATTTCTAGGCCAAAGTTCCTTCCAATATACCCCACTAGAATACACACTATCGTTGCTTCATCATTTATGAAGAAGGAAAGGGAGAGGGAGAAGAAGGAGAAGAAGCCATTCCCTGAAAGGTCCCTCCCAATCAGCCAGGTGCCTCCCACCACCACCTCCTCCTTCACTCCTGGATCACATATCGAGGTGGCCCCTCTCCTTGCCAAGGTTAATCTCTCTCAATGCCGAAGTGATCCCATTCCATCTCATCTTCTCCAACAGCCCCTCCTTTATCATCCCACTGGCCCACTGCTCTTCAGTCTCTCCCACTACTCCTAGAGAAGGCTGTCTACAACAGATGCCTCCTCTTTCTTTCTTCTCACTTTTCTTAACTCTATGTCTGCTTCTGACCTCATCACTTAACTGAAACTATCTCCCAAGTTCCTAATGACCTCTGAATTGCCAAATCTCAGTCTCGATCCTTCTTGACTTCTCTGAAGACTGACACCGTTGATCATTTCCTCTCCTTGGCACTCACCTCCTTGATACTCACTTCCCTCTGGGTTTCCAGGATATTACTCTCTATTGCTTCTCCCCCGACCTTTCTGACTGCTCCTTTGCTGGATCCCACATCCAGCTCACGTCCTCTGAGGATTCCACAGGGCTCTGGTCTACAGACTCTCTTCTCTGCTCCCTCACTTGGTGATCTTAGCAGTTCCAATGGATTCAATCATCATCTCTATGCTAATAATTCTCACACCTATTCATCCAGTCCTAACCTCTCTACTGACTTCCATCTCAGATCTCCAACTCCCTACTAGATATCATGAAATGAATGTCCTATGAGACATCTTAAACTCAACATGTCCCAAACTGAACTCATTCTCTTTCGCCTCAAATCCTCCCCTTCCAAACTTCTTTTTATCACTGGCCAGGGCACCACCATCCTCCCTGTTACCCATTTTCACAACCTAATTGTCATTTTTCATACCTCAATTATCTCCCCGCTACCCCATCCCACCTATTGCCAAGGCCTTCAGAACATTTCTCACATATTTCCCCTTCTTCTCTCCTCTGACGCTGCCTGTACTCTGGTGCAAGCCCTCATCATCTGACATTTGGACTATTGCAATAGCCCACTGGTGGGCCTGTCTGCCCTGTCTCTTCCCATTCTCTGTCATCCTCCATTCAGCTACCAAAGTGATCTTCCTAAGTGAAGGTCTATATTACCTTCCTACTCAATAAACTCTAGTGGTTTCCTGTTACTCCAGGATTAAATATAAAAACCTCCATTTGGCCTTCAAAGTCCTTCACAAGTCCAGTCCTACCTTTCCAGTCTTCTTACACTTTACCTAACTCCCCCCACCCCCAACAAGCTTCGGTGCAAAGACCCTGGCCTCCTCGCTGTTCCTCAAATGAGACATTTTATCTCCCAACTCTGCACATATCCACTGTCTGTCCCCCATGCCCGGAATGCTGTCCCTCCTCATCTCTGTTGTTTATTTCCAATTTATCCTGCATAGAGCTTGTCTGTATGCATGTGTTTGCATGTTGTCTCTCTTACTGGATCATGAGCACCTTCAGAGCAGGAATGGTCTTTAATCTCTCTGTCTGGTGTTGAGCACAGAGACTAGCACTCTGAAGGCACTTAGTACTGATACTGCCCCAATATGACCAACAACTGATCCTGTTCAATCTTATAAAAAAATCCTCCAGGAAAAGATGTCTTTTAATAAATCATAATACAGAAGAATAAATTATTTCAATTACATAAAAAAGCTTTTGCAGAAATAAAAGCAATACAGCCAGAAGAAATACAGAAGAAAAAGTATAAAATAGGCATTAAATAGTTCTTATTAAAAACAGAAATTGACACAAATCTATAAGATTAAGAGCTATTCCTCAATGGACCAAATGGCCAAAGGATATATACAGGTAGTTTTCAAAAGAAGAAACAATTAGCAATCAACTGAAAGTGTTCTAAATAGCTAATGATCACAGAACTATAAATTAAAATAACTATACTACTTGACATGCAAAAAATGGGCAAATATTATAAAAGATGGAAAAAATTCAATGTTGGCAGGATTACTGGAAAATAGGCATGCTAATTCATTGCTGGTGGAGCTAGAAAAACTGTTCTGTTTTGTATGGCAACATATAAAACAAAAATTGCAAAAACTGTTTTATTCTTCTGGCCTATTGGTCCCAATATTAGGTTTATGGCCCAAAGTAGTTATGGAAAGGGGGAGGGAAGAAAACTATTCATACACAAATGGTCACAGTAGCATTATTTATAATAAAAAGTTGGAAATAAATCATGTGCTCAACAATTGGGGAATAAATGAACACATTTTGGAATTCTAGTATAAGAAATACTATTCTATAACAAAAGATGACTATGAAGAAAGAATTCAGAGGAAAATATGGATGAGGAAGATTCAAAGAATAACATATATAGTACCTATACCACATAAACGACGACAATATTAACCAGAAACAAAATTCAGGTTAAAGAAAATGTACAATGATGCGACTATCTTACTAAAGTTAAAACCTTCCATTCTTTAAAAAAAAACCCAGTAAATTACAAAAGTATAGGGCTACCTGTAATAAAAAGTCATACACACTCCTGAATTTTTACTTAATTTTTTTTGGAAATATATTTTATGGTTTGTGGTTAAAGCAAAATTTATCATTTGAGAAAAAAAATATATGTGGAACAGCTTACTTCTGGAAAAGAGAACCCTTTTTAAGGAGACATCAAATATATTCTAGAAATAGTCAAATACACCCTAATAATGTCCTACAAAGAATGAAGAAAAAAGCACTGTTTACTATGTGTAAAGCACAGGTGATGAACTGGGGATATAAATAGAAAAAGTACTGTGTTCTTCTCAACTAATCTGTGCAATAGTTAAAAATGGCATTTAACGGTCTTCACACCTTAGCTCCTTCCTACCTGTCCACCTGCTTAGAATCTAATGCCCTCCATGCAAGCCACAATCCTGCTGCCCTAAAGCACCGGCAGCTGTCTGCCACACCTATGTCTCTGCCCTGGCCATTACCCATGAAGGCTTCACTCTCACTTCTGATTCTTCAGACTCCCTGGCATACTTAAGTTTTAGCTCCAGAACCAGCTCATTTGGCAGGCTCTCCCTGGACCTTCCTTCCCCACTTCTCTCACCACTAATGCCTTCCTCTCAAAGGCTGCCTTCCATCTAATCTGTGTTTATTGTGTATATTCTAATTTATAAATGTGGTCTTTCCCATTAGAAAGTAACTGATTTAGGGTCTTCTATTAACTGTGTGGTCTTAGGTAAGTTACTTAATCTCTCTGTGCCTCAGATGTCTCCTGAGGGACTTGAATTCAAATTCTATGAGGGTAAAAAGTATTCTCTAATGTCTTACCCTGGCATCATATTCAAGAACAAAGGGTGGAAAGTCAATCTGTTCTGGGGATATGGCAGCAAATAGCTGGTGGAGGCTGTCCACGTGGTGGATTTTGTCCTTTAGTCCTGAGACAGAAAAGGTGGTAAAAAACCATGTTGATACCTATTTGATAGGAAAGAAAAAAAAATTTAAATTAGTAACATTGCCTTTTCTTTGAGAACATCAGGAAAAATCAATCATAACCAAGATGAAAATAGGCCTGATTTGTAAAATTTTACCTAGGTAGGTAAGGGTTTTTTAAAAAACTAAACAAAACAAATGTATATGAATAAAACCCCCTAAAATTGAGGATATTAGAACTGAGACAGAAGAGGTAATCATAATCAGCTAGTTAACAAGCATTCATCACTATATAATAGGATCTATGCTAAGCACAGGGGGTACAAAGAAAGGCAAAAACATGGGCCCTGCTTTCAAAGTTCTCAAATTTTGGTTAGGAAAACATGACAATATCCATGTATATACAAGATATATGCAAAGCGAATGGAAAGTAATCTTAGAGGGAGAAGAATAGCAGAGGGGGAGGGAGGATCTGGGAAGGCCTCCAAAAGAGGATCTGAAAGAGTCTCAAAGGAAACAAGGGGAACTAGGAGTTGGGGATGAGGAGAAGTGGGGTGGGAGAGCATTCCAGGCATGGGGTACAGCCAGAGAAAATGCACAGTCAAGAGACTGAGTCCCAACTTTGGATGTAATCACTAGTGTCTCTGATCTTCTATGTGATCCTAAGCAAAAATCACTTAACCTGTGAGTGTATCATAGACCATACTAAAAAAAAAAATTGTTTTTTCAATTTTGGGTGCATAGTTGTTCTTTGAATTTACATTGTTGTAGTTGTTACTATAATAATTTTGACCTTCTTTGTATTGATGTCTTCCTTAGTTATGAGCCTAGTAACAGCATCTCTAATTCAAAGGGCATGGACATTTCAGTCATTTTATTTTCATAATTCCAAAATAACTGCATCATTTCAGAGCTTCATCAAAAAATGTTTTAGTGTACCTATCATTCTATAACATCAAACATTCTTTCATGTGACTGCAAATACTTTGAAACTCTTTTAAGAACTGAAATGACTGTTACACACACACACACACACATTCTCTCTTATAACTTGGATAACAAACCCTTATCAGAGCAACTTGATACAAAGATTTTTCCCCCATTTGACCACTTCCATTCTTATCCTACAGTGCATTTATTTTGTCTGTGCAGAAGCTTTTCAGTTTCACATAATAAAAGTTATCTATTTTATCTTTTGTAATTGTCTCTATCTCTTCTTTGGTAAAGAAACATGCCCCACCCATAGCTATGTGATGTTTCCCTTGAAATTTTTATAGTATGATCTTTAATAGTAAGGTCACATTTAAAATATATTGTGGAATACTGTGTAAGGTTTTGGCCCAAGACTAATTTCTTCCAGATTGTTTTCCAGTTTTCCTAGCAGTTTTTGTCAAATAAGAAATTTTTCCCCCCTAGGAAATTTATGTTACTTACTTTATCAAAGAGGAATTTGATTTCTATTGTGTTTTGAATCTTCCTTGTTTAGTCTGTTCTATTGATCTTTTTATTTTTTAAACAATAATAATAGATGGTTTTGAAGACTGCTGCTTGTAATATAGTTTGAAGTCAGGAAGTGCTATTCCCTCCTTTTCCTTGTTTCTTTTAAAAATACAATTTAAATTATTTTGCTAAATATTTCCCAAGTACATTTAAAAAAAATTTAACATCCATAAAAATTCTGAGTTCCAAATTCTCACCCTGCCCCCCTTCAAGAAGGCAAGCAATATGATACTGATTATACATGTGAAGTCATGCAAAACATATGTCCATATTAGCCATGTTGCAAAAGATTATACACAAATATGAACAAAATAGTAAAGAAAGTAACAAAAATATGCTTCAATCTATACTTAAGAGTTCATCAGTTCTCTCTTTGGAGGTAGAGAGCATTTTTCATCATAGGTCTTTTGGAATTGTCTTGGATCGTCATTTTGAACTGAGCAGCAAAGTCTTTCACAGTTGTTCATCACTGCAATATTGTTGCTACTGTATACAATGTTCTTTAGGTTCTGCACACTTTACTTTTCATCAGTTCATACAAAACTTCCAAAATTTTTCTGAAACCATCCTGCTTGTAATTTCTTAAACCACAGTATTATTCCCTGATGGTCATAGCTCTTCCCTTATCTATACTTCTAATAGGTACATTTTTCCATGCTTCCCTATTTTTCTTATGATATCACCCTTTATATCTAAATCACGTACCCATTTTGACCTTATGTTGGTATATAGTATGAGATGTTGATCTATTTCTAGTTTTTGCCAAACTGCTTTCCAGTTTTGGTCAGATCAAGCTTAGATCTTTGGGTTAATCAAACATTAGATTACTATGGCCATTTACTACTGCATATTGTGTACCTACTCTATTTCGATGACCCACCACTCTATTTCTTAGCCAGTACTAAATTATTTTCAACATTACTGCTTTAAAATATAGTTTGGAATCTAGTACTGGTAGGTCACTTTCCTTCACATTTTTTCCCCATTGATTCATTCCCCTGATAATTCTTGACCTTTTGTTCTTCTAGATGAAATTTTCTTATGATTTCTTTCTAGCTCCATAAAATAATTCTTTGGTAGTTTGGCATGGCACTGAATAAGTAAATTAATTTAGGTAGAACTGTCATTTTTATTACATTGGTTTGGCTTAGTCATAAGCAATTAATTATTTCTCCAGTTCTTTAGATCTGTCTTTATTTACATGAAAAGTGTTTTATGTTTGTGTTCATATAGTCTCTGGGTTTGTTTAGGCGAGTAGAATTCCAAGTAGTTTACATTGTCTGCAGTTATTTTAAATGGAATCTATTCTTTCCTGCTGGCTTTTATTGGTAATATATAGAAATGCTGGTGATTTCTGTGGGTTTATTTTAGATCCCTGCAACTCTGCTTAAGTTGTAAATTATTTCAGCTGGTCTTTTACCTGATTCTCTATGATTCTCCAAGTTTACCATCATATCATCTTCAGAGTGATAGTTTTGTTTACTCGTTGCCTATTCTTATTCCTTCAATTTATTTTTCTTGTCTTAATGATATAGCTAGCATTTCTAATACAATAATAAATAACAGTGGTGACAATGGATATTTTTGGTTTACTCTTGATCTTACCAGGAAGGCTTCTAGTTTATTCCCATTATAGACAATGCTTACTTGATCTTGGTTTTAGGTAGACGCTACTTATCATTTTAAGAATGGCTCCATTTATTCCTATGCATTATCATGTATTTAATATGAATGTTTTATTTTATCAAAAGCTTTTTCTGCATCTATTGATATAGTCATATGACTTCTGTTCTTTTTGTTATTGATATGTTCAATTATGCTTAAGTTTTCTTAATATCGAAGCAGCCCTACCTTCCTGGTATAAGTCCCACCTGGTCAGGGTGTATCATCTTTGTGATTCACGGCTATAATCCTCTTGTTATTACTGTCTTAAAATTTTTGCACCAATATTCAATAGGAAAATTGGTCTACAGTTTTTTCTGTTTTTCTTCTCCCTGGTTTAGTTATCAAAACCATATTTGAGTCATAAAAGTTATTTGGGAGGATTCCTTCTTTACTTTTTTTTTTTTAGGATTAATTGTTCCTTAAATATTTGGTAGGATTCACTTATAAATCCAAGTGGTTGACAGGACACATTTTCAAGTAATTATGTGACATTTTATTTAAATAACATCACTCTTTATTAGTATAAATGTTTCTTTCTATGATGGATTAATTTCTTTTCATTAAACTTAAAATGTTATTCTTTGAATAAGTGTATCTTAACAGGAAAAAAGTTTACTTCTGCTCTTCACATCCTGTAGTATAAAAAATGTAAGTCAAATGGCCTTCTCCTTTTCCACCAGGAGCTGAAGGATTTCTCATCCAGCCAGGCTTTCTAGAACACAACAGGGAAGTACTCTGTCTGTTATATCAGTGTTCTAAAGGGAGCTCGGGAGTTAGCTAACATCCAAACTCTCTCGCTATCACTTCTAACTTAAATCACAAATTTTAGTTTCCTTTCTCCCCATTAGTAATACATGCTGCCCCAGGAACCACCTTCCCCCTTTCTGGCACTTGTGAACTTTCAGTTCTTTCTTTTTTCCCCAGTTCAGAGCCATGCTATCCTACTACTTATTTCCTAGTCCTTTCAGGATGCCCTGATTGAAATCCCTGTTAGTAGAGGACCCAGACTGTCCAATATCCTCAACCTTCTTTTTTTCATTAGGCGTTCACTGCTTCCACCTCCTTATCTTAGCTAAAGCCTAGGTTACACAGGTAATATATTGTCTTTGGGGGTAGAGTTGACTGGTGATTAGAAAAGGAAGAATTAAAATAACAATGTGTTTCCTATTGTACCGTCCTTCCATCTATTACTTTATCTTCTATAATAATTCTGAACTAAATTAAAAACTCCAATCTTTGATGAAGAGTTGGACCTTTTCACTAAGATTAATCACTCTTCATGTGCCCTCCCACCTTCTCAAGCAAACTGACTCCACTATTATCTTCCACCCTTTTTTTCTCTATCTACATCTTCCTTTTCAACTACCTACAAACATGCCTAAGTCTCTCCAACACTTATAAAACGTTCGCTAGATCCTGCAAATTATCATCCTATATCTCTCTAGACAAACTCTTCTGTACCCACTTCCTCTCCTCTCGCTCCCTTCTAAGCTGTCTGTAGTCTGGTTTCCAACCTCATCACTCAATGGAAGCTATTCTCTTCAAAATTACTAATAATGCCTGAGTTAGCATATCTAATGACCTCTTGTCAATTCTCATCTTTCTTGACCTCTGTAGTATTTAACACTAATGACTACCATCTCCTCCTGGGAAATTCTCTATTCTCTATGATTGTACCCACTCATTGTTCTTTTCCTGTCTGACTGCTCCTCAATATCCTCTGCTATGGATCATTCTGCATGTCATGACAACTAACTGTGGGTATGATCCATGGGGCATAGCCACAGTTAGTTGTCATGACATGCAGAATGAGGAGCAGTTTTATAAGTGTTCAATCTTTCCCACCATCAAGGTCTTTTCCAATGAGTCCTGTTTCTTGGGAACATAGTAAGCACTTATTTAAGAAATGCATGTTGACTGACAGACTAGTGGTTGAGTGTATTAAGAAAGAATTGATATAGTTCATAACACTTAGCCTGAGTCTTGTAGAAAACCAAGGATTCCATGAGGCAAAGATGAAGAGAAATACATTCTAGCATGAGAGGGCAGTTAATGCAAAGATGCAGAAAGAGGAGGAGCACAATGTATAAGGAAAAGCAAAGAGGCCAGTATGGCTTTGTCCATAGAGTGTGGAGGGGAGAAACGTGTAGAGAGACTGGAAAGGAAAGAGCTGGGTTGCCAAGAATTTTAAATTTTAAGCACCAAGTAGAGGAGTTTCTGTTTTATTAGAGAAGCAACGGGAACTGATGGAATTTATTGAGTGGGGGTAGAGAGTGGTGACAGGGTTGGGCCTGTCCTTTTGGAAAATCATTTTGGTGACTCTTTATAAGTCGGATTGAAATGGGGAGAGTCTTGAGACAGAGCAACCAAACAGGAAGCTGCCTCAGTGATCTAAGCAAGAGGTAATAATGTCCTGAACTAGGTCGGTGCTGTTGGAGAGGAGAGAAGGGGACACATGGGAGAGATTTTGTCAAGGTAGAAAAAAGATTGAAGGCAAAAGGAAAAGAGGATGGCAGAGGATGAGATGGACAGTGTCATGGAAGCAACTGGTGCAAATTTGGACAGATTTTGTGAGATAGTGGAGGATAGAAGGGTCTGGTATGCTATAGTCCGTGAGGTCACAAAAAGTTGGACACAACTGAAAAACAACCATGTTCCTGGCATGGAAACATGTTCCCCTAAGTTCTGGGTTAACAAAGAAAAACAAAAAAACAGTCCCTGTTCTCATGGGGCACATATTCTAAACATGTATTCTATACAACATATAAATAAAGTACATACAAGATATAAACAGAACTGATGAAAGGCAATCTAAAAGAAGAAGGCATGAGTAGTATGGAAGCCAGGGAAAGGTTTCCTTCAGAAAGTGGGGCTTCATCTTAAGTGTTGAAGAAAGCTAGAGAAATCAAGAGGCAGAAGTGAGGAGGCATAGTATCACAGATATGGGGACAGCCAGTATAAAACACAGGAAAATGATGAAGTTCTGTCATGTGGGAGAAAATTTAAGTAGGGTAGTGTAGCTGGAACAAAGGGCATGTGAAAGAGAGTAAGGTGTGGGAAGAACTGAAAAAAAGGAAGAGGGGACAGCTTGTGAATGGCCCCTTTAATAAATACCCCAAAGAAGAAAGTATGGGGGTAAATAATGATAACATTTATATAGCTTATATAGTCTGACACAAGCTCCAGAGTTTAATGCTAAATCTCATGGTTTCCCCCCCTTAATCCTGATTCTCTTTAATTTCTACATTTGACATTGTTGGCCACCAACTTTTCCTGGATATTTGCTCCTCTCTATGTTCTGCCTAGGTCTCCTTTTCACTCTATACTGTCTCAGTCATCTCATCACCTCCCAGGTGCTCAATCATCATCTCTATGTAGACTATTCTTATATCAATCAACCATTCAATCTATCTATCATCCCAGTCTCTCTTATGAGATACAATCATGCATCTCCAACTACCTCTTGAATAACTCAACCCGCATGTGCAGCAGAAATCTCAAACTCAACAAGTCTAAAACAGAACATCTAGGTGGCATATAGAATGCAGATCTTGGAGGGAGGAAGACCTGAGTTCAAATCCTGATTCAGGCACAAATAGGTTGTGTAAATAAGGGCTGGGCAAATAATTTTAACCACTCTATGCCTCCCTTTCTTCATCTGTGAAAGGGGGATAGTAATAACACCTAATTCACAGGGTTGTTGTAAAGATAAATGAGAATATAAGTAGAGTGCTTAAAGCACTATAAAAATGCTAGTTGTTGCTACTGTTATTATTATTATGGAGGCAGCATGGCATAGTGGATGGAGAGCTGGACTCAGAGTCAGAAAGATCTAGGTTCAAGTCCTACACCAGACACACTCTGGCTGAGTGACCCTGGACCAAACAATGAACCTCTTGGTCTCCTTGGCAATTCTCTAAGAAAAACAGCTGCTGATTTACATTGGTAAAGGAGTTTTTTCACTTAGGAGTTTACCAATACAAATGAAATCATAGGTCCCATCCCATCCCCACCCCAACCCTATTGACAGTGATGCTTGAAAGCCAAAGAGCTTTAAGATATACTGAAATGGGGTTGTATGAAGGATCTCTAAAGTGTGGCTACATATCCTCAGCATGTGAAAAGACAATAAGAAATGGACAGAGCATCAAATCCTATTTTAGGTTTTCTGTTGCCTGAATCAAAACTGAGCAGTCATTACATATCTACACCGCGGGACAATCTTTCCCCATTAGACTGGGAGCCCCTCGAGAGCAGGGACTCTTTCTGCCTTTCTTTGTATCTCCAATGCCTGCCACATGCCTGGCCACAGACTGACTGAATATCATGTAGCTAGAACTGACTTTTTACAACTTTTTTCATCTAACTTCATAAACATCTCAGGAAGATCTGAAGATGGAGAACATCTTAATTCTTTTCATGAACAAGAAAACAGACCATCCAAGGAAGTCATTTCTGGGAAGATCAACATCTTGCAGCAATTCGTTTAGTGCACGTCCACTAAGCTAACTTGTCCCAGGGTATTGCCTCTAATGATCTTCCACAAATATGACCTAAAACCTATCACTTTCATACCACTGCAGAGAGCATTCCTCCTGATGGAATTTTCCTTTTTCTTTCTAGACCCAATTTTTTTCTATCATTTCTAATATATTATTTTCCCAAACTAACTCCATTTGTGTGTATATTTCCAACTCCATTAGGACTTAAACCTTTCCAAGTGTCACTGGCAATTCATGTATCTCAATCACTTGGGTTCATTTATATGTTCCCATAGTGCCTAAGTTCATTTATATGTTCCCACAGGCTCTGTCCACAATAAATAGTCGATAATGTTGAATGATTACTATAGAACAGGCCTGTACAATCTGCAGCCTGCAGGTTGTACAGACCTACTTTAGAAGTATGCAATTTGATAACTTTAAGCTTTTACTTTGGAAAAAAACTCACTATCAGCATTAAAATGTTCATTTATTAGAGATATTATTACATCTAAACTGGCTATTAAGCAGTAGCTTTTACTACACACTGATATAAGACACTTAAGATCTAATTATTGTCTGACTTTGTTAGGAAAAATGAATGACTAGAGATAATCAAATTCTTTGCTCTAATTTAAAAGAATTATTTTATATTTTAATATAAAATTTAATCATTTATATTCAATCTAATTTTAATTCTTCATCTTTTACATTATTTTTAATATCAAGTGGAAGCTAGGGAACACTAAAATAGCAGGTTATAGAAGAAAGACATTTATCAATCAATGTTGACTGATCAATATTGAGCTAATAAGCAATTAATAAATACCTACTATGTGCTTAGGCCCTGAGGAAACAAGTACAGTCAATAAACATTTATTAAGCACCTACAATGTGTCAGGCACTGTGCTAAATTCTGTGGATACAGAAAGAGACAAAAGACAGCCCCCACCTTCCAAGGTGCTTACATTCTAATGAAGAAGACAAGAGATTCATGTATAAGCATAGCAACATAATCATTATCATCACAATGGGTTGCCTCAGTTTCTTCAGTAAGCAGGAGGTGAGGTGTTCTGATGAGAGGAAATAGTGAGAGGGCAGATGGAATAGGGAGCTTGAGGCAGGAAGAGGGGCTCTGGGATAGCCACTAAAGAGTACGTGACAGTCACTCAGAGAAGAGTAAAGGGATTTGTTCATAGGAGTGTAAGCTCAGCCAGGATTAGATCCCGAGTTTACAACAGACCAACTCAGCACAACTGAATGATTTCTTCTACTGGTATTTAATATTATGCTGGAAGAAATGGAGAAAGCAATTGGTATGGGTAAAACAAGACAGGGACTTTGTAAGGCATGATCAGAAAAGGGGACAATGGATCCAAGGGCAGAAAACAGACTAACAGCTGAGTTGGTCAACTACAGGGTTCAGACTATGAAGAGGCCAGAATAAAGGTGAAGATTAAGAGACAAGGCAAGGGTGTGGGGCTACAAGTTATAGTAGGGATGAAGAATAATTTTAAGAGAAATGAGAGCATAAGGAGATGCAGTAGGAAGAATAAAATGTTATATATTCAGACAGAATTTTTAAAGCTAAAAAATCAGTGACCATATCTATGAGTGGTTGACATGAAATCAAGACATGGCATCTGAGTAAACTGATGACTCAGGGAGCTGAATAACTGATTTCAAGGGTAAAAGAGCTGTAATGACATGGATAAATGCCTTGATTCTCAAAAGCATAGGCCACTGAGCTTGAATCTGGAGGGGGGGGAGATGGGGAATGATGTGACCCACTTTTCCACTCTTTACTACTTGATCACATACCTCTTGAGGTCAAGCCATATTTCCTTTGGTGTCAAGCCACAGCCCCTACTTTAGAGCCCACTGCACTAGATAGCAGAATCAATATTCAAAAAAGATCTTGAGAAGAATATGCATTAAGCTGTAACTTACAAAATGAAATTTAGTAGGGTAAATTTAACTTAATAGGATAAAGTTAAAATCTTATGCTTGGATTAAAAACAACAATTTTCACAAGTACAAGATAGGTGAGACATGGCTAGAAAGTACCACAAAACACTCCATCTCTAGGCATTTTCACTGGCTGTCCCCCATGCCTATAATTTTCTCCCTTGTTTCCTTAAAGTCCTTGCTAAAATCCTACCTTTTACATGAAGATATTCCAAATCCTTCTTAAAATTAGTGCTTATGAAGATGGTGGCATAGAAGCAGAAAAACTCTCTGAGCTCCCCCTATAACCACCTCAAATACCTATAAAATATGATTCTAAACAAACTTTAGAGCTACAGAACCCACAAAGTGACAGAGAGAAACAAATCTTCCGTTAAAGGCAGCCCGGCCAGTGGACAACTAGGGTCCACCACAGTGGTTTTAGCCTAAAGGTGGCCCCGACCAGCCTTGGCTAGAGGGACTTCAGGAGAGTGGATTACCAGCAGCTGTGGGGGTTTCCAGAATTATCAACCCATAAATGCCAAAGGCAAAGTAAAAGGTCAGTGTGGACTCTGGGAACAGGGGGATTGAGAGTGCAGTCCCACCTCTGCCCGCAGAGGGAGAAGCTACAGCTCCTAGGAATATTACAGCCAGGTTACGGAGTTCCCAGATCACGGAGAAAATATTACAAGCAGCCAAGAAGAAACAATTTGAATATTGTGGAAACACAATCAGGATTAACACAGGATCTGGCAGCTTCTACACTGAGGGATCAAAGGGCTTGGACTATGATATTCCAGAGGGAAAAGGAGCTGGGATTAAAACTAAGAATCACCTACCCAGAAAAACTGAATATCATGTTTCAGGGGAAAATATGGTCATTCAATGAAATAGAGGACTTTCAAGATTTCTTGATGAAAAAACTGGAGTTGAATAGAAAATTTGACATTCAGATACAAGAAGCAAGAGAAGCATGAGAAGGTAATTAGGGAAAAGAAGTCATAAGGAACTTACTATTTACATTCCTACATGGAAAAACAAAAATTGTAACTTATGAAACTTTTCTCAGTATGTGGATAGTTGAAGGGAACATAAATGTATGTGTGTGTGTGTACATACACATATGTCTATATAGGAGGGCATATGGGCATATGAATACATATGTGAGTGTGTGTATATATGTGTACAGGTATACATAGACAGAGGGCACAGGATCAATTGAATAGGAAGGGATAAGCCTTAAAAGGTGAAATGGAGAGGAAGAGGAATATAATGAGAGAAGATGGGGAGAGACAGAATGGGATAAATTATATCATATAGAAGAGGCAAGGGAAAACTGTTACAATGGAAGGGAAAACAGGAAGGCAAAAGGGAATGAGACAACCTTACTCTCGTTGAATTTGGCTTAGGGCGGGAATGACATACACACTAAATAGGGTACCTTGCCCTATAGGAGAGCAGGGGGAAGGAGATGAGAGGGGGGATGATGGAGGGGAGGGCAGGTTGGGGGGGAAGGTAGTTAGAAGCATACACTTTTGAAAAGGGACAGGGTCAAAGTAGAGAACAGAACAAGTGGGAAGCAGGATAGGATGGAGGGAAATAATAGTCAGTTTTTCAAAATATATCCACTATGGAAATGTTCTGTGTTCTCATGTACAACCTATACAGAATTGCTTATCTTCCCAGTAAGGGTGAGTGATGAGGGAGGAAGGGAAAGAATCTGGAATTCAAAGTTTTAAAATCAAATGTTTAAATATATATATATATATATATAATTATTATTATTTTTTACATGTAACTGGGAATAAGATATACAGGCACTGGGGGATGGAGATCCATCTTGCCCTACCAGAAAGTTGGAATGGGGATGGGGGAGAACATAGGAGGGAGCAGATTGGGGGAGGGGGTATACAGTGAGATCACTGTTTTGGGGAGATGGGTAGGGAAAAGACAGGGAGAAAAACTAACTCAAAATCTTGTGGAAATAAATGATGTAAACTAAAAATAAGCATAAAATTTAATTAAAAAAATAAAATAAAATAATAAGTGCTTACACTGTTAATTATCTCTAATTTATCTTGTATATTTCTTGTTTTTACATTGTTATTTGTATGTTGAATTCCCATTACATTTTAAGTGGTTCTCTGCCTTTCTTTGTATTGCCAGCACTTAATACATGCCTTAACATGCCTAGAACATGTTAGGGGCTAAATAAATGTCTACTGACTGTCTGAAAATTATCTGGGGGTGTTAGTTGGCTGCAATTTCAACATAAGTCACCAGTATATAGCAATTGATAAAGGCTAATGTGATCGGGCTACACGGCAAAGCTCCATAAAAAGGCTGTTAACTACCCCACTGTACTTTGTCCTAGTCAGAAAGCCTTTGGAGTTCTGTGTTCCATTCTGGATGCCACCAGGTAGGAAGGACAATAGAATGATGGAGAAGGTTCAGAAGAGGGCAACCTCCTAACCATGGTTTGCTCTGGTCACCTTCCTTTTCCACTACACCTTATTAACTCTTGCTGAGAACAGTAATCAAATCAACACTACCATTGCTTCTGGAATGGCATGTCAATCAATGTCACATGACATCACTCACTATTCCTATGACAACTTCTAGCCCCCACTCCCTTTATGTATAGTCTCCTCCATAAACTCCTTGAGGACATTAACTATTTCACCTTTTGAATTTTAACCCAAAGCACTTAGTACAATGCCTGGTCCATCATAAGTGCTTCCCAGATGTTTATATTAAAGTAAGTAGTTATGTCAATAGGGAGACAAAACAGTATAGTGCAGGGAGTTCTAGACTATTTAGGAAGTCCTAGACTTAAACCCAACCAACAAGCTTCACTGTGTTAATGTGGAAAAGCAACTTGAACTCAATGCAAACCAATTTCCTCATCTGGGTAGAATACCTGTAGCATATACTTCAAAGGGTTGTTATAAAATTCAAATTGAGATAATGTGTAAAGTGCTTTGCAAACCTTAAAAAGACAACTACCAATGTGAATTATTAAGTCTTTTATCATATCTTTCATGAATTACAGCTTTATAAAGAATAAAAATTACAAAAAATAATTAACACAAACTATAATGAACATAATTCAATCTTTCATTAGTAAATCAAAGTGAGACTCAGAATTTCTCAGAATTCTCATCATGAGTCTATCTTTTCTTTAATCAGTCTTGTGATCAGTATAGGGAGTTGCCAATTTTTTTATCAACATGGATCTGCATCTTCTCTGCAACTTTTAGTCTCACAGACGGGGGCAGCACTGAGAAGTTAAAGGACTTGGCTGAGTTTTTTCTCTCTCTCCTCTAACTGTTCAGAATTATGAAGAAATCTAGTCATCTAAACTTTTTGATTACTTGGATTTCCGATAAACAGGATGCTGTGGGTGTGTGTGCACAAACACATGTATGTCTGCATTAGGGGAATTAACCTTTATGGAAACACAACTGGAAAATTAAGTTAAAATCAATTTACAATTCAAAGGTCCCTATCAACTAGCTCTTTCTTTGGCCTAGCATTGTCCAATAGTTTAATTTATGATTTGGATGAAGTCATGAAAGGCACGTTTGTTAAATATAAAGATGACACAAAACTGGCAGGGATAGCTACTATGATTGATGGCAGAAGCATGATTCAAAACTATGTTAATAAGTTGGACTGCTGGACCAAAACCAATGAGATGAAGTTTAATTGACACAAATCTGCATTTTGTTTTAAATTAACTGCACCAATAATGAAAGGGGGGACATTTGGTTTGTAGGAATTCTTGTGAAAAAGAACTAGAGGGTTTAGCTGACCAGAAGCATGATAAGTGAATAGTGTGATGTTGCTATTAATAAAGCTAATGTAAGTATAGTCTTCAGATAATAGTAATTAACCTTCTGACTGCACTCTGAATTGATCAGATCACAACTATTTTGTGCAATCAGGTGTCACTTCTTTTTAAGGGAAACTGTAAAGAGATTGGGATGTTAAGGATCATATAGTTTTTTGATAAACTCCATTTTTACCTGCATCAAAAACAGGCTGCCTAATTGGTGACTAATTCTTTTGCCAAGGCAACTTATGAAACAAACAAAATACAAAATGGCCCTCAATCTTTTTTTGTTTTTGCAGTGACTGACAGAATGGTGTAAAAAGAGGCAGAAGGTGCTAAGAATTAGATAATTCTAGGACATCTAGAAACATTAACGTAATGGTTAGAACTTTAAATGTGTGAATCTTAGCCTGTGATAAGTAAAAGAAAGCATATTCCTGGAGGCATCTTGACATCCTCACTATAAACAATAGACAAAAGGAAATTGGAGCTAAATGGAAGGATGGCTCAAAACTTCACTTGAGAGGGGGAAATAAAGGAGTTGGTTTTATTGTATATCGAAAGGCAACAAAAAATATTTCTTGGATACCTGACTATCTCTTAAGAAACTTACATTTTAACAGACAAGATACCGTTACTGAGGTAGGAATCTTATGTGAATTACCTATGTGTGTACACTCATATCACTAACTTATCAGAGCAAGGATAAACATCAATACCAAATTATAAAAATAAAAATGAGAAGCTGAGACCCAAGTTAAATGAATTGTTAATACTGAAAAATGGGAAATGGATAAAAGAGCAGACACTGATTCAAACTACCACCATTTGCTTTAAGGAAGTTTAACTAATCAAATAGCACTATGCTGAGACTAAAAAAGCCGAGAAGCTGCCTTAGTTAGCAAACACTTTATCTCCTTATGAGACAGAAGGATATGACAGCCAAGGGCAATACCAGGTTAGCATATAAATCTGTTTATAAAATCTTAAGAATGGTTGAAGATTTTACAATGCTGCTTTATAAAATAATGAGAAACAGCAGAGGATGATAAAGTAAGTTTATGAAAAGCAGAATGAAAAACCCAATTAATCCAGATCATCCCAAGTGGATATAAAGGCTGAAATTAGGCTAACAAACAGTTGGAAAACGAAAAAGTATATTTTCGACTTCTGTAACGAACTCTTTTCATTATACAAATCTGGCCTCTAACATTGCAGTTCCTGATGTACTACATGAAGCAGTATAAATGGGACTAAAGAAAATAAAAATGGAGAAAGGTAATTAAATCAAGTATTCATAGAAATAAGCTGTATTGATGCTCTGTTTCCTCATTTATGAGGGGGTTAGGCTAGGCTTTTTTTGGTCATGGGTCCCTTTGGCAGCTTGGTGAAGCCTATGAACCCCTGAGTTTTTTTTTTTAATAAAATACATAGGATTACAAAGCAAACCAATAATACTGAAATCCAGTTATCAAATTTTTTTTTTACAAGTTTATGGACATTAGCTTATGAATCTCTGGACTATTCAGCCTCTAAGATTACTTCCAGCTCTAAATCTATCATATAATAAAACACTTAAAAAAGGGAGAAGAACCAAAACTTGGGGAAAAAAATTGTTAAAGGGATGACTAGGGAAAATATTAGTTAACTAGTAACTCACATACCAATTTTCCCTACATGGCAAAATTTTATGAAAATAATCTTTACATCTCTGAAGAGCACCCTTGAAAGTAAAGGTTTAAGAAGGGTACAGGAAAGTCTTTTGCAAATCATAGTCAACAGGAAATCACATCATTATAGTTATACAATTGACTGGAAAGAGAAGAGAATAAAAGACTCCTCTGTGCTATTTGCCGAATAGTTTTAAAAAGCTTTTAAGTAGGTAGAACAAAATGCCACTTTAAAGGCTCTCCTCCAACAAAAGTGTTTCCTGTGCATATGTCAAAATCATGAAAGATTCCTTAAAAGATAAAAAGGATAATTTTGTTTGATGATCCTTATTGATGATGTTATTAGCATCAAGTAAGGCATAAAGCAGGGAAGGAAGAGAGGGCAAAAGCTATTTGCCCTCCTCATAAATGTTGTATGGTACAAAATCCAAACTGAAAGTGGATGCCCTAGCGATGGTGGGCTCTTCTGGGTGCTCTTATTTATGGATCAAGTCCCACACCACTGCAGAGTCTTCTAAATAAGAGCCAGAATCAGAAAAAAAAAACCAGTCTGACTGCAGTAAATATTTCTGAAGTCCAGGGTCAAATTTCCAAAAGTATAGGTGATTATTCCTGTTTAATGGATTAAAGAAATTTAATAGCTGACATTTATAGAACTTTTTAGATTTACAAAGCACTTAACATACATTACATCATTTAATTCTAACTATCTTGTGAGACAGAGGATTTTATTATTCCCATTTTACAAATAAGAAACCCAATGCTCAGAGAGATTAATGATTTGATATTTCCAGATTACCTCCCCTAAATAGGGAGTATCCTCCCCCCAAATTATTTTATTTAGCTACTTTGTATAATTATTGTTATTAATAATACATTAATGTCATTAATAACAAATTCTATTATGTAATGCACACACCAACAAAGAAATTATTAACATCATTATATGTTCTATAATGTTATGTAATATATGCACTATATACTATATGCATTATAGAAGGTAGTTAAATTACTTATTTGTGAGACTTGTTGGGGGAGATAATAGGAAATATGAAATAATTAATCTCTCTGAAACTCAGATTTCTTTCTGTAAATAAAAATATATACATGCATTTTATACACACACACATTAAATAAAATGTAATTTTGGAGAGAAGATACTTTCTCCCAAATATGTGCATGTGTATGCAAGTATATGTGTAGATAGATATATGTATGTATAAGTGTACATATATATTTTGTACCAGTACAAAGATATGATTGCATGTATGTGTGCACACACACAGACACACTCATGTATGTCTCTCCAATTAGGATCTAAGCTACTTGCAAACAAAGATTGTTTATTCTTTGTATTTATATCCCCACAACACCTAAAATACTTTCTGGACCATAGTAGGGACTTAATACATGCTTACTGATTCATTTATTGACTTACTTAAAGGTCATAAGGTGAACTTAAATGAGCCTTTCTGCCTCCAAGGTTAGCATTCCATATATCATGCCATGTTGCCTAACATATATCAGTGTCTACAGCCTTGCAATCAATCACACAAATTCTTCTGGGTAGTCTTGTGAATTATATCCAACTTCAGCCTCATGATATGGAAAACAATGTCTTTTGACTTTCACTCATAAATACACAGGTGTTCAAATAGATGTCAATTGCTACACTATGCAATAATGAGAAATATTGTAATACTAGAGAACCAGTATAAAAATTCACTTAAGAAGCAAAGGAAAACAAATAAAATGCCAATCACAACAGCAATAATGAAAAATATTTCAGTGTTCAACATAATCAGACAACATGTTTAATATGACCAATTTAATCAAGTGACATATATATGTATATATATATATATATACACTCTACCTTTGATCGAAATGTTGGATGGACAAAGTAAACCGCTTTTAAGTTCCTCTTGTATCTGATTTAAAGAGAAAAATAAACAGTGAGTCCCATAAAATTGTCAACTATCTTCTTGAATAACTAAAGACTTTTTACATAAAGAAAGAAAACAAAACCTTTCATAACTGGCTCATGTCACTAAGATTCATGTCAAGGCCAAAACTAATGATATGTGTGTGTGTGTGAAAGGGGGGGGGGAGAGGGAGAGACAGAGAAGGAGGGAGAGGGAGGGGGGGGGGGGGGGAGAGAGAGAGAGAGAGAGAGAG
>NW_027185798.1:37230053-37342903 GCF_028583685.1 Petaurus breviceps papuanus | reverse complement strand
GAGAGAGAGAGAGAGAGAGAGAGAAAGAGAGAGAGAGAGAGAGTATAGGTAAGCAAGATATTCAGTCTTACCTTAAGGATATGGCAAGCAAGTTTTGAAGCACCTCAAATCAGGATTAGTTTAGGCAGTAATTGTGATTAACTAATCATAGACAATAACACAATAACTATAAAGGGTAGAAACCTTAGAAACATCTAATGTCACTTGTACAATTTACAGAAGAGAATATACTGAGGTTCAAAATGGCCAAGGTGCTTAGTTACTTAACAGGAGTACTGGAACTAGAATTCATGTTTGTGACAGTTTGTGACTACCTCTTTGCCACAGTCAGACATCTTATTTTATACTTCAGTCTAAATACTTAGATCAAGATCAATAATACACAATAAACATTTATTAAGCACCAACTGTGTCCCAGGCACTGTGCTAAGAGCTGCGGATACAAAAAGAGGCAAAGGACAGTCCCTGACCTCAAGGGGCTCACAATCTAACGGAGCAGACAACATGCAGACAAATATATACAAACTGTATGCAGTATAAATAGGGAACAATTAATAGAGGGAAAGCGTTCGAATTAGAAAAGGTTGGAGAAGCCTTTCTGTAGAAGGTGGGATTTTAGCTGGGATCTAAAGAAAGCCAGGGAGGTCAGCAGATGGAGACGAGGGAGAACCCTGGAGGCATGGGGGTCAGCTAGAGAAAATACGTGGAGCTGGGGGCGGCTAGATGGCACAGTGAATAGAGCACCAGCCCGGGAATCAGGAGGACCAGAGTTCAAATCTGGCCTCAGACACTTGACACACTTACTAGCCATGTGACTTTGGACAAGTCACTTAACCCCAATTGCCCTCCAAAAAGCAAAAAAAATAAATAAACACATGGAGCTGAGAGAGAGAGTCTTGTGCGTGGAATAGCCAGGAAACCAGCACCACTTTGTTAAAGAGTACTTGTCAGGAAGTAAGGTGTCAGAAGACTGTAAAAAATTGAGGGTACTAGGCTATGAAGGGTTTAGAATGCCAAACAGAGCATTTTGTATTTATTCCTAGTAGCACTGGGGAAACATCTGAGTTTACTGAGTAGGGGAGTGATAAAGTTGGCTTGGCAATTTAGGAACATTACTTTACTGGCTGAATGGAGCATGGATTGCGGTGGGGAGAAACTTGAGGCAGAAAGACCCACCAGCAGGCTAATGCAATAACCTGTGTTAATGTTAAATATTGGGCTCTTTTATCAGTCTTTCATCAGTTTCACAAATGAAATTTTAGGTCTGAATCCAAGATGGAATGTCAGAATTTTTAAGTTTAATATCTTTTTCTAACATGCATTACATTTTTGCTAAAGTAACTTAGCTTTTTGGTATCCACTTGTAAAATGGGTTTAAAATATTTAAAAAAGCATTTAAGGTTATCTGTTCTGAAGGCATTCTTTATTACCAGATCTTACATGCTCAAATGGATATAAGATCTCATCAACTTGTGTGTTCCTTCCAACAATTCGGATCATAGTTCATTCATTCTAATCCAGACTGTTCAGCTCTTATGTATGTCCACTAGATCACTATGGTAGATCATTATCTACTTAACATGTCAGGGTCCTTCCTTCCTTTCTTTTAACATTGTTAAGATACCAACAGAGCACATGGCTGGCCATTACTTATCATTTGCAACTGCAATGTGACCAGATCATCTTCTTTGTTGCTTATGTATCAGTTTGATGATGGCTATTTTGTGGGTAAATAATGGATAGCAATTTAAACCCTTGATCCTCTGTCTTTGAAAATAGCATGAAAACAGTCATCACATTTCAATGTGGCAGTTTTTCATGGGGTCAGCTACCATGAGGAAATTTATTTTTAGCTAGGCCACAAAAATGTAATATGTTAACCTTTAAATTGTTTTCATCAGCTATCATTTTTTTCTGCCCACCTCCAACAGATACACCCAGGCACAGACACACACACTTTTCTACATGTAGAATATTCTTTGTCAGACACCAGTGTGAATATTATTATACCTAAAGAGTTGCAATGGCCCTTAAAAGGCTTCTGGTCCCAATTCCCTTCCTTTGCAGGAATCCTCTCTACAACATTCCTGCTGGGTCCTCATTCACTTCACCACTCGAGTGGTGGAGACCTAGACAGCCCCCGAAGCAGGACACCCTATTTTTTCAACAGATCCATTGTTAAAAATTTCCTCTGTGAACTAAGTTGACAATATGTCTCAAAGTCAGTACAGTTTATCTGTACATAGTTGTTTTCAGGTTGTCTTCACATTGTCTGTGATCCTTGAGAGTAAGGACTGTCTTCTGCCTTTCACTGTAGCTGTAGTGCTGAAGACAGTACCTGGCATACTGTGGGCCCTTACTAAATACATACTGACTGACTAATGCCAGACATAAACCATTAATAAAATTATAAATATGATTTTATTAACTGTAGTTTTAGTTTTTAGTAAAAATTCTCAATTCTAAAAATCTTCAAATTGAATTTATATTAGGGAGAGGGCTTCATATTAAGGGAGGTTAATGCAGTCTATATGATTCATACACACACATATACATATATACATCTGTATGTGTATATATATGTATATGTGTATATATATATATGTATATGTACGTATGTATACCAAACATGCTTCTTTCTTGTCACATGGAGAAAGTCAAGTTTTTTTAGAGTGCAAAATAATATAAGAGATCATTTCATGGAGGGAGGGAAGAGAGAGAGAAAAACAGAGGGAGAGAGCAAGAGGGAAATGGAGAGAGAGAGAGAAAGAGAGAGAAGAGAAAGGGGGAGAATCACTGTCCAACTACCCCTCTTTCATTAAAAATAAAATGAGACTAACTTGATATCCACAACATCATAGAGTTTCTTCAGGAAGTCAGAGTCCAGGTGATTGTACTCGCTAGTAAGTGTGTGAAAGTATACTAAGACATATTCTTTTACAGCAATGTGATCCATTACATGGATAAAATATAGCAGAGCCTGAAAAAGATAGAAGGGGAAAAATAAAGATCATTTTTTTGGAACAGTCCATTTCAAAGAATCACATGGACTTAAAAAAAAAAAACCCTTAACTAGTATATATATCTCCTATCATCCAATCAGGCCAAAAGGAATCAAGCTTACTTCTAAAGCTCCCCAAGGATAAAAACCATTCCAATGTTTAACAACTCTCATATATACTACTACAGCGTATTTCTTTTTAATTTCTTATTGGTGTTGAAACATCGATTCCACATATTTGAAACATTATCAGATTCCTAACCACATTTCTCTTATCTAAGCTAAATAATTGTATTCTTGCCATTTTACTCCAATGCATTATTTTTCCAATCCTTTATTATCTTTTAAACTTTTTATGTTTTTATTAAGTGTTCATATGACTCTCATGTGACCAACTGCTACCATAAAAGAACATATTAACTTGGTATTAGCTCAGTTTGAGGCTGGTTTTTATTATCTTTAATAACACTGAAAGCAACTTGAACCTGTACACACTAAGTTGATATTTTTAATAGCTAAGAAAACAAGAACTGGAAACCACAGAGCTAAATTAAGACAAATATTTTACCACAAATAGGATGAAATTTAAAAGACACTTGGAAATTAAAAGAAGTACAAAGATAAGACAGGTAGGCACAGTATAATATGGGATGATTCACTAAAAAAAAGAAAAAAGCAAAGGGGTGGAAACTTGAAGGGTTATTGTGAATTGGATATTGACTAGTACTATTTATCTTGGCCTTTAGTAACGAGAAAAGATCAAACAATCAGCTTGGAGTGGGGAAGTTGGCCAGCTTTAAAATTCATATTAATAGTACAGAATATTGTATACATTGTCAGATACAGTCTCTGTATCAGCTACATTTGCTTCTTTTTAAAAAAGGAGAATTTATTCTGGGGAGCATAGAAAATGATTAAAGATAAACTGCATCAATAAAAATTCTAAAAATTTCCAAGAAGTCAAGTTTTCCACGTATGTATTTATTTTGTTCTGGTGAATTTTCATCAGAAATTCAAATATAAATTTAAAATCATACAATATTTTGGATTATTCATATATTCATCTCCCTTTCATTTGTTTGAATGATCAAGAGTTGACCATAAATCCTTTAAGACAGGTAAGATCTGAATAGATGATAAAATTATAAATCCAAAATCTAACATAGGCTTATTATCTCATATCGATAGCAAAGTACTTGCATTTATATATGTGTGTGTGTGTGTGTGTATACATGTATATTGTAGCAAGGGTCTTCATATTTCAATTTTCATTACATTATAACAACAAATTTGACATTTTACACTCTAAAAACTTAAGACTACTCCTCAGAGACAAATAAGTTTGTCTTACTATAAGTACTACAATTAAGTGCATATAATTTACGAGTATGAGTATGTTCTCCATAAACATCACTATTAGATAAAAGGTAGAATCTTTTTGTAGCTTACCTTATCCATATCTATTAATGTTACAGGAATGTTTCTTCCAACCACCACCATCACCGTGCGACCACAATTATCTACACCTACAAATGGGGAATATGCATTAATAGCAACAGTAACAAGCTAGTATTTATAGAGTGCGTTAAGAGTTGAACATTTTACATGTTAACTCATTGGATCCTCACAACAATCCCATGAGGTAGACACTACATATAACTTGTTTGTAGAGTTGTTTTCATGTTGTGTTCCCCATTAGATTTGGTGCTCCTCGAGAGCAGGGTTGTTCTTTGCCCTTCTCTGACTCCCCAGCACATTTTACAGATGAAGAAACCGAGGCTGAGAGAGGTCAAGTGATCTGCCCAGTGTCACATAGCTAGTATGTTCCGAGGCAAAATCTGAGCTCAAGACCTCCTGACTCCAAGTGCGGCATTCTCCAAGGCCTGGGAGTCACCTCAGCCTCTCATTACTGGTTCTAGTTTGAATCTCCTTTTCTTGATGCATCTTTAGAGTGTGGAGGCGGTCTGAAGGCAAAGGTAGCAGGACACATAGAGCTTACTCAGTCCTGATCATGCCAGAAAGGTTTCAATGTAGACATCATGACAAAAGCCACAGCTGCTGTCTAAGAGGCCAGACTTGCTAAATCTTGAGATGCTTATCACCCACTTCAACAGAATGCAGTTTTTGGCCACAGCAACTCACAAGGGTCATTTTTTTTTTTGCAGGGGAGTACAGCTGTGATCTACATTTGGTACAAGGACTACCTTAAAGTCAAAGATTGTGCCCAATCAATTGTAAATTATATTTCCATATAGAGTTCAATAGTATATAACATAGTGCATTCCTCTAATTACCCTCTTCCAATAATTTATATTCTTTAGACCAAAGTATTTAGGAGCCAAATTCATTAGGAACAAAAGGCTCCAAGTCATGTCAAACATATGGGATTTTTAGACATTTAAGTTGTTTATATAATCACAGAATTTCAGAGGTATAAGGGACCTCAGAAGCCATCTTGTCCAGTTCATTCCCAAGGAATACTTTCCTTAACATCTAAGTCACCATCCAACCTTTGTCTGAAACCCGCCAAGGAGAGGGCACCCACTAGCTCCCAATGCAGTGACTTACAGTTTGGGACAATTCTAATCTTTAGGAAATTTTTCCTTATCTTAACCATAAATTTCCATTTTTATAATTTGCACCAATTTCTCTGGACTCCTCCTTCTAGGGACAATAAGCTTTCTCTTCCCCAGGCTGAACAGCTCCACTTCCTTTAACCAATCCTCATACAGCATGAACTTGAAGGTCTTCAGAACCTGGTTTCCCTCCTCTGAAATTCTCCAACATATCAATATCCTAATATGGGGACACTCAGAAATGGAAAAAGACTCCAACATTCCAGATCTGGTCAAACAAGGGCAGTGCACAGCAGAACTGTCATCTTTACACAGAGGTGGTTGTTCAGTCATTCAGTCGTGTTCGACTCTGCATGGCTGTGATCTAATGCCAACACTGACTATGGAGTTCTCCTGGTAAAGATACTTGAAACTGAGGCAAACAGTGACTTGCCCAAGGTCACACAGTATCTGAGGCCAGATCTGAATTCAGGAGGAAGAGTCTTGCTGACTCCAGGTCTGGAACTGTATGAACTGAGCCACCTAGCTGCCCTTTCTTTTAGATTTCATATTTATTGCTACTAAAATTTCATCTTACTAGAGTCAGCCCCAAATTCTAGCCTGTCAATATGTTTTTGGATCTAGACTTTATCATATAGTACACGACTCATTCCCCCCAGCTTTATGTCATCTGCAAAATTAACAAGCATGCCACGCATGTTTTTATTCAAGTGATTTACTTAAATGTTAAATAGCAGTGAAATCCTTCAGGCACTCCACCAAAGAGCTCCTTTCAAGCTGACATCAAGCCATTAACAACTAGTCTTTGGATTTAGGTCAACTAGTTCCAAATCTATCTAATTGTATCATTTAAACTCACATCTCTCCATCTTTCCACATGAATAACACTATCAAGGGCTTTGTTAAAAGGTAGAGAAACCACATGTACAGGAAGTCTCCTGACCCACCAATTTAATGACCCTGTTAAACATGAAATAAGTTCAGTCTGCTATAAATTGTTTTTGCTGAACTTTTGTTGGATGTTTATGATCAAAGCTTTCTTTTCTAGTTGTTCACTAACCATCTCTTTAATGGTGTGTTCTTAGAATTTTACCAGGAATCAAAATTAATCTCATTGTCCTAAAGCCTATAGACTATTATCCCCCTCCCCGCCCCCCCATTTTGGAAAATCCAGACATTTGCCTCTCCAGTTTGGTAGCACCTCTCCTGTTCTCCATAAGCTTTCAAATATCATTGATGAGGGCTCAGCAATCACATTAGCCAGTTTTCAGCATTCCAGGACGTAACTCATGTGGGCCTGGAGCTGAGCCCACTGGGGGACCTTGGAGGCCTCTTACTATTTCCCTCCTTATCTTGAGCAGTAGTGTCCCATCAGTTATTTCTATTCTCTTCTTCCCAATTCAAGTCAATCTCCGTGGCAGAGAAAACAGAAGCAAAATAAGAAGTAGCCCCCACGTGCTATGAGCCCAGCCCCCTGAGCAGTGGGTAAGGGTCCTTTTCCTTTTTTTAAGTGTCCTTGGCCTTCCCTGCCAGCTGCTCCCTAGACTAAGTTTTAGCCATCCAAATACTATTTTTCCCCAGGATCATCCATGTTATTTTATTGAACTACTCTGACCTGTCCCTACTCCAATCTGCATGTACCTTTTTAAAATCTAAACTGGGGAAAACAAAGTTATGGTGGCTGGTGAGGTCCCTATCTGTCCATGCTGGCCTCTTCATCCTTATTCCTCTTTCACCTTACTGGAATTCTATCTATTATCTCTATTTTGGTTTTCTGAAAGACTGAAGCAGAAAGTGATTCCAAAGATAGAGTCACAGGTTAAGATCTATAATGGCCTCCTGTTCAATAGGACTACTCCAATATAACATGTAAGTCTAAAATTCCTATTTGTGACATAGAAGAAGGCGGCACTTTAAAGCATATAATGTAATAACATATTAAATGCTATTATCATCAATGAAAACAAAAACAAGTTGCTAAGAAAGTAAAACAAAGCAAGGCATGAAAGAATATGAACTTTGAAAGATGTAAATGAATAAGATGCAGATGAATATACTGAATATAAAAAAACAAAATTTCAGTAAGGTAGAAACATCAAAATCTAAATCGCAAAAAAGGTCAAAGAAAACTGAAAGTCTCTATTGTAATGGTAAAAATGTCTAAAATTTAAAAATAGAAAAGAAGGGTCTATAGAGGCACTATTATAAAAGAATCATATAGTAACATTTTCAAAGGCTCTAGGGAGAAAATACTTAGAAATTATCAATCTATTTTTTTTTAATACAGGGCCCATATTTAATTGGTGTAGTGAACTCCCATGGGGGAAACCTATCCATTAATGCTCATTTAGATATTCTCTGCAACTTCTAGAATGTTTCTTCTGAGCACTGAAAGGTTAAACAACTTGGCCCAGGTCACACATTCACGATGTCTCATCCAGGATGGGGCAGGCTAGGTGTCACAGTGGATAGAGAGCTGGGCCTGAAGTTAGAAGACATGAGCTCAAATCTGGCCTCAGATACTCATTAGCTACATGAACCTGGGCAAGTTCCTTAACTTCTGTTTCCTCAGTTTCCTCAATTATAAACTGTGAATAACAACAGTACTTACTTCTCAAGGCTGTTGTGGGGATCAAATGAGATCTTTGTAAAGCACTTAGCACAGTGTCTGGCATATTATGGAAGCCATAAAAATGCTAGCTATGATGATGATGATGATAATGTCAAAGGCTAAATATGAACCCAGATATTTCTGACTCCAAGGCTGACTCTTTATCCACTATATAATGATACCTTTTATATTTGAAGTGTTTTATTCAAGGGAATTATTTACCTTAAAAATGCAGAAAGTGACAAAAAATATAAATTGGCCACGGATCACAGATTTAAGCACTAGAAGGAACTTCAGATATAATCTACTCTAATATCTCTTTTCTTAGAAAACAAAAAAAACCTAAAGGTCAGAGAGATGCAGTAACTTGTCCAGACACACTGCTAGTAAGTAGCAGAAGTGGGATTTGAATCTGCATCCTCTGACTTTAGATGTACTGCTTTTTTCACCATACAATACCACTTCTAAAGACAGTGGGTCTTTACTCTGTAGTACAGTTCTTATTACTTTATTATTCATTTTCATAAGAATCTGAGCATACAAGGTATACAAAGAGACAGGAACACATTTCTAATCTAAATCCTATGAGTCTATGCATAACAGAAGGAAAAAGAGAATCAGGTGTGGTTGCTTAAGAGAATGAATACTGGTGCCAGCCAGTAACTATTGGTTTGACTAAAGTACATTTTGCAGGCCATATCTGATTTTAGGGGCAAAATGATACACAAAAATTAAGTGTAAAGTTTAAACACTGTAGAGATAAACTGGAGGAAGACCTGAAGAAAGGAGATAATCAAATAACATGCTGGGATCTATAAAACCCACCACGTACCTAAACTTACCTGTTTGGTACAAAGCTTTTAAAGAAGCGATATCAGATAGATCCTCAGCCCTTGCTTGACATAGCCAGCGATTATAACTAGAAAAATAAAGGATATATTTTAGTTATTGTATACCCAATAATAATATGTACTAAATTTACAAATGTTTCCAGCTTCCCCCTGCCCTGTTCAAATTGCTAATAAAAAAAATATTCCTTGGGAAAAAACTCAACTCTGAGGTTTTATTGAAATTGTTATGGGATTGGAATATCAGAGTACAAAGAGATCTGATACATACTATGCTCAACACTCTCATTTTACAAATGAGGAAACTGAGAGCCAGAGAAGGTGACTTGTCTCAAGTCACAAAAGTTGTGGTTCCAATCCAGGTCCTCTAACTATTTTAAATGCAACATCCCTCCCACTCTACCAAAAGCAAATATTCTACATAATGGATAAAAAGTTAAAGGCCTTCCCAATAAGACCAGGGAAAAGCAAAGAAACCCTAATTAATATCAGTGCCATTTAACACAGAGCTAGAAATGCTAGCTATAGCAACAAGACAAGAAAAAGAAATTGAGGGGAAGAGCAGTAGCAAGGAGAAAAAAGAATGATCACTTTCCTCAGATGATTTATGGTCTACTTAGAAGACCACTGAGAGTTAATGGATATAGCAACTGAAACACTGGCACACAGTAAAGGTGTGGGATGTAAGATAAATACATATCAACTATCAGCATTCTTATATTATAATTAAAAAAAAGTCAGCAAAAAGAACTAGAAAAAAATCCCATTCAAAATAAATGCAGCAGCTTTAAAATACTTAGGAATGTATTCTCTTAGATTCAAATAGGTATTATAATAATTTAACTATATGAAACACTATTTGTGGAAATAAAGACAGACCTAAATAACTGGAGAAAGTCATTGTTCATAGGTATGTTGAGCCTCTAGACACACATGAATATATATGCATGGGTAGACATGTGTGTGTATCCATATATATCTATAGCTATATATGGATATACACACATACACATGTCTGTATATATGTGTACATGCATGTATGTATATTGAGGGATTTAATTTGGGGTTTTGAAAAATATTGCTTAATGAAGAATAGAGGGAAGAACAATTTTCTTTAAATTGCTAAAAAAAAAAAGCGGGGAGGGGAGAGGAGTGCAATGGAGAGAGATGCAGTCCAGGTACAAGGTGGCTATAACACATCACCAATAATAGAGTAGAAAATGACATATGGGAAGTGTCTGATTAGAAAATGACACAGATAAACTACAGGACAGACAATCCAAGTGCTGCAGTGGCACCCATATGATGTTAAATGACCTCAAAGAAGACCTGTTAGGCAAATCCTCTTTGGAAGACTGATGGGAGGACATGCACAAATGTCAAATGAGATGAGATGGCATGGCTGGTAGGCAATGAAATGAGCTGAAGGGAATACCCACAATGATGAGCTCATGGTCACTAAAATATTAATCCACACAGACTGGCTTCTATTACTTGCCTAGAAAACTTTACTGAATTTTAGCTAACATCTTCCTACATACAATGTCAATTATACTACACTGGATACTATTCACATAGAGACAGTAGCTAGTGAAGAAATTTGAAAGTGGATATTTAGATGAATTGTTCTGAACAATATTTCTCAGAGTGGTAGAAGCAATGATATTATTAATACTAGTGCAATATAAGCTAATTTCTTCCAGTCACTAGAATCAGCTGCTATACGGCCATGAACAGAAAATGAGAAATTAAAAGGTAGAGCAACAAAATGATTTTAAAATAAATTGATAGCTAGGCTAAATGGCCTAGGGACAAACTCTGGCTGAAGGATCATTCGTTTGCCATGTTTCTAGTCTCTGAAGTGACAAATGATGTAAACCAGAGCCATCAGGCTCTTGAAACTGCCAAGAAGTGTCAATGGAAGGGAAAAAATGATGACACAGAATACATTTCAGCTGAGAGTCTAAAAATCCTATTATCAAGAAAAATGATTCCCGCTTTGCTGATAGAGAAATTAAGTGCTGGGAAGTAACTACATTTTGCCCCAAATCATGCACTTAATCAGCAGTACAAATGGATAAAACCACTAGGAACTTAGATTTATTCACTGTGAATTTATAGATAACACGCCTAATTCCTTCAGCTGTTAAAAAGAAATGGTGCTTAGCAAAGTCTCGTGGAGAAATACATATGATACATTACAAAGTGTGATTTAAGATGTTGTGAACTTAAATTCCATTAAGTTTAAAAGGAATGACACAAACATACTACTACCAGTCTCTTACAAAAAGATCATTTGTTATGCAGCCCAATCAAGTCCTGTTAATGATAAAATATATTAGTTTCTTCTAAGAATATCACTAATTGAAGATCCTTTTACTTCAGAGATGGAAAAAGTTTGCACTTTAGGAAATTAGAAAATAACTGCGATAATCTACTCATATATTGTCAACATCAAATAGCATTATTATTCAAAGCTGACATTTATTAAGCACTTATTACAGCTGTGTCTTGATTAGAATGAAATACTATTTGAAGTTATAATTATGTAAAGTATGGACTGATTCTAGACCAAAGGTAATATAAAATGTGAATTCAAATACTTTAGAAGATTCTTTATTTGCACTAAATGGGACCCAGCTGTAGGCTCTAGGCAAGAGGTAGCAGGGTCTCAGTGGACAGAGAACCAGGCTCAGAGTAAGGAGGAGCTAGATACAAGTGACATCTTTGACATATGCTAGTTGTGTCATCCTGGGCAAGTCATTTACCTCCACTGGACTCCAGGCAGAGTGGATACCAATTTATACTGATAAAAAGGAGGGTTCTCACTGGGAATTCCTAACATCAATGACATTTTAAAACCAGTTTTTCTTTAAAAAGGCAAAGTCAAATGCTTATTAAGAGAAATTATGATTTTTCTTTAGCGACTGTGTAAGAAGGCAGATAGTAGGCACTTGATAAATAAATGCTTGCTTGACTGTAGGATTCAGAACTAGCAGGGTCACAAAGGGTCAGCTGGATTCAGCCTTTTCATTTTAGAGATGATCAAGCTGGAGTTCAGAGAGGTTGTCAGTAAGTCCAGAAGCATTTATTAAACATCTACTTCAATGCCAGGCACTGCACTGAGCAGTGGAGCTAGAGAGGCAAAAAAACTGTATCTATTTTCAAGGAGCTCCCAGTTTAATGGAAAAAACAAATGCAAACAACTATGTAAAAACAAAATATACACAGGATAAACAGGAGATAATCTTGGAAAGAAGGCATTAAGATTAAGGAGGGTTGGGAAAGGATACCTGCATAAGGTGGGATTTGAGCTGGGAATCCAGGAGACAGAGATGAGGAGGGAGAGAATTCAAGGAAGAGGGGACAGTCGGCTATTCATTCAAATTAGCAATAAAAATAATAGATGCGATGAGATTTATAATATAGACACTCTGTAATCTCAAAACTTTGAAACAGGAAAAACACACAAGCAAAAGACCAGAAATTCTATTAACTTAAGTTGAAGACAGTAACAAGTTTTCCTATTTTTGAGGCCTTCAAAGAAGCCAAGAATATGGTGGTAGCATGACATGAAGCTATTTGCCAGCGCCATCTAGAGGCTTTTAATGTTTCTGTATGATTAAAGCATACTAAAAAAACACCACAGTGAAGATGGAATTAAGAATCTTTATATGAACAGATCCATTTGATAAAATATGAATACGCTGTTGACTAGAAAGTCTATTGAATCTAAGAGAAGATGGAGAAATGACTGATTGTAAACAAATTTATGTCAAAAATGCTGCATATAATAGTGAAACTCAAGTGAAACAAACTAGTAAAGGGGTAGCATTTATATTTTTAAAGCAAGTACTTTGCTGGGTGCATAAAGAGAAATATATCGTACGGTATTTTTCCATTTGCATTATGATATTATGAGAGTCTTGGAAAACTGGGAGGATTCAGAAATATAAAAAATGGCTAGTGTCAAAAAGTAGCATCTATTAATGATCATGACATATAGAGAAGAGAAAGGTGGGAGTTCACTCAACTGTCTCTGTGACATGGTAACAAAACTGAAGGTTGTAATTTTAAACTATTATACAACCAATGTTCCCTTTGGTGGGAAAAGGGGAAGGACTAGATTTTTTTTTACTCTAATTTATATAAATAACCTACTAATAATAGTACTTTCTATTGAGTAACACAGTAACTCAGACACATATTTTGGGTAAAATATTCCTAAGAAATATACTGAGTATACTCCTACTCTTATATTGTTTAATAACTATAAAAAAGAGATTTGATTTGATAGACTCAAACACCATCTTAAAGGTTTTCCTTTCCAACCAGTTTTCTCCCATATCTAACAGATAACCTTGTTCACCAATCTTTCTAATTGTTAATATAGGGTGAATCATAAAACAGGGATATGTATTTTCACCAATAGCATGTCAAGGTTATATGGGAGACAAATTCTTTAGATGATGATCCTATGATTCTTTTTAGGGATAATAGTTGTATTGACTGCACCAAGTCCTAGAATAATGCAGAGTCTGATGGAAGGAAATTCAAAATAATTCTAGAGAGCATGGCTTGTCATAGGAAAAGCCAAGAGGGTGAAGACAGCCTATTGCTCAGGGTGTAACATGCAGCTATATGGACAACCTATAGAGCTTGTCCATAATTATATCTGTTTGGGCAGATACTGAAAAGATGGATGTTAAGCATAAAATTCAATAAAAGGAGGGAAGGCTGGATTAGTTTTGGAAAATGTTAACGAACCCAAACTATAATTTTAATATTACTATTCTATTAGTATTACACAACTATGAGATACTGCACATTATGGTCTACAACCTATCAATAAACATGTATTAATAAGAATTTACTAATGCTCTAAATATTGTCAGGTCATGAGGCTACGAATACAAAAAAATGAACAATACTTATCCTCAAAGAGCTTACCTTCATTACTAATGAGGGAAATAGAAAGTGTGTGCATTTATATCCACATATATACAGAATATGAAGGGGATAAATACAAATAGATGTGAAATAGATGAATACAGGGTAGTTGTAAGAGAGGGTACTAGGAGCCGGAGGCATCAGAAAAAGCTTCCTGGATAGGCTGTGCATGGGCTAAGTTGTGAAGTAAAAGGGATTCTATGAGGAGAGAGTGTGATGTACACAAGACACAGCTATTGCAAAGGCATAGAGAAGAAGACTAAATGTCACATGTGAAGAAAAGGAACAAACAGAAGACCAGGTTGGCTCTATTGTAGTGCACAAGAAGGGACTAATGTTCAAAAAGATCGTGTGGGGCCAGATTGCAAAAGGTAGCAAAAACTAAATAGAAAAGTTGATATTTTATCCAACAGGCAATAGGAAGCTACTGGAGTGTTATGGTTTTATCTACCCTGAAAGAAAACCACTTTGGTAGCACTATGGGGGTTGGACTAGAATGGGAAAGGCTGAACTGAATTGAGTAGGCTGTCATATACTAAAAATGATGAAAGAGAAGCAGAGTAAAGGAACTACCAAAGAAAAAGATGAGCTGGTCATATGACAAGGCAGACAGCCTGAGTGTTCCACGTAATGTCAAGCCAACAAGGAAGGCACCTAGCACACTGGGTGTACCTTCTGTGAGGAATTTATGGGAGGGCACAGACAATGGTTGTATGGAACAGACGGGCCTAGAGGGACTTGCTACACTTACAATGCTGAAAGGAATATTTACATAGATGAGGTCACAGATCCAAATGACTATTTGACTATGCAAATGTTAAATTTTGCATGATTATCACAAATAAGTCTTTAGTCTTCTCCTAAAACTGTTCTTCCATATACAAAGAAGGGTTAATAGTCTATATTACAGGTCAAGATCCAAAAAGGTGATTTCATTATTACTTTCTTTGAGATGTAAATTCTGAGAATGTTGATCAAAAAACACATTTTTGTATTAACTTCCTGGTTCATCTGTAACAATGTGTATCACCATTAAACACTAGCAATTACCATTTGTTTTCTGGATTTCTAAAACATTTACCCCATCAAGCGTGTTAATCCATAAATGGACTATGAAGATAAAAGTATTTTCTCAGGAAAATAAAGAAAATAACATTTGTCCAAAACTGATTTAGTTGAAATCTCTTCAGAAACAAGTTTATGATCCAGATCCAATGAACTCCATTCTACGCTTTTAGTTTAAAACATCAAATTCACTTAGGTTTGACTGAGATTTATAAGATGCTTCAAAAGATCCATGGTACAGTGAAATAAGTGCCATTGGACCTTTGGTAAATCATTTAATCTCCTTCAGTCTCAGTTTCCTTATGTGTAAAATTAAGAGATAGACTGGCTCTCTCTTAAGGGCCCTACCAGCTTTAGATATAGAGGTTTATGTCCTTGGTACAAGTAATTTCTCTACTTCTATAGTTCACACCTTTTTCTAAGGCAGGCAGCCTGTCAACTAATCAGCATTTATTAATTGACTACCACATGCTAAGTGTTGAAGATTAAAAAAAAGGGACAAAAAAACCCAAAACACAAACAGTCCCTGCTCTCAGGGAGTTCACAGACTTCCAGGAACCACCTAATGAGTTATAGCCCTTCCTCTAATTCTTTTGATATTTTGTGGATACTCAAGGCCAGCTGCTTTATTAGTCATCCTTGATTATGTCCTTGTCACTTCTTGCTAGTAAGTCAACAGTTGTAAAATACTATATGCTGCTAAAACTCAGGATGTGTCTACTAGTTTTGGGGACATCTGCAACTGAGACTTTATTATGATTTTAGTGGTTCATAATTTGCCGTAATACAGTATTACCAGGTTCTAGAAGTATTGGCTTTGGGGGTGGCAAGAACTTTGGGACTATTTAATGTCCTCCGCTATTGCTCTATGGAATCCTACTATTCTAGGCCCACATTGAGTTCTGTCTAAGATGTAGGTGTTGATATAATGGAATACTACTGTTCTATAAGAAATGATGAGTAGGTGGACTTTAGAAAAATCTGGAAAGACTGCCACAAACTGATGCTGGGTGAAGTGAGCAGAACCGGGAAAACATTGTTCACAGTAACAGCAACATTGTGCAATGATCAACTTTGACAGACCTAGCTCTTCAAAACAGCAATACAATGGTCAAAGACAATTCCAAAAGACTCATGATGGAAAATGCTATCCACAGCCAGAGGAAGAACAATGGAGTCTGAATGCATATCGAAGCTTACTACTTTTCCTTTTTTTTTTTCCTTTCTCGTTAATTTTTCCCTTTGGTTCTAATTCTTCTTTACAACATGACTAATATGGAAATACGTTTAATATGAATTTACATGTATGGTCTATATCAGATTGCATGTTGTCTTGGGGAGGAAGAGAAGGAAGGGGAGAAAATTTAAAACTCAAAATCTTATAAAAGTGAATGTTGAAAATTAAAAATAAATAAGTTTTTAAAAAGACATAGGTGCTGATACTCTATGATCACCTTTAATCTAACAGCATGTCATAATCTAGGCCATATTTGTTTTTTGTCCACTTCATTTTTTCTGGATAACCAGGCTCATTTCTTGAGTAACTCTGGAAGTAACTGAGAAGAACCTGGTTTGACGCAATCATCAAGATGTCACAGTCGAGGAAGTTATCCCTTTCATTCAATGTAGGTCTCTCCTTCCCTCCAGGGAGAAGGCAGTCATTTATTTCCTTTATCACCCAAAAGAATCAGACAACTACTTAAAATATGGTATAGGACACAGGAAGAAGATATACATGATGGCTGGTGTTTTCCTGCTGAGAGATAGCACGAAAGCCCTATGCAGCCCTGATAACATACAATAGGAATGTATACTGTTATCCCAGAGTGTTTAAAGGGGAGCTTCCAGAAATCTGTCAAAATCTACCCACCCCCTTGCCAAAATACCCATTTCCAGTGACTCACTGTAAGGATAAACTGTCCTGCCAAAAGGAATTTAGGGAACTTTTTTTTTGTGGATTATGAAACTTTGGGCAGAAAATAAAACCTAAAGGTCATGGGGTGGTATTTTTAGCCCTGCTCTTTGATTGCAGGTAGGGGCTTCAGAAGAGGAAATCAGGTATCAAAAGTAATAGCTAGTTAAGAAGTTGGTGTCAGAGAACAGCATTCAGGTTGCTGGGCCAAAAATTAAGAGAGAGGAATGATGGACTTTTGGTCGGGGATAATGCATTTAACAAATGTGAGGAAAAATATTTTTCTGTTGTGTGGAGAAAGTAATTTTGCATGCTCTACATTGGGGGATGAAAAGAACTCATAGGTTCTGTCAGAAGAGAAGATAACTAATATTTGGGCTTCCTTCTCACCCTAGCTCACTTCCCAACTTCTTACAATCTGGCTTTCATCCCCACCACTCAACTGAAACTGAGTTCTTCTGGGTTACCAAAAATCCTGACCTTCCTGCAGTGCCTGTTTTCTTTCTCACTAACAGCAAATCTAAACAAGAATAAGCAATATGTGTATGTATCTTTGGGACTTCCCCCAAAGTCACATATGATGCAGTAGTCTTACTTTCTTTGATGCTGTTTCTGCAGAGCTGCTTCCGAGAGCTGTCCCTGAAGGATCAGTCTTCTCTGCTTATCAACATCTCCCTCCATTCGAGCAAAAGCGTGAGACCCAATGAAGGAGAGATCGGCACCCAAGCCCTCATCTTCCTCTTCTAGGTTGTCTGTAACAGCAATATTTATGTTGATAAAATGATCAGGACAGAAATCAGGCTAAAAGTAAAGAAGGACTTCTAGCATATCTGCATGGCAAAATATATTTTTAAAGTTCTGATCCAATTATGAAGCCAAAGTTACTTTGTGCTGAGAATTTTAATATAAAAAGGAAGAACATAAGATTGGCAATTTGCTCCTTAATATAGCACTTCCACTCTGAGGTATATAGCAATTCTGTTTAACATAAGCACCCAGATGACAATAATCATGCACTCTATTCACGAAGACAGAATCACAACACAGGCCTAAGTCATAAGGACAGATATAACCAAGAACTCTGAACTTTCTGCTAGGTCCAAAACTTAGGGTGACACCTTAAGTTGTCTTTCTGATTTACTTCTAATTCTTTATTGATCATGGATAACAGATGTTCCCAAGGTAGAGTTAAGTGTTCAGCTCACCGTCCAGAGCACCTGGTTTTTCACTTATCCTGATCTGTCGCTCTGGTACCACTGGCTCCCCTTCGGCATTTCCAATATCTGCAGGAAGGTAGGGCAAAGACTGGCTTTCTTCCTTTAATGACCTTGGAAAATATAAAGGCAGTAGCTTTCTGTAGGTAGCCTGTAAACAGGATGGAAAGTAGTTTGTGAAAATAAATAACTTCTTCAAAGCAGACATGGCCAATGATTTCATATTATGCCTAGTCAAATAAGGTGGGAGGTGGCAGGAAGACTAACACACATCTGCACACTCAGGAGTGCACACACCAACATATGTCCATACTTTGTGTGAATGTATTGTGTATGAATACGTATTTTTATTTGTATCTACAAATTCTATAGCAGGGACCTGAAACAAACTGATCATTAGGTAAAAGTAATAATTAGTTATGCTAATCTGATGAACTTTGAACTGATCCAAAATCGAATACTAATTTTTAAATTTAACTCTGAATGAAACTATATTTAAATTTTAAAAAGTGATAAACCAATTCAAATCAAAATTGAACTAAGGCATTTCCTAAAATCATTGAGCTAAAATGTCAAAATGTTACCCAAACAAAACTTCATTCAGTTTGAATAGGTGTTTTGTAGTCCTATTCACTGGGCAAAAGTAAGTATTAAATATTAAGACATTTAGGATGCATCTCTATCAGCACTCAAAAATCATTTCCATAAGACAAACACTATCACAAGACAAACTGTTTATTTTCTTAAAGAGTTCTGACCATATGATACAATTTTAGTAAAATACCTCTTCAAGCTCAGAGACAGCAAATACTACTTTTTCAATGGTCTCCCCATGAATTTCTAGGAATCTTCTCACTGTGCCTATGGGAAAGAATTAGAAAGACTATACTAAGCAAGAAACCATAATGTGGAAAGAGAAATTAACCCTAAAAGAGGTTATAGCCTGTTATACAGTCTGCATATATACTTATATTCCACACATGGCTTAATCATGGGCTTCCCTCAAAAGCAGAACTCTGGAGCTCCCTAAAATTGCTCAGGGTCAAACAGAGGGGGCTCTGCTGATCCGGTTACTAGGATTCCTAAAGAGTTCTTTGGTGCTGTTTTAAGCTATTAAAGTTTCATGAGGAATGAAACTAAAGATCTTTGTAACTAACAAATGATAAAATTTCTTTTTTAAAAAATTACAAAGGGAAAATAGTGATAAAAATATATTAAAGTATAAAATTGCACTAACACTTTGAGGACATCCTATAGAACACTGTCCACTGTATTTCACATACTCTCCCTTCATATAGTCTCTGTTCCAATCAAACTAGACTGACAGTTGTTCCCTGTCCAGACAAATCTCTTGCCTTTGTACAAGCTGCTCTTCATGTCTAGAATGAATACCCTGCTCACCTCTCTGCCTCACAGAATTCAATTTTTTTCAGGATAGGTAAGTTGCAACAAATCATGGGAGGTCTTTCCTGACATCCCTTCATACTTACACCCACACCTCTACTTCCAGCTCTTAAGACTTCTTTTTCTCCTTAAAATTATTTTGTATAATTTAAAAAACTTTTTACTTATGTCCTGGTACATGCTGTGTGCCCTATGTACAAAGAAAACTCCTTGAAGGCAGGGACTATATGGCTTTTGTCTTTGTATTATGAGCATCCTAGCACAGTGTTTATATATATTGTAGGTACTTAAAAAAATGTTTATTGAGGAGGGAGAGTCTAGATGGCAGAGCAAAGGCAGGGACTTGCCTGAGCTCTCTCCCAAATTTCCCTATAAACAATATAAAATAATGCCTCAAAACAAATACTGGGGCAGCAGAAGTAACAAAAGGATGGGGTAAAACAATTTTCCGGTCCAAGACAACAAAGGCTGGAAGGAAAGGTTGGTTTCACTGGGGTGAGAGTAGAGTGCAGGCCAGTGCAGGGCATGCCACATTAAGTCAGCAGCAGGTCTTGAGGTCGACTGAGTTGGGGGAGCTCTTAGGCCACAGACGAAATAGATTTTGACAACTGCTCAGGAAATTTACAGAAGTCCATTTTCTGGCACTGAGTGCTGGATTTTATTGCATAGCCCATATGTGACTCTGGGATGCAGTTTCTAGGTGAAAAGAAGCAGTAGCAGGAATAGGCTCCCTGTTCACAGTTTCAGGGAGTAAAAGAGTGCTTGTGGTCACTCAAAGACAAGTGGACAGGCCAGGAGAACAGTGACCACATGACTTCTTAGATCTTACCACTTTGGAAGAACTGAGAACTTACTGAACCCCAGAACTAGCTCTGAAAACAGCATCATGAAAAACCTGTAGTTTGGGACTGTCTTCTCCATCTCCTTCCCCCTACCTAAGCAGAACCCAACTTTAACATAAAGTTGCAAGTTAAAATAAATAAGCTGGAAAAATGAGCAAACAACAACAAAAAAGAACCTAACCATAGGAAGTTACTAAGGCAACAGGAAAGATCAAAACACAAACTCAGAAGACAACAATGTCAAAGCAGCTTATACAAAGCTTCAAAGAAAAAATGTAAATTGGTTTCAGGGCTAGAAAGAATTCCTGGAAGAACTCAAAAAGGATTTTAAAAATCATAAGAGGAAAGACTAGGAAAAGAAATGAGAGTAATGCAAGAAAATAATAAAAAAAAAGTCAACAGCTTGGCAAAGGAGGTAGAAAAAAAATACTGAAGAAAATAACACCTTAAAAAAACAGAATAGGGGGTGGCTAGGTGGCACAGTGAATAGAGCACCGGCCCTGGAGTCAGGAGGACATGAGCTCAAATCTGGCCTTAGACACTTAACACTAGCCGTGTGACCTTGGGCAAGTCACTTAATCCCAATTGTTCTGCCTTCCCCCCTCCAAAAAGCAAAACAAACAATCAAGCAAAAAAAAAAAAACACAAAAAACAACAAAACTCCCCAGAATAGGCCAAATGGGAAAAGAGGTACAAAAATTTGTTGAAGAGAAGAACTCTTTAAAAAGCAGAACCAGTCTAATAGAAAATGATGTAGAAAATAACTCCTTAAAAAATAGAATTGGCCAAATGGAAGAGGAAGTACAAAAGCCTACTGAAGAAAAGAATTCCTTAAAAATTAGAATTGGGAAAGTGGAAGCAAATGACTACAAGAGACATCAAGAAACAATGTAACAAAATCAAAAGAATTAAAAAATAGAAGAAAATGTATCTCATTGAAAAAACAATTTACCTGGAAAAAAGATCAAGGAAAGATAATTTAAGAATTATTAGAGTATCTGAAAGCCATGATCAAAAAAAGAAGCCTAGACATCATCTTTCAAGAAATTATCAAGGAAAACTAACCAGATATACTAAAACCAGGAGGTAAAACAGAAATTAAAAGAATTCACTGATCATCTCCTGAAAGAGATCCCAAAATGAAAAGTCTCAGGAATATTATAGCCAAATTCCAGAACTTCCAGGTCAAAGAGAAAATATTTCAAGTAGTCACAAAGAAACAATTCAAATATTGTGGAGCAGTTTCTATATTAAAGGATCAGAGGGCTTGGAATATGATATTCTAATGGCAAAGGAATCCGAATTACAACCAAAAAATCATGTACACAACAAAACTGAGTATAATATTTCAGGGGGCGGAAATGGATAGTTACTGAAATAGAATCCTTTTTCAAGCAGTCCTGATGAAAAGAACAAAGCTGAACAGAGAATCTGACTTTCAAATAAAGACTAAAGAGAAGCATAAAAAGGTAAATAGGAAAGATAAATCATAAGAAATTCAATAATGTTAAACTGTTTACATTGCTGCAGGGGACTTTCTCATTATTAGGGCAGTTAGAAGGAGTACAATAAACATGGGACATGGATGTGAGTTGACTATGATGGGATGACACCTAAAAATAAATAAAGTGATGAGAAAGAGGGATGCATTGAGAAAAGGGGTCAAAGAACAAACCACAGAAACAATAATTTCATTAAGTAGAATGACAACAATGAGACAACATGCTGAAATTTATAGAATGCAGTCAAAGTAGTACTAGGGAGAAAATTTCTATCTCTAAATGCTTACATAAATAAGACAGAGAAAGAGAAGATTAATGAAATGGACATGCAACTTAAAAAAGCTAAAAAAAAAATTAAAATTTCCAATTAAACACTGAATTGGAAATCCTGAAAATCAAAGGAGAGATTAACAAAATTAAATATAAGAAAACCATTGAACTAATAAAACTAGAAGCTGGTTTTATGGGGGGAAAAGACAACAAAATAATAAAACAGAAAAAAGAAAAACATTGGTAAATTTGATTTTAAAAAATTACTGGTATCAAAAATGAAAGGGGTGAATTTACCACCACTGAAAATGAAATTAAGGTAATTATTAAGAACTATCGCCCAATTACAGCCCAGTAAGTCAATATAAGTGAATTCACAATCTAAGTAAAATGGACAAATGCTTATAAAAATATAAATTTCCCAGGTTAACAGAATAGGAGATAGAATACTTAAATAGCCCTATCTCAGAAAAAGTAATTGAACCAACCAACAATTAGATCCCTGTAATGGTAATAGGAATTTCAAGATATAATCCCTAAGAGTTCCCAGGGTCAGAAGGATTCACAAATGAATTCTACTAAACATTTAAAACAATTAATTCCAATACTACATGAACTAGTTAGAAAAACAGGCAAATGATGCCTACTGAAATTCCTTTTATGACACAGATACAGTGCTGATGCCTATACCAGAAAGGGCAAAGAACAGAAAAAAACTATAGACCAATTTCCCTAATGAATATTGATACAAAAATTTTAAATAAAATACTAGCAAGGAGATTGCTACAATATTTTACAAAGATCATACACTACATAACCAGATGGGATTTATGCCAGGAATATGGGGCTAGTTCAATATTAGGAAAAATATCAGCATAATTGGAAGCAGTTAGATGGCACCATGAAAGTCAGGAAGACTCATCTTCCTAAGTTCAAATCTGGCCTTGGACATTTTACTAGCTACATGACCCTCGACAAGTCACTTAACCCTGTCTGCCTGTTTCATCATCTGTAAAACAAGCTGGAAGAGGAAAAGGCAAACCACTTAAGTATCTTTGCCAAGAAAACCCAAATGAGGTCACTAAGAGTAGACCATGACTGAACAACAAAATCAACATAACTGACCATATCAATAATAAACCAAACAAAAATCATATGATTATCTCAACAGATACAGCAAAAGCTTTTGACAGAATACAACACTCATTCCAATTAAAAACACCAAGAGAGCACCAAATAAATGGAGCTTTCCTTAAAATAACAAGTAGTATCTGTATAAAACCATCAGCAAGCTTTATATGTAATGGAGACAAGCTAGAAACCTTCCCCATTAGATCAAGGGCAAAAACAGAGGAAAAGCAAGGATGCATGTTATCACTACTATTATTCAATACTGTACTGGAAATGCTAGCTATAGAAATAAGAAAAGAAAAAAGAAAATGACGGAATTAGAACAGGCAATAAGGAAACAAAACTATCACTCTACAGATGATGTGATGTTAAACTTGAAGAATCCAAGAGAACCAATTAAAAAAACTGGCTGAAATAATTAACATTAGCAAAACCGAAGGATATAAAATAAACCCACATAAGTCATCAACATTTCTATATAATACCAACAAAGTCCAGCAGTAAGAGATAGAAAGAGATATTACATTTAAAATTCCATAAAAAAAATATAAAATACTTGGGAATCTACCTACCAAGACAGACACAGGAACTAAGTGAACACAATTACAAAATACTTTTCATACAAATACAGATCTAAACAATTGGAAAAATTTCAATTGTTCATGGGTAGGCCAAGTCAGTATAATAAAAGTTACAATTCTACCTAAATTAATTTACTTATTCAGTGCCATACCAATTAAACCAGCAAAAAATTATTTTATAGAGCTAGAGTGGTGGATCAGTGGAACAGATTACATGCACAATACACAGTAATGAATGACCACTGTAATCTAGTGTTTGATAAACCCAAAAACCAAAGGTCTATAGAAAAGAACTAATCAACAAAAACTGCTGGGAAAATTGGAAATCACTTTGGTAGAAACTAGTTATAGGCCAACTTTTCATACTGTATACCAAGACCAGATCAAAATGGGTATATGATTTAGACATAAAGGATGATACCATACACAAATTAGAGGATCATGGAAAATTTTACCTGTCAGATCTATGAATTTATAATCCGACGAGAGAGAGTGTATTATAGGGTATAAAATGGATAATTTTTATTACATTAAATTAAAAAGGTTTTACACAAACAAAACCAATGCAGCCAAGATTAGAAGGAAAGCAGAAAACTGGGAAAAAAATTTTTTTTACAGCATTTCTCTGATAAAGGCCTTATTTCCCAAATATACAGAGAACTGAGTTAAATTTAGAAGAATTCAAGTCATTCCCCAATTGATAAATGGTCAAATGATATGGACAGGCAGTTTTCAAAAGAAATCAAAACTATCAATAGTCAAATGAAAAATGCTCTAACTCTATTGATCAGAGAAATGCAAATTAAAACAAGTCTAAGATACCACTTCATACCCATCAGATTGGCCAATATGACAGAAAAGGAAAAGACAAATGTTGGAGGGGATTTGGGAAAAGATGACTGGTAATTGTGTTTTCCTCCTATCATATACCCTCTTATATTTTTTCCTCCATTTACTGCCTCGCCTTCACCCTACTCTTTTTTTAAAAAGCTGGTGCAAGTAAAGGAATAGGATCAATGTTAGCAGTCTAAAAGTGAAGTCTCTCCCTCCTTACTTCCCTGGTTTCCTTTAAATCTCAGCTACCTTTTGTAAGAAGCCTTTCCTAGTACAATCTTGTCTGTGCATTGTTGTTTGCACATTGTCTCCCCTTTAGACTGTGAGTTCCTTGTGGTGAGGGGCTGTTTCCACTGTTCTTTGTATCCCCAGGGCTTAGCACACTGCCTAACACACAGTAGGAACTTAATAAAGGCTTGCTGGCTGAATGACTGATTAGCTGTATAGTCTTGGTAATGTTACTTTTTTGCATCTTAATCTTCTCACCTATAAACATGGTAACAATGTCACGATGCCATTAATACAGTAAAAATGTTTGTAAGCCATAAAAAGACAAATGAAAATACATATAAAATATCGCTTATGCTGTTATTAAATGGATTTAATTTCCACAGGAGCTTAAACTTTTTATATAATAAAATATTTTTGCTTAAGCTTATTCCACCAATAACCAGATATAGCACAGTCCACTCTGACTTACGCAGTGCTATGTGGGTAGCATCCTCTAAAGGATATCCTCTTTTTGCAGAATTGATGACACAAAATCCTACAGAGGACACTGCTTGCTCCCTGTAGAAAAGAAAAGACAAGAATTGAGTCACAAATACTATACTTCAAAATTCTGTACCATCTTTAAAATTTAACTCAGCTATTCCTTTTATACCCAATGTGGGGAAAAAAATGATATACTGATAAAATCAACTTGCACTGTCTAGACATTTACTAAACACTAAATAAAATTTTAATAGTAAAGCAAAGGTTTTATGTGACCCCAACATTTTCCTGTTTATGTTGAATTTTTCAAATTCCCTACCTCTCAAATTTTCGAGAAGATAATTCAACCTGTATAGTAGCATCCTTTTGAATTGTCCAATTGCTTTGACATTTGCCTCTTATACATCACTGAGCTGCATATACAGAAAAGTGGAACCTCTAAGACAGAGAGCTCTATATCTAGAAACACGGACTCACGTTGCCAATTGGAGTACGTTTCTGTAGCAGCTATAAAGGGAGCTTTCAGCTGCTGTGCGATAGCGAGTCTTGTATTTAGGTCCCACGGTGTGAATGATGAAACGGGCAGCCAGATTGAATCCTTTCGTAAGCTTTGCTTCCCCTGTTCGGCAACCTAAGTGACCAAGGCAGTATAAACAAGGCAAAAAAGTATGACCAAGCAGAAGGGAAATAAAGTCCTCGGGTAGGAAGTCTCTCCATTATCAAAATCTAAAATACCAATGGCTCCCTAGTCATGGCTGAGATATGAGGCTGGGCTTTAATGTTTTGGCCATTGCAAAAAGACTACTCCTTCCCTTCTACAGTCATAAAGTCTGGAGAAAGTAATGCAATTCCAACAGTAAGTATATTGTGATTCTGACTCCTATTCCTAAGCCCATTTTTTCCCATTCTCTATAGGGCATTCATTGTTCATATCTTTTCCTATAAAGGCTGTTTTCCTAGTTCTGCTTACTTCACTACATTAGTTCACATAGGGGTTCCCAAGTTTCTCAGAATTGTTCATATTCGTCACTCATTCTGAAGCAATAACATCCCACTGCTTCAATTTGGTGAACCATTTCACAATCAGTAAGTACCTGCTTTCTTGCTTTGCTTCCAATTCTTTGCTATTGCCCTCCCCCCCCCTGTTGCTATAAGTATCTCAATATATATGCTAGCTCTCCCTGTCTTGGGTCTCCTAGCGTATACATCCAGTTGTGTTTATCACTGGGCCAAAGAACACGAAAAGTTGTAATGACTAGCAAAATGGTACTGAGTTCCTTGTTTTAGTTATTCCAAGTGTCTTTGGGCTTCACCTGTGATTATATCAAGTCTTTGTTAGAAACAGAACCTGTGTAGCCCAGAGTGGGAGGAACTTGCAAAGAGAATATACAAGCCCAAGCATGAGCTGGAACCAAGCAGAACTAAGAGGAAGGATGGATGTGGTGCCAGCACTCTGTCTGTCTATTCTGTCTCTGCTGATGTTACTTTGTCAGATCTGTCTACTGACAGAGGACGTTGCTGTTGTTACAGAAGCTCTGGGACCTTACTGCTGGTTCAGAAGCCCTGAAAGAGGACTTTCTTGCTGTCTGTTCACAGAAGTCCTGAAGGAGGGTTTTACTGATGTTTTCAGAGATTTCAGGACTTTACTGATGATTTGTGTTAATTTCTCAGACAGAGGCCCTGTTTGTTGGTCTGTGTTGATTTCACAGGCAGAAAGTGAATTGATGATAGTGCCGGCAATGTGTGTGAGTACTGCTGTAATTCTGCTAAGCTTGATGTGTGGAGCTGGAAGCTGCCTACCTGTGAATCCAAGTGACAGTTGGGTGAATTCAGGCAAGAGGTGGGAGCACTGAAAAGGGACAATGGAGTCTGGGAGTCAGCCTGAAGTCAAGATGAAAGGACCTCTACTTGGGTACTCAGTGCTGACTGACTAGATTAAGACTTTGTGACCTAGGAGTAGGAGACCTTTGTACTTAGTACCCCTTAAGGATGATTGAATTAAGGATGACTGGAAGCCTCTACAATCAAGATGAAAGAAGACTTTAGATGGGTACTTTATAGTGATTGATTCAGATTGTGAATTACTGAATGAAATCTTTTGTTTAAGAGTATGTGGCTACTTTAGTAATAAACTTATTGCTGTGAATGTTATACTTTGGTTTCTATGAATGTTTTACTTTAGTTCACTGTTAAATAAATAGAGTTCACTATACTATGTGATCAGAACCTTAAAGTTATTCACAGTAGTAGTCCTCAGGAGAGCTGCTTGTGCTTGACTTTACAACAATTAGTGACTTCTATAGTAGAATTCAAAATTATTTTTCAGAATGGCTGGACTGATTCATAGCTCTACCCATAGTGCTTTAGAATTGACTGTCTTATCCTCCTGACCATTTTTTGCCTTTTGTCACTTCCACTAATTTGCTGTTAGAAGTGCAAGCTCAGAGTTTTTGTTTTTATTTAATTATTAGATTGAAAATCCATTCTTATGCTCAACTGTCCTAAAGGTGGTTTCCCATTCACGACATCACTTCTCTCAACTTGATGTCTTTGCCCAAGGTCTCCTCTAAGTCTAGAAGGCTCTCTCTTCCTTTGTCTCCCGGAATCCCCAACTCCCTTTCAAGGTTCCAGTGCCAGCACCTACACAAGATTCTGTCTCCAACCCCCAACCCCACCAACTGTTTTTTTTTTAAAGAAATTGGGGTTAAGTAACTTGCTCAAGGTTACACGGACAGTTCTTTCTGGGTGTGGTGCTAAGTATCTGAGCCCGGATTCAATCCCCAGGTCATCCTGGGGCCTGGAACACTGGGGCCAGGGCTCTTACTCACTGAGCCACGTGGCCGCCCCCCCCCCCCAAATGTTAAGACTTCTTTCTTGTCACTTCCTTTCTTTAGAACTTACTTATATTTTTATGCATACAAGCCATTTCCCTCTAGTAGAATGTAAAGACTTGGAGAACAGAGACCATGACATTTTCATCTTTGTAACCCCAATCAAGTATACTGACTTGCACATAGCAGGCATTTAAGAAAATCTTATCGAAATGATTGTAATACTATACTATTAACTTACATTGAGCTAGATCTTTTTCAAAGAAGCTGCTTTCTGGCCCTGTCACTCTTATAATGAACTTGCAAAGTTGATTCTGTGAAGCCAAGGGCAACAAACTTTACATTTACTCTTGTGAAATTGTATCTTATTATATTTGAACCAATGTACTAGTTCGTGGAAAATCTTTTTGAATTTCCTCATCTAGTTTGTTCTCCCAATTTGGTGCTGACTGAAAAGTTAATAAATATGTCTTAGCATCACCTATTTAGAGGTCATTTAGTTTAACACATTCATTTTATTACAGAATAATATTCTCTTACAATCAAGAAGACTAAAAACCCCCCACTGATTTACCTTTGAGTTTCTGGAGTTCTTCTTTCAAGTCAGGCCCTGCAAGCATAAAAATGCTTTCTGACACTGGATTCTTATCAGTGAGACTTTCATTGCTGGTATTGACTATAGCTGTACAGTTCAATAAAGCTACATCTCCTTTCCTAAGGAAACAGAAAACATTCAAAACAGTTTACACATTAGCTCAGAAAGCTGAATAAGTGCTGCTCTTCATCTTTCCTTATCAATAATGAGTCTCTTATTTCATTAAATCTTCCTTCTCAAAATTCATTACCTTGTTAAAAGAAATAATCTTATAAAATAATTCATAAGGGGCAGTTAGGTGGCACAATGGATACAGCACCAGTCCAGAGTCAGGAGGACTTGAGTTCAAATCTGGCCTCAGACATTTACTAACTGTGTGACCCTGACCAAATCATTGGATTGCCTCCAAAAAATAAAATAAAATGGTTTACAATACATGTAAAAATCATATTTTCCCTTAAAATTTTTGGTTCTCTTTTGTGTATCTGAATACTTGGACTTTTATGAAGGAAGAATATATTAACTGGGCAAGGGGCAAACATACTTTATCTTCTTCCTAAGACACCATGGCTCTACCAGCTCATTTTAAAAGACAGAATAGAGAATAACTGTTTTAGAACGTTATATCTAGAAATAACATAATTTAATTGTTGAAACATATGAATCTTTTTTTTAATTGCTTCTTGAAATATCTATTTTTCTTGTAATATGTATCTGTAGATATACCTATGTTATCTATTATTTATCTATCTTTCTATTTCATCTCTCTATCCAGAGTTGAATCTTGTTTATTTAAACGGGATTCAATATCAAAGAATTATCAGAATTGCTACTCCTGGTTCTCTGTATTGATTAAACTTACCAAAGAATCACTTTTCCACTGAGCTCTTTACTGAAGGGAAAAGGTGATCTAATGACTTCATCCTGGAATTTTTCAGTTAGAGTTTCTGAGGAATCTACTTCATCTGCTTCATACCATTCAAACCAGCTGGGCAGAGTATCAATATCCACAAACTGGGAAGGAGCACCCAAAGGATCCATGGTATGAAACTTGGCTCTAACTTCTTAGCAATTTAGTTTTTAATGGAACTCCTATAAGCTTGAAAGACATACACAAAAACCTTCAGAAAGTACTTTAAATAAAGAATATTGCAGTGTAAAAATATCTTAATAGCAAGTTTGTTTTAATTATTTAAATATCATATAAAGAAAAAACAATAAAAGTGTTGCCACCTCCAATCAATAACAAGAACAATAAAATATGCTTTCATTTTCATAGTTTTTCATTGATACTTGAAAAATCACTTCATATAACCCCAAATAAAAGATTAATGCTATAAACATGATCTTTTTTCCCACCAGTCTATAAATCTTCTCCAGCTTTTTTCTATCTGGGCTCTTTTCTCCAGATTCCCTTTCCTTTATCTCTTCTTTCTATCTCAGATTGGAACACATTGTGTCCTGGGAAACTAAAGTTGGGATGGCAAATTGTAGGTCTAGGTAGTGGTCTGAACTTCTTGAGAAACTGAGAAAGTTAAGTAGGCAAACCCACATGCACACACACACACACATCTCCCTCATTAGACTGTGAGCTTCTTGAGGGCAGGAAATGTCTTCTACCTTTTTTTTTTCTTTTTCTTTTGGTATTCTCATCATGTAGCATACTGCCTGGCAGGCACACAGTAGGTACTTAATAAACATTTATTAACTGAGTGAAACATTGAAACCTTTACTAAAAGGATCGAGGTTTTTAAAGTATAGTTATCTATTGTTACAAAATTGACAGTATACTACAGGACCAAGAAAAAAAAAGAAGGAATAAGCATAGGTTAAGAAGCAGCAAATAATCCCTATCTGTGGGTTTTTGTGACATTGTTCTCTTTAGGCTCTCCTAACCGCTGGATTGTGCTTTGTTAATTCATTTTGCTGGGTCATCATGCTTATCACATCCACAAAATATTCTTTATAGAAGTAAACCCAAACCCAAACATCACACAAGAAATATGAATTGTGCATAGCTGGGACACACAATTACCATAAACATGACAACAGTACCTACATCAATTTACTTACTTGGTGCCATACTAAATTACCAAAGCATTACTTTAAAAAACTAGACCAAAAAAAAAAAATAAGATTCATCTGGAGGAAAAAAATGTCTAGAATCTCAAGAAAAACGTAGGAAGCAAGAATACCTACCAATATTAGATCTAAAACTATATGACTAAGCCCTAATCATCAAAATTAATTTGTATTGGTTAAAAAAATAGAAAACAGTTCAATCCAATTAGGTATAGATAACTTAGAAGCAATTTAAAGTAGTAGCAGAACGTTTGTTAAGTCTAAAGAATCAAACTACTGGGGTAACAGCTATTTCAAAAATATTTAGGAAAAATGGAAAACAGTCTGGGAGAAATAAGGCTTACAATGTAAACCTTACAGCAACATCATGAGCCATGTATCATAATTAGCTCCAAATGAAAATAAAATGTTACATCATAAACAAAATGAGGAGCAGGGAAGGAGATAAATTTCACAACTATGGAGAAGGAAAATATTCTTGACCAAACAACAAACAAAGAGGATTATAGGAAACAAAAAAGACAATTTTGAATAAATCTAACTGAAAATCTAGTATATGAACAAAGCCCCAAACAACTAAATGTAGAAGGAAAACTCTTGACTAGGGAAAAAAAAAATCTTTGCAGCAAGTTTTTCTGACACAGGTCTGATTTTCAAGATATATAAAGAAATTTATTAAAATACAGAACAAAGAGCCATTCTCCAATAAATAGATGATCAAAATATATGAACATATAAAAAAAGCAAGCTGTGAACAATCATTAATAATTATAAAAGAGAAGCTACTTCACAAGATCAGACTGTCAAAGAACAAAGGAAAAAATGATAATTGTTGGAGGGGACCTAGGAGGATAGAACACGAATACATTTTTGGTGGCACTGTGAACTGGTCCAACTATTCTAGAAAGCAATTTGGAACTGTGTCTCTGAAGTCATTAAACTTTGCATATACCCTGTGACCCATTAAGTAGAAAAATATTCATAAAAGCACTTTTTTAATGTAATAAAGAACTAGAAACCAAAGGGTTATCCATAAATTGAGTAATAGCTTAACAAATTATTTTATGGAAACCTAAAAGGATATTATTCTACCATGAAAAATGGTGAAAGGGATAAATTCAGAGAAACCTGAGAAGATCTGAATGGGGGTTGGAGGGGTAGAGGGGAGAAAGGTGTCAAGATGTTTGGGAAGAAGGGTAGAGTAATAGTGATGCTCCCAAAAAGGGAAGAAAAGAGAATCAGTGAAGCATTTAAAGAAAATGCACCGAAGTCAGAGAAAAGATCAGAAGGCAATATACCAACAAGTAAGAAGGCTTTGAATAAACATGCTGAATTGAATATATGCTTTTTAAAGCACTTTTCCCCCACTTTTAAAAAAAGGCTTATGTAATAAGATTCAGGGTTTTATCTACAGCCCTTTTTCTGTTGTTTTTATATATGAAAATGTTCATATTTATGGTATTTGTCAAGTTTAGAATAAAAAATTTTAAAAAGAAACATTTAGATAAAGAAGAATGGAGGTAGAAATTAAAGCAAAATTGTTGTTAGAGGGTACTATAGATCATCTGGACAGAAAAAAGGAACATATGAGGAGTTTAGGAGTTGAAGAACTTAGAAACAATGGCACAAGATAATGGTGACAGCAAATTCAACTATCCAGTCATCTGCTGGAGCCCTCTCTGTAAAAATCAGAGTGGCTGATACTATTAGACTTGCTTCCTTAATGGTCCAAAATATAATTTACAGTTGAGAAGCTGAGGCCTAGGGAGATAAACAGATTTGCTTGTCTAAAGTCACACAGGTAGTAAATATCACAAGTAATTAAGTCTTAGTACCCCAAGGTACTAGTTTTGCTGTTTATAATCTGCCATAGTGGAAGAAGTTACCAAGCACTGAGTCTTGACACTGATATATCTGTATTGGTACAACTCAATTTTCTTCAACATTTATTATGCACTTATTTGCAAGACATAGTACTAGCTTACCCTGGGATGCGACCTTTTGACTGAATCCAAGTTTTACAGAACAAATCCATTTATTAAGGGGATTTTTTCTGTGAAGTTTGGATTCAGTCAAAGATCATATGTGGCCATTGAGGTGGCAGATTCCCCACCCCTGCAACCCTTCCTCAATAATGCTGCCAAAATAATTTTCCTAAAGTATATATCTAACCATGTCACTTTTCCTCCCCTCTACACCTTTACTTAATAAACTTCTGTTTGAAACTGAAAGGCTCTTCAAACCTGGTCTTCCTAACTTTAGTCTTCACACAAAAAATGAAAAAAAATATTATGAAGGGATCTGCAAACCTCAGAGTGCCATATAAATACAAGCTACTGCTATTACTCTTATTATTACTTTACTCCACTCCATGCACTCTATGATCCAACTACCAAATTGCACCATATCCAGTCTCTGGATTTGTACTGGCTGTCCTCCACACCTAGAATGCTTCCCCCTCTTCACCTTCACTTTTTTGAGTGTCTGGCTTCCTTTAAACTCAGCTCCAATGCCTGCTTCTGCAGAAGGGTTTCTACCTCTGTATATATCTTGCACATACCCCCTTCATTAGTTGTTTTCTTCCCCATCAGAATATAAGTTCCATGATCACAGGGTCTGCTTTTGCCTTGGTAGCACACAGCACTTAATATACATTCTTACTGACTGAATGACTGGTTTTAGGTCAAATGATTGCATTCAAATTCCAACTTTGAACCTTACTCTGTGACTTTAATCATACTGCTCTGCTTCCTTGGCCATCAGCTGCCTCATCTGCACAGGGAGAAGGGTCACTGAAAGCCTGTGAAAGAAGGGAGCACTTGATAGAGCTGGATCATGCACGAAGAGAAGGATTTCAACACCTGGAGACTAATGGGGTTTGGGAATACATAAGGGAAGGAATGTGCAAAGATGGGAAAGGATAGATATATAGAATGCAATGTGCCTACAAAGCATAGAAGTGAAAAATAAAATTGGAAAGGAAGACTGGAGTGAGACTAGAACACTTAGTCTGTATTTTATCCTTCAAGGAGGCCCATACAATTTAAAGCTATGAGAAACTTCAGAAGCAACGGAAACAATGTTCCATCAGGAACATTAGATGACTTTTGACAGCTTGGGCAAAATGTATTTCTGAGACAAAACACAGAAGGCAGAAGAGCCCATTTATATCCCCTTGTACACCTCGAGCTCCTAGAGATCTGGGATGTTTGTTTTTTTTTTTTTTTTACTTTAGATCACTGGCACCCAGCCGTGTCTCCAATACAGCAAGTGCTCAATAAATATTCGAAATTATTATAATGCCCTAAGGAAAGTCCTGAAATAAGATAGTGGCAGCAGAAGTGCAAAGAAGCCAGAAAGGCCGTCAAGAACAGTCCTTAGCGTAATTTTCCTCCGACGAACGGAGTCAGGTAGGGACAAGATCAAGAAGGGATTTGGCGCCGAGGGACCAGAGTTCAGATCCTGACCCTGTTATTCTTTAACTAACCATGTCAGGAAAGGCAGTTTTCTCTTGGACTGGATGTCTGGGGTTCCTTCCCACGCTAAATCTGTGGTCCTAAGGAGGGAGGGAGAAAGCGAGCCTGGGTTTTAAATCATTAACCCCGCAGTCTTCCAGGTAGCCCACAGAGGCAGCGCTTCTCCCAGACCAAGGCCCCTGAAGAGACCCAGGAAGCGGCTCCGCTCACTCAGCATCCCGAGCCTGGGCCCACCCTGTCTTCCGCGGCCGCTGCCCGGGAAGCACAGGCTGCCAGGACGCGTCCCGGCCCCGGCTCTCGGTCACCCTCCTGGGGAGGGGCTCGACCCCGTACGGGCGGCGGGCACAGAAGCGCCGCGTCAGCCACACGGCCCTCGGCCCAACCGTCCTCCCTCCCAGCCCCGGCCCCGGCTCTGGTTCTCACCGCGCTTCCGCTTCTCCATTCGGACAGTGGGAGTGGGGCTGGGGGCTAGGACGGGGTCAAGCTCCAGAAAGCGGGCGGCTCCGCCACATCCTCGGAGGCAGGTAGCTAGAGGGCGGCAGAAATGGTTAGAAACCCAGCAGCAGACAAGGACCAGAAGCTAAAGAGTCCCAGGACTCCGACTTCCGCTCTGCGCCGGGCGGACCAATCAGCAAGCAGCACTAGACGTCACTTCCTTCTGGGCTCGTGAAGGGGGCCAGGTCCAGCGGAAGCGTAGCCGGAAGGGGCGGGACTAGTTGTAGGGAGCTGCCTGGAGATCCGCGTGCTGCCCGCTCTTGGTGTTCGGCCTTGGTGGCTGCTGTGTTCCTCGGACGCCCGTGGAGTACCCCCGGTGCTTGTTGGTGTGCGGCGGAAGGAGGCGCGGGTAGGTGAGTGGACTCTTGTAGGTTGCGATTTGGGTCATTTTCTGCCAACGTGGGCCGGTCACCACCGGTGGTCACGAGCCATCCCCTCCCTGGGAGCTTGGATACCTGCAGCTCGAGTGGTCCGGGACCCATGCAAGGTGATGAGACGTTTATCGCTCCCCTCCCCCACGTCACTGGTGCTCCTAGGCTCTGAGAGGCGCTGCCGGCAGAAACCATTGCCCTGGAGGGTCCTGCCAGCCCCAGGCCGGGTACCGGGTCTGCTGACCCCAGCCCACTTCTAAGGGATCCCTCCCCAGCCGGCTGGCCGTCGGGTGATGAATTACTCGGTCATGGTAACTCACTAAATGGGCACTGTGTGCTTTTCTCACCCTCGATAAGAGTACTGAATTTTTAAGACCTAGGTTGCTTTGCTTAGGTACTTAATAGTACTTTGAAACGGGTTTTAAGTATGTTTTATATTGTTTGACAATATAATCCTCACAACCCTCCCTCCATGCAGCCAATATTATTGTTATCACCCCACTTTATATAAAAACAAACTGAGGCTCGTAAAGGTTAAGATGCCTAGGCTAGTTTGCCATAGGATCTTAGATTTGGAGCTTGAAGGAACTTCAGAAGCCAGCTTCCTTATTATTATGATTTTTATTATTATTCATTTTAATATTTAAATTATCTTTATTTTATTAATTTTATTTTTCTCAAGTCAGTGTTTTTTAATTAGTCGCACTGATAACCCTCCCTCACTGCACAAGTTTAAAAAAAAAAAAGATGTGGGGCGGCCAGGTAGCACAGCGAGTAAGAGCACCTGCTCCAGAGTCAGGATGACCTGGGATTGAACCCCGGGCTCAGATACTTAGCACTACACCCAAAAATAACTGGCGGTGTAACCTTAAGCAAGTTACTTAACTTAAAAATAATAATTGCTTAAAAAAATAAAAAAGAGGTCCCTCAGTGTGTATCTTCTTAGTTTGGCAAAATAAATTCCTACATTAATTATGCCCCTAGATCTGCATGTCTGCATTTTAAGTTCATTGCCTCTCTGTCAAAGAATGAGTGACCTATTTCATCTCCATTCTTTAGGATTCATGTTTTATCATTGCATTGATTAGAATTCTCAAGTCTTTGAAAGTTGTTTTTCTCTGCAAATTATTATCATTGTGTAAATTGTTCTATTTCTATTCACTTTGCTTTCCTTCAGTTCATAAAGACCTTCCCAGTTTCCTCTGAAATTGTTAGTTTCATCATTTCTTATGGTACAGTAATATTCCATTAGATACATAGATCTTATATATTTAGCCATTCTCCAATGGGCATTTTCCCTTAGTTTTCAATATTGTAATATTACTTAAAAAATGCTATAAATATTTTCACATGCCTAGATCCTTTTAAAAAACTTTTATTTCTTTGGGGCATAGACCTTCTAGTAGTGTAGATGAGTCAAAATGTTTGCATACTTTGGTAACTTTCTAAGCATAACTCTTAAATTATTTTCCAGAATGGCTCAATCAATTCACAGCTTCACCAGGAGTTCACTAGTTCTTCCAACATTTGTCATTTTTCCTACTCTGGTAGTTGTGAGGTGGACCTCCACGTTGCTTTAATTTGCATTTTTCTAATTATTAGCATTGAGACTACTTTTTCATATGATTGTTGATAGTTTGGATTTCTTTCTTTGAAAACTGCTTATTCTTAATCCTTATACCATTTATCTATTGGGGAATAGCTCTTGTTCTTAATAATTTGAATCAGTTTATGATTCAAATGAAATGAGACCTTTTATCATAGAAAACTTTTATTGGAAACTTACTGCAAATATTTTCCTCAGTTACCTGTTTCCCTTCTAATTTTTATTACATCAGATTTGTTTATGCAAAAACATAAATTTTATGTAATCAAAATTGTCCATTTTGTTTTATGTCATCCTCTCTATCATTAATTTAGTCATGACCTCATTCCTTGTCCATAGGTCCTAAAGATAATTTCTTCCTTGCTCCTTTAATTTGTTCATGATGTCACCTTTTATAGCTAGGGTCATGTATCCATTTAGAGTTTATTTTGGTATATGGTGTGAGGACCAGCCCCCCTTTATTTTACAGATTGAAAAACTGAGGCTCATGAAAAATTAAGTGACTTGCTGAAGGTCACACAGGTAGTGAGCATCAGGGACAGACTAGTTGACCTTCTTATCTTATGCACACAATCTTTTCAGTGTACCAGGGTGCCTATCCAGGGCTGAATTTTGTGCTACAAAATAAAATGCAAGGATAACTGCATAGAAGAGTTAGAATGTAACCTGGGTTTTGAGGTTGGGTGGAGAACAGAGAGGAAACTTTTTTTTTTTAATGGGGCATCACTTGAATAAGGACATAAATAGTAATGATAGATGTTGGAGTGATGGAATGTGAGAGAACCTGAGCACAAGATGAAGTTATGCTTTGAGAAATAGTTGGGGTAAAATTATATTGATTAGTTGGGTTGGGGTTATTTTATGGATGGTCTTTAAATACAAGCAGAGACTTTGGAGTTAGAAGCTTACAGTCACTAAATGTTTATCCTTGTGAGCATGCTGGGATGAAAAGTAGTATTTAAGGAGTATTATTGCTTATGCCAGTTGTATTAGATCTGGGAGAACCTGGATTAGGGAAGCCAACCAGGAGACTATTGTCACGCTAGTGTGAGAGTTGCTAAAAGTAATAAAGAAAAGAATGGGTAGAAAAGATGGCATTACTTTAAGCTACCCCCTAAACTTCAGTTCTGATTGGATGAGTTCAGAGAAGGGATCCGAGAGGGAAGGACCAGGCTTTTAAGAACCCCAGTGGCAGAGATGAGATTCAAACCCAGGGCACAAGAGAATGGAAAGAGCTAAAAATGCCTCCAAGGTTTTGAGACTGAGTAATTGGGAGAATGATGGGGGGGGGGGGAAGCAGGGGGGGATTCTAACAGAAAATAGAAAGTGAGGAGACAGAGAAGGTTTTAAGGAACAGGTGATTAGTTTGATCTTGAACATACTGAGTTTGAGGTAACAGTGAAGGCCCTGTAGTGATCATCTAAGTGTAGATAGGGAAATTGGCCCTAGAGAAATATACAGGAATCATTTGAACTGTGGCCATAGTTAAACCATGGGGGTGGATTCAGTTACCAAGGGAAAGAGATGGAAAAGTGCTAAAACTGAATCTTGAGTGGGTTAATTAAAATAAGAGAAGAAATTTAGCATAATTAATGGCTAAATGGGCTGAAATGTGACTAGTTATTCAGCTATGTTGAGACTTGAATGTCACAGATCTGATTAAGGTACATCAGACATAATATAACTAGTCTGGAGTTAGAGTAACATTAATCAAGAATGTATACAAAATGAAGGCCAAGATAAGTAATGTGTGTAGCTTTATGTTAAAAGAAGTAATTTAGTATAACTTCATATAACAAACAAGCACATGTTGTCTGTTGTTAATCATGTGACTACTCAGTAGCCATCTGACAGCACAGGGAATCTAAAAGAATTGAATTGTTTATTTGCTTACAGGTGGTTTACTTCCTGTGGAATTAGATGGTTTGCCATGGGGCTCACCAAGCAGTACCTGCGTTATGCTGCCAGTGCTGTCTTTGGTTTGATTGGCAGCCAGAAGGGCAACATTGTCTTTGTAACTCTTCGTGGTGAGAAGGGGCGCTATGTGGCGGTGCCAGCCTGTGAACACGTCTTCATCTGGGATATACGAAAAGGAGAGAAGGTAAAGTAGTCATCCACTAGTGACTTCAGGATTTATATTAGGGTAAATGGGGGGGTAGAGAAGAGGGAGATGCTAGAGAGCAATTTGTCTATGACTACACCCATTCTCATGTAACAGGGATCCTCTTTCTTTGGCAACAAACAGCATAATATCAGGTCCAAACCATGGGTGCTAGCATTACCACAATCTCAGGGACTCCTCCCCAATATCTGTAGGGTACCTTAAAGGAATTAATCTGCTGATTTTTTGCTATTTCTCAGAACTTTGCTTTTGAACCCCCTGCCTGATCTTGGCCTTAAATGTCCAGTTCTTACAGGTTATCAGCAAATTTCAGGGTAAAAACTAAAATGTTTTCTTATGTTGTGGAGGAGAGAGAATCATAGGATTTAGAGCTAGGAAAAGGCTGGAAGAGATCTTTTAGTTTGATTCCCCTTTTAAAGATAAAGAAAGTGAGGTCCAGATAGAGGAAGGCATGATAAAATAAGGAGTAAGCAGATTAACTGCCTGTATCATCCTCCATCTTTCCCCAGTTACATGCTTGATATGTCCTAAGAAGTTAATTCATTTACAGAGAGAATCTGAAAATAATTCTGATATCCTGAAAATTTGTTCTTCTGAAAATAGTATATGTTATACTTTTAACCCTTAAGTCCCAAAATCAAAATTTTATTGCTAGCATTTGCATGAAGTAAAAGTTTGATAGTTTATTGCTCTTGCCTGGCAGACTTACTTTGTGTTGTTTTGATAAGTTACCTTACTCATTGTTCTACCTTCATTTCACTTAACCAATGGGACTAATAATTCCTGCCTCAAAAAGACTCAGCATGTAATTACTATCTGAAATATGATTTGAATAATTGTCATTGACATTAAGTGTACAAATATCTCCCCACCTTTGCAGAAAAGGAAAGCTTAGCTCCTGCACAGCTCGTTTCAGCGTTCTTGTTTTTTTTTTGTGTTTTCAGATTCTTATTCTCCAGGGGCTCAAACATGAAGTTACCTGTTTATGTCCCTCACCAGATGGATTACACTTATCTGTGGGCTATGAGGATGGATCTATCTGCATCTTCAGTCTTCTGAGTGGTGAAGGGAATGTGACTTTCAATGGACACAAGGCAGCTGTCACTGCCTTGAATTATGATCAGCTTGGAGGCAGGCTAGTGTCTGGCTCAAAGGTAGGAATTGTGGGGGACGTGACTGGGCATGTACTGAACCTTTGATAAAATAAAGATACAATCATATGTTCAAATGGATTTTTTTTGTAAGAGTTTTTGTGGGAGGCTTTGGACTCTCAGCGATATGAAACTACAATTGCTTGGGGTGGGATTTAGGATGAATCGTAAGATTTGGAGATGAGCTTCCCAGAGCACTTCTGGTTCTTTTGATGCTTTTAAACCTTCGAAGGTAGCTTCTTCTCACAGAATTAGAAAGGCAGGGTAGCATGAGTCATATGTGAATTAGGTAAGAACAGCAGTGAAGGAATGGCTGGTCTCTTGTTGGACAACACTAATCTTGTTTTTGCCATCTCTGTTCTCTTCAAAGGACACTGATGTTATTGTGTGGGATGTGATCAATGAGAGTGGCCTCTACCGTCTGAAGGGACATAAGGATGCCATCACACAGACACTATTCCTACGAGAAAAAAACCTGCTGGTTACCAGGTAAAGACCTAATAGTTACCCTACTAGGTCTTCCCCACTTCTCTTCTTTCATTGGGACTGCTCAGGAATGGATGAATGGAAGAATGAAAACAATTATTGGCTTATTAGGTTAAAAGAAGTGTACTATGTACTTAGGATGCAAATAGAAAAATGAGAAAAAAGGAACTCACATTCTAATGGGGCAAATATATATGGAAGGAATCAGCTCTGCTGAAGATGGAAAGGTCCTCAGGGCGTAGTGGCAAATTAGATGATAATGTATCTTCTTTAGTATCATCAAAAAAGTTTTTTTTAAATTATCATCAAAAAGAATTTTTTGTTCTTTTTTTTCAAATGCTTTATTAACTTCTGATTTACATCATTCGTTTCTGCCAGATTTTGAGTTACAAATTTTCTTCCCGTTTTTCCCCTATCCACCGCCCCAAAATAGCAGTCCCACAGGATATCCCCTTCTCCAATCTGCTCTCTTCCATATTTTCTCCCCTATCCCTTTTGACTTTTCCAGTGGATCTCTATGCCCCAGTGACTGTATATCTCATTTCCCAATTACATGTAAAATAGTATTAATAATAGTATATATATATTTAAACATTTGATTTTAAAACTTTGAATTCCAGATTCATTCCCTTCTTCCCTTGTCACCCACCCTTACTGGGAAGATAAGCAGTTCAGTATAGGTTATACATGTGTGGCTAATGCAAAACAATAACATAGTAAATATATTGTAAAAGACTGACTATATTTCCCTCCCTCCTATCCTACCTCCAACTTGTTCTGTTCTCTACTTTGATCCCATACTTTTTCAAAAGTGGGTGCTTCTAACTTCCCTCCCCCTCAGCCTGCCCTCCCTTCCATCATCCCCCATCTCATCCCCTTCCCCCCACTCTCCTGTAGGGTGAGATACCCTATTTAGTGTGTATATCATTCCCTCCTCAAGCCAAATTCAATGGGAATTCCCTTTTGCCTTCCTATTCTTTCCCTCCATTGTAACCATTTTCCCTTGCCTCTTCTATATAAGATAGTTTACCCCATTCTGTCTCTCCCCATCTCCTCGCATTATATTCCTCTCTCACCTCTTAACTTCACCTTTTAAGTATCATCCCTTAATATTCAATTGGTTCTGTGCCCTCTATGTATGTATACCTGTAAACATATACACACATTCGTATTCATGTGCCCATATACCCTCATATATAGACTATATATATATATATATATATATATGTATGTATGTATGTATGTGTATATATATATTCCCTTCAACTCCTGAGAAAGGTTTCATCAGTTATAGTTATTGTTTGTCCATGTAGGAATGTTAATAGTTCAACTTTGATAAGTTCCTTATGATTTCTTTTCCCTGTTTACCTTCTCATGCTTCTCTTGCTTCTTGTATCTGAATGTCAAATTTTCTATTCAACTCTGGTTTTTTCAACAAGAATGCTTGAAAATCCTCTATTCCACTGAATGACCATATTTTCCCCTGAAATATGATACTCAGTTTTGCTGGGTAGGTGACTCTTGGTTTTAATCCCAGCTCCTTTGACCTCCGGAATATCATATTCCAAGCCCTTGGATTCCCTCAGTGTAGAAGCTGCCAGATCCTGGGTTTTCCTGATTGTGTTTCCACAATATTTAAAATGTTTCTTCCTGGTTGCTTGTAATATTCTCTCCTTAATCTCTGAGAATTCCGGAACCTGGCTGTAATATTCCTAGGAGTTTTCTTTTTGGGATCTTTTTGAGGAGGTGATCAGTGGATTCTTTCGACCTCTATTTTGCCCTCTGGTTCTATCAGGGCAGTTTTCTTTGAGAACTTCCTGGAGGATGATTTCTAGGTTCTTACTTTGATCATAGCTTTCAGGTAGTCCAATAATTTTTAAATTATCTCTCCTGGATCTATTTTTCAGGTCAGTGGTTTTTCCCATGAGATATTTCATATTGCCTTCTATTCTTTCATTTGTTTGGATCTGTTTAACAGCATCTTGATTTCTCATAAAATCATTAGCTTCCATTTGCTCCAATCTAATTCTGAAACAATGATTCTCCTCATTGAGCTTTTGAGATTCTTTTTCCATATGGCAAATTTGGCTTTTTAAGGCATTCTTCTCCTCATTGCCTTTTTGAGCCTCTTTTGCCATTTGAGTTAGTCTATTTTTTTAAGGTGTGCTTTTCCTCAGGCAGGCTGTTGACTCTCATTTCATAATTTTCTTGCATTGTTCTCATTTCTCTTCCCAATTTTTCCTCCACTTCTCTTATCTGCTTCTTAAGGTCCTCTATGGCCTGTAGCCAGCTTGTATTTTCCTTTGAAGCTTTTGGTGCAGGAGTTCTGACTTCACTGTCTTCCTCCTGTTCCATGCTTTCCTCCTTTTTGTCCCCAAAATAGGAGTGTAATGTTGGAATCTTCTGTCTGCTTTGTTTCCTTTACCTGGTCATGTCACCCCTCAGTCACTTGACCCCTGGGCTTTTTGGACTCTGCCACCAGATAGGGGAGCTTTCGTCCCAAACACTGGGTTTTTCTCAGTGAAAAGGTATGAGATACACATGAAGATCAGAGATAATTCTAAAAGACTCATGATGAAAAACTGCTATATACCTTCAGAGGGAGAACTGATGAATTATATGTAAAATGAATTATAACTTTCTCACTTAATTGTTTTTGAAAGATGGCTATTATGGAAATGTTCTGCATGATTCCATATGTACAATTAATTGATATAATTTTGTTTGCCTTCTCAGTGGGTGGGAAGGAGAGAATTTGGAACAGCCAGAGGTATTAGATGTATGCCGTCTCTGAGGCCTCCACACGCTCTGGCAAGCTGGACACACACCCCAGGACCTCTACCCTAGATGCAATCCAGATCCAAGGAGGTTAAAGCAAGAGCAATTACCCCTCAGACTGGTCGTTTGGTTCCCTGACACTCTGCAGGCCAGGAGCTGAAGCTGCCACATGGCGCTAGCTGGCTGTGCCAGGCATCTCATAGGCTTCTCACCCTGGGGGTAAAAACCACGCACTCCCACTTACTGGATCCCAAAGTCTAGATTGCACTGACCTCTCACTTTGTCCTTTGCATCTGTGTGTTGATAAATCTGGAAAGGGCCACAGCTGTGCTGATCTGGAGTCCCTCCAGCTGAGGCTGTTCAGGCCCGCCCTGGGGCTAAAGCCATGGTGTGGAGCTGGGCTCTGCTCTGTGTGCTGCGCTGGGCGATTCCTCCAGGCCTGCAGGGCTGTCCTCAGCAGGAGGTTAGCTTCTCTGTGTCATTTTGTGGGTTCTGCAGCTCCAAAGTTTGTTTAGAGTCCCCTTTTTACACAGATTGGGGAAGGTGGAAGCCGGAGTCGCGGGGAGGTCCTGCTTCTATTCTGCCATCTGGACTCCCCAAAAAGAAATTTAAAAAAATTCTTTGAGCAACAAATAGCATTTCTGTACAGACAGCAGAACGGAACAAAGATGCCTTGTGGAATCAAGAACCTTTATTTAATACTGCTTTCATATATGTATATTTGCATGTATAAATTCTGTATGTTACTTCCAAAAGTGTCTTACTGATTGCTATTTTCTTCCTTCTGTACTTCTGTACATTTTAAAAAATTATACTGGCTCTCTCTTACAGCATTGTTACTGCTGACCTATCTTCTCTCCCTACCCTATCTCCAATTAAAAACAGAAAAAGGAAGAAGGGGAAAACCCTTTTGTAACAAATAAGTATAGCCCAATACAACGAATCCCTGCAGTGGCCAAATCTAGAAATGTTTGTCTCTTTCTGCACCTTGTATCCATCACCTCTCTGGCAAGACGTGGGTAACATTCATTTTAGGTCCTTTGGAGACATGTTTGATCATTGTGTGATTAGAATTTTTAAGTCTTTTAAAATTGTTTTCTTTCTAGTCTTGCTGACGTGGTATAACTTGTCCTGGTTCTGCTCACTTATTTCAGCATCCCTTCATACATCCCAGGATTCTATTTCATTTCTTACTGCTCACTAATAGTCTATTACTTTGTTGTTGTTTTTAAATAGTTCCTTCTTTTAATTTCTCCCAATATACTACTGGTGGTACCTATCTTTTCAGAGTGTCTTTATTTAAAAAAAAGTTTTGGGTTCCAAATTCTCTCCTTCCCACCCACTGAGAAGGCAAACAAAATTGTATCAATTAATTGTACATATGGAATCATGCAGAACATTTCCATAATAGCCATCTTTCAAAAACAATTAAGTGAGAAAGTTATAATTCATTTTACAGTAGGAGTTCATCAGTTCTCCCTCTGAAGGTATATAGCAGTTTTTCATCATGAGTCTTTTAGAATTATCTCTGATCTTCATGTGTTTTTTACGCTGGATCATCCTTACAACATTGCTGTTAATGTGCACAATGATCTCCCAGTTCTTCTCACTTTACTTTGCATCAGTTTATAGAGGTCTTGTCCTGTTTTTTTCTAAATCCACCCCCACCCCGTCATTTCTCATACCAGAATAGTATTCCATCATGATCATATGCCACAGCTTGTTCAGCCATTCCCCAATTGTTGAGTATTCCCCCCAATTTCCAATTCTTTGCCACCACAGAGCTTCTATAAATATTTTTATACATATAGGGCCTGTTATTTTATACCTTAGTTTGTTCAGCCATTTCTTAGATGTGTAAGAGGCAGCAAGTTACCTGCCCGGATTCTAGTTCTTTTTTTTTTTCTCTTTTAAGTCTACCTTCAGGATTAGGAAATTTGTTTAGCTTGCCAATATTTCCTCCCTGATATTCTCCTTTTTTTTTTTTTTTAAGCTTTTTGGAGGGCAGTTGGGATTAAGTGACTTTCCTAAAGTCACATGGCTAGTTTTTGTATTAAGTGTCTGAGGCCGGATTTGAACTCAGGTCCTCCTAATTCCAGGGCCTGTGCTCTATTCACTGCGCCACCTAGCTGCCCCTGATATTCTCCTTCTTAAGCCTTACCTCCCTATATAAAATAGTTTGCCTGTTTGCTGTATTTCTACTTTTCAACTCTGTGTGTGTATGTGTGTGTGTGTTTGTTCCTTAGCCCTTTTCAAGAGGATCATCTGATGTCCCATCCCCCTATTCCTTTTTGTGTAGTCTTTTTCTTGTGCACTTTGATGACAAGGAATAGCAAGTTCAGGGGTACTGAAAGGGGGTACCCTTTTCCTTCCATTCTACATTAATGTGTTCCTTTTAATCTTTTTCCTCCTCTTTAGATCCTCAGAATAGGAGCTGTGTTTTTCTTCTTTGACTCTCTCATTCCTCTTTAAGGAATTAGGTTCTGAAAGAACAGTTGTTTCTTCTTCTGTTAGGATTTTAGTACTATGTTATCCTACACCTCCCTCTAATTGCTCAAATCAATTTGCCTTTCTAGGTTTTTCTGAACTCGTGTTTGTAATTTAGAGTTACTACTGAGTTCTGGTCTTTTCATCAGAAATGCTTGAAAGTCCTTTATTCCATTAAAGGCGCCCCCCCCCCCTTTTTTTTTCCTGTAATGTTATACTCAGCTTTGCAAAGTAACTTAGATTGTGAGCCTTTTTCTTTACCTTTTAGAATATAGTATTCCAGGATGGCCAGGTGGTGCAGTGAGTAAGAGCTCTGGCCCCAGAGTCGGGAGACCTGGGATCGAATCCAGGCTCAGATACTTAGCACTCACCCAGAAACACCTGGCCATATAACCTTGAGCAAGTTACTTAACCCCAATTGCTTAGGGGTGGCCAGGTGGCGCAGTGAGTAAGAGCACCGGCCCCAGAGTCAGGAGACCTGGAATCGAATCTGGGCTCAGATACTTAGCACCACACCCAGAAATAACTGGCTGTGTAACCTTGAGCAAGTTACTTAACCCCAATTGCTTTTAAAAAAGAATGCGAAGAAAAAATAGAATATGGTATTCCAAGATTTCCTCACATATTTCCTTTGCAGACAGGTCTTGTTCTTCCTTGTTCTCCCAGTATGGATTTTTTTTTAAAGACCCTTCTTTCTCAATGTCTTCTTCCAAAGCTTCAGATCATTTAAAATTTTAGATTCCTTATAATATTACTGGATTGTACTGGGGTTTCTCTAGGTTGATTCTTTGTAAAACAGTAGCTGGGTCATTGATTTTCCTGTTAGTGTGACATTGTTGTGCAAATGATTTTTCTGTTTTTACTTTCAGTGGCAAAGACACTATGGTGAAATGGTGGGACCTTGATACACAGCATTGCTTCAAAACCATGATTGGCCACCGAACTGAGGTAACTGCAAGGGGAAGAGAAGTCATTTGGCCATTGGGGAAGGGTGGCTTGAACCAGATCAGGGTTTATAGCCCTTGCATCACTTAGCACATGCTTTCTGGCTTTGTAGCTGCACTAAGTAACTCATGGTGAGAGCAGGGTTCAAGTCCTTGGTATCTGTGTTCCCTCCCCAGGGACTTCCCCCAGGGGAAGTTTGGTAAAGGAAGTAGTCGAGTTTTCCAGCCGTCACCCCATCACCACTATTGCTGTTCCTGTGGGAAATCTGGAGGCTGAGCAGATATATTCCCTGAACAGTTGTACACTATGTGTAGTGTGTTATGAAGGTGCAAAGGAAGAGCGTGTGTTAAGATTTATTAATTAACTTTCACCCAGTCAGAATTAGGTAGCTGTAATATTCCTGCCTCTAGGTCATTTTCTTTTCATTTCTCAAGAAGTTCAGCCCCTGGCTTACTGCCTTAATCTCCTCCCAAACTCCTGCCCTTACACTAGGGGTCCTTTGTGTTCTTGCAGGTGATGCTCCCATTTCCTCAGATTCCTTATATCCCATGTCCTGTGTTTTTACTCTGCCTCAGCAGAGTTGTTCACACACTAGTTCTTGTCATTACTTTTTCAGTATTCCACTTTCCCAGTTAGAAACAGATACTGCCCTATCTGACCCTGACTTCTCTTTCTGCCATTTTTTTCTGTCCCTATGCTTCCTTCACTCCTTCTATACATAGTGTTCTTCACCCTGAACAAGGCCTTCTCTTCCCTTTATCCCTTAGTGACTTTCTCGACCCTTCCCCTGTTTGCATTCACTTTCTTCCTTCTCCAACCCAACCCAGTAATTGGCAGTTTCAACTCTACTTCGTCCTCTGCTCTTGAATCACTTGCCCTCCTGCTCTGTTACTGCTCTTCTCTTGCCAGATCTCACCTCAGGATTACTCCTGCTACCCAGCCCCTCCACTCCTGCCTACAAGCTACTGAATGAAGGTGGGGAAATCTCATAACTGTACATCCTGGGAACATTACAAGTTCATGTTATCTAACCTCAACTGCACCCTCACTGAAATAAGTCAGTCTTTTCATTTCACCCTAATGGATTCCCCATCTCACTCCCCACAAAAGCTTTTCCAAACTTTCCCTACCCTCCTCAAGCCATTGCAACTCCTTCACCCTCCCAGCTGATGACTTTGCCTTGAACTTCACCAAAAAAACTGAGGCCATTGGACATGAGCTCCATCTTCTCCCATTGTCTTCATTTCAAAATCCTTGACATGTTCCTCTCTTCTCCTTTCCTCTAGTCTGCAATAATGAAATGACCTTGCTAAGGCTAACCCATTTACTATAAAGTGCCTGGCACAGAGAAGACATTTAATAACTATCCTCTGATTCTGGGGCTGAAAAAGCTATTCTGTAAAGACCACAGGATATTGGAGCAGATTATCTTAGAAGTCATGAAATCCATCTGTCACCTTTTGTGGATCAGGCCAACGAAGCTCTTAGAGCTTTGATTTGGCCCAGGTCACATAGCCCCTTAGTGGCTGATTTGGGAGCATAGGGCCCCCCATTATTCTCTTTCCATTCTGCTTCCATACGGCCCCCCATTATTCTCTTTCCACTCTGCTTCCATACTTGCCAGATTAATCTTTCCTCCCCTAGAAAGAAGAAACTATGCTCTGAAAGGACCCCTATTCCAGGCAAAAAACCCTCAAGAAAATCTACTATAAAATACCCATACTACTATAATGAGATATTGTAACAAATGGGACTTCTGAAAGTCATGCTCTTTGTGTTTTATTCAGGTTTGGGGACTGGTTCTGGTGTCTGAAGAAAAACGTCTCATCACTGGAGCTGCAGACAGTGAGCTGAGGGCTTGGGACATCACCTATATAGAAGAGGTAATTATTTTGAGCTCTGTGGTGCTTTGCAGACTGAAATTTCACTCCAAAAGTCAAAACCTTGTCTTCCTATCTCATCTGTCCAAGAAAGAAAATTAAATCAGCACCTGAATAGGGTCCCAGCTACCCTTGCTTATAGTCTCTTGTCCTGTAGCTTACAGATCCTCCTCCTCTTCTCCCTCCCTGAATCCCTGTGACTTCACCCTCTACTTCTTGCCTCTCCTTCATTCCCATCTGCCTCAGGTTTCCCCACACATGGAGCCATATGGAGGAACTGGCACACTTCTTGTTCCTTAATGTAGCTTCACATCCTTCCTCTGCTGTTCTCGCCAATCTCTCTTCCTTTGGAGGTTTGTTCCTTTAACATCTGTCATCCTCTTCAGATCCTTGTTGCAGTTACCTACTGGCCCCCAAATCATTCTCCTTTCCTTCTTAAGGAGTTCGCCACGAGGTTCTCAATCTTTTCCTTCCCACCTCTAGCCCTCATGGCCAAGGAATACAGGATCCACATTGATGTCCTTGCAAACCTGGCTTCCTAGGTTATTAAGCAACTCAGTTCTTGTGAAGTGCACCTTGCCTTCCCCTCAGCCACATAGGGATGGTTCATACGTTTGATCTCATCACCACCAAGAAGTATGCAACCTCCATGATCCAGACTCTCCTATCTTTCCATTTCTTCCTTTGCCTAACACCTTCAAAACCTGTTTTGTTTCCGTTGTGTCTCTTATTCTCCTAGTTCCACCACCCTCTCTCTAGTCTCACTTTACTCCCTGAGCTACTCTGACCCTAAACTTAACCACTTTCACTTTAGAAAGTCCTCTGTCCTTGATTATCTGTCACTTTTGTCCCCTTGTCTAAATCCCCCCCTTTGGATTCTCCCCAACCCAGGGTCGTCGTACCCTCCCCCCCCAACTCCTACCCCCAATCAGTTGTCACCAATACTTGCATGCTGCTGAACGATACTGGAGAAAGCCATAATCATAATGGTCAGGTGGCTCCTGACTTTCCTGATGCCCTTCCCATTACCACCTCCTTCACCTCCCCAAAGTTTCTCAGAGGCATGGGCTGCCTAATTTTTGCCTTTATATCCCTAGCGCATGTTGGGTACTTACTAAAGCCCTGTTGAATTAAATTGAAGTGAATTTCTTGTAGGTTTCTCACTTGCATGCTTCTTTAGGAAACCTTGTCCTATAGCATAATGTGTACTCATTTAGTTGAGGTGCTAGAGTTAATTGTGAGAGAGTCCCCATCCTCTGATGCAGGGGCAGGTGGAGAGAAGGACAGGGCTCTTTTGGTACCATGACCTTGGGCAGCCTGGAGGCTGCAGAGTCATGGCTGATGGCAGAGTGGTATTCAGGTGGTATTCGGAGAAGATTGTTCTGCCATCAGAGAGGTCCAGACCATGAACACAGCTGCTGGGGTTCTGATCAGCTTTTGGGGTGGGAATATTCCATATCATCAGGGCAAAGATTGCAGCCTCTTCTCCTCTTCTACAGTGTCTTTTTTTGTCTTTCCATGCGCATGCAATGAATAGATGAAAGACCTGGATGAACCCAACTCAAAGAAGAGCAGAGGATCTTCACTTGGGATGCCCAGGAGCCATGGAATGGAGACTGGGGACCCTGAAGCGGATGAAGACCCTGAGGATGTAATAGTCCTTTCTTACAGTGATCTCTTTCCCAGGGCTGATGGGTTAGAGAAGGAAGCACTGTAGGGTTGGGGGATGTGCTGCTCTTTAGAGAACCCCAGACATTCTTCTGGACCCCACTGTTCGCTTGTTTGCTTTTCTTCCCAGAGATGTAGCAGAGCCTGCCTTTCACCACTGTCTCTTGTTTCCTTTGTAGCGTATTCTTTCGTGTAGCAAAGCGGGTTCCATAATGCGGGAAGGACGAGACCGTGTTGTAAATCTCGCTGTTGATCGGACAGGCAGGATTCTTGCTTGTCATGTAAGTAACACATGTAGCAGGGAATAGAAAAACGTCTTCTCCTGTCTTATAAAATGTGAAATGACATGTCATGGATCCTGTTAGTTCATTTCACAGTATTGTCTAGACGTTTACATCATAAGGTCCTTACTTTGTTATTGGTGGTATGGTTGTTATTATTTAAAATGTATCCTAGTTTTACAGATGAGTTAACTGAGGTACAAAGAAATTACAGGACTTTATTTAGAATCATAGGTTTAGATTTAGAGAGACCTACCTTCCATATACAGATAGTTCTTGCTTTATACAAATCACATTATTCAAATTTGACTTTATGTAAAGATTTCTGAAAGAAATCCACATTCCAAAAAAACACCTGTGTTAACTTTACCGTACAGTACCATGCACTTGCTCGCTGCTCATGCCCATTGGCTTGGTGCTCCACGGCATTCCACCAGACCCCCACCCCTACACCCCCAAAGTGAAAGCAGAAGAAAGAGATGCATGGAGAGACTACTGCCAGTGGATTAGGGGCTAGACTTGAGATCTCTGGTGCTGAGAGAGAAGACCTTTGCCCTGCTCCTCCCACCTGCCTGTGTGTCCTGCCCCCACCAGTCCACATTTGGGACTGTGTGTGTGTCTTCAGTGCCCGTGTACCACTTGTGCTCTCCTGTCTGTTCCCCACATGTTCTTCCTCTCAGTTCTGGCCAAGCTCTCATTTGGCTTCCCTGGCCCCCATATGTTCCTCCTCCTTCAGGTCTCACTTCTGTCACTGATCCCCACGTGTCCTTGAACCATGTAGTGTCCCCTCCCTCATTCCCTCTTTTCTCTGTGTCTGTGGGCAAATTCACATTATCCAAAAATTCCTTTACGTAGAGGTCTGCAGGATGGTCAACTTAATGTAAAGTGAGAACTGTCTATATATGTGTGATTTAGTAGTACTATTGTAAATATCCCCTTTACAGCTTCAGATCTAGGTTGTTTAAAATTGCACTAAGTGGAAATACCATTTAATCAGTTCCCCTCATTGAAAAGATAAAGGAAACCGACACCTCAGAAATAGAATGTTTTGCCCAGGGTTACACTACAGTACATAGTGGAATCAGAATTTGAACACAGCTCCTGGCAGGGAAGAAGAGTTAGATTGAGACTTGACTGTAGATAAAATAGACTTCAATGTTCTTTCCTAGTTGTTGGACTAATAACGATCTGTTTGCCTCTTGCAGGGAGCTGATTCTATTTTGGAAGTGTTTTATATTCTTTCCAAAGAGGAAATTCAGAAGAAAATGGATAAGAAAATTAAGAAAGCCAGAAAAAAAGCCAAGTAAGTTCTATCAGCTTATTTCAATCATGAATGCATGGCACAATCCATATTTTACTGATGGGAAAATTGAAATTTTATTTAGAAGAATGAAAATTGCCTCCCACCCCCCTTTAAAGACAATAATTAGTGCCAAGAACTAGGTTGTCATCAGCTATCTCTTCTTAAATAATAAGTTATGAATAAATGATGTTGCCTTTATCAGGAATCCAGCTTATAAGCTGCTTACCTTTTACTGGGCAATACATTTTCCATAAGGGAAAGGAGCATTAGTGCTCAGTGATCTAAGGCTGCTCCTTAAAAGCTAGTAAGGTGACTACACATGATCTAGGTAATGCAGCCATACATACCAATTTCTGAAAGTATTAAGCAAATAATTTTAATCAGCCTTCTGTAACAACTCTTTCTTATTTTTTTAATTAAAAAAAATATTTTTAGTTCCAAATTCTCTTTGTTCCCCACCCATTGAAAAGGCAAAAAATACCCATTCTACATTTTCTCATTCCTTCTTAATGGACTTTTGTAGTTCCTACTAGATTCTTCCTTATGTTACAATACAATACTGTATAAGCTACTCTGGCCATTCATTTCATTGAATTTCTTTCCTTAGAAAAACTTGTTAGAGAAGATGTTTCATTTCCTCAAGAACTCTTTTTAATTTGATCTGTCTGTTTTAATGCCCATTTTCTTTGTACACAGGGCACATGCACCAGAACTATTTCTTCCCACACATTTCTGGCATGTTTTATTTGTCTGCCTATGGAATGGGCAGATATTTAGTTAACTTGCCCTGAATTCTACTGTCAAAAGAAATTCTTAGACATTTGAATAAAAGCTCCAGTTTTGGGTGTAATTATCTTGGACCATTCGGATTCTTTTGATGGAAGGATACTCTGAGAAATATAGAGTTCTGTTTTTTAAAAATTATAAATTTTAAGGATATTTTTATTTTTATTTTTTTCCTAGATTAAGTTCTGGTGAAGGGGAGCAAGAAGATCTTGAGGTTAGTATGTCTCTGCAAGATGAGATCCAGCGGGTAGCTAACATCAAAGCTTCAGCCAAGATCAAGTGAGTGAATGTGATATTAGCTCTCAGACAGATCTTTGCAGTTAAATTTTCATTTGATCGAGCAGAATGAAGGTTCCCTCGATAGTCATAGCCCAGTTCCCTTGCTATAGCGTTCTTCATGAAGTTTGCCCTATCCCTGCAGTCAGTAATTTTCTATATGTTATTATATTCCCCCGGTGTACCTCACATAGAATTTTGGTTTTATGTGTAATGCATTTATATGTATTGTTTTGTGTTTTAGTTATCTGTATATGCCTTTTTCCACTGCTAGATTGTAAGTTTGATGAGGGCAGGATTTTCTCTTATCTAAATATTGTTTTTATGCCATTATCTAGTATTCTACATTCTAGATGCTTAGTAAATGTTATCGAACTGGTCATTGTACAGAGCTGGACATAGACTTTCTCCTCCCTTCCCCTTCTTTTTCCCCCATAAAACCAAACCAAAAAAACAACAAACAAAAAGCCAGTGTTCTTACTGCTAACTAGGCATAGAAGATGATTCTTGATTTAAGCAAGTAATTCTTTGTAAAATAAATCATTTGCTTTGATCATACAACCCTCTCTTTATTCTTTGTGCTGTCCTTGTGGCTTTCCATCTTCACCTCACTTAGTAATTTACCCTGGGTTCCTCCTGTGTAGCAAAATAAATAAATAAATTGGTATAAAATGTTACTCCTTGGAAAATAATCATGTTGTTAGCATTGGTATTGTCAAGATTGTGCAGGCATGACATTTTTGAATCTTTAAAATTGTTTACAATTGAACATCCCATTGATGTGTTCTCCATCTAGATGGGTCAGAGTATTTTGAACACTGAGCAGAGGACATCTTTGTGTTGAAATGTGACAAATTTATGTCTAGAATGCATTTTGAAGTTAATTTTATCCCACATAGGTCCTTTGACTTGATTCATTCTCCCCATGGAGGGTTGAAAGCTGTCTTCCTGTTGCAAAACAACCTAGTGGAAGTGTATACACTGAACTCATCTACACCTGCCCCACAGTCCATCAGGACAGCCAGAATCACCATCGGGGGTCACCGCAGTGATGTCAGGACCTTGTCATTTAGTTCTGACAATATTGCTGTCCTTTCAGCGGCTGCTGATTCTGTCAAGATATGGAACAGGTTTGTGAATCAGCTTTTCTTAGTGGCTACTGTCCATATGGTCAGGGTACTCTCCTTCCCATTGTTTTGTGATTTAACTTTAAAAACTTATTAGTTTCCCAAGCACCTAAATACACTTCCTTAAAAATTCATCCAATGTGACATTTCATTTTGTTTTTTTAACTGTATCTTGAGACTAGTTTATAAAGAGAGGTTGAACTTGGTTTTGTACTTTATATTAAAGCTTTAAATCTAAAATTTTTGTGATACTGTAAAATGAAATTTGAACCTGAGTAATATACATTTGAATTTTATTGTTAAATATAATTTATGTTAATTATACTAATTATAGTTATTAAATAATTTCAATTAATAATACCAAAATTAGGGGGATGGAGTCAAGATGGCGGAGTGGAAGCAGGTCCTCCGAGCTCCGGCTTCAACCTTCCCCAATTCATTTAAAAGGGGACTTTGAACAAACTTTGGAGCTACAGAACCCACAAAATGACACAGAGAAGCTAAACTCCCGCTGAGGACAGCCCGGCAGGCCGGCAGAAATCGGCCAGTGTAGTGCTCTGGGAGCCTATGTGAGTCGGAGGTTTTAGCCCCAGGGTGGGCCTGACTAGCTGCCAGCAGGAGGAACTTCAGAGCAACAGCAGCTGTAGCCATTTCCAGATTTATCAACACATAGAGTCTAAGGACAAAGTGAGAGGTCAGTGCGCTGTGGACTTTGGTTCCCAGTAGTTGGGAGTGCATCAGCTTTTGCCCTTGAGGTGAGAAGCTGCTGAGGAGCCATGGCAGCTTCAGCTCCTGGCCTGCAGAGTGTCAGGGAACCAAACGACCAGTCTGAGGGGTAATCTCTCTTGCTTTAACCTGCTTGGATCTGGATTGTGGTTCTAGGGTAGAGGTCCTGGGGTGTGTGACCAGCTTGCCAGAGCATGTGGAGGCTTCAGCAAGGGCATTCAACTAATACCACCAGCAGCTGAGAAAATCCCAGTGTTTGGTACCAAGCTCCCCTGTCTGGTAGCAGAGTCCTATTGTGGCAAAAAGCCCAAAAGTCAAGTAATTGAGTGGCAACATGACCAGGCAAAGGAAACAAAGCAAACAGAAGAACCCAACATTAGACTCATATTTTGGGGACAAAAAGGATCAAAGCATGGAACAGGAGGAAAACAGTGAAGTCAGAACTTCTGCACCAAAAGCTTCAAAGGAAAATACGAGCTGATTACAGACCATAGAGGACCTTAAGAAGCAGATAAGAGAAGTGGAAGAAAAATTGGGAAGAGAAATGAGAACGATGCAAGAAAATTACGAATTAAGAGTCAACAGCCTGCCAGAGGAAAAGCACACCTTAAAAAATAGACTAACTCAAATGGCAAAAGAGGCTCAAAAAAGTAGTGAGGAGAAGAATGCCTATAAAGTTGAATTTGCCAGATAGAAAAAGAATCTCAAAAGCTCAATGAGGAGAATCATTGCTTCAGAATTAGATTGGAGCAAATGGAAGCTAATGACTTTATGAGAAATCAAGATGCTGTTAAACAGATCCAAACAAATGAAAGAATAGAAGGCAATGTGAAATTTCTCATGGGAAAAGCCACTGACCTGGAAAATAGATCCAGGAGAGATAATTTAAAAATTATTGGACTACCTGAAAGCTATGATCAAAGAAAGAACCTAGAAATCATCCTCCAGGAAGTTCTCAAAGAAAACTGCCCTGATGTTTTAGAACCAGAGGGCAAAATAGAGGTTGAAAGAATCCACTGATCACCTCCTTAAAAAGATCCCAAAAAGAAAACTCCTAGGAATATTATAGCCAGGTTCCATAATTCCCAGATCAAGGACAGAATATTACAAGCAACCAGGAAGAAACAGTTTGAATATTGTGGAAACACAATCAGGATAACCCAGGATCTGGCAGCTTCTACACTGAGGGATCAAAGGGCTTGGAATGTGATGTTCCGGAGGTCAAAGCAGCTGGGATTAAAAAACCAAGAATCACCTACCCAGCAAAACTGAGTATCATGTTTCAGGGGAAAATATGATCATTCAATGGAATAGAGGACTTTCAAGCATTCTGGATAAAAAAAACCAGAGTTGAATAGAAAATTTGACATTCAGATACAAGAAGCAAGAGAAGCATGAGAAGGTAAACAGAAAAGAAATCATAAGGAACTTATCAAAGTTGAACTATTAACATTCCTACATGGAAAAATGATAATTGTAACTCATGAAACTTTTCTCAGTATGAAAATAGTTGAAGGGAATAGAAATATATATGTCTATATATGAAGGTGTATGGGCTTATGAATACATATGTGAATGTGTGTATATATGTTTACAGGTATACATAGAGGGCACAGGACCAATTTAATAGGAAGGGATGATACTTAAAAGGTGAAATTAAGAGGTGAGAGAGGATTATAATGAGAGGAGATGGGGAGAGACAGAATGGGGTAAACTATCTCATATAGAAGAGGCAAGGGAAAATGGTTACAATGGAGGGGAAGAATAGGAAGGCAAAAGGGAACGAGTCAACCTTATTCCCATTGAATTTGTCTTGGGGAGGGAATGAAATACACACTAAATAGGGTATCTCACCCAACAGGAGAGTAAGGGGGAAGGGGATAAGAGGGGAGAAGATGGAAGGGAGGGCAGGCTGGGGGGGAGGGAAGTTGGAAGCACCCACTTGAAAAGGTACGGAGTCAAAGTAGAGAATAGAACTAGTGGGAGGTGGGATAGGAGGGAGAGAAATATAGTCAGTCTTTTATAATATATCTCCTATGTTAATGTTTTGTATTAGCTACACATGTACAACCTATACCGAACTGCTTATCTTCCCAGTCGGGGTGGGTGACAAGGGAAGAAGGGAATGAATCTGGAATTCAAAGTTTTAAAATCAAATTTTTAAAATATATATACTTTTATTAATACGATTTTACATGTAATTGGGAAATAAGATATACAGGCACTGGGGCACAGAGATCCACCATGCCCTACTGGAAAAGTCTAAAGAGGTATGGGAGAAAATATGGGAGAGAGAGCAGATTGGAGGAGAGGATATCCTGTGGGACTGCTATTTTGTGGCAGTGGGTAGGGGAAAAATGGGGAGAAAATTTGTAACTCTAAATCTGGCTTAAATTAATGATGTAAATCAGAAGTTAATAAAGCATTTGAAAAATGAAAAAAAAATATTACCAAAATTATATTATTTCAACAATAGTATGGCTAATAATTATTAATGATCATTAATTATTTGATTAAATGTCATTGGTAATCACATCTACATAATGGGTTTTATAATTTGCAATGCACTTTGCACACATAACATCATTTTAGTCTTACAACAATGCTGCAAGGAAGGTACTACCAGTATTATCATTTTTTTAGGTGAGGAAAATAAGTCTACGAGAATTTAAGTGATGATAGGATCATAAATCAGAGAAATTTGATTTGCTCCATCAGACTGCCATTGTTGACCTTTTCATAGTACCTTGTTGTAGAAGTAGCCTGATGAACGTGGAGAATCTGTTAGATGACACATAGGCATGTTTGAAAATGTGTATCTGTTGTATTTTGATTAAGAAGTTATCATCTTGAATATTGCCACCCTAACTTAGGAGCTAACTTTGCTTTGGCCATTCCATTTTTTACCCACCTTTCTGATTATAAGGAATATTCCATGATGCTTTATAATGAGTAGGATTCCACAAGGGGAAACTCTTTATTTGATTGCTCAAGAAAGGTCTTTCTCAAGGACGTGCAGTTTTATATGAAGTAGCAGGTCCTGTTATAGAGGTACTAAAGATACATTTGAGCCCTGGGTTACTAAGACTTATCCTTATTTTTAATGCCGAAATTATAATACCAACTCACATGTTGAAAAGGTCTAATAATGAGCTTTGATCTGAGGTTCCTTTCAAGGTAGTAGAATGTTGTAGGGACAGCTGTTAAGGCAGAAAAGGTTCTATTTTTACTTACTTAGGGAATTAGAGAAGATGGCCTCAAAGGTCCTTTTCAGCTCTGATCTCTGATCCTATGATCCTTCCTTTCTTCCCATAGGTCTACACTGCAATGTATTCGGACGATGACTTGTGAATATGCTCTCTGTTCATTATTTGTTCCTGGAGATCGGCAGGTGATCATAGGAACAAAGGTAAACGCTTTTGTTTTGGATTTCTAGGACTTTTTCAGTTCTTTTTGTTAAATATCATTCTTTAAGTAATCAAAGACAACTAGGTCTTTAACCAGCAGCAAAAGAAGGGTATAGGTGCGTTATCTTCTGATTGTTGGATTATGTAGTTTGAAATGGCTCGTCCTAATTTTAAAGTAATCAAATGTAATCTAAAAGTAATAAAAAAGTTAAAAAATGAATTTGTAGGGGCAGTTAGGTGGCGCAGTGAGTAAAAGCGCTGGCTCTGGAGTAGGGAGGACCTGAGTTTGGTTCCGGCCTCAGACACTTAACACAAAAAAAACTAGCTGTGTAACCTTGGGCAAGTTACTTAACCCCAATTGCCCTCCAAAAGGCAAAAAAAAAATGCATTCGTATAATACTTTATAATTTAAGTAATTATTTTAATTTAATTTGGTTTAGTGGAAAGAATTGTAATTAGAAGACAAATGTTCAGTTCTACCAATCTTATAGATTTGTAGCAAGAACCTTTTAAGAAACTTTTAAAGCAGAATATAAATATGAGTAGTATTATTTTTACATATGTTATCTTATTTGAGCCTCACGGTCATTATGAGATGGACTGAGGTTAAATGATTTGCTTAAAGTCAGTAAGTGGTAGAATCATAATTAGAATTCATATCTCATGACTCATTATTGAATGCTCTTTCTGCTGCACCACTTCAATGGATGTTCCTTTCCTTTTGCCTCAGCATCCAATCAGCCAATTAATTTCCAAGCATTGTCCTAGGTGCTGGAAGCAGGAAAACAGAATGAAACAAACCATGGCATCATGGGGCAGCAGCATGTCTGCTTGTAAGTGAATGCAGAATACACACCAGAGAGGGTCCAGGAAGAGGTGGTCAGCAGTGTAAGATGTTATAGCCATGTAAAAAGTTGAGAAAGATGAGGATGGAAAACAAGCTAAGGGATCATTCATTGGTCATTTTGAAGAGCTGTCTGTTTAGTAGCCAGGTTGGAAGACAAATGGTAATGGGTTGAGAAAAGAGTGAAAAGAGGTAAATTTTCTAGGAATTTGGTTGTGAAAGAGAAGAGATAAAGGATGTGATAGCCTGAGGGGAATCATAAGGTCTAGAAAGATAGGAAGTGGTGATAAAAGTATGACTTGGTCTCACTGTTTACAAGCTGCTAGCAAACTAACTTCACTTTGAGGAGTGAGTTCGTTTGGCAGCTCAGCCTGATTTCAGGGTTCCTGATCTTCCATTTATTAGCTTGTACATTTGCTGATCTATCTTAGGTTTCTTTTGATTATCCAGGCACTCTGTTCTTGGTGTTCCCATTTTACAGTTTGAAAAACTGGATATAAATAAGTATCATTGTCACCCAGCATGCCAGTAAAGAGTCTGGAGACTGGAACTTGGGGTCTGTTCCTTACCTCACTTGGTCTGTCTGGTACATTCCATGAGCTGTATGGTGAGTAATGTTACCGTGTTACGGAGTATTCATCGTGTATCTTTTCAGACAGGGAAGCTGCAGCTTTATGACTTGGCTTCAGGAAATTTGCTGGAAACAGTTGAAGCACATGATGGAGCTTTATGGTCAATTTCACTCTCTCCAGATCAGGTAACTAAGCAAGATTCTTAACATTGGGTTCTCCCTTAGAACTTTGCAATTCCATTCTTTCTTTAGTATTATTATTAAATTGTTTATTTTTAGATTGCAGCATTTACTTCTGTAAGTTTTAAATTTTCTCCCTCTACCGTTCTTCCTCCCTCCCCAAGACAGTTTGCAATCTGATATGGGCTATACGCATACATTTCTATTAAACACATTTTCACATTAGTTGTGTTGCATAGAAGAATTATAACAAATGGGAAAAACCGTGAGAAAGAAAAAGAAAATAAAACAAACAAAAAAAAGAAAATAGTCTGCTTTGTTCTGCATTCCAACTCCATTCCAACAATTCTTTCTCTGGATGAGGCTGGCATTTTCTATCATGTGTCCTTTGATAAGTCCTTGCATTGCTGAGAAGGGCTAAGTCTATCAAAATCAGTCCTCCTCGTACACTGTGGCTGTTACTATGTACAGTGTTCTTCTGTTTCTGCTCCCCTCACTCAGCATCAGTTTGTCTAAGTCTTTTCAGGTTACTCTGAAGTCTGCCTGTTCATCATTTCTTATAGCACAGTAGTATTCCATTACATTTATATACCACTGCTTGTTTAGCCATTCCCCAATTGATGAGCATCTGCTCAATTGCCAGTTCTTGGCCACCACAAAAAGAGTTCTGTAAATATTTTTGTATGTGTGAGTCCTTTTCCCATTTTTATGATCTCTTTGGGATATAGCCCTAGAAGTGGTATTGCTGGGTCAAAGGGTATACACATTTTTATACCCCTTTGGGCATAGTTCCAGATTGTTCTCCAGAATAGTTGGATCAGCTCACAGCTCCATCAGCAATGAATTAGTGTTCTAACATTTCTATATCCTTTCCAACATTTTTTATCATTTTCCTGTTTTGCCATGTCAGCCAATCTGATAGGTGTGATGTGATACCTCAGAGTTGTTTTGATTTGCATCTCTCTGTAATCAATAATATTTTAGAGTATTTTTTCATATAACTATAGATAGCTTTAATTTCTTCCTCTGAAAACTGCCTGTTCATATCTTTTGACCGTTTATCATTTGGGGAATGATTAGTATTCTTGTAAATTTGATTCAGTTCTCTATATATTTTAGAAATGAGGCCTTTATCAGAGACATTGGTTATAAAAATTCTTTCCCTGTTTTCTGTTTCCCTTCTAATCTTGGTTGCATTGGCTCTGTTTGTGCAAAAACTTTTCAATTTAATGTAATCAGAATCATCCATTTTGCATTTCATAATGTTGTCTGTCATTTGTTTTTTCATAAATTCCTCCATTTTCCATAAATCTGACAGGTAAACTATTCTTTGCTCCCCTAATTTATTTATAGTATCAGCCTTTATACCTAGATCATGTACCCATTTGGACTTTATTCTGGTATATAGTGTCAGACTTTAGTCTATACCTAGTTTCTGTTATATTATTTTCCAATTTTCCCAGCACTTTTTGTCAAACAGTGAACTCTTATGCCAGAAGCTGGGGTCTCTGGGTTTATCAAACAGTAGATTGCTGTAATCATTCACTACTGTGTCTTGTGTACCTAAACTATTCCACTGATCTACCCTTCTATTTCTTAGCCAGTACAAGTGTTTTTGATGATTGCTGCTTTATAATACAATTTAAGATCTGGTATGGCTAGGCCATCTTTTCTACCATTTCTTTTCATTAATTCCCTTAATATTCTGGATCTTTTGTTCTTCCAGATGAATTTTGATATTTTTTTCCAACTCTAAAAATAATTTTTGGTAGTTTAATTGATATGACACCGAATAAATAAATTAATTTAGGTAGAATCGTCATTTTTATTATGTAAGTTCGGTCTACTTACAAGCAGCTGATGTTTTTCCAGTTATTTAGATCTGACTTTATTTGTGTGAAGAGTGTTCTCTGATTATGTTTATATAGTCTCTGGGTTTGTTTTGGCAGGTAGACTCCCAAATATTTTATAATATCTACAGTAACTTTAAATGGAATTTCTTTTTCTATCTCTTATTTTTGGGCTTTGTTAGTAATATAGAAATGCAAGTGATTTATGTGGTTTTATTTTATATCCTGCAACTTTGCTAAAGTGGTTTATTATTTCAAGTAGTTTTTTACTTGATTTTCTAAGCATATCATCATATCATCTGCAAAGAGTGATAACTTAGTTTCTTCCTTGCCTGTTTTAATTCCGTCAGTTTCTTTTTCTTCTCTTATTGCTTAAAGCTAACATTCTATTCATGTTGAATAATAATGGTGACAGTGGATATCTTTGTTTCACCCTCGATTTTATTGGAAATCCATGTAGCTTATCCTCATTACTTGTTTGCTGATTGTTTTAGGCTCTATTTCTTAGGGTCATGCTTTGCAGTAGGCATGCGCGATTTTCTCAGGATTTATTTGCCAAGAGATTCCTTTTTGCAGACCTATCTGGTCCAAATCTTGAGACTCCTTATGTGACATCATTTCCAGGTGAGAATGTCTTTTAGGAAATAAATTATCTTTTATCTTCTTCCATAGATAGATTTTTATCTATCTGTCTATCAGATCATTTCTCCCTTGTTGCCTTTGAGTTCCTTTGAGTTCCTATCACTAAAAGTACCTGAGACCGAAGAGCAAAAATTCCCACATAATAATGACTTTTTTTTTAAGCAAATGTACAGGAACCCAGATCAAATAATCAGGGCCATCTCTTTCAAAATAATTAGACTATATGCAGTTCATCCAGTGATTGTTTGACTGCTCAGAACATTTTGGGGACTCCTGTGGAATTGTTGTCACTGCTAACAGCACATACTTTTCAGTATTGTTATTAATGGCCAATCTTTGGATTTTGAGGGTCAGCTTGACTTTTGGGGAATCTTAAAAAATCATTCAGAGTCATATCTGGTGAATAAGATGTGTGATCAAGTTGGGAAATCCTTTTGGGGACAAAAATGATATGTGATGAAGAATGACTGATTTTCTTTGTATTTCTAAATTGAAATGCATTTTTAAAAGTGTTTTGAGGAATAATAACATTGTTGTGCAGGTTCTCAATGAATACTTTGATAGACAGTGTTCACTTAGATACATGATAATGTAAGTTCTGTTGTGTTGGTTTTAAGATCATTCCCATCGCTTTATTTCGGACTAAAACCAAAAATAACTTCTGATTAGAGTCTGGTTATATGTGGCAGTATGTAAGTCTCAGTAATTATAACTTCCCTCAACCTGCTGTTGTTATTTGGTTAAAAAGAAATGTGGAAAGTCAGAGATGGGGAGGGGAGAGCACTGGCAGCTGAAGAAGAACCTTTCTATACCAAATTAAAGACGCTTTCTGAAGTGTCTCTTTTCCTTAAAGCACAGTGGGCCAACCAAGACCTTTCACCAGCAATTAACCATTACTAAGGCTGCAGGGCATTTCTCATCACATATAGGATAATCTTGGAGTTTTCCCTCCCAATCACAGCCATTTCCATAGCTTCCATACCAGGTTGTTAAGACAGGAAGACAGTCTTTAGAATCCCATGTTGGAGCCAGTGTTAGAGTTTCCTTCCAGGCCCAGAGATGCCCAGACTTCCAGAATTAATCTTTAGTTCTTTGTCTTTCAGCATGGCTTTATAACTGGTGGTGCTGACAAATCTGTCAAGTTCTGGGATTTTGAATTGGTGAAAGATGAAAACTGTGCCCAGAAAAGGTGAGTGTGACAGTTTTGAGGAGTGGTTTGGGATCCAGAAGAGTAGATATTGTTTTGTTTTGTAATCCTATACTTTCAGAGGCATCACAGAAGTTATTTAGACCTTGTTTTCTTCTTGTATGGCACTAGGCTCTCTGTGAAACAGACCCGTATCTTGCAACTTGATGAAGAAGTTCTCTCTGTGTGCTATTCCCCCAGTCAAAAGCTGCTGGCTGTGTCTTTGCTGGACTGCACAGTGAAAATCTTCTATGTTGACACTTTGAAGGTATAGATAGCTTCAGGGAAGATTTACCCTGATACTGTGACTTGAACTGGTCTTCAAGTGACTGGTTCCTCCCCATTCTGTAGGTGTTCTCTCTGAGAGATATACTTTCTAAAAAAGCTAATTTGTAAATCAAATATTTGTTAATTGAATAATTTGTTATGGAGATAGGATAGAGATGTAAATTTCTGTTTAATCATAAATTGAATAATTTAAGTGAATGACTCACTAATTTTATCTATTTTTTAAACTTGGTTTGTTATGTACCAGGAAAAGTGTACTTGTATACTTCCATCAAAAAAATCTCATGTCCATAAGATTTTAAGGAAACCCCCCAGCTTTGCTAGAGAACAAGTCTCTCTCTTTTAAGTCAAGTAAATAAACATTTACTAATTAGTTACTGTGTACCAAGCACTGAGCATACAAAGAAAGGAAAAAAACAATCTTTGTTCTTAAGAAATTCTTAGTCTAATGGAGGAAACACCATGCAAATAGTCATGTACAAAGAAGATATAGATGATAAATTGGAGATATTCAATGGAATGAAGGCCCTGGTATTAAGGAGGATTAGGAAATCTTCTTGTAGAAGGGAGGATTCTAATGGGGACTTGAAGGAAGCCAGGAGGCAGAGAGGAAGGGGAAGAAAGTTCCAGGCAGGGGGCACAGCCGGTGAGAATGTACTTTATCATTAACTCTACAGTAAGTACTTACTAGACTTCTCCTGTTTGCAGAGTCTTTATATTTAGGGGCTTCAGGACTGGAGCTATGGCAGCTAATTTTTCAGTATACTAGAACCATTAGTTGGTCTGCTGCCAAGAGATCTAAGTGATTTTGAATTTTACTAGGCATCTCAATTATAAATATTGAGGAAACTTATTATTATGCAAAGCACTCTGCTAGGCATGTAGTGAATTTAGAACTATGTTCATCTTGGGGTTGATATTTGGTCATTTGGACGCTGGAAAAAAGTGAGCAGTGCACTGAATGCTACAGTTAGATCTTAGGATGGTAGATCATGTCTGTATTTTGCAAGTGTAAGCTAAATTATTGTTTTTCTTTTTTTTTTGTACTTAGTTTTTTCTCTCTTTATATGGACACAAGCTACCTGTTCTATGCATGGACATCTCTTATGTAAGTAAAGCTTTAAAAGTTTACTAAAACTATCTATTGTCCTCAGTCAGAAGATGACCATTTTGAGATAATGGTTGGTTTCAGCGACTCCTTGATTTCTTCATTTAAGATAGGACTTCAAGCCATCTCGCCCCTGCCATTGAATTTCGGGGGCTCTCTGTAAAAGGGAGCCTTGAATCACATAACCCGCAGGGTCATTGTGGGGAGTGGGTTTTGTAAACCTTATAGTATTATGCAAATTAATATTAATGATTCCTTTTTTGAACTTTCAACGTAGGATGGGGCACTGATAGCAACTGGCTCTGCAGACAGGAATGTGAAGATCTGGGGCTTAGACTTTGGGGACTGCCATCGTTCTCTCTTTGCCCATGATGACAGGTGAGTGGGTGGTCCTTTCACACAAAAATGATTACAAAGCCACTTTTTGGGTCACCCCTGTGCTGTCTGTGTCCTGTAGAAGTCCACGTAGCCTCATTCAAGAAGTGACATGCTTGACAAAGAAAAGTCTAACGTGGCCAACAGAGACTGTATCTGCTCCCTGCGGACAAACTCTCATGGCTAAATTTAGCCATTCACACCTGGAAGGCTTTTACCACAAGGGTTCTTTCACTACCTTGGGGACTTACATATGGGTGTTTATCTCATTTTCAGTGTCATGTATCTGCAGTTTGTACCCAAGTCTCATCTCTTCTTCACGGCTGGGAAAGATCACAAGATTAAACAGTGGGATGCAGATAAATTCGAACTTATCCAGACCTTGGAGGTAATCTGCTGACCATTCTGTTCCAGCTATATTTTACACTGGTTCTGAGCCTTAGCCTTGAGCCCTCTCTATAGTTTGTTTGAAGAGTGATGGGTGACTCTGTACTTCCTCACTTGCCTCCTTCTTTTCTCCAGGGCCACCACCAGGAGGTGTGGTGCTTGGCCGTTAGTCCTAATGGTGATTACATTGTATCTTCATCCCATGACAAATCCCTCAGACTGTGGGAGAGAACCAAGGAACCGCTCATCCTAGAGGAAGAGCAGGAGATGGTAAGACTGTCAGCTTCAGTTTCAGACATCTTAGAATTCATGGGGCATGTCCAGAAGAAATCAAGGATTCCCTTCTTATAGGAAACAGAGCTTGTGCCAAGTGAACAGTTCAGAGGTCATCTGTCAATAGCTGGGGAGCTCGCCTCACTTTTGTAAAGAACTTGTGTGTTCTCTGAGGCATCTCCTTGCCAACTGTCATGTGGTAATCTGTGCCACTTAGATAAATTAACATGTTCTATTTTATATCTTGGCAGCAAAGGGAAGCAGAGTATGAGGAGAGTGTGGCTAAAGAAGACCAGCCAGTAGTAAGTAAAGCTCTTTTCCTACTTTAGAATTAGGGTTTATAACTTGTCTTAGTTTAAAGCAACAAATTCCCAAACTTGCTTTGGGATTTTTCCAGCCATAAACTGTTTGGTTGATTGGGGGGGGGGGACCTGCGGTATAAATTGCTGGTTCCCTAGATAATGGTATTTATTTATTTGTGCATCATTGTCTTACACAAAGAATCCCATGGCAGCAGTAAAAATGGTATCCTGCAGATGATTGACAGTTCAGTTGGATTATCTTATAATTCAAGAAATGTCTTTACAAATCCCAGTGCTAGCTAGCCCTTGACTACCTGTGTGACCCTGGGCAGACAACTTAACCCCCCTGTTCCTGGCTTCTTTAATCTACAAAATGGAAATAATATTTGTATTGCCTGTCAGGGTTCTTGTGAAAGAGCAAGCTTTGTAAAGCGCTCTGAATTGTTAAAATTCGTGTGAATAGTATAAACCTTGAGTTTGAATAATTGTAATACCTACTCTTAAATTTTAGGAGGTTGCTGAAAATTGGTTTTTACTTCTGATATGAGACCATCTGAAAGAAACTTAAGAAATTGGATCTTTTAGATATTGAGGGAATGTTAAAAATTGTTTTAATATGTAATTGGGGGGAAAATAAAATATATATATATATATTTTTGAAGAGACATTGATATTATTGAGGAGCAGAATGTTTTTCTAGAAGGATTTAAGTAATCACAGTTTTTGCAGCTTTTGTGGCATGAACTTAAAAGTATCTTTTCTTAATGCAGGTTCCTGGAGAGGCTCATGGTGACACTTACTTTCCTGGAAAGAAAACTGTCGAAACTGTCAAAGCGGTAAGTTAGTGTAGAAATAGAGAGTACTTATTTTTTTGGCATAGCCCTAGCTTTCTTACAAATCTCCTTTACTGCTGATCAGTCAAAAGGTCCTTTTGTGGCAGAGGAAAGATGAAGTGAGGATTATAGCCAGCAGCAGAGGGCAGCCTGGGAAGAAAAGAGAAGGCTGGCTCTCCTCTATGAGCATTCCTGCCAGCTGTCCTAGTTTTGATGTTGGGTGGTGCAACCTGAGTTAGGGATGCCACTGATCCCCTTCTCACTGATCAACCAAAGGGTCCCCAAATGTTCAGAAACCCTTGGTGTATGTTCACTTGATTACTTTGTGCCCGAGTTGCAGGATTTTTCCATTTGCATTTGGTTAAACTGAATCCACCACCCTTCAGATCAGGCCTTCTGATTTTAATGGAATGTGTTGTTTTAACCTCTTCCCTGTATGTCCTGGGCAGGCTGAGAGAATCATGGAGGCCATTGTGTTGTACCGAGAAGAGACTGCAAAGAGGAAAGAACATGAAGCCATTTGTAAAGCTGCTGGGAAAGAGGTGAGAGAGCCATCGATTTCCCTTCAGGAAGTGGGTTTGCATAAAGTCATTTCCTGAGTAGAGGCAATGGGTCAAACAGTGTGATGTTTGATCGAATGATATACGATCAAAGAAGAGGAAGTAAAGGTGGTGGGGGAATGCTCATGATGTAAACATTAAGAACTTGTGATGTCAATATTAAGAAACATTAAGGCCTGAGGAGACTGAAGGAGGGAGGGATGCATGAAGGAAAGTGGTTTCATAGAGAAAGTAAGGACGGGAAATTTTGGTATGAGATGAGTAACATCTTCCTTGGTAAAACCAACTGTAGCAGGTCACATATGTTACAGAAGCACCTCCTACACCTACTTTTTTTTCTTTTATTCCCTAACTGGAGCCCAGCAAGACTTTTCCATGCTGTCTTGGTCACAAAGTCCTCATACTGCATGGATGTTCATCTAACAAAGGACTCTGACGAATAATTTAACCTTGTTTTCTCCACAGGTTCCTCTTCCAGTTAACCCCATCTTACTGGCTTATGGAAACATCTCGGTGAGTACACCTTACGGACTTTCACCATTCCTCTTTGGGCGTCCTGAGGATTGCATTACATCCTCCGAGGGATGGGAAGGAAAAGGGCTTTGTGTTTGTGTGAGAAAACATGTTGAGGTTGAGAATCTTAACTAGATTTGTGTCTGCTTCTAAACTTTAATTGGACATTATGAGCGGGCATTGTCTAGGATCTCCCATATATTATTTCATCTGGTTGCACTCTGAGAAGAATGTCCTTGAGTCATGCCAATTTCTTTCCCCCAGATGAGGTAGGAAGATTTTGTAGTTTGTAATTTTTGACTAACTAGCCAAAGGTGGACTACTGATACTCTTTATATCTTTATTTTATTTATTTTATATCTTTATATCTTTATTTACAGCCTTCCGCATATGTATTGGAAGTGTTTAAAGGAGTCAAGTCAAGGTGGGTGCCAGGAATTTTGTTCATAGAAGAACTTCTTTACATTTTTGTTTATTTAAATCAGCAGTGTGTATTGAGTGCCTGTCATATGCAGAGCTCCATTCGGGAGCACTAGAGAAGATCCTGAAAGAAAGCAATTTAATGTACCCATGGATGCCATCTTTATCAGGACTTTGTTAACACCCTAGCAAGCCAGTCATTGTGCTAGTGTTTACTCTTTCTCTGGATGTTAATAATCACTTAATTGGTTACTGTATAAGAAACATGTCAACATAGGTACCAATTGCTCATTTGCAATTTAAACATTACTTAAATGATGACATAATACTAATAGTTTTCAAAGCATCATTCTGAATATCATTTGATGGTCCACAGCCTTACAAGAGGTCAGTGGGGCAAATTCTATAGATGGAAAAACAGATATTCAGATGCTAGGTTAAATGACTAGTATACAAAATGGTGATAAGTCTTAAGACAAGAGTCCAGGTCTAGTTTTTATGGGCATCTAGATTTTTATGGAAGTATATAAAAGTGTGTTAGTATGCGTGTCTAAATGGGTGAACAAAACAGTAAGTGTTTGCTACCTGAAGATTATCTTAGAATCACAGACTTTTAAGAGTTGCTTCAGAGACAGTCTGGTCCTACCCATAACTGACACCACCCTGCTCTGTTCCACCTTGAAGTTTCTGGGTTTAGGTTAGCATAGTGCTTTTGTAGTAGATTGTAAACAAATGAATTGATTATCCAAAGAAGGGTAATCAAGAGAGCTTATGCAAAAGTTAGAGATTTTTTGTCTATATTTCTAGCATTACAGTATAGAGGACAGCTGTTTTTCTACTAAACAGTCCTTGGAGCCACAGTTAGAAACAGATTACTTCCCTGTGGGGTTATTGTTCTGATCACTACAACCCTGTTTATGCCCTTCTCTTTTCCTCTTTGCTATTAAAGTGAGTTGGAGGAGGCCCTCTTGGTGCTGCCTTTCTCGTATGTTCCAGACATTCTGAAGCTTTTTGATGAATTTTTCCAGCTGGGCTCTGATATTGAACTCCTCTGCCGGTGCCTCTTCTTCCTCCTCAGGTAATATTCCTTCTGCAAGGATCACTTCTATTGTAATAAGTAATTCAGGTAATTCACTTCTATTCACTGCATATGCCCTCACTCCCTTCCCAAGCTCTGAACAAATTTACTGAGCCATTCAAATTCCTGAGTTGAATCTGCCAATAAATTATGCAGTCTCCACATTGTGAGTTGTTTAAAGGTAGCCAATCACACAACCAAAGGAGGACCAGAGATTCTTAAGTCTTTTGTTCACGTTTCTAGCCACTCCAAAAATGCAGTGTAAACTTATGCATACAAGTTGTTTTGCTGTGCTTGGAAATTTGACCTCTTTATTTTTAAAATAAGAGTAGTTATGCATTTCTCTGAGTTTTTACAAAGAGTGACAGGACATAAATTGTTGTGGAAATGCTTAATCATGAGTATTCATATTTTATTTTTATAGCCTAACTTGGTCCTTTGGGATTTTCTGTGACTCTAGGTCATGTTTTTACTATATGAATTTCCTTTTTTTCTCTTGCTGTGGTCTTCATTTGGAAACCTTGGCATACTTTTTTCTGAACTGGCAATACTCGTGAAAATTACTCTATTTTAGGCGACTAGGTGGTGCAGTGAGTAAAGCGCTGGCCCTGGAGTCAGAGGACTGGAGTTCGGTTCCGGCCTCAGACACTTAACACCCACACAAAAAAACTAGCTGTGTAACCTTGGGCAAGTTACTTAACCCCAGTTGCCCTCCAAAAGGCAAAAAAAAAAAAAGAAGGATATTACTCTATTTTACTCTACTTTAGTACCATATTACCTGGACATCTTCCCATGGATCAGTATCTCCCCAGCAGGTGCAAAATGGAACTCATTTTCGTCACCCCCTAAAATACCCATTCTCCAAACTTCCCTCTTTTCTACCATCTTTAATTACTTGCTTGTTGGTTAATCGATTTAGATCAAAGACAACCTCTCAGTCATATTTGACTCTTTCCTCTCCCTTCACCTCAAATTGTTAGTTGCCAAATCTCATTGATTATATTACCTCAACAACATTTCTCACATCTGCCCACCTTTCTCACATAGCCATCACCCTAGGTCAGGACCTCATCACCTCTAACCTCAACTATTGCACTAGTTCCCTTATCGATTTTCCAAGATTCTGTTTTCTCCAGTTTGTCCTCCACACACTTTCCATAATCACATGCCTAAAGCACTGGTCTGACTATAGCATTCCTTTGCTGAATCTGAGGTGCTTTCTTTCTTTGCTCAAATCACAAACTCTCTAGCTTTGCACTTAATGTTTTTTGACACGTTAGCACAGCCTACTTTTCCAGTCTTAATTCACATTAACAATCTTCAGATACTCAGCTGTCTTGGTGTTTTTTAGACTCATCATTCCTTCTTCCTTCTTGCCTTTGTAGCAGCTGTCCTGGAATGCCCTCCCTAACTTACCTTTTCCTCTTAAAATTCTTAGGTGTCACCTCTTTCATGAAGCCTTTCCCTACTCCCTACTTGTTTCTCTGTATATGTGTTATGTCCCTCCAGTAAAAAGGAGTTTTCTTTGAGGGCAGAGGTCATTTTCATTTTGTCTTTGTGGTGTCTCTAGCACTAAACACAATAACTTGCACATAGTACATACTTAATATGTATTGAAATGAATTAGATTGAATAATAATCTCATTGGCAGATGACTGATTCCTATAAAGGAAAAGCTAATTTCTTAAATGACAGATAAGGAGTTAAAAAGATAGAAAGATAAAAGCAATGAACCTAGCTGCTCCTCTTGGATTTTCTGTGGAGGGACATCAAAGTATATACAGAATAAATACAAGATAATTTGGAAGGGTGGGGACTAGCATTTGGGGGGATCAGCAAAGTCTTGGGCATAGGAGGTTTTGCTTCAGGTATGTCTTCAAAAAAGTGATTGATGTATTCTCTGAAGTAGAGGTTAGGAGAGAATATAGTCTAAACATGGCGGGCCAGTATAGAGGCATGGGAAAAGGGGATGGAATGCTGGGTGTTGGGGGGGAGAAGGAAAGCCAATTGGACTAGATCATAGAGTGTGGAAAAGAGAGTTAGATGCAATGAGACTAGAGAGGTTGGGAAAGACTTTGAAAGCCAAACAGTTGCCAAAGGGATTTTCCTTATGTACAGATTTGACTGTGTTACTCCACTACTCTAAGTTCCAATGGTTCTCTCTTGTCTTTGGGGTCAAATACAAACTCTTCCAGTTGGCTGGAGGCCATGTTATGCCAAAATCACTGTTTGGATGAGTTTTGGTTGAGGAGGTGGGGGCTGGTACACATATTTGTTCCGGCAGTGTCTGGATTGCCACTTGTCAAGAGTATGCTTCATGTGGGGGTTGAATTAAATTCAGCAAATCTTTAACCCCTCCTGTGTGTGGGTATAGTGATTAAGGGCTTGTGCTGCCTTCTTTCCCAGAAGCAGTTTTTCTCATCCATGCTCCAATGGATTTTTAGGCACTGTTAAGATGTTTAAGTGATGAAGCACTTACTGTTTTGAAAGGGCATAAGACAAGCCTGGCTTTCTGGAGCATCATTATTTTTGCTTTGTTATTTGTAGGATTCACTTTGGGCAAATTAGTAGTAACCAAATGCTTGTACCAGTGATAGAGAAATTGAAGAAAACAACCATTTCAAAAGTCAGTGAAGTCCGGGTAAGTGCCTTTATATTGTTATAATGAATAGGGACTAGCATTGTTGGATACAAGTTGCCCTGGGGGAACTCTTAAGACCCACACAAGCCTAGGTAGAATATTTGGGAGAGGAGAGTGAGGAGAATGTTAGTTTTCCCCTCCAGCAATTAGACTTGTTTTTAACATTCTTTGTGTTTCTCTCCAGGATGTGATTGGATTCAATATGGCAGGCCTTGAGTTTCTGAAAAGGGAATGTGAGGCAAAGAGTGAAGTTGAATTTTTCTCTGATGCCACAAGCAATTTGGAAGAGAAGAAAAGGAAGAGGAAAAAAAGGGAGAAGCTGATTATGACATTGACTTAGAGCTTAAACACCTGAGCTATTTTTACATTCCTATTAAATAGATGGAACAGCTTCCTGACTTGAATACATTGAATACATGGATACCAACAGGGGGAAGACACAATACTCTAATCCCCACTATGCTGCTGACTAGTCATGTGACCTTGGGCCACTCTGCTTCCATTTTCTCATCCATAAAAGAAGGGGGGTTGGACTAGATGGTCCCATATGGTCCCTTCCAGCTTTAAAATGCTGAGTCGTGAACTTTGAATTACCAGATGAATATGTCTCACAGGACGGGAAGTCAACTGAGGAACCTTGTGCAGGGCCTCGTACTTTCCTTGTTGGCCAAGGCTAGACACATTCTTGAATGGCTGACTTTCCTTTACTCTCCATTCTTACTGAGGGGTTTTTGAACCCTTAAATTCAAGGGTTAGAGATACCAGCTTAGGAATTTTGTTTCATCTATTGCTGGACATGTGTAAATATTCTGAGTTGCTTTTTTATTTCTTCCTGAGATATATAATTATTTCTTTTTCCTAATGCATTATCATTCTAAAAAGCTTATGTAAAGTGGGAAATCCTTGTGCCTTTTTACTCTACAGACATTTTTTTGTGTGCTTGTATGTAAAAAGATCTTGTTATGTAATTGTATTTCTTTCAAAGAAATAATTATTTTTAAGTAAAATAAGGTCATGATTATATGGCTAGTGTGGACCCTTGGATTTGTAGTATAGAAATTTAGGAAATTGTTACCTATACAGAACAAGTAATTCACTTCTATTCACTGAATATGCCCTCACTCCCTTCCCAGGCTCTGAACAAGTTTACTTAGCCATTCAAATTCCTGACAATGAATCTGCCAATAGATCCCCCAAACAGGAGAGCGTAACTGAAGGGAGGCAATGTGTGTGTGGATATGAGGGACCAATAAAGTAGAAAAGGTTCTGGCCATATTTTATGAGCTACAAAAAGCGGAAGTTAGAAAGGACCAGACAGCTTGCTTCCGCTGTGACCATTCCTTGGTTTTTCTTTGTGAAACCCAGAGGATGCTCTCGAATCTTTTGTGAGTGGAGAGCAGTGTGACACCGAGAACCTACTTTTAGTACGCTTAGGGGAGATACTCAAGCATATGAGTGCAAAATGGCAAAACCTTCGGTGCTTTGAAAAAACCTCTGTTTTCCGGAAGCTGTGTCTGACATCCTCCCATCATAAAGATCTGTCAGCGATGGAGTGGGATGCTTTCTTCATTAACATTTCTAGTGGTTTTTATAGGATACCAAGACAAACTCCAGAAAACAAGCTACCCTGGGCCCTAAGGCTACTTCGTGCTGCTTTTGTTTGCCTTTTGAATCATCTTATTCCTAGTTAGAAGCTTCCAGGAAAGACTAGGGTGTATGTGAGGGAGCATGTGACAGTAGTGGATTGACCAAGAATGAGATGAGTTGGGGCTTTTTGGTCAAAATACTTGAGTGTCTTTAAACCTGACACCTTCTGCTAAACAGCAAGAAATGCACAATGCTTTCAGTACAAAGGCATTTTATTAAGTATAGTTTTCTAGCAGACAGTAAGACAGTTTTAGCCTAAAGTGCAACATGATAAAACTACATGTGAAGTTGGTAAGGCACGTGACCTTAAAGTTTAAAAAGAGAAACGTAAGTGGGCCTACTGCATCAATAATGACAATTTTGAGATGCCCAAGCTGGATGAAGATTAGTTTTCTTCATTCTCTGCTGCAGGTAGTCTGATAATCACATCTGTAATTAAATTCATTGAAATTTACATTATTTTCTCTTCATCCTGCTTGTGCCAACAGCACTGATTTTTAATGCCAAGAGAGATATGGCAAACAGTTTCACATATAGACTAAATCCCCTTGAAACAAATAGTTATGAAACAATATAAAGCCATACATCTGACATAAATGGGTGAAATCCAGTATATAAAATTGCCAGGCTTTTGTCATGAGATCTCTCACCGTTGGCATTGAGATGGGGACAGGAAGTACTGGGGAAATGCTTTTGTTGATTTTGAAGGCAATGACAGAGGAGTATGGCAAGTAGAACGTCATTCATGACAACTTTATTAAATGAATCCCTGAAAATATGGGCCATGGTGTTGCTGGTTAGTATGTGAAAACTGCTCTTAACTTGTGAAATGGTGCTGAACAGATCTAAATTGTAATCTGCATTAGCAGTTTAGAATGAGTGTTTTTGATACACCATACTTGACCCATTTATGTCAGAAGCATGGTTTTTATATTGTGTTTATACGTGCTTTCTTGGATCTCAGATCTCTGAAAGTTTTAGGGTTGTAATAGTGACATTCCATAGCTATTAGTGGGCAGTGCCTAATAATAAAGTGCGACATGTTAGTAATCATCATTGTTGCTTTTTTGAACACAAAAGCATTTAGTTTCCCTTAGAAGAATGCAACAAGATTACAAAAGTTACAAGATTGGTAACAAACTTGAGTCTATCATTGTCAAAGTTAATATTCATGCCATATCTTTAGTAGCCGACACATACAGGCACTAATTAATTCATAAGTCCAATACTGGAACTTGGAATAACTGATTTTATGTATTGAGTACTGAGCCAGAGGCACACTTCCTAGATATTACTCACATGAGATAGTTTATGAGGCTTGGGGACTGTAGAAACACGACGAACTAATGGATTTTCTTTCCCCATGGGAAAATCATCTGGTCTTGAGTCATAGGTCACAGATGTTAAAACTAGTAAGATACTTGTTAAGGATGCATCATTTTTGTGGTACAACCTACACATACTTATCCAAATAACATCTGAACCCAGGTGCTCTTAATACTGTACCATACTACCTGGGAAATGTCTGTGGTTGGCAATGGAGTGGGTAAAGAGAGGAAAGTTTGCCTTGGTCCCAACTAGCATGTAGTCAGTGTATACTCTATATAAGGGGGAAGTTGAATAGATTCAGAGCAATGGGAAGGAGAAATTTCATTGGTTCAAGTGATCAGGTCAGCTGTGGCCCAGGCTGTGTCTGACCACATGAAGTGAGGCTGTGGACCACAGTTTAATTCCCAGTTGTCCCATACTGGTCCTTTGAAAAGAGAACCCAAATTTGCTTTTGCACACAGAGATAGCCATTTTTTATTTTTGGCCATAGTAGAAGGTCCTTCACCCATTAGTTCTCAGCAGATGATATAAAAGATCCGGGCTATCCTTCAACTTCCCTGCAGAAACCTTCTCAATACCATTCCTCACCTCCATCAATTATATTGTTCCCTCTTTTCATGCCCCATTCTGCTTTTCCAGTTGCTCCTTTGATTTTACCTCCTATTTTTTTAATTAAAAATCATCCCATCTTTTCTTGACCCTGCTAGTCCCATTTTGAGCTACCATTATATATCTCCTTTCCCTTACTGCTATCCTTTATGAAAGAGTAATCTTCTACCCTCAGCCTACAAAGCCAAATTCAATGATCTCTCTCTGTCTCTCTTTCTCTGTCTCTCCCTAAATACAGGTGTTTCTTAAAGTTGTTATCAACCCATTTCTGGTTATGCCTTTTGCCTTTGATGATTTCATGTATTCCCAATGCTTAAAACGATAATTTCTATATAAATGACTCCAAAATTCATATCCCTGGGTCCAACTTCTTTCCTCAGCTTGTTAGATAAATAGATAAAAAATTAGATAAATAATATCTAATTTAAGGGTTGCTGGGACACTCCTGTGGCATTCTTCACTTGGGTATTTTAATGATACCTCAAACTCACTATGTTTAAAAACTCATTATCTTACACATAAAATCACTTCCTTTTCTCTCCTGATTTTTTCATTTCTGTTAAGGATACCACCATGCTCTCAGCTAAACAGTCTGGAAATTACAGTTATCTTTTACTATCTCCCTTGCTCTTAATATTTACATCCTGTTGATTCCTTCTTCAAACTACCTCTTATCTAGCCCCCATCCCCTTTTCTATTGCCACTATCCAAGTTCAGACCTTTATTATCTTGTCCCTGCAAAATTGCAAAAGCTCTACTAAATCAATCTTGTTACCAGTCTCTTGTCTTCAGCTCATCATGAACACAACTACAACGCTCATCGTGAACACAGCACAACAGATTCATCCATATAAAGCATAGTTGTAATCATGTCAGTCCTCACTCAAAAACCCCTAAAGGTTACCTATTATCTATTAAGTTATCTCCAAATAGCATGATCTGGCTCCAGTTTACCTTTCTAGGCTCATCTCTCACTTGTGTATATGTGTGTATAACATGTATAAATACATGTATACTTCATTTATCATAACATGATACAAATTGCACAATATGACATCCATATAGGGCAGCTAGATGGTGCAATGGATAGACAGCTGGGTGTAGAGTCAGGAACACTCATCTTTCTGAATTCAAATCCAGCCTCAGACACTAGCTGTGTGACCCTGGGCAAGTCACTTAAGCCTGTTTGTCTCAGTTCCTCATCTGTAAAAAAAAACAAAACAAAACACACACACAACAAAATGAACTGGAGAAGGAAACAGCAAACCACTTAAGTATTTTTGCCAAGAAAATCCCAAATGGGGTCATGAAGAGTCACACATGACTAAAAAATGACCAAACTACAATAGGGTAACTGAAAGAGATATTAGAGGTCACCTATCAAACTGTCTCATATAGATGAGGAAACTGATGCTGAAGCTGCTAAAGTGTCTTGCCAACTTGATGCAGGTGATAGAAAGCATAGACAGGATTTTAACTTATGTCCTGTGACTCCAAGTTTGATGCTCTTTCCATTCTACCACACTGCCAAATGTTGTTTGAATCAAGATGATTTGATCCTATTCGACATCTACCATAGGGGTTCTTAATAGGTGAACTTAGAACTACAAAAATAATTTGTTTCCTTTGTATTTTGTGCATTAAAAGACATTATTTCAAGAAGTCCTTAGGCTCCACCAGACTGTCAAAGGGGTCCGTGACACAAAACCAATTTAGAATCCCCTCCATAACATCCCCAAGAAGTAATCATTCTGTCTTTGCTTGAAAACTAAGGACAGGGAACCCACTGCCTTCTATGGAAACCAATTCACTTTTAGATTTCTCTATATGTTAGAAAGATTTGGGGTGGGGGGAAGGTGGAAACAAGCTTAATTTACCTCTGCCACTTTCGCTCACTGATCCTAGTTCTAACCTGTTAACAAGTCCTACCTCTATAATATCTCTTGTGTACGTCTCTTTCTTTCCTCTGACCATCTTGGTGCAGTCCTTTATCATTTCCCACGGACTCTTGCAGTGGCCTTCTGGTTGGTTCCCCTGCCTCACTCTAGTTTGCACTCCACTCACCTGTGAAATTGACTTTTCTAAAGTACAGTTCCGACATCACCCTGTCTACTCAATAAACTCCTGTGGTTCACTGTTACCTCCAGGATCAACTCTAAAATCGGTTTGGCTTTTCAAGTCCTTATAAGCTGGCCTCTTCCTGTTTTTCTGGTCTAATTACACCTTATTCCTCTCCATGAATTCTGTGATCCAGTAACACTGGTTGATCTCCCTGCCATTCTTTGCATGTGATGCTCCAACTCCCAGTTCTGAATATTTTCACTGGTTGTCCCCCATGTCTCCTCATTTCTGCCTTCTGGCTTTCCTGGCTTCCTCCAGGCCCCAGCTAAAATACCAACTTTCTGCAAGAATCCTTTCCCAGTCTCCCTGAATGCTAGTGCCTTTCCTCTAAGATTTGGTCCAAATTATCCTGCATTTATCTCATTTCTACATCGTTTGTATGTTGGCTCCCTCATTAGGCTATGAGCTCACTGACAGCACAGACTGTCTTTTGCCTTTCTTGTTATAGACCTAAGTACAGTGTTTGGAACATAGTAGGCACTTCAGTTCTTATTGAATTGATGTAAGCTTTGGGGTCAAGAAAAACCAATCCTTTTATAAGCATGACAGACTTTCAAACAGTTGGGGGGAAAAAGCTATCTCCTCCTTGAGGCCTCTCTTCTCCAGGTTAAATATCCTCAATCCCTTCAATTTTCATGGCATCTTCTCCATTGCTTTCCCCTGATCATACTCTATTATTTTTTAACATCCTTCCTAAGGTATGGTAGCCAGAATTGAAAACAAAACTCCTGATGTGGTCAGTTGAGGGTAGAGTAATGCAGAACTATCACCCTTCTTATTCTGGATAATATATTTTTCGATGGAGGAAATAAATCACATTAGTTTTCTGGCTGCCACAATCCACTCTGACTCATTTGAGCTTTCAGTCCTTTAAAAGCACTAGATATTTTTTATACTATATGTTTTTCTCTGCCAACCTTAGTCCTAAATTTTTTTTAAATCCCAAACATAAATCTTTTACAATTATCCCTATTATATTTTGCTTAATTAAGGCTGGCCCAGCATGCTGGTCTGTTGAGATCTTTTTGGACCTTAATTGTCATATATAATAGCTTTGCATCTTCTTTAAATGTGATATCAATTCCTTCTTCCAAGAAATTTATAGAAATGTTTAAAATTTATGACTAACTCTGCATTTTTCCATTCTTTACTGGTAGCCTTGCAATGCTTGAGGGAAGGCTACCCTTAGATAAACATGAATTAACCAAACAATGGTGTATCTTCACCAATAAACCAATCACAAAAGCTTACTTATTGATTGGAATTAGCTACAGTAATGTAATATGCACAAATGTGTATATGACATTTTATATTAATAGGTTCATATGTGCATGTGTGTGTCTATTATATAGGATACACAATTTTCTGGGAGCTCAAGCCTTCCTTTCTAGGCTATGTGGGTCCAGAAAAGCAAAAGGACTTGTGTCTTCTTAGCCCACTCAGATAAGAATGAGAGCCTGGTGAAAATAGTACCTTCTAGATAATGAAAGATTGTTCATTTTCTCATATTTGCTTAGGTGTAGCTTATCTCAAATATTACTGGGTTAGCAACACAGAATGGAAAATACAGAAACTTTGGTCTTATAGTTTTAAATTTATATATGCATGTGTATATGTACACATGTGTTTATATAAATAAATATACATATATATGCGTGTACATATAAGTAAACAAAATATATGTGTGTGAATATTAAGTATACATATATACTAACATATACTGTGTATATACATACAAAACATATCATGCATGTGTACATACATATTCACATTGCATTGTATAGGCACACGTGTGTATGTATGAATGTACACATGTATAAACTTTGAAGTTTATCTCTTTTTTCTCTCCACAGCCTGCTGGTTCCATATACAGGAAGACATCTGACCTGGTGTATATTACAAAATCTTAGAATAGAAAGAGATTTAGAAGACATATAGTCTATTTCTCCCCACTCAAATCTAATCTACCATATCCTGATCAAAGGTTATTCAGACTCTTTTTGAAGACTGTGCCTGCTAGGCAAACCATTCTATTGATGGATTGGCCTAGTTTTTAGCAAGTTGTTTTTTCTTTATGTTAACTCATGACCAGAACACAAAATTTCAAGTCAGAGGACCTGGGTTCAAGTAGGCCCAGCCCAAGCTCATGATCTTGAGCACAGAGGTCCTCTTTGGGCCTCAGTTTCCTCATCTGTAAAATGAGGCAGCTATATTAGGTGGTCCCTCCAGGTCCTTTTTAGCTCATAGGCCTTCTCTACTGGGTTTTGGATTAAAGTGGTAGATGCTAGTGGTGAACTCGTGCTTAATGGAATATCTCTACTGTTTTCAACTCTTTCTTTTTTCTTTACAGAATCTTAGGGTGCCCTAGAGGTGAGAGTCCCTTTTCTAATTACACGAATGATCAATCTAGATTGGGGCTTCTCCTTGTCCTTTTTCTGCCAGACCAAACTTCAAAGGATATTTGCCTTCACGGGCAGAAGTAGAATTTCATGTTCAGTTATAATCTCAATGCTGTAGGAAATGGTTCCCAGTCCCTTGCTAGCGTTCTCTCCAACAGCCATGGCGAAGATCTCCACCTGCAGGTCCACCTGCAATCCTGATGCTACCTAAAAGACACCACAGAATTAACACCAAGTGTTAAAAGGACCAATCAGATATGATTCCATGCAATTGTGATACAAGGTGCTAGGACCTGAGATGCTCAGGATAGTCTCCAACAGGGGAGGTATTATCATTTCCACCAATGGAATAGCATCTGTTCATCACACGATAATGTAAGTAAAGGGTTAAAAAAAACCCTAAAGTTAATTATCTTGTGCATTACTAATAACAGGAGTAGGCAATAGGAACAAAGGACTTCAATTCACAAATTCTCACAAGCCCCTTTACTTCTCCCTACAGGAAATGCTAACACTGCTAAGCATCATGTTTTTTTTTTTTTTAACATCTATGTACATTAGAAAGACTGTGTTGGGGTGACTACGTGGCGCAGTGAGTAAAGTGCCAGCCCTGGAGTCGGGAGGACCCAAGTTTGGTTCTGGCCTCAGACACTTAATACAAAAAAACTAGCCGTGTAACCTTGGGCAAATTACTTAACCCCAATTGCCCTCCAAAAGGGAAAGAAAGAGAGAGAGAGAGAGAGACTGTGTTGCAGAGTAAATAGAGAACCAGTCTAAGAGTCAGGGAGACCTAGCTAGGTTTAAGACCTGGATTTGACCCAAACTGATATCATGACCTTGGACAATTTACTTAATCTCACAGTGCCCCAGGAAACTCTCGAACACTATAAGCTACAGTTTCAGAGATTCACACTAGGAAAGGGAGTGTACTCATTAATTCTCTACATCAATGAAATCAGTGATCCCCCCCCCAAAAAAAAAAAATATATATATAGTACCCCCCCCAACTGACTTAATAGAACTCCAGTGTTACTCATAAAGTGTCAAGATAACTTGAAAGGGGCAAGGTACTTGCTGGAACAGGGTCCCTAACCCTCTGAGAGAGATGTGTAAGATGTAGATAAGAGTCACACCAGATTAGCAAAGAATCATGGCATCTTATAGAGTTCTCATTTTAAAGGTGAGGAACTGAGATCTGGGTTATCTATCCAAGGCACAGTGAGAAGGGGACTTGCCCATGGTGGGTGCAGAGGTGGCCTGGGTAGGGAGGCCCTGGATGGTGTGCCAAGAAAAGGGGAAATGCGGAAGCCAGCAGCAACAGTGGTGTGGTTTAGACCCCAAGCTCAGAACAGGGTCTCACATTTAGCATCAAGTCCAGTCTGAAAAAGAATAACCAAGGTTGGAAACCCAGATCAAAGGTGAACCTATGATTTTGCCACTTTGAACCAACAGAGCCTTCCAGGTGACTAATAGGGTGGAGTCTAGCAGAACTCTATGTTTGCACAGTTCCCAACCAAAGTCAGGGATTTGCTGAATTCAGACCAGGGGGGAAACAATCAGACTTGCCCTGAACTATACCCCTTTGGAAGCACTGAAAACTTGCAAGTTTCAAGTCTGTCTCTGAGATCCTGAATTACACAACACTCAATATCCCAAGAAAGCAACGGAACCAATCTCCCCTCCAGAAATGTGGCACAGTCAGCCCTACATCAAGTCCAAAGTCAGGAAACAAGCTGGAAGAATAGGGAGAGGGGCAGAAGAATCCCACGATGAGTTTTCATGGTGACAGAAATGTTCAAGAGACAAATGCAGAAGAGAATGACTATAAAACATCTACAAGTAGTGCCTTAGAGGAAAACACAGATTGAATACAGCTCAACTAGAATTTCTAGAAGAGATGAAGCAAGAGTAAAAAAAAACCTTTTTAATAAATGGAATGAGAATTATTGAGGAAAAAATTAGAAAAGAAGTGAGAGCAATTGAGGAAAAAACTGAAAAAGGAGTTAACAGCTTGAATAAACTGCTAATATTCAAATATGGGGAGATGATACACGTTTACTCGGAACCATACCATCATCAGGATTCAAAGAGGAAGTCCAATTAAACGAGGCCTGGGAATGGTTCTGTTATGTCTTGATGATCTTAAGAATGGAAAGAGAGTGACAAGAAATACAGTATGGAAGGGTGGTGGTTGAAGAAGAGAAAGGAAGGTTAAGGAATAATGAGGGTGTATCTTTACAAACAAGGAGAAGGGGGTGGAGGAAGGGCTAACAGCTGAACCTGGCTTTCATCCAAACAGGTCAAAAGAAGGAAGACTACACACACAAACACACAGTTGGGTAAAGAAATGCATTTCATTTTGTAGGGAAAAAGGAAGGAGAATGAAGGAGGGCCGATTAAGGGAGGAGTTGGTCCTAAGCAAAACAAACTCTAAGGGTGTACACAAGTATTTGTAGTTCTTTTTGAAATGGCAAAGAGTGGGAATCCGAGGAGGTGCCCATAAATTGGGGAATGGATAAACAAGTTATGATATATAAATGTGATGGTATACTAATGTGCTGCACTCTTATCAGCAAAATGACCAACCATGATTTCAGAGGACTGATGATAAAACATGCTACCCATCTCTTGAAGGTGAGGTGAAGGACTCAGAATGTAGAATGAGACAAGTTTTTTTGGACACAAGCAATGTGGAAATTTGTTTTGATGGACTATTACTTACATGTTTGTGATAGGTTTTGTTTTTCTTTGAGAAAGTTGAGAGGGGGTTGGGGAGAGGGTGAGAAGGCAGATCTTGACTGATTAAAAGAAATAAATTCATTTTTCAAAATAAATTTATTAAGCATCCATTTTTGGTGGTATCATACTGGGCATTGTATTAGGTATACCTTGAGTAACATTACCCTGACCAACCACAGACATTTCATTCACAATTCTATCCAAATATCTACCTAGTGTCACAAAACCCCATAGTAATATCCTTTGCCTAAGTTTCTGAGATCCCCATCAGTTCATCAGTGTCAATATGAACTAGTGTTTGAGCTCTAGCCTATTAAATGTCTCCATTATAGCTGAGCTCCTCAAGAACCAACTTCCCTTCACAACTGTTTCATCTGATGGGTTTGTATGGAAGCAACCCATTGGCTAGCAGAGCAGCACATCCCTGTATACCTAAAGGAAAGAAATAGAAATAGATATGGTCTCAGTCCCCACCAGTGCTTGCCATTCTGGCACTGATATATGAGAGATGACCAAATAAAATGTAGTGATATTGGCCACATATCAAAGACATACAGATATGTCATTTATACCATAAACATGTACCTGCCGAGGGTAAGTTTATTTTGCACTGGTGAAGGAAGGAATTCTCCGCTAAAGACTTTCTCTAATACTGTGTTGCAGAGAATAGGTGCCGCTGAGTTACTGAAAGCTGTGCTGGGCTAGCTCCTAGCAAATGAGAAAGGCTTCAAGAATATTCCAGATTATGGGCTCCATGTTTGTAGCTGGAGTCTAGCTCAAAATGGCAAAGTTCGTCACCTCATACACTAGAGGGTCAAGAACTGTTTCAACCAAAGCAGCCACAGAAACTTTACTAAAGTCACAGAGCAGCTGTGATCTTCCCAGGAAAAGGAATACCCAAGCTAATGGTGTTATCGATTCTACTAAAAGGGGAGGCATTCCTAAGTCTTCCAGTATTTTTAGTGAACCTGTTTATACCCTAAAAATTTTTAAACTGGATGAATGTTACAAAACATTTATACAATTTTGAGAGAGAGAAAGAGAGAGAGAGAGAGAGAGAGAGAGAGAGAGAATTATGAATTTATGAATTATCTTTCCTAGGCCCAGTTGGGCTTACCTTGACACAAAGCCACACAGATTTTCCAAATACTAGCAGAAAAAGAAGAGAAGAAAAAGATAAAATCTTCTGGTTGCCCCCTCTACACACTGGAAAAGTAACCTTTTGTCTACCTTTTCTCATGAAGAAGTTGAGAAGTCTCTAAGCTCCTCGTTGCTTCATCCTCTAGATGAGGAGACAGCCAGGAAAGATAGGAAGGTCAGAGCAGGGTTAAAAGGCTAATTTTTCTTGGTTACCAGGAAGGAAAAAACAAAAATAAAACAGAGAGACTCCAGATGACCATCCAAGGCCTTATTATGCATGGCTTTGCTGTCAATTCAGGTAATATTTTCCTAGTCATCTTCCTGCTTACATCCTGGTCATTCTCTGCTTCTCCCCTTCTTCACAGAGAACTAACATCTTATTGCCTACATCCAAAGATCTTCCAGAAAAGGCATCAGTTCTTTGAATTGAATGGGGGTGAAAGCCAAGTAGGGCTTCAAAAATGGAGATGGTATAGTCAAAGTGATGAAGGAAGGAAGACCTTTGCCAGGTGATGGTCAGTGGTAGGTAGAAAGTTTCTAAAGTCAGAAAGTCTGAAAATAAGGAAGTTGTAATAGTCCTCATGAGAAATGATTATGGGCTGGCTGGAGGTCATCACAACAAAGATTAAAAAAAAAAAGAAGAGGAAACAGAGGCTGGCCCTGGGAGCAACCACATATTCTTTTCCCCTCCTTCTCTGAGAATCAGCTTCAGAAAATATGCACAAACTGGATCAACTATGAGAGAAACATAGGAGGTAGAAAGGCAAACCTCAAGAATGCAAGTTCCCTTCTGGAATTCAGAATTACCTTGGAGGGGTGAAGACTGAGGCTCACCTGCTAGGGAAGGGAGAAAATATGGGATGCATTCATCCTCAACTGGCCATTAGCAGGAGTAAGTTTGAGTAAGGCAAGTGGGAAACGAACTCAGGCCCCTGGATCAACTTGTGTGTGGAGGGCTAGGCTGTGGGAACCTGGTATGGAACAACAAAGGTTTAAGTGGCTTGGCATCATTCTTACTCCAGAATGAAACAACCATCATGCTGCGGCCAGTATTCTAGCACAAGCCCTCCCCACTCCAGCTACACAGGAGCTCTCAACATCTTCTGAGGAAAAAAGCCAGATAGAAGAAAGTGGAACAAACTCTCTGAACTTCCATAGGAGTCCTTCCTAGGGTAAGACTGGTAAGACTGTGGAGCTAGGAGAGAGTGTCAGAATTGGTTTGTAAGTCAAGCTTCCTGGATGGGAGCTGTCCACACAATGATGAAAGCTGCTTTACAATGAAGAAACCCAGGGAGCCCCAAGCTTCTTGTGGGCTTCTATTCTTTAGAACCTTGAAGGGGACATCAAATTCAGGCTATGAGAAATGGGAAAGAATCACTCGCACTGTGACACCCTGATGGAGGGCAAAGACTAGGAAAGGCTGTGTAGAACTAATAGATCGGTATGGATTGCATGGAAAGCAATCAGAAAACAAAGGAACTTTGAAAAAATGCTCATATGGTTTTGTAAATACCAGAACCAAAGAAGAAGAAGAAAATCAGTGAGAACTTTTCAATATCTTTGTGAATGCATGTAGGTTAAAGAGTATTCAGCTACTCTATTTCTAAGAAGCTGCTAATCTGCTTCTTAGTTAAGGTGAGTAATTAGCAAAGTCCTGAGGAATGAAGAAACTGGTGAAATTCTTCAGAATGGGATCTGGACCACTGCCACCATACAAGTTTACTTAAGCTTTGAGCAAATTCATTGAGGGCTGGCATTTAATCAGTTAGAACAGTGGTTTGATTTACACTTCCCTGAAGTCTAGAGGGTATGTTTTTGCCACAGACCAAACAAAAGTTTATCCTGTTAGCTACAAAACTGAAGTGAATTTCAAAGACTCCTATAGGAACAATTAATACCTTGGCCTGTTTATTGAACAGTCACTGAATGCCACTTGAGTTAATGTAGACTTTAAATTGTAAAGAGATTTGATGACTTCAATTAATAAGCTCTTTAAAAGAGACTAACAGCAACCATTGGTAATCTACAATGCCTCCTGTCTTAGCTATCTGAGGGAAAGAGAAGTTGAGTGGCATGCCTATTGTCATACCAATATTGAGTATAAGAGGTGGAATTGGAGTTCATTTCTTCCTGACTCAAGGTCCAACTCTAGCCACTATTTGCGACAGCCTCTCTTAAAAAAAAAAAATCAATCAGTCAATAGTCACTTATTATCTCTGCCTGGTGACTTCCCTGGTTTCCTTCAAGTCTCAGCTTAATTCTCCTCTTCTGCAAAAAGATTTTCCCAGTCCTCCTGCACTTTAATGCCTGCTCTCCAATACTGTTCCCAATTTATCCTGTCTATGTCATGTTTGTACGTAATTGTTTGTACATTGTCTTCCCCCATCAGACTCTAAGCTCTTTGAGGGCAGGGGTTATTTTTTTGTCTTTTTTTTTGTATCTGCAGCAAAGTGTTTGGCCAATAAAAAGTGCTTAATAAATGCCGTTTGATGAACTGGCAGAAACATGTGGCTGTGGGCTGTCACACACAAAGGCATCTATAACTACTTACTGGCCCTGGTGTATAAGTCACTTTCAGTCCAGTGCTGGGTGGAGGCTGCTTCACCTGAAATCTAATACAAAAATACCCAGTTAAAAATATGCCATAATAACAATTCACCTTTATATACTGCTTTATAGTACCAAAACTCTGTCTTCTAAGCCATCTTCCTTGCTCTGGTGAACATTAATCTTATAAGGCAGATAAGACAGGCATTGTTATCTCTCTGTTACAGTTGGAAAATGAAAACTCAGGGACTTAGCTCAGGCTAAGGTTGTCCCACTAGAAAATGAAAAGACTGGGATTCAAATATCAGACCTTTAGATTCCAAGTCTACTTCTCCATCCTGCTAGCTTCTAGAAGAGCTAGAATTCATGATGGCAGCCACAGTGAATGAACTGCACATGGATAGGATGTGATAGTGATGTGTGAGGACTGATCTTTTTGTTCACACCCATCTTCTGCCCCACCCCCCAAATTTTGTGTAGCTTCCTATTAACTGGACCATTTCCTGTTCTTCTCACATGCTACTCCATCTCCCTTTTCTATGTATTCATGCCATCTATCCCTCATGCCTGGAATGCTGTCCCTCCTCACCTCCTGCAATGCCCTCTCTCTTCACATCCTGGAATGCCCTCCCTCTCCCTCTGTCCTCAGTAGGTCATTAACATATTAAAAATTAAAAATTCCTTCAGAATTTTAGTGTAACCTACCTTTCCATGCCATATTTCTTATGTTTTCCCCTTACAAACGATGTTCTATCTGAACTGTTCTACTTGTCACTTAAAGCTCTTCAGTGTTGAACACTACCTCGGTGTTTTCACACAGATTGTCTTCCATGCTTCCAATACTTTTTGTCCTCTGCACTAATTCTTAGAATTTCTGAGGTCCTTCAAGGCTCAACTCAGATATCTCTTCTCATTAAGGTGATGGTAAGGTCATGACATAGGGAAAGAAGGCATGGATGTGAGAGATGTGGAGATAGATATCCATAAGACTTGTCAACAGGCTTTATATATAGGTTGAGGGGATGAAGAGTTTGTGAACCTGGGTAAATGGAAATATGGTAGTTCCTTCAAGAAAAACAGGGAAGTTAGATGAAAAGTTGGGTATAGAGGGAAAGATAATGGGTTAAGTTTTGGATATGTTGAGTTTAAGATACCTATGGGATATTCAGATGGAGTTGTCCAGCAGACTTTTGGAGATGTGGGACTGGAAGTTAGTAGAAAGATAAGGTCTGTATATATAGATTATAGAGTGATATGAATAGAGATAGTGGATGAGCTCGCAAGAGATGATGAGATCACCAAGAGAGAAAATTTTGTCTTTGACTCCCCCCATATCTCCCAAAATATCATCTACAGTTTTGGCACCTGCAATTTCAACAGTGTAACAGCTCTTGGTGAGAATAGTTCCTCTAAAAAGCAGATCCACAGTCAAGGAGAACTCAGAGGTTAAATCACATGCTCAGAGTCACATAGCCAGCAGATGTCAGAAGCAAGACTTGAGGCAAAGTCTCTCTGACTCCAAGGTCAGCCCTTTATTCACTATGCCTTGGTGCCTCTCTCATACTCTGTTTAACAACTGCCCTTGAACCGGTGGCTGAGAGGGAGAGCAATGGTTTTGGAGACAGAGAATCCAGGTCCAAATTCCACCTCTGACACCCATGTGATGTTTTGGAAACCCCTTCACTTGCCTTCAGGGACTCAGTTTCCATACCTGTAAAGGAGGGATCTCAGACTCCTCTGAGGTCCCTTCCAATGCTAAATCTAGATTTTATGATCTCTATGAACTGAAGTTGCAGTAGGTGTTCGAGGCCATCAGAATAACAAATAGTTAGGAGAAGTAATTGGGGGCAGATTGCCCAACCTTCCTTCAGAAAGTTCTTAATGTAAGCTCATAAAGTCACTCAGTATTAGAAGTGATTGTAACATAAATCTCCACTCCACTTATTAGCTGTTCTCTGGGGCCAGGGCAAAGTTCCTTTTGGAATTGAGTGCATGTTTCAGCGTGGTATATGGCATAGATATTGGTCTGCTGGCTGCCAGATCATTAGGCTAAAGAATGGGGGCCCTCTTGGAAATCAGTGGTGCATGGGATCCCGGAATGCACTGGCTGGCTAGGGAGCTTAAACATTTGAAGAGATGGGAAGCATACAGGACTTGGGGAAACTTTAGAAACCTCCATGATAATAAAGAGTGTGAGCCAGCTTCTTTCCCCTCCTGTGGTTTGTGGGTTCTGCATGATGGTTAAAGACCCTGAGTCTATTGGAATGCCAAAAAAGACGCATATTTCCTGACCTCTCCAACCAATTAGCTTCAGGTTTGGCTTTGAATTGGCCACATTTAATGAATTGCTGAGTGAAGTCCATGAGACTAAAGCTCTGTGCTAAGAAAGACAGAACCCGAAGGGATGGCTTTTATTTTTTTGAGATTAGCCTTTCCTTATTCACTTTGCCCAGTAAAAGAAAAAGATAGTACTGATGGTAAGTGGTCATTTTGGTTGGGAGCAGACCTATTCCAGAAGACTGAGATTTTACTCCAATGAACCACAACAATGCCTGTCATAGTGGTACAAGCCTGTAGCCCCTATTGCTTGGGAGGATGATGTTGGTGGATTGTTAAAGTAAGTTGATTAAGTGTCCGTACTAAGTCTGGCATCCATATAGTGAGCCACCAGCCTGCTTAAGGAGAGGTTAACTGGCCCATCAAAAAAACAGAGGAGTTTAAAGTTTCCATACAGATCAGAATTGGGATTGAGCTTCTGAGTTGCTACTGTATTTTTAGCCTAAGTGAGATAGGGGACAGATGGAAGGAAGGAAAGAAGGAAGGAAAGGAAAGATGGAGGAAAGAAGGAAGGAGGAAGAAAGAGAAGGAAAGGAGGGAGGAAAGAAAGGAAGGAGAAAGGGAGGAAGAGAGAAAGGAAGGAAGGAGGGAGGAACAAAAAAGGGAAAAAAGGAAGGGAGGGAAAGAGGGAGGAAGAAAAAAGTGGAGGGAGGTAGAGAACAAGTGAGTGAAGAAGGGAGGAAAGGAAGGAGGAAGGAAGGAAAGAAGGAAGGAAAGAAGAAAGGAAGGAAGGAAGGAAGGAAGGAAGGAAGGAAGGAAGGAAGGAAGGAAGGAAGGAAGGAAGGAAAGAAAGGTCCAGAGATGCAAGAAGCGAAGGTGTGAGAAAAGAAAGGCAGGAAGGTTTAAGAGAGGGAAGGAGGAAGGTGATAAAATTTGAGGACACCAGGGAGATTCAGTTATTATTAAAAAGAGGCAGTGTGGTATAGTGAAGAAAAAAACAAGCACCAGATGGGGATTGGAAGGCCTGGGTTCTAGTTTCAATTCTTCTACCAGCCAGCTGAGTGACCCTGGGTAAGTCACTTAACACTTGTGTGCCTCAGTTTGTCATCTGCAAAATGGAGAAACCAAACTAGATGATTCTTCAGATCCCCTTCTGGGGTCAAAAAGCCCATGATTCTGCTTTCCCTTCTTGCCCTAATTTTTTTTCTTTTTGGAGGGCAATTGGGGTTAAGTGACTTGCCCAAAGTCACATGGCTAATAAGTGTGTCAAGTGTCTGAGGCCGAATTTGAACTCAGGTCCTCCTGACTCCAAGGCCAGTGTTCTATTCACTGTGCCACCTAGCAAGTCCCTTGCCCTAAAACTTTAAGAATTTATTTTAATCTGGAAATGAAACATGCAGTGTTTTTCTTTCCACCCCCAGATTTATTTCCCCCATGTGTATAACTCTTGAAGGCTTCCAAGGCCAGCTTTGTGAGAAAGCATAGGGATATAGAAAAGAAATGGGAATGCAGCCCCAGGAGCTGACTGTGCTCTGCAGATCCTGTTTTCACGCGATTGTCAAACTAGGAGAACAAATAGCCTTAATTGGCAAGAGCCTTAGCAGGTGCCCTTTCCCCATCCCCCCAAACCTCAGAATTTCAGAGGGTTCTTCAGGGCATCAGGCTTTCACCAATGCTCTAAGTCACCTGGGCACATTTCCAGTGTCATTTCATACAACTCCTCTTCTTGCCCTCTGTGTTCCAAGCCAAACTGAACTTGATACTCTCTAGTTCCATAAGACACTTCTCTTGCCATCAATGAATGCACTGAAGTTGAGAGAAATTGAATGACTTGCCCAGGATCACATAGCAAGTAAGTGTAGGAAGCAAGACTGAAGCATGCCTCAATTTTCCTGACTCCAAGTTTAGTGTTCTAACTACTCCACTTGACTGCCTCAGGAAAAAGGGCCATGAACTTTGAACACCTCTTCATCCTTGGCCTCCTAGAAATCACTTTCAAATTAGGCCACTTTACAAAACAGAAGCAAGGACAAGTCTATGTGGTCCAAAGTGAAGAGATGTGTTGAGCAAGTACATAAGTGATTCATATGAAAAGCTTAAATGGTCTGTCGTCCATTGTCCAACATGGTACGGTGAAAGCATTTGACTAGGAGCAGTGAGGGGACCTTGGTTCGACAATAATTACTCTAACAACAGCTGACGTTGTAATGATGCAGATCTGTATTCTCCTACCGATGATACTCACACTGATGCGTATTGTTATACTGAGTGAGTGGCAGCCTTACCTGCAGAAATCCACACCAACATTCTTCAGCTTCACCGTGACAGCATAGGTGTGTCCTTCCTTCAAGACTCCAAAGTTCACCTCTGGTGGAAGAAGATGGAAGCCAAAAGGGGCTGGTTTTCCACTGTTCATGGCAGCAGATGCAACTGAGGACGTGTTTACTCGCCCCCCAACACAGTCTTCTACCTGAATGAGAAAGGATGAGAATTATAGAATGATTTGTAGGCATAGGTTAAAAATTTAAAATGAAACAAAAGAAATCCCAGGCTTCACAGAGGGGGAAAGCTGAAGTTGACAATTGTAATGCCATGGTTCAATTTAACAAATTCAAATTCAACAAGCATTAATCATATGTTAGTGGCCGAGTCAGACCCAGAATCCAAAGTTCTAATCTTTGAGAAACTTAAGACCATAGCTCTAGAACTAGAAAGCTCTTTAGAAGTCTCTGAGTCTGATTCCCTCTTTTTTTTTAACAGGTGAGTAAACAGAGGCCCAGGGTCCCATATGAGGCAGGTTTTGAACTCAGTTTCCTGACTCCAAGTACAGATGGACCCCTCAAATGCTCCTGTCTACAGACGACACCATGCTAGTTGCATCAAGCCCTAGGATATTGCATAGATTCTTGGAAGAAATCTATCACCATTCAAAAAGTCTGGCCTGGCCACCCACAAAAGAAAGACCAAGTAAATGGAGAATATCCATTATGACATATATTTATATGGAAAATATATAGAGCATGGTCATAAGTATTTTTATCTGAAATTGACAGTACAGATGGACTAATTCTGTTCAACATTGAACAGGAGGAAAGTAGGCTGTTTTGCAGTTAGGAAATTACAAAGATCCTTTAATTATCCCTCAAGGACTCCATGGAAACTAAGTTTCATTTTCTTTTGAGACTGGATCTCCCTATCTTCCCCAGGCTGGAGATACAGCAGGCACCCATTAGCCCAGTCCCACATCTGATAGCATGAGAGCTTTGACTTGATCCATGTCTGATCTGGGCCAGCTTTCTCTTCTTTAAGCAGCCTAGTTCCCCACTCCCTGCTCTTGGGAGCTCACCATATTGATCCTGGTACAGATACTCAATTGGCTTAACTCAGAACTCTTGAAGTAATTCACCAGCCTCAGTCTTCCCAGTAGCAGGGGTTTCAAGTGTGTTCTATCATGTCTAGCTGCCCCATTTTTTAATATAAGCATCTTAATGGCATTGCTATATGACAGTAAGACATGGAAAACAACAATCTATATACAACTAAAAACGAGTGTATTTCAGAGGGTAATGAAGAGGTGCATAGTCCTGTGAACAGACTGTAGTATTTAAGGAGGAGGAGCTTTGTGAAAGGGGAGTAAAAGACTTCATTAAGAAACAGTACGATAGGAAGAAAAGACGAGCTGGTCACATGGTAAGGATGAAGGATGGCAGGGGGATGGTCTGGGTGCTTCACTGGCACTATTATCAAGAGAAATCAGGGAAGATCTCCATCCCATTGGGTAAATTTATGGGCAAAAATCAAAAAGTTGGAGGCGTTGTGATCTGTCACTTGGTAAGACCTCCAAAATGATGAAATTGCAGATCCATTTTAATATTTCTTTATTTTTTTTTTAAAAGCAATCGGGGTTAAGTAACTTGCTCAAGGTTACACGGCCAGTTATTTCTGGGTGTGGTGCTAAGTATCTGAGCCCGGATTTGAACCCAGGTCATCCTGACACTGGAACCGATGCTCTTACTTGCTGAGCCACCTGGCCTCCCCTTTGAATATTTCTTTAAGGGATGTTTTGTAATTATATTTATGCAATTCTTGACTGAGTCTTAGAGGAATGCCTCTGGGTACTTTATGCACTTTGTTATAATTTTGAACAAGATTTCCCTTTCCATTATTTCCCCCTGAACTTTCTTATTCTATATAGAAATGCTGTTGAATTCAGTCGAATGGCTTATTTTACAAACCTAGGATGAGAGGAAGGAGACAGCAAAAAGATAGGAGGGAAACGAAGACCAGGACAAAGAAATGTTCTGTGCCATCCTTGCCTGATGGAACAAAAACATTTAGAATCTTTTCTGTCTCTACCAGTAGTCAAAAGGGAACAGTCAGGAAACCTGCTGAATTGTCATTTTGTGCATAGACAGCAATTTAACAATAATGTGGTTAATGGAATGTTAAATTCTAAGATGAGGCACTGAGTTGCTTCTGGGAGAATCCAGTGTTGATTTTGTATTTAAACTGGCACATAGGTTCTCCTAAGAGTATCTGATTAATATGATTATTTCACATTTATCAGCAAGACCTGGGCAAAAGTTGATTAAAGTGATGCCTAAAGGCTTTTGTTGGAGGTGTACAATCTCTTTTTACTATCCACTCTCCCCCCTAAAAATGACTTTATATTTATATTACATATGCCCTCTATATACTTCTATATATGTATGTGTGTATGTGTATATATATATATGTCACTCTGAATAGGATGCAAATTCTTTGAGCACAGGACCTTATTTAATTTTGTCTTTGCATCTCCAACACTTAGCATACTGCCTGTTAACACAAACACTTGTTGATTAGTCAATGTGTAGATTGATGGGTCAAAGTCTCACGTCTTGGGGTGGGGTAATACATTTCTTTAAATAAAAAGAAAGTCCCTGCCCTCAAGGAGCTTATACTCTAATGGAGAAAGACAATACACAAAATGGATGGGAGAGGACTGGACACCAGAAGATATCTGGTGCAGTGATCTTGTTTCTTGGAATTGAAACCAAGGAGAGCAACAGAGGTGAAGTGAAGGTGCACCCCTAGCACTTAGCAGGGTGCCTGGCACAGAGTATGTGCTCAATAAATGTTTACTGGATTGGATTGGACCTCTTGGATGGAGCCAGCAGTGTGCCTAGAGCCAATAATGAAGTCTATGTGTAGAAATCACAGGTTACTGTAGTCAAGAGCCATAAGCATGAACCCAGATTATAACTCTTCACAAGCCTATAGCCTGTAGAATTACTCTGCAGAACTGGCCAACGGAGTTGAGATCTTGACATCCTCAAGGATTCCAGGCACCTGTGCATGTTTCAGTTTATTTTCCTGGAGTGGAACATTGCAATTGGCTCTTAACAAAAACATTTTAGACTAGACTAGATCAAAACCTTCTGCTCATGGCATTACAGGGCAGTTGATTAGCAATTTTCCTTATTCCTGAGAGACCTCAATGGACTTACCATGAGCAAGCTACTTAGGCTATGGAAACTGATGGAGAGTACTTGGGGTGTATTCCATGTAGCCTACGGTTTCTGCTAGAAGCCAGTAATGGCAATGAATAAAAAGCCCCATGTAACTTCCCCCCCCCTATATGCAAGAAAAATTTATCTTACCTTCTTAAGGGGTAGTGACTTCTTTGGCTTAGAACTTTTCAAATAATTAGGTAGTTTTACTTTTTCCTTCCTTGGTTGTCCAGCAGCATTTTGCAGCAGTGACTGGGTTGGAATTTTCACGGGCATCCATGATGATTCGGAGTCTATTGGAAAGAAGTTGTTTTAATTATTCTGGATTATTCTTTTCAGACATGGTCTTTATTTATTGCCTTTCAGTATCACAAAGAAAAGCTCAGTCAAGAGAAATAAAGAAATAAAGTGTGTAAGGAGGAGTTTAGCCAACATTATCCACTAATCAACAAATATTTATAGATTCCTTTCTAAGGGTAATGCTTTTTTTGCTGAGTGCTGCAAAACATGTGAAGAAATTTAAAACAGTCATTCTAGTCCGAAAGATGATAAGTGAAAACTTAAAAAAAATTGAATAAATAAGGTGACTGCATGTTTTGGTGGCAGAGTGGTTTCCCAGACAGCAGGATGTATTCAAAATTTGGAGGTTAGAGGAAAGAGGTGTTCCATAATGGAGAGGGATGTTCTGAAGGGGTTTTGTGTACCAAAGATTGAGGAATTCAGGAAGACATGTCATAAGGATGAGGTAGTTTAGAAATATAATATCTTTAATCAAGGGCAGGCTATTTTTCATTAGCAAAGTTTCTTTCCTTAACATGTTCAGTTGTTCTTGGAAATTCATGAAATACTTTACTTCACTCACATGGAAAAAAAGTCTCTTTTTAGATCTGACCAATAAAAACATATCTTTAGAAAATTGACTCTGGTCCAAAATCCCTCACAAACTCAACAGCCACAACATCCTCCCCAGTTTTCCAGACCTCCTATCTGCCATTAGAAGGACTGCAACATGTTAGTCTTAAAGACCAGCTTTATAAGAGTGGAATCTTCAGCTTGTAAAGTGACTTTGTGCTAAACTGGTGGTGTGATGGGCCTTTCATTCATTCTCTTTCTACTCTGACTCTAACTCAGCTCTCAGTAATATAGCTCGAGTCTGACTGTAGTGGTCTCAGGCATCTATTCAGCTCTGGTTCTGGGATGTGGCTCATCTCCTAGATCCTAGAGCCTGATTTGATTTTAGGACTGTTCAAGGGTTGATCCAGAAGTCTGGTTCATGTTTGAGTTTGCCCTGGAATAAATACAAACCCCGTGGAAAGACCCTGGAATTGATTTAGCTTCCCATGGTTCCTCCTGGCTGGGAGTAGACCAGGGACCTAGATGTCCTTTAGTAGAGGTGAGCTTAAGGTTAAGCATGGTGGTATGTGTCTGCCTACTTGACTTACATGCCTATGTGAGCCCTATTCTGAGGTTCAGACTAAGACTACCCTTGAGCCTCAACAGGAACTGGAATCACATCTGGAGAGAGACATTTTTCTCCCTGAGGTGTCCTGGTAGCAAATTCTGTCAGCAGAATTGATAACATTTGGCAAGTAATTGATACTACAGGACAGAAAGGGCCTATCCTCTACTAGTTTTCATTAAAACTAGATTCATGAAGGACAATTTACTATTTAACTAATTTCAAAAGATTCCACACCATTTAAAGAAACATGTTAAATGAGAAAGTCCTTCTCCACCTCCCTCTCTCTCTCTCTGTCCCTCTCCCTCCCTCCCTTCCTCCCTCCCTTTCTCTCTTTCTGTCTGTCTCTCTCTCTCATTTTATCAAAGGATAAAAATATTTAAATATTCTCTAAATATTAAAATAAATGTGACAGCCAGATACCACTACTATTGCCTAAACTCTAATTCTGATAGCTTAAATCACAAAAGAGTAAATTAAACAATGAAGATAACCAGATTTGCGAATTCATGCAAACAAACAAAATATGTTTTTCCTTCAATCATATAGGTAATCGAGCAAAGCAGGCCTTTGACTTGAATTGATTGGATGCAATGGATTTGCCTGTTCTTTAAGAGGTGTGGGTAACTATGGTAAAGAGACTACGATTTTATATCATAATCATAGAAAGTAAAAATATGAAGTCCTATCTTGCTACTTTGGTAGAAATCAACATGACTTTATGGGTTCATGAGTACACTTTTATCTTTCACAGAATTAGCTTATTCTTTCTATCTAGACTTGATGAACATCTCTACCACTATTGCTGCCCTATTATAAGTCATTTGCAGGTTTTGATTACTGCTTAAAATTGAAAGCCTCCAAGAAATTACAATAACAAGCAAGTATTTAATAACACAGCCACAGGCTCAGATTACAATCGGTAAATCATGGTTGTGTCTAACACTGTGATCTTTACAGGAGCATTCCTTGATTGAAAATAAGTAAAAAATCATCAGAAATAGAATGATTTTCTTCTAGGGTATTTAAGACTGTATACAAGATGGTTTAAATTCAGGAATTTCATAAAATCACTTCTTATGAGAGTTTTGTCCAATTCAGTGAAACTTTATTTATTGTGAAGTAAAACCAAGACCTATAACGATTTCCGAATTTTGCTGATGACAAAATTGATATTTATCAGGGAAAGGGAGAGGGACTAGAGCTTGTGGTTTCATTGGTATAGGAAACTTCTAGGTGAGGAAAACTCTTACCTATTTGCCTATACCAGTGGTGTCCAACTCAAAACAGATCTCTTTGGGTCATCTATTGACTTAGAAAACTTAAAATCTGCATTATCTATGTTGTATTGAAGGCATTTAGGTGGTGCAGTGGATAGACCTCTGGGCCTGGAGTCAGGAGGACCAGAGTTCAAATCTGGCTTCAGATACTGTGTGACTCTGGGCAAGTCACTTAACTCTGTGTGCCTCAGTTTCCTCATCTGTCACATGATCCTTCTTCCAGAAATTCTTATTGAGCTTATCTCCAATTCATATTTCTTCTTTAAGGCTTTGCTTATTTATATCTGTTTTGGCACTGATGTCTTCTTCTGAGTTTGTGTCTTGATCTCCCCTGTCACCATAGTAACTTTTTTTTTTAAGCAATCAGGGTTAAGTAACTTGCTCAAGGTTACACGGCCAGTTATTTCTGGGTGGGTGCTAAGTATCTGAGCCCAGATTTGATCCAGGTCATCCCAACGCTGGAGCCAGTTCTCTTACTCGCTGAGCCACCTGGCCACCCCTCACCATAGTAACTTTTTATGGTCAGGTTCTTTCTGCTGTTGCTTGGTCATTTTTCTAGCCTACTTCTTGACTTTTAACTTTATGTTAAAGTTAGGCTCTGCTCCCCTGGTGCAGGGGGACTGCCCCAAGCTTCAGATTTTTTGTGCTGCTGTTTTTAGAGCTGTTTCCGGAGGTCTGTAAGTTTTCAGGGCTTCCAAGGTGTTATGATCTAAGGATGGGTGTGGTTACTGCTCTCCTGGTCTGTGCTCTGGTCTTTACCTAAGAAGGGCCCTTGCTTCCCTTCTTCCACAAGCAAGAGCTCTTGATTGTGGAACTGTGACCAGGTCCCTTGCCCTTCTGTAGCTGTAAGCACTATTATTCCTTTCTACCTTGGAACTGTGACCAGGGCCCTTTTTCCCCTGAAGGCACAAGCTCTAGTGTTCCTCTTTACCCTGGAACTGTGATGCAAAACTGTGTATGGGCAATGCAACAGGGTACTGCATCCAGTGCCAAAAGGAAGTCTCCTGTAATCTTTTTGACCAGTTGTCTGATGCCCTTACCATCTGTAGGCTGAGAGCTCCCAAAGCTGATGCAACCACCTCCCAGGCCCACTCATGGTCCTGCCACTGCATGTGCTCCCAACCAGTCATCACCCTGGCATCAGACATCTCCTGATGACCCCCTAAGTTGTTTTGGGCTGGAAGCATGTTGACTTCTTATTGAATGTCACACTCCAGAATCTTATTTGAGGGATTATTTTAAAGTTTTAAAGGAGGGGAATGTTGGGAAAATTCAAGTGAGTTCTGGACTTTATTCCACCATCTTGGCTCCACCCATACTATATCTTGAACTAGTCCTCAACAAAGATCAAGCCAGGAGACCAGTAATTCTACATTGTGTAAAGGTGGATATGATTAAACCTCTCTCTCTCTCCTCTGCTTCTGCCCATTTTAGAAATAGCCCCAAACCCAAATGATCTTTGATTTTTCTGCTCCCTTGTCAGGGAACAGAGACACTCAGGCATCCTTAAAAGCCAGGTTCTTAGTTCCACATTCAATGGCTTCTGTGGAAACTCCTATAATCTTCTAGGAACAAAGAATTAAAAACTTTCAGTTTGAGAAACAAATAATTAAAACAAATTGTTGGCATACCCATGTCAGACTTTGTAAGGTTATCACTGTGGAACATACTGATGGACTCCTTGGTTTCTAATGAACTCTCTGATACCAGAAGACTGAGCAATTCAGAAGAATCCTGGGTTGGTTCTTTAGATGACTGACCTTCTAGAAAACAGGGATTATTAAAAATGATTCCTGAAAGATTAAACAGATAACAAACTGAAGATAATAATGAGTTGTCAATTTGTAATACAACAACTTTAGGGAATTTCCCAAGACACATAGCTAAATATTAGTCCATAGGAAAGGTTGGCTCAAGACCAAATAAAAGTCTTTTCTTTAGATTTTCCCTTTTTCCAAATGTTTCCCTCTCCCTCTCTCAGTAGTTGCTTGTCTCTCAGCTGTGCTTTCCCTAATCCCCAGGAAACAAATTCTCTCATTTTTCCTTTGCCATTCTGTTTTCTGAAATCTAATCTCACAGAAAACAACTCTGAACTAAGTGTAAATGACTGAGGAGACTCAATGTGTTATTCTTTTACGGGTATTTGAATTTTGGACAAAGCCACCAGCTAAAAAGCTGAATTTGAAATTGGTGTTAGTGTTTAGCCTTTTAGTGATGAGAAAGATGAGAAAGAAATCCCCCTTTTGGGGGATATAACAGAATAGGTCTTCCTATAACCTCTAAATCATATCAAGTAAGTGTCTGCCTATTCAGTCTACTTATACCATAGCTAGAGCTACCATTCATATATTACTTTTTAAATTTTGCAAAGTGCTTTATAAATATTACATCATTTGATAATTAGGACCCTGGAAGGTGGGAACTATTGTTATCTCCATTTTACAGATGAAGAAATTGGGGCAGACAGAGGTTAAGTGACTGCCCAGCTAGTTAAGCATCTGAAGCTGGAATGAATTCAGTTCTTCCTGATTCCAGGTCCCACTCTGTCTCTACTGTACCACCTATGTTCTTCCTATAGAGCTGGTTCTGCTGCTAATAGGAATGGCATAGACTATATATGGGGTGGGATATTATTTAGGCTAGGTAACTCAACAGGAAAGAACAACATTGAAATAATCACCTGCATCAACGTCAGATGTGCTTTGAGAAGAATTTCTGCTTAGATCTTGCAATTTCTTTTGAAAGGGTGGAAGTTTTTTAGAAATAGCTTCCAGGTTATGATACTTAAAAGAAAAACCAAAAGGTGGAGTTTAGCTGAAATGAGCAGAACCAGGAGGCCAATTTCTATGATACCCACACCACTGTTCAGTTTAATGGCCAGCCATGATTCCAGAGAAATGAACCAAACCACCCACCTCCTGACAGGGTGGCAATGGAGTCAAGAAGTCAAATGGACATGGTCAGTTTGGGCATTTGGTTTGCTTTACCAGTCCATATTTGCCCCTAGGGTTTCACTTTTCTTTTTCAGTGGTGGGGAGGGGGAAAGAAAAATTAATGCTTTTTAATTGAAAAAAGTCAAATAAAATTAAAATTAAATTTAAAAAATAAACGTGGCTTAGATTTATACAAAAAGCCACTATGAAGGAAGATGGGAAGCAAAATATGGGGCTAAATAATTGATGAAAATTTTATTTTATTATATAAATATTATAAAAATTATATAAATAAAATTAATTTTTATTTTCAAGAAAGCTCACAAACTTTTTGAAGAGATGCTTGTGGCAGAGCCTTCCAAAGATTGATGATTACTACTCTCATTTATGCTAACTAGCCATAATTGCTTTCAAAGACAAAATGGTGCTTCCTTTTCAGCTTTCACCTGCTGCTGGTGGGTGGCTGGGTTATTTATAGTTCTCATGGGAGACTTGGGCCTAGAAGGAGAAATGTCCTCTGGATGGGGCCTGTTTTAATGGGCATAAAAGAACTCAAAATATCACAGCTGTGACAAAATGGGCCTAACAGAAGCAATCCTTGGAAAGGGGGTAGTCAGTGAATCATTTATTTTTAGACTTATGACTGATTTTGTTCCAATTCATTTTATAGATGAAGGCCAGAGAGACAATTATTTAAACCAAATTATCAAAGAAAGTTAGTGATAGAATCAGTACTAAGACTAGGCTTTTCCCAGTTCCTAGTCTAGTGATGTTTCCACTATACCTCATTCAATAGAGAAGTCTACATAAGGAATGGTTGAAAGGATAAATGGAATGGGGTGGGTGGGGGAAGAAGATAGAGGTATATGGTATTTTAGTAATAGACTTCCACATTTGGGGGATAAGGCATGAACAAAGTGTGGGGCAAACATTGGATTTGGAGTCAGAAAACATGACTTTATAATTTAATGTATTCCTTTGGGGAAGTCATTTACTCTCTGGGTCTCTGTGTCCAAAATGATGGGACATTGACCATATGACCTTTAGGGTCCTTTCCAACTTTAAATCAATGATCCTATTAATCAAAATTTGTCTTGTCTCCATTGGCTTGCCAGAGTCCAGAAAGAAGACTGATTTGGGGGACCATGGCTGATTAAGATGTTGCTTTAGCCAATGTCCAGAAAAGTTCAGCTTGAACATTATTTATAACATTTATACAACTAAGGTAGAGACTCTTAAAATATTGTATTAGACTGAAGTTAATTACCTGGGTCATAAATATCTTGCCAAACTCAGACTGGAAATATGGTGGTATTAGATAATTCCTCATCCCTGCCAAACAATTTTGAGTTTCTTCAATGTCACGCCTGGTAAAAGAGAAGAAAAAGGCACAGAGGATAATACTACTTATCACACTTCTCCCCTTAATTGTCCCAGAAAAGAGGCAGGATGATTAACAGTGTAAATGACAAAGAATAAGAACATAATGTGTGTCTGAATTAAACTACATTGGTTTTTTTGTGTATATCGAGCTTGTCCCAGACATGTTTAATATCAATCATAATTTTCCCTTTCAGAAACCAAACTCCTATATAGATTCAAAATAGCTTAGATTTATGTAGTCAGTCAGGCAGTAAGCATTTATTAAGTACCTACTACATGCCAGTGCTAAGCACTATAGTGCTTTAGGGTTAAAAAATTCAACTGTGGCAAATATGCATTAAGTAATTGCTATATGCAGAACACTGTGTTATACTTTGTGACAGCTATGAAGATCGAATATGGCACAGTCCCTGTCTTCATGAAGCTCATAATCCAGTTGGGAAATATGAGATATGCATGTGTGATTAGTCAATCTGATATTTACATGTGATATAGATCATATGTGATATGATATTCCATGTGTTATATATGGTATATACAAAATATATGTGATATATATATATATAAACAAACGTATGTGATACAAAAAGATACATGAAAAATGTATTTAAAGTATGACCCAAGGACCTTGTCAGGTTCAGGTTAGAGAAGAATCTTTGTTGATTAGGGATATTGAGGAAGGTTTAGGGAGAAGACAATATATGACTTGGACCTTAAAAGATGTTGAAGATTTGAATGAGTCAGGATGGTGGATTGGCTTGGGGGAGTTGGTTGTTGGTGGTTATAGATTAAAGACATTCAGGAAAAGGAAACAGTACCAGCAAAGGCAAGCGAGCACCACCAGACATATGTGGTTTGGCTAGAGGACTGAGTACATGGAGAAAAACAATACTCAATAAGATTAGGAAGGTCGGATGGATGGCATCAGGTTGGAAAACCTTGAAAATCAGGCTCAGGAGTTTGAAATTTTCCTGACAAAAGTAAACCAGAAAGGATTCCAGGCAAAAACATGCACACAAGCAAGATTTCTGATGTGGCAGGAAAACAAAGGATGGATTGAAGGGAAGAGAGAAAGAAATAGAAGGAAGAGGAAGAGGAAAGCTACTACAATGATCCTGGGGGGTTATGGACTATTACAACAAAGACAGAGGGAATAAGGAGAAGGATTAGATTTCGAGGAAATCGCAGGAGAAGGACAAGATAGGACTTGATAGCTGTTTAGATGTGGGCCAGAGGGGTTAGGAACAGGAAGATTTGGACATAAAAGCAAGGTTTCAGATAGAAGAGATAGGGTGCATGACGCTCCAACAAAGGACATTCATCACACTTATTGTTTGTTGACTGTTAAAAATCCTATTGATTCATCAGAGCAAAATGACACCTTAAAAAGCTTTCTTTCAATAATGTCTCCCATACATACATCAAAATTATTCCTTGATTTAACAACAAAAACAGTCTCATTCTCCGACTTTATATCTACTGATGTCCAATGTGTAAAAGTCCTGGCCACTGTCATGGAGGAGATGCAACAAAGACAGTTTGACTTGGCAATAGATTCCTTATGAATAGGGAGGTCTATAGATGTGGACAAACCTGTCTTGTGCATGAAACAGTGATGGGTAAAAGTAGATTGAGGCCAAGTCTGTCCTGGAGTTTGGTAACTGTTAGGTGTTTCAGAAAATCAGGAAATGGATAAGGAAAACTGATGTTATTTCTCTATGGGAGGAGAGGGAAAGATTATTAACAAGGTCATCAATCTTGAATTGCTTTACCTTATGAGAACCAATTGGTTCTTGTTGTAACGAAGCAAGAACATCAAGTATTTTTCAGGGCCACAGGTAGGAATTTTGTAGTAATGGAGCCTTAAAACAGGAATACCTAAGTGTCATTGACCAACTGAATAGTTAATCAGCTTCAGCAGGCATAATAAAGCTAATGTTTTGAGCACGACATTAGAGTAAAACTTTTGGCCCACATTTACTATGCACTCAGTACCATCCAGGGTACTGTGAGAGATACAGGAGTTCCTATTGTTAAGAAGCTTTCAGTGTAATTTTGAAATAATTTTAGCATTTGTTGAGCACTTTGGGGGAGAAGAGGAGGACATAAAACTAATATTGTATTGATGAAAAATGGGTACTGGAGTGTTGATATAAACACTGAGCTTACAAGGCTTTAATCTCCATGAAGACAGGAACTTTATCCTGTTTAAACTTCAGATTGCCTAGTGCCTTGAATAGCCTCCTGCAAACAGTAAGTGCTTAATAAATGTTTGCTGGGTTATTAATTATTGAACAATCAATAGCATACCCAGGCCATGATTAGGGCTATAGGAATGACAGGAGATCTTGGTTCCCTTTCTCAGTCTGCAATTTCTTTCTGCTACTAATTCAACACATAAAACTAGGCTGTAGTCCACTGTAACTCTGGAAAATGGACATAGGAATTTCATGAGAAGCATATGGAATGTCACAATCTACAACTGGATGACCCCAAATCTCAAGGAAGGGAAATTTTATAAAGACCCTAGGCATACTGAGAAACTTTTATATGCCTAAAGTATGGTACGAAGATTGACTTAATACTTCTTTGAACTGATCATCATCATACCTGTTCTGTTCCAGCTTTTCTTTCCAGCGTTCTGAGGGTTTTGGATGGCTACATGAAGGGGAAGAAAGAGATGAAGAAAATGGGGTCAAGGCAGTGCTGGCATTTTTACGAAGCTGTCCAAAACTTATAGGAGGAAACTAGCCACCATTTCATGAAAAGTTTATCAAATAAAGGAGCCTGGACTTTGTGAACTCTGATCTAGGTCTGGACTTGGAATGTGTCACATGGAACCCTGAGCTATAAAGTTAACCTTGTTCTCTATTTTTAATTGAGAGAATCATAAAAATATTTATAAATGAGAAATGACAAATTATTATAAAATGCTAATAATTATTATAGCTGACATTGATATAGCACCATAAAATTGGTAAAGTATCTTAGAAGCTTCATCTCATTTGAGACTTTATACAATGATATGTGATATGAATACCACAGATAAGATTAATAGTTAATTGATAGTTGAATCAATTGAAGTTCAGAGATGTTGAGTGACTTGACCACATTACTCAATGGATGTCAGATGAAGATTGGCATTCAGGCCTTCCTGACTCCCAGGTATTCTTTTTTTTTTTTGCCTTTTTTGGAGGGAAATTGGGGTTAAGTAACTTGCCCAACATTACACAGCTAGTATTTTTGTGTGGGTGTTAAGTGTCTCAGGCCGGAACCGAACTCAGGTCTTCCCAACTCCAGGGCCGGTGCTTTACTCACTGCGCCACCTAGCCACCCCTTCCAGGTAGTATTCTATCCACAATACTAGCCCTTAGAGCTTTGACTCATGACTCAGGATAATAAAAGTTTACCCTAGAATCATCTTACCTCCACTTATCCCAGTTTATTCTGGTTGACGTTTCTGGACTAGCCAATGCACGCTTGTACAGTTCTGCCAGGTGTACTGCAACATTAAAGAAAGGGAGTTAAATTTCTACTTTCCCTTAGTATATAGAGTGCAACCAATATTAACATCAAATGGCTCCCTGAAGTTTACTGATTTCCCAGAATCCTATGATTTAAAAGAAGGACAGTGTTTAACCCAATTATCTTAGTAGTTTGTCTGAAAACCCACTTAGTAATAGGGAATATCATGGGATTCTCTTGACCTATTGAAACTTATTACCCAGTAGTAAGGAATTTCATTCAAATGTTTATACAGTCATACAGTTGAGCTGGAAGGGTCCTCAGTGATCATCTAATCCAACCCCCCCCCTTTTTTTTTTACAGAGAAGGAAATAGAAGCCCAGAGAAATTAAGTGATTTGGAAATATAGATAGGAAGCATCAGATGTGGGCTTTGTGGTCCAGACCTAGTGCTTTCTCTGTTGTGCTAAATGGCTTCTTAGTCAGGAGAGTCTTGTTCTTGGTGTTAGAACTGCTGATAATAAATCTGTGCTATTGTTCTCCATTGGAGTTTCCCTGAGAGCCATGGTCAAGAAACAGAAGGGCCACAAAGGATCCTTGAGTCTACGTTTCCTGGTGTGCACTTGAGTACAATCTATTCTCAGACAATTTCTGATGAAATGTCTTGATTGCTACCCTGAAGATGGGCATTTCTTAATTTTTTTCTTCCTTCTTATCCATACCCCATAACCAGAAACACACAAGAATGGCCCAGAGAATTATGGGTGAGGTTTTTAAGAATACAGCCAGGAAATACAATGATCCAAGACAATTCCAAAGGACTCATGATGGAAAATGCCGTCCACATCCAGAGAAAGAGCTGTTGGAGTCTGAATGCAGATCAAAGTATATTATTTTTGCTTTATCTTTTTTGTGTTTTTTTCCTTTTGATCTATTCCTTTTTTTCACAACATGACTAATATGGAAAAATGTTTTACATGATTGCCTATAAATAATCTATTTAAAATTGTTACTGTCTTAGGGAGAAGGGAGGTGAGGGAGAAATTTTAGAACTCACAATTTATTAAAAATGAATGTTAAAATTGTCCTTACATGTAATTGTAAAAAATAAAATACTATTAAGAATGAAAGAATATACAGTCAGGGAGAACAAAAAATCCCCTCTTTCCTACCTCATATAAGATTTACCTTCTTATTTCTAAGACACAATAGCACATCATTTCTACCAGTGGCCCTCATGGTCAATTGGACCAGTTAAAGATGATGTTTAGTTCTTTTAAATTTGAACTCCTGTTAGTCAAACATCTATAACCCTAATGCACATACCATACTCATACAGCACTTCTTAATAATCTAAGCTAGGTGGCACAATGGGTAGAGCCCCCGGTCTGGAGTCATAAAGACCTAAGTTCAAATCCGACATTTAATATTTGTGTGACCCTAGGCAAGTCACTTAACCTTGTTTGCCTCAGTTTTCTCATCTGCAAAGTGAGTTGGAGAAGAAAATGGCAAACCACTTTAGCATCTTTGCCAAGAAAACCCCAAGTGGGATCGGAAAATGTTGGATATGACAAAAACGACTGAACAACAAGTGAAGGACTCTTCATTTATCTTTATTGTCATCTTTTCAGAGCCTATCAGTTTATCTAAGTATGGAACACAGTGTGAGCAATGAACCATTGCAATAGATGAATAAGAAGGGAGAAATTTAGCAAGAAATGCTTATCTTCAGGGGAGCGATCTTGACATCTCATCTGAAATAGACTGAGGACAGGAATACGAGATATTACAAAGGCATTATACTGCATAGATAAAGTGTATGAGAGATATTACAAAACATAATTAGCTGGACTTTGTGACTGATTAGTTATGGGGCTGAGGAAAAGTTCTGCATTAGGAAGAAACCTTTTAAAAATAAAATTCTAAATAAATTAAGGGGAGAAATACTGTACATAAAATCCCCCAATATTATTTTTTAGTGTAGTTTCCCTTGTGTGGACAATCCCTAAGTTTAAACAAAATGAAATCTGACATTTACCTTCAGTAAAGTGATCTTCTTTGCTTTTTTCCATTTTAGGGAAAGACTGCAATGAAGATAGAATCATTTCAGTAAGATGGTTATTTTTTAAAACTAAAATTCAGTCCAAATATTATTCTTTTTAAAAAAGCAACTTATTATGTCAAAATTGATCTATAATGGAAATAATCCTAAAGTGTATTAACTGTATTCCATGATTCATTCAGGATCCTTTTCGCTCAGGTGTTGCTTTCTCTTCAACAATTCTTAAAAATGATTATTTTTAAAGGTATACGTAAGTATACTTACATATGTATATCAATGTGCATTATATGTTGCCTTCCTAACATATACATATATATTGCCTTCCTAAGAACTAATAAAACCACGACATCTCAGAGTTGGAAGGGATATAGGAGATTATTTCGTTTAAGCCATACATGAACAGGTAATCCCTCTACTATAACTACACGTTATTCAGATATTGTGTCAATTTATCTGATGCACAGAACTTACTATCTTCCCACACTATACATCTTTACACAGCTCTAGTGATTAGGAAATGTTTCCTTATTACAAGCTAAAATCAGTGTCTCTACTACACATCTATGCTCTGTGGCAAAGCAAATTACTACTACTACTACTACTACTACTACTACTACTACTACTACTACTACCTACCACTACTACTACCACTAGCACCACTAGCACCACTACTACCGCTACTACCACCACTACCACTACTACCACTACTACCGCAACCACTATCACTACCACCACTACCACCACTACTACCACTACTGCCACTACTACTACTGCCTCTTCCACATGACATTAGCACCTTGGGAAGCTAGGTGGTGCAGTGGATAGAGGGTCAGCCCTGAAGTTAGGAAGACTTCTGTTCCTGAGTTCAAATCTGGCCTCACTTACTAGCTGTGTGACCCTGGGCAAGTCACTTAGCCCTGTTTGACTCAATTTTCTTATCTGTTTAGTGGTCTGGAGAAGGAACTGGCAAACCACACTAGTATCTCTGCTAAGAAAACCCCAAATGGGGTCACAAAAAGTTGGACAGGACTGAAACAACTCAGTGTCAACCACCATCTGACAACTCCAGTCCTGCTCTACATTTGAAAACAATTATCATGTCTCCCATCCCCCTAAATCTTCTTTCTCCTAGACTAAACATGCACATTTCTTTCTTGAATTCCTTCATCCTCCTGGCTGTCTTCTAGTGGATATGCTCCAGCTTATCAGCGTGCCCGTGAAGCTCAGAGTTGACCATAAGTCTCCAGAAATGACACGACTAAGAGACCAGTGTGATTATCTCCTTTGTTCTGGACACTGACCTAAGACCACATTAGCTTTTTGGGCAGCCATGCACCAGTGTTGACTCAATGAGCTAGCACCCCTTGAAATGTTTGCTGTCTAGCTATTTCCTCCCATCCTGTAACTGGCCTTCTTACTCTCATGTACAATATTCCATCTTATGTTGCCTTTTCACTGGATGTTCTAGCAGGCCTGGAATCAGGAGTGCTGGGGGGCTCAAATGAGATAAAGGACATAAAATATTTTGCACACCTACCTGGAGTGCTCTCCCTTCTCACAAGCACCTACTAGCTTGCCTGACTTCCTTCCAGATTCAGCTCAGACCTCACCTTCTTCAGGAAGCTTTTTAAAGTCCTCCTTAGAGCTAGTGCCCTCCCTCTGGATTACCTCTCATGTATTCTTTGCATATCTTGTACATAGGTAGTTGTTTGCCTCTTACCTCCCTCATTAGAATGGGAGCTCCTTGAGGTAGGGATTATGATTTTGGCCTTTCGTTGTATCCCCATAGCTTCCTACGAGATTTGGCATATTGAAAGTACATAATAAATGCTTATTGACTAATGTTTTAAAAACATATTTGTTTTATCCATTGTTTTATCCTATGAAGATGTAACTTGTTTACTTATTGTCATTTGCATAATTGATAAACTTACCATCTGAGCTTTCTTTCAAGCTGTTGATAAAAATACTGAGAATAAGGGTCTCTTTTCTTACCATTTCTCTAAATATCTATTCATTTGAAGACAGTGAGAAGCATTGAATTCAAAGGCTTTCCAACTGAAGAGGAAGTCTTAAAGTTCCAATGGGATGTTTGCAGATATTACGGAAGTGAGAGATTTTAGGTAAAGGGGAGAGAATGTGTTTAGGGAAATATCAGTATTACCAAGGAGGCTTTCCTTTCCCCTGTACCACATCAAACAATGACTCTGCTTAAAAGGAACCCATTTCTACTCACCATGACCAACTTGAGCAGGTCTGCGGCATTGCCTCGCTCCTCCTCTGTCCGTGAATCCTTAACAGTCATTTCCTGTAATTCATCTTCCTTCTTTAGTATATGATTTATATAATCCTAGGTCAATGGAGACAACAAAGTCTAAGAAAAGGGTAATGATTTTTTTCAATAATTAAAGTAGACTCAGGTACCAATATTTGGAGTTTTTAGGAGTTTCAGGTGTGCTGGTCGTGGGAAATATTACAACAGAAATTCTTAACCTGGTATCTATGGATCCCTTGAGGGAGAGATTTCTGGGGGGGTCTGTGCATTTGGATGGGAAAAATACATAGAACTTCATTTCCCCTAACAGAACATTTTCTCCAACAACAATTTAGCATTTACTTTATTTAAACCTTATTCTCAGAAGGCATCCATAGGTTTCAACAGACTGCCAAAAGGGGTGCATGAAACAAAAAGGCAAAGAGCCTCTAGACTATAGTTTTCTTTTGTGGCTTTAGTAGTCAATTTTCATTTACTACAGGAAATAATATATCATTTATACTATGTATATACATACACACATATAGAGATTTATAGCTATATCAATAGCTAGATAGCTATATCTAAATCTATCTATCCATCCATCCATCCATCCATCCATCCATCCATCCATCCATCCATCCATCTATCGTGTATATACATAATTGTTTGCATTCTATTCCCCGTTAGAACTTGAGCTTCCTATGAGCATATAAATCCTATGCACAACTATGCAACTGGAAGGAATTCTCACTTCTACCATTGCTTACCCAGAGATCCTTCCTTAGAGTGAAGAGCTCCCAACATGACTAATAGGCAGTATGTCATGATAGTCAGTTATAAAATGATAGCAAAAGGACTTTGCTTTCAAGACCCAGAGAGGGGTGAGCAGGATGGTAAAAGCCCTTGAGATCATGCCATATAAGGATTGGGATGTTTAGCCTGGAGAAGCAAAGGTATAGAGACAATAGGGTAGCTATCTTCAAGTACCTAAAGGCTGTCAATGTGGAAGAGGGACCGTACTGATCCCATTGTTGTTGTTCAGTTTCGTCATGTCCAACTCTTCATGACATCATCTGGGGTTTTCTTGGAAGAGATGCTGAAGTGGTTTGCAATTTTTTTCTCCAGAGGAAACTGAGTCAAGCAGGGTTAAGTGACTTGCCCAGGGTCACATAGCTAGGAAGTTCCTGAAGCCAGATTTGAACTCAGGAAGAGGACAATTCCTGACTTCAGATCTGGCACTGTCTCCGCTTTACATCCTCGCTGCCCTATACCGGTTCTGCTTGGCCCCAAAGGGCAGAATTAAATTTTAAAGAGGTGATTTTTAAATTGACATAAGAAAAAGCTTAATAATGATTAGAGTCATCTAAAAGAAGAATGGTCTGTATAGTAGAATAGAAGGAAAAGCTGGAAGACTAGATCAGTGCTGTCAAACAGAAATGGAGGGGCCACTAAATACATAAATATTCCTTCAGGTTGCATATTGACTTAGAAAACCACATATTAATATTATCTCTTTTTATTGTATCCTTCTATTTTTTTGGTTAGGTATTTCCCAATTATATTTTAATTTGGTTCAGGCCACACTTAGAATGTGGTGGGCTGTATGTGGCCCATGAGATGTGTGTTTGACACTTCTGGGCCGTATGACTACTTGCAGGGAGAATTACTTAGATATGAGTTAGATTAGATGGTCTATGGGGAGCTTTTCAACTCTCAGATTCTGATTAGGAAGATAAAGATGGTTCTGAGACATAAACAGCTGGTTAAAGAGGTAGGGGATTTAGATTTTGGAGTACGATTTAATGTCTTTGAAGAATAATTCTTTCTTTGTCAGTGCTTATAAATATATGTTTGGGGTCTTGTAAGTCTGATCAAAAGGACTTTAAACTCTAAAGGAAAAGAGAAAACTTCCCATATGGATCTGCCAAGTTAGATACCACAGGAGGTAGTAGGTGCAACATAGGAAGAAGAATAACCAAAGAGAGAAGCAGGAATTTTAGGTGACTCTATTCTAGAGGAGCACCAGTAATAAAATTCATGGCCTCCAAAGGGGTGCATGAACAAAGTAGGAACAATCATCTATAAATGTAAAGGGGTAAAGTGGATCTTCTATGTATCACTGAGACTCGGTAGCATTGGACTCATCAATCACAGGAAAACTAGAGGTGGGAGTGATGACGTGGGAGTGCTCTAGGAATGCAGGATAACCTGTGCATAGGCATTTAGACAGAAGAGGGAAAATCATGTATGAGAAACAAGTTTGAGCTCTCATTACCTGAAAGGCTTATCAAAGCTAGGTCTACTGGTATGGAAATCATTGTATATGGTTACATTTTTCACTATTTACTCTTCCTTTGGAGTATGGCTGTATATCTATATCTCTATCCATACACCATATATACACACGTATATATACATACACACACACACACACACACACACACACACACATATATATATATATATATATAATACACACAGAGGCACACACATGATGTACATTTTAACTATCTACACACACATTGCTTGTGGAAAATCCAAAAAGGATGCATTTACACACCTCACCCCTCATTTCAGCTCATGCTAAAAGAAGGATGTCTTCTGCCTCTTCAGAAGGGTAAATTGGCATTCATCACAAAACAAAAACATAAGGAGCCACAGTTTTTCATTGATAATAAGGCAAATAGACATATATGGAAAAGATTATCCATGTAGATGGAAAGAGGAAATTCGATTGGGAAGGAAACAACATTAATAAAGACTGGTAAGCAGCTAGGAGGGTCAGACATCTGTCTCTTCTTTCCTTTCCTCCCTAGGCAAGGGAGAAGAGGAGCATTGGTTCTGATTCCTGCCATTTTGTAATAGCACTTCACCAGAATTCTGGAGGATGGAGACTCAGACATCTAGAAATAAGATACATATGCTTGACTCTGCTGACCAATGTTCCTTCTCCAAGATGAAAGAACTGCTTTTTAAAAGAGTTTGAAGTCTATAGTACTTATTCCATTTTTCAAAAGGTGAAAGAAACAATGGGGAACACAGCTACATAGACCTGAGTGTAATGAAGAAGGTTGTTGATGTATAAATCTTGGGAGGAAGTGATCACACCATCTTCAAGTCTGTGATAGAAGTTTGGGCATAGATACTTTCAATATAAAAAAAAAAAAAAAAAAAAAATTTTTTAAAAAAGTTCAAAAAAAAAAAAGGTCCTTGTGGGGGGGGGGGGGGGGGGGGGGGGGGGGAGGGAAGACGGAAGTCTGTGAGAGAGATGGGGAGGTCCCAGAAAGAAAATTCTGAAGACAGAAATGCAAATTATTCTACTGAAAA